>NC_064626.1:1240043995-1240668995 GCF_023864275.1 Schistocerca cancellata
ACTTAACATAGAACCAAAATCTCTTTGGATTTTTCGTCACATTTCTAGAGACAATATCGTTGTAAAACTATTAAATGCATCTCGCATTGAAATTCCCACCAAATTTCGAGCCTCAGTAAAACTTCGCCAATCTTGGAGATTTTGAGTTCGTCTAAGTTATACTTGTCTTTTTCGGTGCTCCTGCAGCAGCTTTCCGTCGCGTTCTGTGTACCATGGGGGATAAGTTCCGTCTCTTATTAATTTAGTTGGTATAAATCTCTCGAGTGCTGTTGATACTATTTCTTTGAACTTAAGCCACATATGATCTGTACTTACGTAGCTTGGAAGGATTGGAGACTGTCTCTTAGAAAGGCGTCAATGGAAATTTTAGTCGCTTTTATAAATAGATATATTTCGCGTTTAGTTTTGGTGAATTTCTTTGTTACGGAATTGAGCCTGAAGAAACTGCAAAAAGGTGGGAATTTAAGGAGATGGGACCTGGATAAACTGAAAGAACCAGAGGTTGTAGAGAGTTTCAGGGAGAGCATAAGGGAACAATTGACAGGAATGGGGGAAAGAAATACAGTAGAAGAAGAATGGGTAGCTCTGAGAGATGAAGTAGTGAAGGCAGCAGAGGATCAAGTAGGTAAAAAGACGAGGGCTAATAGAAATCCTTGGGTAACAGAAGAAATATTGAATTTAATTGATGAAAGGAGAAAATACAAAAATGCAGTAAATGAAGCAGGCAAAAAGGAATACAGACGTCTCAAAAATGATATCGACATGAAGTGCAAAATGGCTAAGCAGGGATGGCTAGAGGACAAATGTAAGGATGTAGAGGCTTGTCTCACTAGGGGTAAGATAGATACTGCCTACAGGAAAATTAAAGAGACCTTTGGAGAGAAGAGAACCACTTGTATGAATATCAAGAGCTCAGATGGCAACCCAGTTCTAAGCAAAGAAGGGAAGGCAGAAAGGTGGAAGGAGTATATAGAGGGTTTATACAAGGGCGATGTACTTGAGGACAATATTATGGAAATGGAAGAGGATGTAGATGAAGACGAAATGGGAGATAAGATACTGCGTGAAGAGTTTGACAGAGCACTGAAAGACCTGAGTCGAAACAAGGCCCCGGGAGTAGACAACATACCATTTGAACTACTGATGGCCTCGGGAGAGCCAGTCATGACAAAACTCTACCATCTGGTGAGCACGATGTATGAGACAGGCGAAATACCCTCAGACTTCAAGAAGAATATAATAATTCCAATCCCAAAGAAAGCAGGTGTTGACAGATGTGAAAATTACCGAACTATCAGTTTAATAAGTCACAGCTGCAAAATACTAACGCGAATTCTTTACAGACGAATGGAAAAACTGGTAGAAGCCGACCTCGGGGAAGATCAGTTTGGATTCCGTAGAAATGTTGGAACACGTGAGGCAATACTGACCTTACGACTTATCTTGGAAGAAAGATTAAGAAAAGGCAAACCTACGTTTCTAGCATTTGTAGACTTAGAGAAAGCTTTTGACAATGTTAACTGGAATACTCTCTTTCAAATTCTGAAGGTGGCAGGGGTAAAATACAGGGAGCGAAAGGCTATTTACAGTTTGTACAGAAACCAGATGGCAGTTATAAGAGTCGAGGGGCATGAAAGGGAAGCAGTGGTTGGGAAAGGAGTAAGACAGGGTTGTAGCCTCTCCCCGATGTTATTCAATCTGTATATTGAGCAAGCAGTAAAGGAAACAAAGAAAAATTCGGAGTAGGTATTAAAATTCATGGAGAAGAAGTAAAAACCTTGAGGTTCGCCGATGACATTGTAATTCTGTCAGAGACAGCAAAGGACTTGGAAGAGCAGTTGAACGGAATGGATGGTGTCTTGAAAGGAGGATATAAGATGAACATCAACAAAAGCAAAACGAGGATAATGGAATGTAGTCAAATTAAGTCGGGTGATGCTGAGGGAATTACATTAGGAAATGAGACACTTAAAGTAGTAAAGGAGTTTTGCTATTTAGGGAGTAAAATAACCGATGATGGTCGAAGTAGAGAGGATATAAAATGTAGACTGGCAATGGCAAGGAAAGCGTTTCTCAAGAAGAGGAATTTGTTAACATCGAGTATAGATTTAAGTGTCAGGAAGTCGTTTCTGAAAGTATTTGTATGGAGTGTAGCCATGTATGGAAGTGAAACATGGACGATAACTAGTTTGGACAAGAAGAGAATAGAAGCTTTCGAAATGTGGTGCTACAGAAGAATGCTGAAGATAAGGTGGGTAGATCACGTAACTAATGAGGAGGTATTGAATAGGATTGGGGAGAAGAGAAGTTTGTGGCACAACTTGACTAGAAGAAGGGATCGGTTGGTAGGACATGTTTTGAGGCATCAAGGGATCACAAATTTAGCATTGGAGGGCAGTGTGGAGGGTAAAAATCGTAGAGGGAGACCAAGAGATGAATACACTAAGCAGATTCAGAAGGATGTAGGTTGCAGTAGATACTGGGAGATGAAGAGGCTTGCACAGGATAGAGTGGCATGGAGAGCTGCATCAAACCAGTCTCAGGACTGAAGACCACAACAACAACATACGACTGTATGTTCACTAATTCCTGTATCTGTCGTGATGCTCAGGATTATTTGCAGCTTAGAGCTCAAGTGTGTTTTCGTTCAAAATGGTTCAAATGGCTCTGAGCACTATGGGACTTAACTTCTGAGGTCATCAGTCCCCTAGAACTTAGAACTACTTAAACCTGACTAACCTAAGGACATGAGACACGTCCATGCCCGAGGCAGGATTCGAACCTACGACCGTAGCGGTCGCGCGGTTCCAGACTGAAGCGCCTTGAACCGTGTGTTTTCGTAACCATTTACAATTTGAATGGCCTCGTGAACTAATTGTTCAAAATAATTTTAAAAAAAGCATTTAGAACAATTACGGAAGTTATTTTCTATCTACAAAAGGGTCTGAAAATGTAGATTGAAGTCACTGCCAACTATAATTGTATGAGTAGCGTACCTGTTTGTGATGAGACTCAAGTTTTCTTTGAACTGTTCGGCAACTGTTTCATCTGAGACTGGGTGTCGATAAAAGGAGCCAGTTATTAATTTATTCCGGTTGTCGATTATAACCTCTGCCCATACTAAGTCACAGGAATTATCTGCTTCAATGTCGCTTGTGAGCTGAAAGACATATTATATTATTTTTCCTTAAGTTGTGTTTCTCGTTTCTGTTGTAGTGCAGTTCATTACAATTACGGCTTTTCCCTCCAAAACATAGGATGCTTTCTCTGTGACTTTGTAAATACCAGAGATGAGCAATGTAGAACAGCAACGTACGTTACAAGCATAGCATTCTGTATTACTTCATTTCCTTATTTCTAACATTTTAAAATTGTACGTCGACTTTAGATGACATGTCAATCATAGACGTTCTTATGTCTACTAGGTGAACGTATTTTCAGTCATGTTTTGGACATTGTCCTGCTACACTTCATTAACTAATGTTTCGCCGCAACGGATATCACATTTTAGAGAGTAAATTAATATGGAGCATGTTGTTTTTCTTTCCAAACATTCACATATCCGTTTCTTCTTTCCTTATAGTCTTTTGGGCATGCAGTTGTAGTAATAAAAGTAGGCACAAATGCAGTGATCAAAAAGAAGTGATTAGCGTACATTCGCATTTTCTTTACATTGTTCCTTTCTTGTTGCTCCCATGGCGATGGACTGTTTCTACCGCAATCTGTAAGTAAAGGGATCGATATTTAAAATTGGCAAAACTAATTACATACTGACACAGTCGTCGGTATTGCTTTCGTTTCCCAAAAGTTTGTAACCTCCCAAGAAAAATATCTAATGACAATGGTAATGAAAACGTGTGCCATATGTTGACTTCCCACAAAACTGAATAATAAGAATGAACCAAGCTTAACCTGCTTGCAAAATTAAAGAATAATAGTGGCCCAAATGTAAACTCCCCACAGTAATAAAAGTCAATGATAATAAAAATGTGCAAAAATGTTAAGTCCCCACAAAATTAACGTTAAGATTAACCTGATAAATTTTATAAGGCCAGCTGCGCTGACCTTAGGCCCTGTGCAATTATTAAATCTGAAAAAAAAAAAATTCTTACATCAGTAAACTCCCTCAATATCTGCTCTTCTTTTTCGGCACACCTCCGTGCAATGCTGGCGTATATTTAATTCTGATTCTTGGAGGAAATGCATATGAAAAACTCTTTAAATTGAAATGATTACCTTTGTTTAAAGAACCACTTAATAAAAAATTATTATTGGGGCAAAATGGCTCTGAGCACTATGGGACTCAACTGCTGTGGTCATCAGTCCCCTAGAACTTAGAACTACTTAAACCTAACTAACCTAAGGACATCACACACATCCATGCCCGAGGCAGGATTCGAACCTGCGACCGTAGCGGTCGCACGGTTCCTGACTGCGCGCCTAGAACCGCGAGACCACCGCGGCCGGCATTATTAGGGCAATTCTTGAACAAAATAATTACAATCAACATACGTTATTAGCTAAGCGCAATGCTGCTTCATTACCTTCTATAACAAAATACCTCGTCCAGAACCGTGACCAGAGATGGAGGGAGAGCACGCCGCCGACCCGCTCAGTACAACCGTCCACTCGCAACAACTACTGCCGACAGAGTGCAACTAGCAACTGAACTACATGCTCACGCGACTCGCTACGTGCAACTACTGCGTCCAACTCGGAACTGCACACTCGCGCGATTAAGCGCAGACTAGCAACGATAGATAAATAACTCTCTGGTCAGAGATTCTGTCATGCCTCGCCATCGCTGGTTGAAACGTACGCGTTTCAAGTTATAAATATTTCGATTTCGGAAAAGAAGCTCTGTATTCGGTCAAGGTGTCGAAGAAGAATGTCCCTTACGTACTGGTTGTATCGAGTAAGATGTGGAGAAGGCGGTTTGAAAGCGGACAGAAGTAGTACGTGGAAGGGCGTCCCTTACCTGAGGGATCGCTACCTAGCGACGGTGCAAGTGTGGCAAATGTCCGACGTGGCAAATGTCCGGCGTGGCAAATGACCGGCATTCGCTGTAGGTGGTAGGAGGGGGGGGGGGGGGGTGGCAGTATCTTTAAGGTGGCCGTGGCGGCTTGATCTCGTGTCCGCTTGCACAGTTGCGCCTTGACAGAACTTAGTATTGCTTCCCAGGCCTGCTATGGCAAAACCTGTGTCGGCGAAACAGTTCTTACGGTGGAAGATCGATGCAAAGAACACCATCGCTACACCCACCTAGGCCAAACAAGCCAATCTGCCGTAGCAGAACGTTGCGTAAACACTGGACACACAACGAATAATGACGAGACAGACTGGCCTCCACAAGTAATTACTGGGTGTGCATCTTCAAACAGCCAGAGAAATTCTCGTAACAGACAACTTCGTCAACAGGGACATTGGTTACCAATTCAGTAAGGCCTGGGGACCAATAGTAAGCCGGCCGCCGTGACCGAGCGGTTCTAGGCTCTTCAGTCTGGAACCACGCGGCTGCTACGGTCGCAGGATCGAATCGTGCCTCGGGCATGGATGTGTGTGATGTCCTTAGGTTTAAGTAGTTCTGCGTCTAGGGGACTGATGACCTCAGACGTTAAGTCCCATAGTGCTTAGAGCCATTTGAACCAATAGTAAGCTCTATCAAGGAGGAACGGTGCAAGTGGACCGAGATCATTCCGCCACGGCCGCCGAAGAGATACTTGCCCCCCCCCCTACCACCCCCACCACCACAACCTACCACAGCCACCACTTTCCCCACTACCGGACACGCCGCACGCCGTCGGCTCACGGAGTCGCACCTGCATCCGCAAGGGATAATTACTAGCGGTAGAGAGCGGACACACCATTGCATCAACATTCGACGATCGTATCCGGCTCGACAACCGAGAACAGCATACGCGCCGAGAAAATCTCAGATCACATAATGCGAACAATACTTTTAACATAGGAACATGGCGTCACCGCCCCTGTGTGTGCGGCTCCATTAATAATAATGTCGGGTACACCGTTCGTCTGGTGCAAGTCCTTCGAGTTGACGCCACTTCGGCGACTTGCGCGTCGATGGGGATGAAATGATGATGATTAGGACAACACAACACCCAGTCCCTGAGCGGAGAAAATCTCCGACCCACCCGAGAATCGAACCCTGGCCCTATAGGATTGACATTGTATCGCGCTGACCACTTTTTTTTTTAAATTTATTTCCTCATTTTTTTCGTTTTCGTTCATTGCATCTGCTCAGGGCGGACGTCGTAAGACACCCTTTTAAGTTCGTCGTTGATCCATTAACTCAGTTTTTTTTTTATTACAGAGGGCTGCTAACCCTCTGACCGAACACGCTGAGCTACCGTGCCGGCAACACTCGGCTACCGGGAGCGGACTGCGGCTGCATTGCTTCACATGCACTGCTGAAGCGCGCGAGAAAACGATGCTACGAGTTCGGGATAATAAATCGCTCGTGCGCGTCGAGTCTTAAGCCCTCCTTACACGGGACGATGCAGCTAACGTTGATGTGGACGCCGAAGGAACATCCAGGCTCACGAGAAAGAGTGCCATAGGCACAGGGGACTACCTGGTTAACATGATTTGTCTTCAATGGCCGTTGTCGGCTTTATTTGGCTCGCAAACCACACAGTTTCTTTACGAAACTGGACGCGCGTAAAACGACTGCCCTAACTCTAATAGTGATTGTTGGAAAATCGCGAAGAAGATTCTGGGCGCGAAGAACGAACTGCTGGTAGGGGAGAACTACATAATGCTGAGCAACGATCTAGATATCTACATACTATCAGAAGTTATTCGTTAACTCAAGTGAATTTTCATCCCATTTTCAGTTTTAAATTGAATATAGTTAAGGTCAGTTATCACATGCTTAATAACCGTATTCTCGACGTGGCATGGACTTCCACCACTCTGAAATAACGTACTTAATAACATTAATTTTAAGATCGAGATTCGTTTCGTAATTTCGTTCGAATGGAGATTTTTTCGAAGCTGCTCATCATTACTGAAAAAGATGTTTACCGCAAGACATAAACATGAACCACTCCATAAGCCCAGAGATAGGTATATAAATTTTACAGAAAATTTCACAATAACAATAAATCCCTGTGTTTAAGTTGTTTCTGTTTTCAGACGTAGACTGGCAGTCAAAAAAATGGTGCAAATGGCTCTGAGCACTATGGGACTTAACAGCTCTGGTCATCAGTCCCCTAGAACTTAGAACTACTTAAACATAACTAACCTAAGGACATCACACACATCCATGCCCGTGGCAGGATTCGAACCTGCGACCGTAGCAGTCGCGCGGTTCCGGACTGCGCTTCTAGAACCGCGAGACCACCGCGAGACTGGCAGTCACTTTAAGATATCTGGTCACTGTAGAAACATTCCAGTCGTTCGCCTTTGCAACAAGAATTGTTGTATAAACATTATTTATACTAAATAACATCGACTTTTGAGATAATACATCTAGTAAATGAATAAGAAAGACCCAGAATCCTTTAGAAAACGAAAGGTGAAAAAGCCTGGAATAAGATTGATACGAACCTGCTACTTTTCGTTTCACAACTCAGAAACCGTGCCGCTACTAACTGCACTACCGCTTGGACATATGAAGTGCCGGCCGGGGTGGCCGAGCGGTTCTAGGTGCTACAGTCTGGAACCGCGCGGCCGCTACGGTCACAGGTTCGAATCCCGCCTCGGGCATGAATATGTGTGATGCCCTTAGGTTAGTTAGGTTTAAGTAGTTCTAAGTTCTAGGGGTCTGATGACCTTAGAAGTTAAGTCCCATAGCGCTCAGAGGCATTTGAGCCATCTGAACATACGAAACGGGTCTCCTTATGTGATATACGTTGTCTGAAGACGATACCTACATACACCCTTATTTGATATTTAATACATAAATTGTACCAAAAAGACGCGCTTTTGATAGATCATCATTGTGACGCACCATTGAAATGGTATACTTCCGTAGCACACAACTTATAACACTAAAAACATAACTTGTAGGAAGCCTGTACGTATCGACATGTAGTTTCTCATCATTTTATTGTAACAAATCGTAGCAAAAACGACGCCTTTTCAAGAGTTTCTAGAGATCCTCACTTGCTGATGCTCTGAAACAGCTTAAATTCGTACCACATACTCTATGAGAAAGAAAAATCCACCATTTACGAGGGCAGTTCAATAAGTAATGCAACACATTTTTTTTTCTGAAACAGGGGTTGTTTTATTCAGCATTGAAATACACCAGGTTATTCCCCAATCTTTTAGCTACATTATTTTTCAATGTAATCTCCATTCAATGCTACGGCCTTGCGCCACCTTGAAATGAGGGCCTGTATGCCTGCGCGGTACCATTCCACTGGTCGATGTCGGAGCCAACGTCGTACTGCATCAATAACTTCTTCATCATCCGCGTAGTGCCTCCCACGGATTGCGTCCTTCATTGGGCCAAACATATGGCAATCCGACGGTGCGAGATCGGGGCTGTAGGGTGCATGAGGGAGAACAGTCCACTGAAGTTTTGTGAGCTCCTCTCGGGTGCGAAGACTTGTGTGAGGTCTTGCGTTGTCATGAAGAAGGAGAAGTTCGTTCAGATTTTTGTGCCTACGAACACGCTGAAGTAGTTTCTTCAATTTCTAAAGAGTAGCACAATACACTTCAGAGTTGATCGTTTGACCATGGGGAAGGACATCGAACAGAATAACCCCTTCAGCGTCCCAGAAGACTGTAACCGTGACTTTACCGGCTGAGGGTATGGCTTTAAACTTTTTCTTGGTAGGGGAGTGGGTGTGGCGCCACTCCATTGATTGCCGTTTTGTTTCAGGTTCGAAGTGATGAACCCATGTTTGATCGCCTGTAACAATCTTTGACAAGAAATTGTCACCCTCAGCCACATGACGAGCAAGCAATTCCGCACAGATGGTTCTCCTTTGCTCTTTATGGTGTTCGGTTAGACAACGAGGGACCCAGAGGGAACAAACCTTTGAATATCCCAACTGATGAACAATTGTGACAGCACTACCAATAGAGATGTCAAGTTGAGCACTGAGTTGTTTGATGGTGATCCGTCGATCATCTCGAACGAGTGTGTTCGCACGCTCCGCCATTGCAGGAGTCACAGCTGTGCACGGCCGGCCCGCACGCGGGAGATCAGACAGTCTTGCTTGACCTTGCGGCGATGATGACACACGCTTTGCCCAACGACCCACCGTGCTTTTGTCCACTGCCAGATCACCGTAGACATTCTGCAAGCGCCTATGAATATCTGAGATGCCCTGGTTTTCCGCCAAAAGAAACTCGATCACTGCCCGTTACAGACGCCATTTTAACAGCTCCGTACAGCGCTGCCACCTGTCGGAAGTCAATGAAACTATACGAGACGAAGCGGGAATGTTTGAAAATATTCCACAAGAAATTTCCGGTTTTTTAAACCAAAATTGGCCGAGAAAAAAAATGTGTTGCATTACTTATTGAACTGCCCTCGTACAATGTTTGAAGCGATGCAATATGACGGCTCTCATGTTCCGCCTATAAGGTAAAACCATGTCCCATGTCGCTGGTCACCTTCCCCTCCACGAGACAAAATTCTGATATGCCACTTTCTTTATTTGACGTCCCACAGTGTAGTGGAACGTGGACTTCCATGCTTTGACGTCACTAGCTCTTCGCCCACGTAAGTTATCACGTCGCTTGAGAATACGGCCTTAAGCCTGGTCCGACTGGCCTACAGCTGCCTACAAGGCAATACAAGTGCGATCTACACTGATAAGCCAAAACAATATGGCCACCGCCCACTGCTACGCCTGGTGGCGTTGCGACGAAGTATGTAAGCAGAGCAGACACGGACGAGAGATCAGCCTAGCGAAGATATGGCTGCATATGGGGAAATCCACGTAGATAAGCGACCTCGGCAGAGAGCTGATCATTATTACGCAGAAACTGTGAACGAGTGTCTCTAAAACGGCGAAGATGGTCGATTGTTCAGCTGCTACTGTCGTCAGCATCTACGGGAAGAGGTAAGACAGCGAAACTGCCGCTAGGGGCTAGAGGGTCGGACGCGCTCGACTCTTCACGGAACGTGGGTTTCGGAGCCTTGTCTGCTGTGTAAAGTAGGCTAAATGGTAATCTATGGCATCTCTGCCGAAAGAGCACAACGCTGGTGCACGCATAAGTATTTCGGAACACGTTGTTCACGGTACACTGCTGAACACGGAGCTCCGCAGCAGGTCACCCATGCGTGTTCGCTTCCTGACCCGACGACGTCGTCTACATCTACATCTACATCCATACTCCGCAAGCCACCTAACGGCGTGTGGCGGAGGGTACCTTGAGTACCTCTATCGGTTCTACCTTCTATTCCAGTCTCGCATCGTTCGTGGAAAGAAAGATTGTCGGTATGCCTCTGTGTGTGCTCTAATCCCTCTGATTTGATCCTCATGGTCTCTTCGCGAGATATACGTAGGAGGGAGCAATATATTGCTTGACTCCTCAGTAAAGGTATGTCCTCGAAACTTCAACAACAGCCCATACCGGGCTACTGAGCGTCTCTCCTGCAGAGTCTTCCACTGGAGTTTATCCATCATCTCCGTAACGCTTTCGCGATTACTAAATGATCCTGTAACGAAGCGCGTTGCTCGCCGTTGAATCTTCTCTATCTCTTCTATCAACCTCATCTGGTACGGATCCCACACTGGTGTGCAATATTGAAGCAGTGGGAGAACAAGTGTACTGTGACCTACTTCCTTTGTTTTCGGACAGCATTTCCTTAGGATTCTTCCAATGAATCTCAGTCTGGCATCTGCTCTACCGACGATCAACCCTATATGATCATTCTATTTTAAATCACTCCTAATGCCCACTCCCATATAATTTATGGAATTAACTGATTCCAGTTGCTGACCTGCTATATTGTAGCTAAATGATAAAGGATCTTTCTTTCTATGTATTCGCAGCACATTACACTTGTCTACATTGAGATTCAATTGCCATTCCTGCACCATGCGTCAATTCGTTGCAGATCCTCCTGCATTTCAGTACAATTTCCCATTGTTACAACCTCTCGATATACTACAGCATCATCCGCAAAAAGCCTCAGTGAACTTCCGATGTTATCCACAAGGTCATTTATGTATATTGTGAATAGCAACGGTCCTACGACACTCCCCTGCGGCACACCTGAAATCACTCTTACTTCGGAAGACTTCTTTCCATTGAGAATGATATGCTGCGTTCTGTTATCTAGGAACTCTTCAATCCAATCACACAATTGGTCTGATAGTCCATATGCTCTTACTTTGTTCATTAAACGACTGTGGGGACCTGTACCGAACGCCTTGCGGAAGTCAAGAAACACGGCATCCACCTGGGAGCCCGTGTCTATGGCCCTCTGCGTCTCGTGGACGAATAGCGCGAGATGGGTTTCACACGATCGTCTTTTTTGAAACCCATGCTGATTCCTACAGAGTAGATTTCTAGTCTCCAGAAAGGTAATTATACTCGAACTGAAAGGTGGCTACACTGAGCCACAGCGCCAGAAATCGCGCCAGAGAGTATTGTTCCGCCGCCTCCACTGGCAGTGATTATTGAGACGTAGCGGCAAGCAGTTCTCGCCGAGAAGTTGTGGTGGACACTGCTTGTAGCTGAAGTTAGAGTGAGATGTGGTAGTGGAGAGTGTTGTTCCATGTTTTATGCATTGGTTTGATGGGAGAGATAGCAGATGTTGTTCTAATGGAGATATTGTAATGGTCAGAGTGCATTTCGTCAATATATATGGAGGTATTTTCTTTTATTCTTTTATTATTTGTGTGTCCTGAATAATGTGCCATTACAGGTTCAGTCAACAAAGCATCTGGCTTGTGTTCTTGTATTAGAGTGTAATTCTGCTTTCCTTACGCAATTATAGTATTTCTAATTTTCTTTTAGCACGTCAGTATAATTGGTATTTAAAAATTCTTGTCTTGTTGAAGAAGAACCGTGCCAGATGTGCGTTGAGTCATACTACCACATACAGAACAGCTACACTTGTGCTTCGTTGGTTTCGTAGGTTTTATAGTTGCTGGGGACTTAATTAATTATTTGTATTAACTGAAATTTTCATTTCATTCTTTGTGGTTGTTACATGCAGTCAGATTGCGTACAAAAACTAGTCAGGGCCAGCCGTTTACGAAACAGCGTAATCGGACATACAGCGACAGAAAATTAAAAAAGTATTTGCATTGCATTCATATATCTTTATCTTAATTAAGCCCCCATGCAGAACATAATATGTGTTCCAAAATTCTACAACTGATCGACGTTAGAGATATAGGTCTGTAGTTCTGCACATCTGTTCGACGTCCCTTCTTGAAAACGGGGATGACTTAAAGACCTACGACTACAGTGGGAACGGGATTCCACCGTCGATCAATGGAAACGTATCGGCTCTTCGGGTGAATCACATTTTTGCTACACTAGGTCGGTGGTCGTCTCCACAAACGCCGTCATCGAGGTGAACACGGCTCGCCACGGACGTAGGCTGGTGGGAGCAGTACTGTGCCATGGGAGACATTCTCCTGCGCTGACAGTTGCCATCTATCTGCGTCTCTTCATACTTGCTGTCTTCCCCGACGATGATGTCATCTTTCAGCAGTGTAATTGTCCGTGTCTCAGAGCCGGAACCGTGGTACAGTGGTTTCCGGCGCATTACGAAGTGCATTCAAGTTCTAAGGCCTCCGATTTTTTTTCTTCGGACTGGAAAGAGATAGAAACATGCGTATTGTTTTAAAATGAGGCCGCGTTCATTGTCAATACGTCCCAGAGACGGCAGCACCGTACGGCAGATGGAATTTTACCGCCAGCGGTGAGAATGAGAACTGTTTTAAATACTTAAAATGGCGACGTTTTCCTTACTTGAACAGCGTGCAATCATTCGTTTTCTGAATTTGCGTGGTGTGAAACCAATTGAAATTCATCGACAGTTGAAGGGGACATGTGGTGATGGAGTTATGGATGTGTCGAAAGTGCGTTCGTGGGTGCGACAGTTTAATGAAGGCAGAGCATCGTTTGACAACAAACCGAAACAACCTCGGGCTCGCACAAGCCGGTCTGACGACATGATCGAGAAAGTGGAGAGAATTGTTTTGGGGGATCGCCGAATGACTGTTGAACAGATCGCCTCCAGAGTTGGCATTTCTGTGGGTTCTGTGCACACAATCCTGCATGACGACCTGAAAATGCGAAAAGTATCGTCCAGGTGGGTGCCACGAATGCTGACGGCCGACCACACGGCTGCCCGTGTGGCATGTTGCCGAGCAATGTTGACGCGCAACGACAGCACGAATGGGACTTTCTTTTCGTCGGTTGTGACAATGGATGAGACGTGGATGCCATTTTTCAATCCAGAAACAAAGCGGCAGTCAGCTCAATGGAAGCATACAGATTCACCGCCACCAAAAAAAATTTCGGGTAACCGCCCGTGCTGAAAAAATGATGGTGTCCATGTTCTGGGACAGCGAGGGCGTAATCTTAACCATTGCGTTCCAAAGGGCACTACGGTAACAGGTGCATGCTACGAAAATGTTTTGAAGAACAAATTCCTTCCTGCACTGCAACAAAAACGTCCAGGAAGGGCTGCGCGTGTGCTGTTTCACCAAGACAACGCACCCGCACATCGAGCTAACGTTACGCAACAGTTTCTTCGTGATAACAACTTTGAAGTGATTCCTCATGCTCCCTACTCACCTGACATGGCTCCTAGTGACTTTTGGCTTGTTCCAACAATGAAAGACACTCTCCGTGGCCGCACATTCACCAGCCGTGCTGCCATTGCCTCAGCGATTTTCCAGTGGTCAAAACAGACTCCTAAAGAAGCCTTCGCCGCTGCCATGGAATCATGGCGTCAGCGTTGTGAAAAACGTGTACGTCTGCATGGCGATTATGTCGAGAAGTAACGCCAGTTTCATCGATTTCGGGTGAGTAGTTAATTAGAAAAAAAATCGGAGGCCTTAGAACGTGAATGCACCTCGTATTCTGATCCCACGTCGATGTCTCGGCGACCAGATTCGCCTGATGTAAACCCTATGGAACACATCTGGGTCGCTGTCGGGCGCCATCACGGCATACGCAAATTAGCGGCCCGTTATTTACGAGAATTACATGAGCAGTGCGTAGACATCTAACGCCTCAGTATCTCGAAAAACCTACCAACAAACTGACGGATTCCTGATATGCAGAATCAGGGATGTACTTCGTCCCAAAGATGGACAAACAAGCTATTAAGCAATGATCGTAATGTTTTGGCTCGTCAGCGTATGATCAGCTGACACGTGATCAGCATGTCGCCGATCCCGCCAGGCGTTACTGCCAGTGGATGAATCCGCATGGAGCTGCCGCTTTTTTTATTTAAGCAGCTCAAATTAAGACTTATATTTGATACTCGCAAAATTCTCTTGGCCAAGATTATCGTCTCTGTCTGTGCTAGTCTGCTTTTTATGTCCTCCTTGCTTAGTTCGTCATGCGTTTTTTTACTTTTGTTTCTTTCCGTTTTAGTCTTAGACTTCTCACTCCGTTTAACAAATCCTGTAATTCTTCCTCTCTTTTACTGAGGATAGGAGTGTCATCAGCGAGTCTTATCACTGGCAACCTTTCACCTTGAATTTTAATCACACTCTTGAAACTTTTGAAAGACGTGCACTTCATTCACCATTCAGTGCTCGTATTTCATATCTATGATCTTAGCATTCTGGTACTCGGTAAAGTAATAATTTAATAAATTAATAATTTGTATGGGTTTCCTGATTTATTTGACGATTTTTACAGCTTGTCTCACACTGATCTGTGAGAGGAGCTTGGCGCCAGGAATTTTCTTTATTTATGGGCGAGGGCAGGAGTCTTCCTAGCAGCCATGATGGCTTCCCGTTTCCCATCCCTTTTCCGATCGCCAGGGGTGCATGTGGTGTCTTTTGAACACTCAGTAGTGGCCAAAGTTTCTCGTGTTCTCAGTTCCCCAACCTGCCTTACCAACCTTGTAAACGCTATTCCTACTCAATTTTAACGCCGCGAGGTCGCCTCCCTGTGAAATTCCGGCCCTATGATTGGCCAGTTTAGGAGCGCGCCCGTTTTTCGCGGGCGGGCGCCAACCGCCTTCCGCGGATGTGTGGTGGAGAAAGGGGCAGTAGGGCAGTTCTAGTGTGACCGTGTCGGAGTCCGGAGGTGCCGCTTCCAGGAGATGAAGTTCGGTAAGCATGAGCGCCGACGTGCCTGCGGCCCAGAGGGAACCTGATAGGTCATTGTGAATAGTTTCGCGTCTTGCGGGTTTTATTCCTTCTGTACGGGAGGCTACCTAGCGATTCACGCACAGTAGCATCTTTCTTGGTCTTTGGCTGTTTCATGGTGGTGGTCGTTGCACGCTTGCAACCCCATGCTTTGCTAAATGGGATTCTATTTGATAATACGGCGATCGGTACTTAAATTCCTTTCCTCCTGCAATCGTGGCTGGCTATGAACGTACGTTGGGGCAGGTTGCTGAACTCGAATCTTTCTTCCCCCCACCCCTATTTGTTGTATTATTGTTCGATTCTCAACTGTTTAATAAATGAGTCCGTTAATCTTACATTCTCTCTCTTTCCTTACGTGAACTCACCCCTAGTGTAACAGAATAATGCAGAACTATAACGGTTGCTATAAGGTCGTGCAGGACTCGCGCCGCTAACGATAGTATAAAGATTCAATATCGCGCGCCTGGCACGACCATGGCACGCATGGCGCCGATAGCCGTAGTAATCATGTTCAACTATTCCCCATTGATAAACTGGGAAGTGTTCACGGCTCAGTGTGAGTACGTGAGCACTAAATCCACTTCATGTGGTGGAAGTAGTGGCCTCTGCTTTACCTTGCTGGTTTGGACAAAAAATATCAAAAATCACAGCCCCTACAGCAAGGAATAATAACCTGTAAAATAAAACGAGCCACCGCTTTTACTTTCTTTTATTTCTGTCATTGTTTCTTCGATGTATATATTGAACAATAGAGGCGAAAGACTGCATCGCTCTCTTATATTCTTTTAATCCCTCTATTTCGACCTTGGTCTTCCAATCCCATTATTCCTTCTTGGTTCTTGTACGAACTGTATATCGCCCATCTTTTCCTTTGGCTTACTCCTATTTTTCTGAGGATTTCGAACACATTGCACCATATTTCATTGTCTATCGCAATTTCTGGGTCGACAGATCCTATGAGCGTGTCTTGTTTTTTCTTGAGTCTTGCTTCCTTCATCAAGTGCAATGTCAGAACTGCCTCTCTGGTGCCTTTGCCTTTCCTAAATCCAAACTGACGGTCATCGTGACCTTACAAAATATGAACACACATATTCATGGATACCTTTGTTCTTCCAAGATGTACGGATTTTCAGCAACCCCTGTTCCACGATGCCACCACAAATTCGGGTACTGTTATACTGAAACCCCTTAGCAGATGCATAATACAAGTAACTGCTGCTCCAGATCATACTTTACATTACGTATTTGGGAGTCGTCTTTGCAATAGTCAATGGCCACAGTGACACTGCAGTTTCGTTACACATGCAAGGCAGATCAAAAGACAGTCTGAACACCGATATGACAGAGGCGTTTAACCTTGAGAGGAACAAATTTCTGAGAATGTACGTTTGGAGCACATCATTTTATGATAGTGAATCATGGACAACGGGAAAACCCGAACAGAAGACAATCGAAGCATTTTAGACGTGCTGCTATAGAAGAATGTTGAAAATCAGGTGGACTTAAGATCAGAATTGGCAGAAAAATGGAACAGGATGACAGGCCACCGCCCGCCACGTTTCTAAATGCACTACTGTTTGTAAAAAGTGAAACATCCAGAAGCAGTGGTCTGCAACACGCCATGATAAGAGGACGTGTACAACAGTTGAACCATAATAAATTAATTAAATGACAGAGAGGTGGCGTGTTCGTAATCCCACCAGCACCCACAGTCAATGCAGAGGCTTCACACGAAGTGGAAACGTTAACCAAGTGCCACAAAGTCTCACCGACATCGCGAGGGGAGAGGGCGGGGAGGATTATTGGCAAGTGCGTGCATTTGAACGGGGCAGAAGTACTGGTCTCTGGGTGGTGGCTCTGTCGGTCCGCGACACTGCATCTCGTACAGGGTACGTCCCATCAACAGTGAGACGTATGTGGAACCAGTGGAGCAAAGAGCGCCATACACAGTTCCGACAAGTACTGGATGACACAATGTGACCACAGCGTGAGATGACCTCCATCTTGTTTGCTTGGCCCTAACTGACTCCACAGTGACGGCGCGACATTGGAGCATTGCAAAGGGTGTGGACATGTCTGCGTCGATGGTCCTAAGCCGTCTTCTGTGGACTGGACTGGTGACATGAATGTCATTACCTTGGCTTCCATTGGCCGGAATACATCAACCCGCAAACTGCCATCGGCACATGAAAGCCGACACTAGCGTTCTGAGTGGCAAAATGTAGTGTTTTCGGAAGAGTCCTGCTTCATCTTGCCTTACAGAGATAGCCGCATGTGCGTTCGACACCGTCATGGTGAATGCAGTAAGGCAGACAGTTCAAATGGTTCAAATGGTTCTGAGCACTATGGGACTTAACATCTGTGGTCATCAGTCCCCTAGAACTTAGAACTACTTAAACCTAACTAACCTAAGGACATCACACACATCCATGCCCGAGGCAGGATTCGAACCTGTGACCGTAGCAGTCGCGCGGTTCCGGACTGAGCGCCTGAACTGCTAGTCAGGCAGACAGTATTGTGGCGTAGTGGACAAACCCAAAGTGTGATGGATTGAGGTGTCATTGTCTATAACAAGCGATCTCCCCTCCTATGTCTCGAGGGCAATCTGAACAGCTACTACCACGTCAGGGAGGTTTTACAGCCCTAAGCACTACTTTCCTGCAGGCTGTTCCTCGTGCCATATTTCAGCAGGACAACGCCTGGCCACATGTGGCGAGGAACATGTAAACCTTCTTCAAAGAACTGCTTCCAAGCCCGTCTATTTGCCGGACTTGTCTCCATCGGAACTTGTCTGGGATATGGCCAGTTGGCAGTGTGTTTGTTCAGGTCTTCCTGCAGCCACAGTTGATGCTTTGCGAACGCACCTACAAACTGCAGCGCCATGTTCAGGCTCTCTTTGGGTCCACACCACGGCGTCTAGCTGCTCCGATTGCAGCATGTGGTAGCATTACTCTGTACTGAGTGTATCACACTGCATTATAAATAACGCAGTTTATCTGCAGTGGTGTTATGTTCCGTTTATTGACTTATTGTATTCTACTTTTCATTTCATTTTATCTTGTTTAGTTCTGTATCCTTACAGATGTATTTTATAACATATTTTATGTTTGAAAATATAGCCGGTGTAAACCACTTGTGACATGCCATACGGTAAATAAATAAATAAAAGTGATGGCCGTCACACTATCTAAAAATGTCGCAATGTGATGTTGTGGTCTTCAGTCCTGACACTGGTTTGACGCCGCTCTCCATGCTACCCTATCCTGTGCAAGCTTCTTCAACTCCCAGTAC
The DNA here is from genome assembly GCF_023864275.1 of Schistocerca cancellata. Lineage (NCBI taxonomy): Eukaryota > Metazoa > Arthropoda > Insecta > Orthoptera > Acrididae > Schistocerca > Schistocerca cancellata. The sequence continues at coordinate 1,240,062,568 of NC_064626.1, forward strand.
TTACTGCAACCAGCATCCTTCTGAATGTGCTTAGTGTATTCATCTCTTGGTCTCCCTCTACTATTTTTACCCTCCACGCTGCCCTCCAATGCTAAATTTGTGATCCCTTGATGCCTCAGAACATGTCCTACCAACTGGTCCCTTCTTCTTGTCATGTTGTGCCACAAACTCCTCTTCTCCCCAGTTCTGTTCAGTACCTCCTCATTAGTTCTGTGATCTACCCATCAATGTGATAATGAGCAGAAAGTCGCCACACAACTGTAGAAACAAAAGAACCACAATGAGCAGTTAATCGGCCTCAGATGGTCACTGTGTAGGTGGCATTGTTTCGCCGCGGAGCCGCCCAGAAGCTACAGATCACAGGATGGTAATCAGCGCTAGCCTTGACAGCGCAGACTTGTGCTGCAGCAGATGCTTTTGAAATTTTCCAATTAGCGCACTCTTAACTGCATCATGGATAATCCCCTGCAACCCACATGTCCCCAGACGTGTCGTAAAAACAGGACATCATGCCATACGTCTCCACATACAGTCTCTTCATTCACAGCAGCCTTAGAAGCTGGCGAAGCGGTGTATAAACGTTTCAGATCGTAAGTATGCAACGTGAAGGCTGCTTCGTTACAGACGAGCCTGCTTAGAGGAGGCGGCCAACCACATCTCTGCTCGGTCACTGTAAGTAACAATTCAGGCTTTGCTAGCTATCGACAGTGCGTGGTATAGACAGCCATAAACATTTTTTCCAACCTAGTTCTCTTACGAATCGAACTCTGATACATAAAATGGTTTCAGACTTCCGATTACTCTACAACATGGTTAAAGTGCTACGAAAATCTAAGCATCCATGATTACGAGGTGCATTCAAGTTCTAAGACCTCCGATTTTTTTTCTCCGGACTGGAAAGAGATAGAAACATGCGCATTGTTTTAAAATGAGGCCGCGTTCATTGTCAATACGTCCCAGAGATGGCAGCACCGTACGGCAGATGGAATTTTACCGCCAGCGGTGAGAATGAGAACTGTTTTAAATACTTAAAATGGCGACGTTTCCCTTACTTGAACAGCGTGCAATCATTCGTTTTCTGAATTTGCGTGGTGTGAAACCAATTGACATTCATCGACAGTTGAAGGAGACATGTGGTGATGGAGTTATGGATGTGTCGAAAGTGCGTTTGTGGGTGCAACAGTTTAATAAAGACAGAACATCGTGTGACAACAAACCGAAACAACCTCGGGCTCGCACAAGCCGGTCTGACGACATGATCGAGAAAGCGGAGAGAATTGTTTTTGGGGATCGCCAAATGACTGTTGAACAGATCGCCTCCAGAGTTGGCATTTCTGTGGGTTCTGTGCACACAATCCTGACGACCTGACGACCTGAAAATGCGAAAAGTGTCATCCAGGTTGGTGCCACGAATGCTGACGGACGACCACAAGGCCGCCTGTGTGGCATGTTGCCAAGCAATGTTGACGCGCAACGACACCATTAATGGGACTTTCTTTTCGTTGGTTGTGACAATGGATGAGACGTGGATGCCATTTTTCAATCCAGAAACAAAGCGCCAGTCAGCTCAATGGAAGCACACAGATTCACCGCCACCAAAAAAATTTTGGGTAACTGCCGCTGAAAAAATGATAGTGTCCATGTTGTGGGGCAGCGAGGGCTTAATCCTTACCCATTGCGTTCCAAAGGGCACTACGGTAACAGGTGCATCCTACGAAAATGTTTTGAAGAACAAATTCCTTCCTGCACTGCAACAAAAACGTCCGGGAAAGGCTGCGCGTGTGCTGTTTCGCCAAGACAACGCACCCACACATCGAGCTAACGTAACGCAACAGTTTCTTCGTGATAACAACTTTGAAGTGATTCCTCGTGCTCCCTACTCACCTGACCTGGCTCCTAGTGACTTTTGGCTTTTTCCAGCAATGAAAGACACTCTCCGTGGCCGCACATTCACCAGCCGTGCTGCTATTGCCTCAGCGATTTTCCAGTGGTCAAAACAGACCCCTAAAGAAGCCTTCGCCGCTGCCATGGAATCATGGCGTCAGCGTTGTGAAAAATGTGTATGTCTGCAGGGCGATTACGTCGAGAAGTAGCGTGAGTTTCATCGATTTCGGGTGAGTAGTTAATTAGAAAAAAAAAAAAATCGGAGGCCTTAGCACTTGAATGCTCCTCGTAGGTGCTTGTGGTGCCATAAACTTACTGATCTACGAGGGTAATACCAAAAGTAAGGTCTCATATTTTTTTATAAGTACAGATCTCTGTTTGTGTGGCAGTTGGTCACACTGTTATGAAGAGTGGTTCACGCACTGTGTGTAAACGTGCGCACGCCGCGCTGAGGCGCTCAGTCTTGGCTTGGCAGCCGTTGAGAATGGAGCTCCCGTTGGATGTTACCGCCAAGTGCGAATTGCGCGCAGTTATTCGGTTTTTGAACGCAAAGGCCCCTGCGCCGATTGAAATCCATCGCCAATGGACGGAAGTGTATGGTGAGTCGTTCATGGATGTCAAAAATGTTCGTAAGTGGTGCAGAGAGTTCGCAGCTGGCCGGACCGAAATTCACGACGAACAAAGGTGAGGAAGACCGTCAGTTTTTGAGGAGACAGTGTTGAAGGTTGAGGCACGCGTGAAGATCGGCGGATCACCCTGGATGCTCTCTGCACGTTGGTTCCTGAGGTTTCCAGTAGCACCGCTCACAGAATTTTAACGGAAACATTGAACTACCGGAAGGTGTGCGCAAGATGGGTGCCACGCATGCTGACTGAGGACCACATGCGGCAACGAGTTGATGCTTCCCGCGCATTTCTTCACCGCCTTGCAGCCGAACAGCACAACTTTCCGGACTCAATTGTCACGGGTGACGAACCCTGAGCGTAACACTTTACATCTGAGACCAAGCAACAATCACGCCAGTGGTGGCATACTTCTTCGCCAAAGCCGCGGAAATTCAAACACACACAGTCTGTCGGTAAAGTCATGACAACCGTATTTTGGGATCGGAAAGGTATATTGTTGGTCGACTTTATGCCCACAGGGACCACAATTAACGCTGACATCTACTGTGAGCCGCTGAAAAAACTGAAACGCTCAATTCAGAACCGGAGAAGAGGAATGTTGGGCAAGGGCGTACACATTCTCTATGACAACGCTCGCGCACACATCGCTCGGCAAACCGTTGCTCTCCTGCAACAGTTTCAGTGGAACATAATCACCCATCCACCGTATTGTCCTGACTTGGCGCCCAGTGACTATCACCTGTTGCCTAAGTTAAAAGAACATTTGGCCGGAAAGAGATTCAGCTCCGACGACGAGGTGAAAGAAGAGGTTGATAACTTTCTGAACAGCATGGCGGCGAGCTGGTATGACATGGCCATACAAAAACTGCCACAGCATCTACAAAAATGCATCGACAGAAATGGTGATAATGTCAAGAAATAACTAAATATTCAAGCTGTAAACTTATGTAGACCATTGTAGAAATAAACAGGTCTATGTACTTATAAGAAAACAGGAGTCCTTACTTTTGGGGTTACCCTCATAATACAAGGGTTGGAACTTAAATAGTGGCAACTATTTATTCACAACCGATACAAAAGAGTTACATGTTTGCACCTGCTGCTGTCCTTCAAAGTAGTCACCAGCGTTGTGTAGAACCCGTGGCCAGCGATGTGGAAGGCGTAGTATACCGTTAGCAGGCCTAATCTGTTGATGGTGCGAATGGAGCGGTCAACTGCCTGTCGAATCTCTGGAACGGTTTTGAAGCGAATGCCACGAAGTGGTTCCTTCATCTTCGGAATCAAATCAAAGTCACAAGGACTTAAGTCCGGGGAGTATTGTGGTACAGTACTTACCAGTCCCATCGACTGAACAGAGCAGCCACAGCTTGTGCTGTATGCGCCCGCGCATTGTCGTGCAAAATGATGGTTGGGTTGGGCAGAAATTGTCGCCGCTTCTTTCGCAAAGCTGGTCGCAGGTGATAATTCAAAAACGAACAGTAATATTGTGCATTGACGCTCTGCGATGGAGGAACGTAATGCGTTAGGATAACACCATCACAGTCGTAAACGAGAATCACCATAACTTTCACCATCTGGGGCTCTGACGCACTTTCGACTTTCGCGGCGACCCATATTGACGCCGTTCGTTGGATTGGGGTTTCAGTTTTGGCTTCGTGGCACTCGCTTCAGAACTGTTCCAGAGATTCGACAGGCAGTAGACCGCTCCGTTCGCACCATCAACAGAACAGGCTCTGCTATCGGTTTACTACGCCGTCCACATTGCTGGCAAAGGGTTCTACACAACGCTGGTGGCTATTTTGAAGCTCAGTAACAGGTGCAAACATGTAACTCTTTTGTATCGGTTATGAATAAATAGTCGTCACTATTTAAGTTCCAACCCTCGTATACAGTCTGCAAGCACACAAGGACGAGTACTGACTGAGGTGTCATTCGTTCTATAACTTGAATTTCTATGTGATATTTTCAGAGTTTCAATGTATATCATATGGCTGTAACAAATCTTTATTTTTCTTTCGTGTCTTGTCAGTGTCACAGTGGTCTTGTGTGGAATCACTCAAGCTGTTTCAAGCATGTATCGAATTTATGACATAAGCATGGCTTTAGAAGCTAGCACTCTATGTGTTATAATGTAATAAGCAGTACTTTTCAATGTGAAATCCAAACCATGTGATGTTTCTGACATATCTTCCCCAAGGTCTAACCAGCTGCTAGGTGATGCACTGAACCGCTAGACCATCATGCAGCACATCACTTTTTTTGTCATGTATCCCACTACTACCTAAGAGATTCAATATACCCATTCAACAGAGCTGCCTTAGTGTGATAATTGGTTTAATCAGAACATTACTTTACTGTTCCAAATCGGATGCAATTAAGAGTTGATTCTACTCAATTCTACCACGACATTAACGGTGTCACCATTATATCTAACTGTTCTGACGACTGTACTCGTATGTATTGATATCTCGCACCATTCTGCCCAAGGCAGTTTCGACTCTGAATAAAATGTAGATAGATAGATAGTTACACCACTTTCATACAGCTTAATTTTCCCATGAATATCAGAAGAGCCTTCTTTGTCTAATTTCCATCCACCATGCATTATCATGTGTGTTGCCTGCAGTTTAATTTGTTATATAGAATCTAGTCCCACAACTCTTATTCTCATGACCTTGTAACGGAACATATTAAAGGCTTTACTGTACCGAAGTATGCGATACCCTCCAAATTCAACCAGTTTAACGAGTATTTATGAGTATAGAAAAGTTATTGTGTATGTTAACAATGATTGCATAACATGTCTCCATAAACAGTCAACCCATTAAATTATACTGAATAACTGACCCACACAAAAGTTAATATCACTTGATCACTGATACAGCAAATGTCATCATGTAAAAACACTAAGTTCATCTTAAATAATTAACATGAAGTACGAAAAATAGTGGCCAACTTTAGTATTTTGGATCTCCTTAAATAAAAATTACCCAGTGAAACCTATTTGTTCACTAGGAGCGGTTTCACTCAGTATTCACGAAATCAATCCTATTTTAGACGAAAACCAATGTAATTCTTAATCATTCATGTTATTTACTTATTTATGCAAATTAGAGAAGTCAATTGACAAACTTCTAAAAAACGGACTTTTTGTAACAAAGAATTATTCTTTCAAGTCAACAAATCTGTCTGTCATTTTAATAATATGTTAAATTATGTCACTCGATGCAAATTAATAACTTTTCTGCACAAATTATGATAACAGATGTACATGTGACTTGTAAACTATATCTTTTTTTAGTAGTTCTTTGACAATGTTATAAATACAAGCAGCAAGAAGGGTCGAGAGGCAGTCGGAATGTCACTTTGGTAAAGTGTGTTTGTGTGTTATTGTTTGAGGTGGATAAACACTGCAAAGAACATGTAAAGGAAGTACTACTTTGTGTTGTGTCATGGTCTTTGGTGGACAGTGGAATTAAGATGGCCACCAGAGTAATAAATATTTGAAGTTTACATATTTGTTGGTTTCGCTTGTTCTTTATCATCAAAAGCACATAAAAAACACGGGACCTCATGTTTTAACCCTAGACAACCAGATTTAGAGCCAGCATCAGCATCGAGACACAGCAGCTATCCAGGAAGTAGCAGCGATTACCACAACACAATGCATTTTAATGGTGCCAACCTAACATCAAGTGCTAACAAGCTCCGTAAATGGGAGTGAAATAGTGCGATTATAGCAATTATCAATATCTACGACCAGGCGACCATTACAACCTCTAGAATTGTCAGAGTTCCTCACTGACACCTCCACAGACATGTCAGCCTGAGGAGCGTTGTTCCAACAACAGCATATACCTGACAGACTGTTCATTTTCGTACATGCATAAAATGCATTGTGAATGTGCCTACTCGCATTAATCGTGTGCAGATGTTTATTGTATTAAAGGAGACTAGCAGTGAAACTTATGTACAGGGTTATTACAAATGATTGAAGCGATTTCACAGCTCTACAATAACTTTATTATTTGAGATATTTTCACAATGCTTTGCACACACATACAAAAACTCAAAAAGGTTTTTTTAGGCATTCACAAATGTTCGATATGTGCCCCTTTAGTGATTCGGCAGACATCAGGCCGATAATCAAGTTCCTCCCACACTCGGCGCAGCATGTCCCCATGAATGAGTTCGAAAGCATCGTTGATGCGAGCTCGCAGTTCTGGCACGTTTCTTGGTAGAGGGGGTTTAAACACTGAATCTTTTACATAACCCCACAGAAAGAAATCGCACGGGGTTAAGTCGGGAGAGCGTGGAGGCCATGACATGAATTGCTGATCATGATCTCCACCACGACCGATCCATCGGTTTTCCAATCTCCTGTTTAAGAAACGCCGACCATCATGATGGAAGTGCAGTGGAGCACCATCCTGTGGAAAGATGAAGTCGGCGCTGTCGGTCTCCAGTTGTGGCATGAGCCAATTTTCCAGCATGTCCAGATACACGTGTCCTGTAACGTTTTTTTTTTTTGCAGAAGAAAAAGGGGCCGTAAACTTTAAACCGTGAGATTGCACAAAACACGTTAACTTTTGGTGAATTGCGAATTTTCTGCACGAATGCGTGAGGATTCTCTACCGCCCAGATTCGCACATTGTGTCTGTTCAGTTCACCATTAAGAAAAAATGTTGCTTCATCACTGAAAACAAGCTTCGCACTGAACGCATCCTCCTCCATGAGCTGTTGCAACCGCGCCGAAAATTCAAAGCGTTTGACTTTGTCATCGGGTGTCAGGGCTTGTAGCAATTGTAAACGGTAAGGCTTCTGCTTTAGCCTTTTCCGTAAGATTTTCCAAACCGTCGGCTGTGGTACGTTTAGCTCCCTGCTTACTTTATTCGTCGACTTCCGCGGGCTACGCGTGAAACTTGCCCGCACGCGTTCAATCGTTTCTTCGCTCACTGCAGGCCGACCCGTTGATTTCGCCTTACAGAGGCATCCAGAAGCTTTAAACTGCGCAAACCATCGCCGAATGGAGTTAGCAGTTGGTGGATCTTTGTTGACCTTCGTCCTGAAGTGTCGTTGCACTGTTATGACTGACTGAGTGAGTGCATTTCAAGCACGACATACGCTTTCTCGGCTCCTGTCGCCATTTTGTGTCACTGCGCTCTCGAGCACTCTGGCGGCAGAAACCTGAAGCGCGGCTTCAGCCGAACAAAACTTTATGAGTTTTTCTATATATCTGTAGTGTGTCGTGACCATATGTCAATGAATGGAGCAACAGTAGATTTATGAAATCGCTTCAATTATTTGTAATAGCCCTGTATTATCGAACACAGACTTCTATTGATAAAAGCACCATGTATCAGTGTGAGGAGGTGGCGCGATTTGCTGATTCAGGCGCACTGGCTCGCAGGTTCTACCAATGCTGGGTGTGTGCGAACCCAAAGTGATATTAAATATGGGGCAGCTACTGTCCATCAGTCCTGAGAATTTTCAAGGTACACTGCTTAATTCATTTAACTTATATAAGGGTGAGGATATCTTCCATTACACATAGAGGGTACATTCTGATAGAGGATTCTTTCTGAAAGTGTATCTATTACACTTACATAGAACTTTTTACCCAAATTATACTTCAGTGATAACACAAATGTTACATGATACAGCACATTATGCTTTAGAGGACACTTTGTTAGATGTCAGTGCTCATTGACTTATGTGCAAGAAATTAAGCATGTTTTTATTGTTTGATCATAATTGTGAGTGCAGCCTCCATTTTTTTCTCCCTGGCAGTGTTTTTTGAACAAGAGCACAGACATAAGGAGTTCCATGACAGACATCTCATCCATGTACTATAAACCCACCTGCTTCACATTATACTTCAGTGATAACACTAATGACACAACACACGTGTGTTTTATGCAGTATCCAGTGTCAGTGGAATGTATCGGTTTATGCATTCAAATATGATTGAAATGATTTCAGATACCCATCAGACAGACGACAAAGGACTATTTGGTCTGAAATTCACAGCTGTGGTTACACTTTTTTTTTTTAACAAGAACGTTGCAAACACCCGTATTTTGAACCACCGCTTCTCACATGTTCTGAGTGCTACTGTGAAATACACCGTTACATCTGGCCTGTATACTGCCTGTCACACTCGCAACTGATCCTGTAGACTCCAGGTGCCTGTAGTCGGAATCTGACTTTCAGCCATCACAAACCTCAAACCTATATACGGAACACCTTGAGGAAAAGGCTATCAAATCCTCTTATCTGAAACCAAAGGCGTTCTAGTGATACGTGGACGGTACATTCGTCGTGTGACCACAAGGCGAAAAAACGTGCAGGAATTTCTTGACCAGCATACACAACAATATAAAGTTTACCATCGATGTAGAAGGAAACGGAAACCTGCCTTTCCTCGAAGTACTTATAAGGAAGAAAACTGATCACGCATTGGGTGTTTGGTCTATAAAAATAAGACACACATGGACCTGTATCTAAACACCAATTGTTGTCACCATCCGGCACGGTGCAAATTTGTGCTCGCACCCTGATGCACAGAGCATGAGACATTTGTGACAAGGAGAGTTCAGCGTCTGAGGGAAACCTTTTGTGAGAATGGCTACTCGGAGACAAAGATAAGAAGCGCGCTCCAGGAGAGCAAGAAAAAGAGGCAAGATGATCCAGAATAAGATATAAAGCATTTGGCGTTCCTTCCATATGCTGGGCCGCTTAAATCATATACTGCCATGATATATACAGAAGTAACTTTACAGAATTGGAAGAAAAAATGTCACGCTATGGGAATACCAATAAATGATAGAACAATATACTCGTTACAATTTGCAGATGACCAACTGATTATAGCCCAAGACAATGAGGACATAGAGTATATGACCAGAAAATTGATTCAAGAATATAAAAAATCAGGTCTAAATGTAAACATGAATAAAACAAAGTACATGGTAATTGGTGGTGTGAATGGAGACTTATTATTAGAAGAAGGGATGGGAACAATAACAGCTACTGAGGAATATAAATATTTAGGTGTGAAAATTACAAATGATGGGAAACAGGACAAAGAAATTAGATCAAGAATAAATTCTGGAAAGACGACAATCTCTTTATTGAATGGAATTCTCTGGGACAAACACATAACAACTGATAACAAAATAAGGATTTTTAAAACAATAGTTAGGAGCTTCCTGGCAGATTAAAACTGTGTGCCCGACCGAGACTCGAACTCGGGACCTTTGCCTATCGCGGGCAAGTGCTCTACCAACTGAGCTACCGAAGCACGACTCACGCCCGGTACTCACAGCTTTACTTCTGCCAGTACCTCGTCTCCTACCTTCCAAAGCTGTGAGTACCGGGCGTGAGTCGTGCTTCGGTAGCTCAGTTGGTAGAGCACTTGCCCGCGATAGGCAAAGGTCCCGAGTTCGAGTCTCGGTCGGGCACACAGTTTTAATCTGCCAGGAAGTTTCATATCAGCGCACACTCCGCTGCAGAGTGAAAATCTCATTCTGGAATAGTTAGGAGCATTATTACATATGGTTCAGAAGTGTGGACAACAAAATGGCAACTGAAATCAAAATTATTAGCCACAGAAATGGATTTCTGGAGACGTTCAGCAAGAATATCAAGACGAGAAAGAATAAGAAATGAAGTAATCAGAGACAAGATGAAATGTAAAAATTCAATTATTGATTTCATCGAGCACAAACAACTTAAATGGTATGGACACATCAGACACATCAGACGAATGGAACAGGAAAGGCTACCAAAATGCATAATCGACTGGGTACCAATTGGAAGAAGAAAAAGGGGACGACCACCTGATACATGGAAACAGGGAGTTCAGTCAGCAATGAGGAAGAACAACATTCCTGAGGATTTATGGACAAATAGAGAAGAGTGGAGAACAATAATTAGTAACTTACTATAATCTAGAATAGGTGCTGGAAAAATGTACTCACATTGTAAATCCAGAATAATAAATAATATTGGGGAAGAGCAGTAAAACCATTTTCTGATTATTGGCTAAAATCAAAAATATGCTTGGCTCAATGAAACACAAACTAGACCATGGACACCTAGCAGCTGCAGCATTAGTTGCGCTTCTTGCAAGCAATGATGTATTTTGCAATGCAGCTCAGAATATGTGAGAAGTGTCTACCTCGGCCAAATGAACAAATCTACAGTGGCAGAGCACAGCCTCAACAAAGGTCATATGTTTGATTTTGAACAGACAGAGGTGTTGTGGCGGACGAACGGATTCAGGGACTTGATCTTCAGACAGGCAGTGGAGGCAGTGGAGAAACGGGTCCATGGCGATCCTGTCAATTGGGATAGCAGTTTCCAGCTGACTTCTACGTGGGATGTAGCGCTAGCAAGAATACGTCAAGAGCGGACTGATGTGAAAGTGGCGAAGGCAGTGGATGAAATAGGCGGGCAGCACCATGACATGGTACCAGAACTATCCAATATGCTGGGAATTGCCTCCCCTCCCCCACAACCAACCCCCTCCCACCATCTGTGACACACCTTTCAGAGAAGCGACTCACCGAGCCGTTGCAAATGAGGTGGAGGAGCCTGCAGTCCACCATCTATAAAGATACAAACTGGGCGTGAACATGACACTTCGCCTGAAGATGACGAGTAGCAAACTTGTAGAAACGTTGCCAGAACGACGATTTGACACGGCTGATAACCTGAATTGACTTCATCATGGTAACGACAATGATAAGTATTGTGTACCATTGCAAATAAAGAACTTACGCGAAGTATTTAACTAATTTATTCATACAGCACTTCCTCGTTTTCGGAGGGGGACACATGGAACAATCATGAGCAACATGTTAGTTTGTTTTTTTTGTTGGCTGATCTTCTCTGACTTACACTGTACGAAAATAAAACAGTTGCTATTTCACACTTTTTATGACAACCATTTTTTCTGCCACCATATGCCACGTCAGTTAACTGCTTTGAATTCAAGATCATATGCATTCAAACTAATACGTGAGTTCACGATGTTCCTTCAAAAACTAATCAGATGTAAGAGTTAAAATATCAACTATATACACTCCTGGAAATTGAAATAAGAACACCGTGAATTCATTGTCCCAGGAAGGGGAAACTTTATTGACACATTCCTGGGGTCAGATACATCACATGATCACACTGACAGAACCACAGGCACATAGACACAAGCAACAGAGCATGCACAATGTCGGCACTAGTACAGTGTATATCCACCTTTCGCAGCAATGCAGGCTGCTATTCTCCCATGGAGACGATCGTAGAGATGCTGGATGTAGTCCTGTGGAACGGCTTGCCATGCCATTTCCACCTGGCGTCTCAGTTGGACCAGCGTTCGTGCTGGACGTGCAGACCGCGTGAGACGACGCTTCATCCAGTCCCAAACATGCTCAATGGGGGACAGATCCGGAGATCTTGCTGGCCAGGGTAGTTGACTTACACCTTCTAGAGCACGTTGGGTGGCACGGGATACATGCGGACGTGCATTGTCCTGTTGGAACAGCAAGTTCCCTTGCCGGTCTAGGAATGGTAGAACGATGGGTTCGATGACGGTTTGGATGTACCGTGCACTATTCAGTGTCCCCTCGACGATCACCAGTGGTGTACGGCCAGCGTAGGAGATCGCTCCCCACACCATGGTGCCGGGTGTTGGCCCTGTGTGCCTCGGTCGTATGCAGTCCTGATTGTGGCGCTCACCTGCACGGCGCCAAACGCGCATACGACCATCATTGGCACCAAGGCAGAAGCGACTCTCATCGCTGAAGACGACACGTCTCCATTCGTCCCTCCATTCACACCTGTCGCGACACCACTGGAGGCGGGCTGCACGATGTTGGGGCGTGAGCGGAAGACGGCCTAACGGTGTGCGGGACCGTAGCCCAGCTTCATGGAGACGGTTGCGAATGGTCCTCGCCGATACCCCAGGAGCAACAGTGTCCCTAATTTGCTGGGAAGTGGCGGTGCGGTCCCCTACGGCACTGCGTAGGATCCTACGGTCTTGGCGTGCATCCGTGCGTCGCTGCGGTCCGGTCCCAGGTCGACGGGCACGTGCACCTTCCGCCGACCACTGGCGACAACATCGATGTACTGTGGAGACCTCACGCCCCACGTATTGAGCAATTCGGCGGTACGTCCACCCGGCTTCCCGCATGCCCACTATACGCCCTCGCTCAAAGTCCGTCAAGTGCACATACGGTTCACGTCCACGCTGTCGCGGCATGCTACCAGTGTTAAAGACTGCGATGGAGCTCCGTATGCCACGGCAAACTGGCTGACACTGACGGCGGCGGTGCACAAATGCTGCGCAGCTAGCGCCATTCGACGGCCAACACCGCGGATCCTGGTGTGTCCGCTGTGCCGTGCGTGTGATCATTGCTTGTACAGCCCTCTCGCAGTGTCCGGAGCAAGTATGGTGGGTCTGACACACCGGTGTCAATGTGTTCTTTTTTCCATTTCCAGGAGTGTATACTAATACCACTGATTCATACATAGCACACGGCTCAAGTACACTGAAGCGCCAAAGGAACTGCTATAGGCACGCGTATTCAAAAACAGAGATATGTAAACAAGTAGAATATGACGCTGCGGTCGGCAACGCCTATATAAGACAACAAGTGTCTGGTGAATTTGTTAGATCGCTTACTGCTACTACAATGGCAGGTTATCAAGATTTAAGTGAGTTTGAACGTGTTGTTATATTCGCCGCACGAGTGATGGGACACGGCATCTCTGAGGTAAAGATGAAGTGGGGATTTTCCCGTGTAACCATTTCCGAGTGTACCGTGAATATCACGAATCCGGTAAATCTCGGCCATTGCTGCGGCTGGAAAAAGATCTTGCAAGAATGGAACCAACGACGACTGAAGAGAATCGTTCAAAGTGACAGAAGTGCAACCCTCCCGCAAATTTCTGCAGATTTCAACGCAGGGGCATCACCAAGTCTCAGCGTGCGAACCATTCAACGAAACATCATCGATATGTCCAGAATGAAATTTTCACCCTGCAGCTGAGTGTGCGCTGTTATGAAAGTTTCTGGCAGACTAAAACTGTGTGCCGGACCGAGACTCGAACTCGAGACCTGTTAGAGTCTCGGTCCGGCACACAGTTTTAATCTGCCAGGACGTTTCATCATCCATATGGGCTTTCGGAGGCGAAGACCCGTTTGATGTACTCTTGATGACTACACGACACAAAACTTTACGCCTCTTCTGGGCCCGTTAACATTGACATTGGACTGTTGATGTCTGGAAACATGTTGCCTGGTCGGACGAGTCTCGTTTCAAATTGTATACGACGGATCGATGTGTACGGGTATTGAGACAACCTCATGGATCCATGGTCCCTGCATGTCAGCAGGGGACTGTTGAAGCTGGTGGAGGCTCTGCAATGGAGTGGGGCGTTTGCTGTTGGAGTGATATGGGACCCCTGATATGTCTAGATAGGACTCTGACAGGTGACACGTATGTAAGCATCCTGTCTGATCACCTGCATCCATTCATGTTCATTGTGCATTCAGACGGACTTGGGCAATTCCAGCAGAATAATGCGACAACCCACACTTCAGAATTGCTAGAGAGTGGATCCAGGAACACTCTTCTGAGTTTTAACACTTCCGCTGGCCACCAAACTCCCCAGACATAAACATTATTGAGCATATCTGGGATGTCTTGCAACGTGCCGTTCAGAAGAGATCTCCAACCCCCTCGTACTCTTTCGGATTTATGGACAGCCCTGCAGGACTCAAGGTGTCATTTCCCTCCTGCACTATTTCAGAAATTAGTCGAGGCCATGCCACGTCGTGTTGCAGCACTTCTGCGTGCTCGCGGGGGCCCTACACGGCATTAGGGAGGTGTACAGTATTTTTGGCTCTTCAGTGTATACACAGTGTGAAAACAGGTCACAACTACATATTGGTGTTGATCATCAGACCTTTTAAAACAACATCGTGCTTTCTGCACACATTTTTCGAGATAGTTACTTGAACCTGTCTCAATTCCCTAAATGTAAGTATAACATGTAAAATGGTTGTTGATATCTCAGAAGTGACATACTCGTACTTCCCCATTTGCTTGTGTCCATGAAAATTCTGTTACATTGGTGGTCGCACATTGTGTTACACATACAGGGTGTTTCAAAAATGACCGGTATATTTGAAACGGCAATAAAAACTAAACGAGCAGCGATAGAAATACACCGTTTGTTGCAATATGCTTGGGACAACAGTACATTTTCAGACTTACAAACTTTCGAAATTACAGTAGTTACAATTTTCAACAACAGATGGCGCTGCAAGTGATGTGAAAGATATAGAAGACAACGCAGTCTGTGGGTGGGCCATTCTGTACGTCGTCTTTCTGCTGTAAGTGTGTGCTGTTCACAACGTGCAAGTGTGCTGTAGACAACATGGTTTATTCCTTAGAACAGAGGATTTTTCTGGTGTTGGAATTCCACCGCCTAGAACACAGTGTTGTTGCAACAACACGAAGTTTTCAACGGAGGTTCAATGTAACCAAAGGACCAAAAAGCGATACAATAAAGGATCTGTTTGAAAAATTTCAACGGACTGGGAACGTGACGGATGAACGTGCTGGAAAGGTAGGGCGCCCGCGTACGGCAACCACAGAGGGCAACGCGCAGCTAGTGCAGCAGGTGATCCCACAGCGGCCTCGGGTTTCCGTTCCCCGTGTTGCAGCTGCGGTCCAAATGATGCCAACGTCCACGTATCGTCTCATGCGCCAGAGTTTACACCTCTATCCATACAAAATTCAAACGCGGCAACCCCTCAGCGCCGCTACCATTGCTGCATGAGAGACATTCGCTAACGATATAGTGGACAGGATTGATGACGGCGATATGCATGTGGGCAGCATTTGGTTTAGTGACGAAGCTTATTTTTACCTGGACGGCTTCGTCAATAAACAGAACTGGCGCATACGGGGAACCGAAAAGCCCCATGTTGCAGTCCCATCGTCCCTGCATCCTCAAAAAGTACTGGTCTGGGCCGCCATTTCTTCCAAAGCAATCATTGGCCCATTTTTCAGATCCGAAACGATTACTGCATCACGCTATCTGGACATTCTTCGTGAATTTGTGGCGGTACAAACTGCCTTAGACGACACTGCGAACACCTCGTGGTTTATGCAAGATGGTGCCCGTTCACATCGCACGGCCGACGTCTTTAATTTCCTGAATGAATATTTCGATGATCGTGTGATTGCTTTGGGCTATCCGAAACATACAGGAGGCGGCGTGGATTGGCCTCCCTATTCGCCAGACATGAACCCCTGTGACTTCTTTCTGTGGGGACACTTGAAAGACCAGGTGTACCGCCAGAATCCAGAAACAATTGAACAGCTGAAGCAGTACATCTCATCTGCATGTGAAGCCATTCCGCCAGACACGTGTTCAAAGGTTTCGGGTAATTTCATTCAGAGACTACGCCATATTATTGCTACGCATGGTGGATATGTGGAAAATATCGTACTATAGAGTTTCCCAGACCGCAGCGCCATCTGTTGTTGAAAATTGTAACTACTGTAATTTCGAAAGTTTGTCTGCCTGAAAATGTACTGTTGTCCCAAGCATATTGCAACAAACGGTGTATTTCTATCGCTGCTCGTTTAGTTTTTATTGCCGTTTCAAATATACCGGTCATTTTTGAAACACCCTGTATGAGAGACTAATAGTAATAAGTAATTCTTCTCTGCATGCTATCAGGTCTCTGACTTTGATAAGACAGGTCTACTGATGCTATTTGATGTTGTGTGGATTTATCTTGTAGACAGTTGTTACTTGGTTTAGTTGTTGTGCGTGTCAGATCCTATGATTACCAAGTAGTAAACTACACGACCTAGATGGGCGGTGAAGGGATCACAGACTATTTCTCATCCATTCCACTACTGTTACGTTCGGTGGAGTTAATATGGATCGTAATCCCTGCAGAACTTTTGTTTAAATAAACAAAAATTTATTATTTTTTTCTTTTTTGCTATCGTTTCCGCCTGCTATGTACCACGATTGTGCTTTCCTCTTTTGCCAGTAGATTTTCATTTTGATTGACTGTGCTTCTTTTCTCTGTTTTGACCATTTGCAGGCAGGACGTGGAACTGGCGTAGTAAGCGAAGTAAGGTTTTTAGTAATTTTAACTTTTTCTTTGAAAACTTCTCGATCCTGAATGTCATCAAATGTAATTTCAGCTTCCTGTAAATCCTTGGCTTGGCTTGTCCATTTTGAATACGATTTTGTTTTTGAAATTGATTTATGTATGCGATGAGTAAGTCTTTGCGGGTTCATTCTTTCCAGATGACCAAAAAACATCATTCTCCACTTCCTCACGACGGTAACAATGGCTTCTGTATGTTCGTATAATTCGCAGTTGTGTCTTCGGCGGAAATCTCCGTTTTCTCTGATAGGGTCCAGTATTTTCCTCAAAATTTTCCGGCCTTTTATTTCAAGTTTTCGTAGTGGTCCTTTCTTCGTCATGTTTAAACATTCTAATGCATACAAAGCTGATGATCTAATTACGATGTTATAGTGACTAAGTTTTAGGTTTAATGACAGGCTTTTGCTTTTGTATAAGTCTTTGCACAGATGAAAAGCACATTCTAGTTTAGAACACCTACTTTCTACAGCTGCATTTTGTGAACTGGCAGGTGTAATTATTTCTCCAAGGTATTTAAATTTCTTCGACTGCTTGATTTTCTCTTGTTGTATTTCAATATGAGGAGGAGCGTGTTTGTGATAAATTCAGTTTTGTTACATGCTATTTTTAGGCTAGTCTTAGCAGCAGTTGATTGTAGGACCTTAGCTTCGTCAGTATTATTTGCAATGAGTGTCCGATCATCAGCAAAAGCAAACAGTTTCCACTGATGCCATTTCTTTTGTGTCCAATTCGAATCCCATAACCTAGCGGTACGGTTGTTTTCCACTGTCTGACTGTCGTTTCCAGGACACAGTTGAAAAGCAATGGAGAGAACAGGTCACCTTGTCTCACCCCTGTACAGATTTCAAATCGTTCTGATAGTTCGCCTCTGAACTTGACCTTTGATACTGTGTTATTTAAAGTGGCGCTTATCAGATTGATTGTTTTCCTACCTAGACCAAATTCAGTAAGGGTGTTCTTTATTGTTTCTCGATCAATTGAGTCATACGCTCTTTGAAAGTCGACAAAGGTCACAACAAACGTTTTTGATGTTGATTTGGCGTATGATATAATAGATTTCAGGTTATGGATCTGCTCTGCACAGGATCTTGATGTCCTGAAACCAGCTTGATATTCGCCCAATTGTTGATCTAAGACCGATTCAGCTCAACAACAGTTTGGAAAAGATCTTGTACGTCATTGGTAGCAAAGAGATTCCTCGGTAATTATTCAGATCACACTTATCGCCTTTTTTATGAAATGGGTGAATAATTGCTACGGTCCAATCTGGAGGTAGAGTTTCAGTTTGCCAAATTTTCACGATGATATCATGGAGACGTTTTATTGTATCGTGATCTGCGTATTTCCACATTTCAGCCAAGAAGCGATCCTCACCTCCAGGTTTGTTATTTTTCAAGCCTTTTGTGGTTTTCATGATTTCATCTAATGTGAGAGGGGGACTATCTGCAGGAGGAACAGTAGGATAGAAATCAAGCTTTTCACTTGGATTTTCAGCATACAGTAGGGATGAAAAGTAATTTCCAAAAGCTGCAGCACAAGATTTGTTATTGAAATTTAGTTTTCCATCGAGTCCTCTTATATGTAACGTAGGAGGTTTAAACTTCGATAGTTGTGATTCAAAGGCTTTATAAAATTCCCGAGTCTGATGTCTTCTAAAATTTGCTTCTGTTTCATCGGTTTGCTTTTTGTTGAAGAGTCTCTTAGTTGTTCTCTACATTTTTGATGGATCTTTCCTAACCTTCAAGAAGTTTTCGTGATTTTCGAATGTTTTCTTGCTATTCCATTTTATCCAAGCCTGTCTTCGCTTGCCAATTGCTTCATTACAATCTTCGTTCCACCACAGGTGTTCATATTTTTTTTGGTCAGTATAGTTTCAGTGGCTGATAGTACCATGGCTTCTTTAATTCTGTTCCAGTCTGTTTTATTTGGTTTGCTTTGTAGAGTTTCTGTAAATTTGTTGTTGGCATTTTCAGTTTACTTATATCAAATTTTGGAGGTCTGTTTTTTCTTGGTTCAAAAATGGTTCAAATGGCTCTGAGCACTATGGGACTCAACATCTTAGGTCGTAAGTCCCCTAGAACTTAGAACTACTTAAACCTAACTAACCTAAGGACATCACACACACACCCATGCCCGAGGCAGGATTCGAACCTGCGACCGTAGCAGTCCCGCGGTTCCGGACTGCAGCGCCAGAACCGCTAGACCACCGCGGCCGGCTGTTTTTTCTTGAAATATTGGAAAGGGTCTTTTGGCTATCTGGGATGATATTCATTTTTACCAGAGACAAGTAATTATCAGAATGAATGTTGGCATTCTGTGACTTCTGCGTTAGAGGTATGGCGAAATAGGAGCAGGGACATACGCACTGACGAACCAGAGCATGTAAAAGTCGTTTCTTTGTGCTCATTAACAATATAATCTTCTATTAATCTATTTAGTTCTGTCCACGAGTAATGAGTAGTTCTTCTTCGTATTCTATGAAGTTTCAGGTGCTGATAAGTTTAAGTCTACAGACGCTGTTCCACCAATTGCTATTTTTCCCATATCATGTGAAGTAATTAATGCACACACTGCTATGCCGAGGGTTTAGTTTAATTATTTTCCATATCACACCTATGGTTATGAAGTAACAATCTGCTGTGCAGATATATAACCTTGTGCTTATGTGGTAACTGCAATAGACTGTAGTATCTTTTAAATAATGTGTAAAATTCAATATGACGCAAGTACAATTGTTTGTAGAAATGAGATCACACTGGCATTGCCTGTAGCTGACTAACCTAGGGGCATGCGGGTCCTGGAACCTGGGAGGTAACTTGTACAGCTTTTCTTTACCTAAAAAATTAGCTTTCGAGATGTAGCATACAACCACTCAATAGTGGAAGGTATAACTGTTTGTTTTGACAATGTAGAACATTCATTAGGACTAAGCTGTACCCTTGTCCGAAGTTAATATACTTAGACTTGGCACCAGAACATCCATTCCCCAACCAAAGAAAATCTCCGATGCAGGCCTTCCTCCTCCTCCTGCAAGTTCCGCAACTATCCATTACGTCACTGCTAGAGGTTTGCGCAAAATATTTACAGTTCAGTAGTGGCTCTATTTCTTTCTTTACCTTACTCGCTGGTTGAACATAGTTAACTCGCATTTGAACGAGAAATAAAAAAAAATGTTGTTGTAGAGTAACACCGTACCTCTAATGCTGTACTGATTTATTTTGCCTTTTGTTTTGTTTAATGTTATAGCGTTGAGTTTCTGTAAAATTTGTTGGATTGAATCGATACCATGAGAGTGTTTATTCTTTTCTCTGTGATAAACTTTGATGTCTTTTAGAGTGTAGGAAGTGTATTCTCTGTAATATGTACAATATGAGCAAATTATATGTTTTGTCTTTGTCATATAATCTCTTTGGTTATCTTTAAAATTAAATAATTTTGTGTAGAACTACCAATATATGCAAATGTTCTGTTTTATTTTAAGTGATTGTTTGTTGTTATGTAAACTGCTGACCCTCACTTAGGGTTCTTAGTTATTTTGTATGTACATGGTAGTGTCGTTCCCCTCTGGAATGGAACTTAGTAGCGCGCGCAAAATGTGGTTGGCATGGATAGAAAGGTGTAACCAAGAGTCAGTCGGGGACGAGCTACCAAACTATCAACTGCTCATGTAAAAGTTGTGTTTTGTGCTGGTTCCGAGAGAGGCTATTCCTGACGCTTTCCAATGCCTCGGATGGATGGATAAAGAGCTGGAACTATTCTGAAATTGGCATCTATCATCGCCACCAAGAAATGACAGAGTCCAGCAATTCTACCTGCAAATCCACCTACCAGCATGCACACACCACCACATTGCGCATTCACTGTAATAGAAAGAACGATAGTAATGTACAGTGAACGATCAGCTCGTTGGATGTGTTAGTGTGCTGAAATATAAGGTAATTTATAACTGAATTTATGTACCTACCTTGAAAAGTTCATTATCACAACACCTCTCAGGTTCCTCTCCGTTTGAACTATGATTACCGAGCACCCTTAATTGAAAGCATATTAAAATTAATATGGCAATAGAGTGTGCTAAGATTAATAATGTTTGTTGAAAGGATCTAACAAATATCTCAATTTTGTGTTTCATTGCAGTAAAAGTTCAGAACTGCAACTGTTGAGCGTTATATGTTCATGCTTGCTAAGTGTTTCACTGCTGTAATGAAAGTGTGTTTAGTTTGCTCTGCTACAGTGGTCAAGATTAAGCCGCCCCCCCCCCCCCAACTTTAATTGAAAGTAGTTCAAAGGCACAAAGTTACTTAATTATAGAAAGTTTGAATTATTCTTGCTATTCAAGTCAAATTCTGTACAATATTGGGTTCCCCTTGTGTATTAAAAGTGCATATTAATGTTGTAACAGGATCTATAGATTGTCTATTGTGCTCATGCTACATAACGATTAATAGAAAGACAACTATCTATGGAAACAGCAACTTCTTTATTCAAAAGACAGTGAGAAGTAATGTGTTAGTGAATTCCATTTAATTTTCATTCTAAATAAAAAGGTATTTAGCTGAAAGAGACATAACCTATGCCCAGTTTATAATTTTGCAGTGAACTACATTTACAATTTTTTGTCAGGTAGGAAAATGTTTGAAAAGTAATATTGAACCTGTGCCTATTTTATCATTCTACAGTGAATATTGGTAGTAATATTATTGAGACCATTCAGTTGAGCAAGCTTTGAAGGCAAAAGTATATGTCATTTTCTGTTACCATTATGCAAATAGCCATGTTCTCTTATAACTGTTAGCACTTTCTTTAACGTCAACATAAGCAGGTGCCAGAGTTCATTGCACTCTCATGAGACGAAGTATAGGCTGTGATTGCCCATTGAAGTTACTTATTTTCAGTTTCTTGAATAAGAATGTTTCTCATCTTATGCCTTATTAGGCTGGCGACCGTTGTTATTATCATTTGGACGCTGTGGATAGGCAAATTATTGTTTGTTACTGTTAAATATTTATGTAATTATGACTATTCTTACGATAAGCTACCACCGTTAGGTATTTCACAGTCAACACAAACAAAATTCCTCTCAGAGGGTAACACTCATCTATTCCTTTACACCATAATTACTGTAACAAGATAGTTTTATTTCACAGCCGGCCTCCAGCTTTAAGGTTATGGTATAGCAGTAGTGGACAGAAGAGTTATAGTAGAATAGTATTTTATCGTCCATAAAAAAGGCAAATCAGGGCCAGTAAGTCATATTTCACTGACACAGTGTTTTCTAAATAACTGTTCCTTATATGCTCTAAATTCAGCTTCTATGGCGTTCAAACCAATAGAACTGGTGGATACTTTGACATTCCATCCGTAAATTTAACATATATGGATTTAATACCTATTGGTGTAACAGGTGCAGACTTAGATACTGCACATATGCACAAACTCATACACTGCTCTAACACACTACATTGTTGAATACAACTTATCATAAGGCTGCCGCCCACTTAGTCTGTCTAACACACCACTGATAATACACTTCCTGGGTCACATAAGTTCATAACCCTTGAATGATTTAGATAAATGGAGGAATCTCCAGATCCTACCTCGAGTGTAGTATCTCTATGATGGTGGTATTAAGTCCAAGTAGGGAGATGGCTGGAGGAGGAGAAAGAGATGGGTCTTATCTGTAGTCACCTGAACATCAATGTACAGCACTACACAACATAGCTCACCCCATTCAGTCTGCACCTTAGCGCCATGTTCAACATCCTGATCAGATCAAAGTTTGCACAGCCTTAGCATCTGGGTGACTCCACGACCAAGCACCCTTAAAGACTGTAGATTCCAAAATCAGTGACTAGAGTGAAGCGGCAAACAAAAAACATCGTGTGTTTCTAACTACAATATACTCTAGCTGCAACATTGTCTCCTACATCCAAAATTATTGCAGTTTAAGAATGTACACTGTTTTAATCTATTTCTGTGTCACAATTACCTGATTTAACGAGGATATTCGGCCATTTGTGAGACAGTTTTGAGTCCATCTGTGACTGGGAAGAGGGTCCGACTCATCCTCAACCCCTAACCCTATCCCCTTACTTCTTTCCCTCAGCCCCAAATTCCACTCCCTTCATTTCCCATCCACTGTGTGTGCGCCCCTTGTTTTTACGGAGCGCTGCTGCTCCGCCATAAACAACTTCGGAGCGCTAGAGTTGCGCGTTCCATTATCATTATTTATTTAAGTAATTCTGCGTGAGCGATGAAACAGCATCCGGCCATTTAGCGTACGGGCCCAGAGCAGCCGGTCGATTGCGTGCACCCGAGCCTGCGGCGACCCCAGAGCAAGCTGCTGGGCTGATAGGCAGAGTTGCCATATCAGCTTTTTAGAGCAAAGGTTGACTTCTGTAGCTGTCAAATGAGCGATTTAGCCGGGGCGCGGAAGTATCACTTCTATCACAATAATTTACCTTTTTTCTGGGTTTTACTGCACTCTAGGAATCCATGTAATTAGGAAAATTATTTGCATTGAACTAAAATTTTGAAACATTAAAATGTATCTTTAGATTGAATTAAAAAGCATGACAAAGCAAACTATAGCTGTATTGGTATGTGTTACTCGCTGAGCATACGCATACACAAGACCAAAAAACTATAAAATATAAACAGTTGAGAGTGTTACTGGAAATGGTGCCGCAGCATAACTGACATGAACAAAGTATCCAATTTAGAATAATGAAGGACACTGTTGTAAGCAAAGCAGATTTTGATTTAAGTAGTATGTATCAGAAGTCATCTTCTTCACAGCTGCAATAAAACAATGTGCCAGCAACTGAACCGAGGAGAGGGACAGCGAACTTCTATTTCGTGCTGTAGCTTGCTAAGTGTAATAAAATGTAGTTCAACAATGGAGGATAAATATTGTGTAGTTTGTTCTGTAACTGCCTAGCAGAAACACTATTTACAGTTTTATTGTGAGAAAATGATAGCTGGGCGAAAGAAATAGACACGAAGATGTTTATTTAAACAATTTTTTGCGTCAAAATATCGGGATTTTAAAAATGGACTGATATTTTGTATGCATAACGTACAAATAAAATCTCAAATTGTTACACCTGCAGTGGGAGTACGAATCCATTCCCAAATTATTTCTCTTTTGAGATGCAGAAGGCAAACCTCTAAATTTTTATTCTTTTATGCTTCCCAGAAACTTTACATATATGAATTTTCTCTCTGTCTGTTAAAACTATTAAAAGGAAACGTCGTAAACACGTTAAAGATATGATGCAACAATGTTCTTCATACATCTGGAGTTATCTAAGAACATATTTTCCGTGGCCTTTGCCTTTCGCGGGCAAGTGCTCTGGCAGAAGTAAAGCTGTGAGGACGGGGCGTGAGTCGTGCTTGGGTAGCTCAGTTGGTAGAGCACTTGCCCGCGAAAGGCAAAGGTCCTGCGTTCGAGTCTCGGTCCGGCACACAGTTTTAGTCTGCCAGGAAGTTTCATATCAGCGCACACTCCGCTGCAGAGGGAAAATCTCATTCTGGGAGCATATTTTCCCTCCCGTCTCTTAATATCTCATATACACTGAAGTAAAATATAGATTAACCACAATCGTTTATTTATTGTTTCAGGGTTTGTGACTACTCAGTGATGGAAATGCCTCTACGAATTTCTTACAATCAAAAATTCTGCAAAGAGTGGCTCAGAGAGGAACAAATTAAAGACTAGCTTGCTGAAGGTGTGAATAATGCAACAAAGCGTTACTGGAAATTGTGTCGGTGCAAACATATAGCAAAAAGATGTGATCCTCAGAATCATGATAAAAGACCGACCGGTTGGCTGCGCGGTCTATCACGCTGCTTCCCGAGCGGTAAGGCGTTCCGGTCTGCGGCACGAATCCCCCTGGTGTATTAGTGTCGAGCTACAGTGTCCCAGCCAGCCTGTCGAATGGTTTTTAAGGCGGTTTTCCATCTGCCTCATCGAAGGCGGGCTGGTTCCCCTTATTCCGCCTCAGTTACACTATGCTGGCGATTGCTACACGAACACTGTCTCCATGCACGCGTACACTATAATTACTCTGCCACACAAACTTTTGGGGTTACACTCCTCCTGGGGGGAGGGGGGGAGGGAGGGTCCACTGAGGGCTGAACCGCACAATAGCCCTGGGTTCAGTGTGGGGCGACGGTGGGGTGGGTGGACTGCTGTGACCTGTTGTGGGGTGGTGAAACACTGAGGACTACGTCGAGACAAAGCATCTCCGAAGTTTCTAGGTCCCTTGTTCAGTACACACACACACACACACACACACACACACACACACCACGATAAAACAAAAAAAAAACATTGTACTGCTGGAAAATGGCGAGAAACCCTCAGTTTGTGTTGAATTGTTAGTGTGGAAAGACGTAGGGTGCCTTTTTTTCTTTATTTCATAATTTTTGGGTGTTATCCTGTTGGAAGAATTTTTCCAGAACCGCTCGAAATTGGCTGAAAATGCCAGGAAAGTTGAAATGCCTTAGTGACGTACAGCTCATTAAGTAGATCAGTTAAAAAAATCGGAAGCACGGCTACAGATCGAAACATACTGCAAAGATCATATAAGGAACCAAATGCATCACAAGAGCGTGTCCAAATTACGTAAATTACACCGCTACAGATAATTAATCTAGATAAGTTAGAAAAACGTATGCTCAGTAGATCGTAAAAAATTTCACCTAAAAATCATATTATGATCCAATAGACACTGAGTACATCGTGAAATACTGTACCCCAACACAGCTGTCTGTCGTAATAAACCTCGCCTGCAGATACAGATCCAATACACGGCGTTAAGGAGCACAGTAAACATACTGCAGAAAACGACAGCTGAAACCACACGCCCTACGCATCGTGAAAACACTACAGTAAATATCGCGGACGCCGGAAGCGCTCTTCGGTACATGTGTAAGCTGATGCGTCGAGACCGCCGATATTTGCAGACCTGTGGGAAGCAGACATAGCGGTCAGAGTAGCTTCGTTATGCCATGCTTTCACATCACAATGAGTGACGTGGTCCATCTGAACACAAATATGCACTCAGCCCCACGTGTACTGACACGTGAGAGCAAACAAAAGCTAGACCGGTCTGGAACAACAGGATATACAGCCCTCACCGTTTGTAAATAAAGAGCCTTGTTAATCGTTTTCGCAGATGAAGTCCTTCCTGGGATGTTTCGGATATAGCTCTCAACCCATCCCATCAGTAGGTGTGGTAAGTATGTTCTGGCGCTTTTTGGGGACGTATATACCTAGGTAGATGTCTGAGCACCGCACCACAGCGCATCGCACTGCTCCGTACCCAAGTGACGTCACGACTCTTGATATTTTTACCTCGCCTTACTCCAATCGGTGTCAAAGCTTGGCGGCTATCCATCCAGAACATCTGTTTAGGCACACACACACACACACACACACACACACACACACACACACAGAGTGCTTAAGTGTTGTAGTTTTTTATGAATGGAGATATTAGAATTCATCTGTTTAAATGGGTAGAGAGTAATAAATGGAAAGCAGTATAAAAGCAAAAGAAACGTTTATTAGGACAGATTACATATAAATTTCTACAAATATCCACAAAGTTAAGCACTGGCAGATTAATTTTGTTTTTATTAAGCAATAATAGCAGCTTCTCGCAGTTCTTCCTCTACTGAAATAATTTCATTGTCAAGCGAGTTGTTGCCAGCTGATTTTGAACCAATAATGATTTTGAAGTAATAATAACTAAGTGTTCAAGAAGTTCATTTGGGTTATTCCAATAAATGTAGTCAACTTGTGATTTATTTAAGTAGCTTTTTCTGTTTTTAATGGCATTAATGGCAAATTTTTCTTCTTTGTTTGCTCCATATTCAGAGTATATTCCTTTTCATTTATATGTTTCAATTTTGATTGCCACGCCTTTGCCTTTGTCATTATTGCCTTCTTCTTCTTCTTCCTTTTCTGCTTCTTTTCCTGGTACCAGGGAAGATGTAGCATCAGCAGCAGCTGCAGTTACGTCAGTGAGACGTTTTGGAGATTGAAGTACTCCAACCAAAGGCTTTATGATATAAACTCCTGGAAATTGAAATAAGAACACCGTGAATTCATTGTCCCAGGAAGGGGAAACTTTATTGACACATTCCTGGGGTCAGATACATCACATGATCACACTGACAGAACCACAGGCACATAGACACAGGCAACAGAGCATGCACAATGTCGGCACTAGTACAGTGTATATCCACCTTTCGCAGCAATGCAGGCTGCTATTCTCCCATGGAGACGATCGTAGAGATGCTGGATGTAGTCCTGTGGAACGGCTTGCCATGCCATTTCCACCTGGCGCCTCAGTTGGACCAGCGTTCGTGCTGGACGTGCAGACCGCGTGAGACGACGCTTCATCCAGTCCCAAACATGCTCAATGGGGGACAGATCCGGAGATCTTGCTGGCCAGGGTAGTTGACTTACACCTTCTAGAGCACGTTGGGTGGCACGGGATACATGCGGACGTGCATTGTCCTGTTGGAACAGCAAGTTCCCTTGCCGGTCTAGGAATGGTAGAACGATGGGTTCGATGACGGTTTGGATGTACCGTGCACTATTCAGTGTCCCCTCGACGATCACCAGTGGTGTACGGCCAGTGTAGGAGATCGCTCCCCACACCATGATGCCGGGTGTTGGCCCTGTGTGCCTCGGTCGTATGCAGTCCTGATTGTGGCGCTCACCTGCACGGAGCCAAACCCGCATACGACCATCATTGGCACCAAGGCAGAAGCGACTCTCATCGCTGAAGACGACACGTCTCCATTCGTCCCTCCATTCAAGACTGTCGCGACACCACTGGAGGCGGGCTGCACGATGTTGGGGCGTGAGCGGAAGACGGCCTAACGGTGTGCGGGACCGTAGCCCAGCTTCATGGAGACGGTTGCGAATGGTCCTCGCCGATACCCCAGGAGCAACAGTGTCCCTAATTTGCTGGGAAGTGGCGGTGCGGTCCCCTACGGCACTGCGTAGGATCCTACGGTCTTGGCGTGCATCCGTGCGTCGCTGCGGTCCGGTCCCAGGTCGACGGGCACGTGCACCTTCCGCCGACCACTGGCGACAACATCGATGTACTGTGGA
This sequence comes from Schistocerca cancellata, assembly GCF_023864275.1. NCBI lineage: Eukaryota > Metazoa > Arthropoda > Insecta > Orthoptera > Acrididae > Schistocerca > Schistocerca cancellata. Next base: position 1,240,090,418 of record NC_064626.1, read on the forward strand.
GACCTCACGCCCCACGTGTTGAGCAATTCGGCGGTACGTCCACCCGGCCTCCCGCATGCCCACTATACGCCCTCGCTCAAAGTCCGTCAACTGCACATATGGTTCACGTCCACGCTGTCGCGGCATGCTACCAGTGTTAAAGACTGCGATGGAGCTCCGTATGCCACGGCAACTGGCTGACACTGACGGCTGCGGTGCACAAATGCTGCGCAGCTAGCGCCATTCGACGGCCAACACCGCGGTTCCTGGTGTGTCCGCTGTGCCGTGCGTGTGATCATTGCTTGTACAGCCCTCTCGCAGTGTCCGGAGCAAGTATGGTGGGTCTGACACACCGGTGCCAATGTGTTCTTTTTTCCATTTCCAGGAGTGTATGTATACTTTTATCCTTGGTTTGCATTTACTGGCTTGAAGAACAGATAATGTTGTCTAAAGGCGTTAGTTGCTTTGAGAATTTTAACGTAATTTTTAATGTCATGGCTCATGTAATTAGTAGGCTTGATTTTGAACAGTAAACCCCTAGTTCCAGGATACCTTACATTGTAAATTATTAAATCATTTTCATTGACATCCACTGGTGAGTTTCAATCATCCATATACCTGATGACAGATCAAGTCTAATGCCATACACAGTGTCACCGGTTCGGTCTATCGGTTTATTAAAATATGAAGCTGCCAGTCGACCTATAGTCTCTGCTTGATGTGTATCTTGCACTTTATATATATTTTTATCGCTGTTGGTGCTTCCATCACATTTAGTAACACCAGTAGTAGTAGTAGTAGTAGTAGTAGTAATAGTAGCGTTACTAGTAGTGTTGTTTATTTTTTTTGCATAGTGACATGTACTGATGGAAATCAGTTCTTTTAATGGTTGTGAAACAGGTTTAAATGTCTTCTCTAGCACAGACTTACTTTCAGCTTGCCTTTTGTTCAGTGATAGTATCTTTTTTCGAATGTTATGTTGAGCTTTGGCAATCTGTTTTTTTAAGATTAATCTTTCCTATAACAGCTTTTCGAAGTATGTTGTTGTTTTTCCAAACTGGTCACTCGTTATCTGTACTCAAGTAACCACTTCAATTTATAACCCAAAGCCCCCAGAGTGGCGGAGACTTCTTATTTTTTTCTTCTGCTTCTTCTTTTCTTCTCCACCACCAGCACCACCACCACCATTTATAGGTTTATGTATTTACAACACGATGCCTGTGCAGCTCGTCGAGGATTGGAGAGATAACTTTAGCTGTCTCTTCTATACGTTACTTGAATCGAAAGCGGTCAATGGCTGTCTGTTGCCAAACACCTATGCGTGAATCTCTGTATATAGAAAATTTCCAGTCATTTAATATGTGAATTGAGGCGCACAACTCATCTGGAAAGTGCACTTTCTTATTTTCCATCGCTAACTGAGAAGCTTACACTCACACCATCAATTTATAACCCGATATTCAAATTCTGCATGAAGCGGACGACTTCCAATTATTAAATGTTTGACTTTGTTGAAATTGAATCTGTCTCTTTTACATATAGGGATCTTTGTGTTTATCGAGAGTTGCTGGATGTTGCCATTCAATTCAAAGACAGTTGATTCAGTATCAAGACTAATAGAGCGTAAAATAACTTCACCACTGTAAGGTAATAAATACTCATACTGGCCATTGTGTAAAACGTAAATTGATTCATTGGGATTTCGCGAAGGAATGCTATCAGTTCTAAAGATAAAGGAAGTAGTTCACTTTTCGACATATCCTCTCGTTGCCACACCCGAATCTAAAATTGGCACATGCACATTTGTAATGCGTTTGTCCTGAACATCTAAAACTTGTTCTGTTACACTAAGAAGGTCTAGAAAATTTTCAACTCCTGAAGCCATGGAGAGACGTAAATTGATTTTTAGCTCAATGAGGCCATTAATCTGATATTGCAGCTTTTGCACCATCAGATCGACATAATTTTTGCTTACTGTATCACTCGTCTGAGGCTTTGTCCTCACAAATTTTTCAATTCTTCTCCGACTGTCGTACACATATTTTTTCGTTGCAGCATCTTGATCAGTGACAGGATCGGCTAAATTACTAATAAGTGAGCTCTCACTTATATCGAAGACCTTACATTTACCCACTGCATTACCCACATAAGCTTTCGTGCAAGAATTGTAATTCTCTGCGGGATTGTGAAATCCATTTAATCGTTTATTATTAAAATGTGCTGCTGTATTAGTGGCATATATGGAAGAAAAGAAAGAAGTTATCTGTGGCAAAAGTTTTGTTAGAGAGCTAGGGACAGTATCAATATAGGACTTTGTTGCAAGCTTCACATTTGCTTCTTCTTCATTTATTGTATCACTTCGATTTTTCTGAAATTCGTGATTTACTTTTTCGATAAGGTTTGTAATAACATCTTTGTATGACTGGATTTTGGAATCTACATACTTCTTATGAGCACTGTCATTGTTGTACTGAGGATCCATCAGCAGTAACAGAGTATTTCTGCTGCTGTTGTTGTTGCAGCTGATGTGGTTCGAAGATGTTTCCTGCGCAGAAACCATGGCACTGTTACTTACACTGGTCAAAGCTATTGACTCAAATACAAATGTAATTGTGAAAATTTAATCGATAACGACCATTACTTAATTTATCATCTTTCCTTATTCAAAGAAAATTATAGGTTTTCCCACTCCATGCTAGTTTACACAGTTCAAGAAACTTACTGAATGTCATGTCGGGATTAACATGATGACTAAAGACATGTTTTAAATTAGGCTCATCTTGCTTAAAGAGAACAATAACATTAGCATTGTATGTTTTTAATTGCTTAGGAATTTTGCTGTATGTTTGACACAAATAGAAGCTGTCTACACCGTAATGGTGACCCATGGAAAAATAAGCTTTCATGTGCTCTTGTTTGTCACTGGCAATGTCATCAACGATGAAAACTGAAAGAGGTTGTGCTTGATCTGGTGATATTACGTCTTCCGTACTGGAAAATGTAAAGTAACCAATATCATGTAGGTTTTTAAAGACCTCTTCTAGAAATTTATACTTGTCTTGTTGTAGCCATTTGGAAAATGCGTAGACATTTTTAAATTTGAGACCATATTCGTGAACTAGAGGGTTAACAATAACATTTGTTTTTCCACAGCTGAAAGGACCAGCTATTATACATCTAATTGTTTCAGGAGACAGACCACCATGTCGATGCTTTTGCTTTCGTGGACGAATTGTGTGTTCAGTGACACGAATTATAGGAAGCTGAAGTGAATGTTTGCTGAATTGCATCTTCAAGCACACTAAGAAGTTTTCCTATCTTACAATTACTAATATAACAGTGCAATCCAGAGTTCAGTGACCAGTTGTCAGTTATCACTAAGAAGTATAACAACAACAAGAACAACAACAGCAAGAGGAAGATGAAGAAGCTAGGTGGTTCTGTTCTTAATCGCATCATTAATAAACTACCTGCTGAACTTCGTTTGACTGGCTACTCATAATGCAGTCCAGACACAAAGCTGGAGAAACGGCTGAAAAGAGGTGACATTGGAATCAATCTGTTAGATGAAGCTTGTAAAGAACATGACATAGCTTATGCAGCCAACCCAGACAGTTTGCCCGATAGGCATCGAGCAGACCAAATTCTGGCTAAAAAGCGTGGAGCAGAGTAAAAGCCAAAGACACCAATCTGTAGGAAACGTTAGCTGCTTTGGCAATTACTGGTGCAATGAAATCTAAGGTTAAAATGGGCATGGGTATGAAAAACAAAAAAAGATGAAAAAAGCAGCTGCCAGTGGGCTGAATAATATAATTAGAAATGTTCACAATACTCAAGTACATGACGTCAGGTGGTAATCTGATGACTGTTGTGAAAGTGGCTCGTAAAATTGCTTCACAAGTTGCTCCTCTTCGAGAAGTCATAGGTAAATTGGTTGACAGAGAGCGCATAACACCTGTCCTCAAAAGAGGTGGAATAATACGCCCATTTAGGATCAGACAAACGTAAGTACATTTTTGCCACTCTGGAGTTGTTAGTAGCATAAGGTACACGAAATCAAGACCTACGTTACGATCAAACAAGCGTAACTCTATCTTATGTGGTTTCCGTTTTAGTTGTCCCCGTATCTACATTTTACGAAAAATAGTAGGAATCAGACAGATGGAAGAGCTGATCCGATTTTAGACCACTGGACGCAGTGTTGATTTGTGAAACAGAACAGCTCTTGCGTTTCTCTGATCCTAACAAAACTGTTAAAAGTTGCTTTTCCCGCTACTTCTCTTTAGAAGCATTGTCGAAGTCGCTCTGTGACAACAATGAAATGCTACTTTCTGGCAAGGAAGATAAATATTATTTCAGTTGTGAATGGGTTTACAAGCAAGCAGGAGCACTATGGAGTCCAGAGGACGAAGAATGGTTCAAATGTGACCGGAGAAGGAACAGAATTTAATGGAATATTGTATTACAACCTGTTTCTTAGTGTATATATTTCGGTAGTAAGTACTATAATAATAATAATAATTATTATTATTATTGTTATTATAGCTGTTGTTATTTTTATTATTATTATTGCCATTACTGCTGTTGTCATTATTATTATTATTATTTATATTCATAGCTGAGGAAGAACATGATGTGGAGATGGTCAGGACATTCATTGGTTCAGATACAGATGATGATCCTTCCTAACAACCAGACAACACTACATATCCTGGTGACTAGCCAAACAATTACTAGACACTATGGCGGTTCCAGTTAATTTTATTTTCCCGTCCTCTGAATGCCTGTAATGTTATTGTTACAGGCAGCAGTACTGAACATGGAACGTCCCTTGTAAAGAGTGTCTCAAAAACTGCCGAGGATGAAACTAGTGCACAAGTAAATCATCACCATCAGGAAGGGGAAATTGCAGATGACACTTCTGCTACAGAGAATAGTAAGAAAACAAGAAAAAGGGTAGGGGTTAAAGGGGAAGGGAGAATAAAAGAAAAATCAATCGACAGCATGGTAGGGCATATATTTCTACGAAGAATTCTGATGTTCCTGCAAGAAATGTGAAGCCAAAAGATTGCTATAAATGCCCAGAACAGTGCACCATTAAGTTTACTGAGCAAGACAGACAAGATACCCATAGAGCGTACCGGGATCTTCGGTCAGCTGGGCTACAAAGGCAGTACCTAAATCATTAGTGGAAGGAGAAGAGAAATGAAACGTGGGGACAAAATCGGAGAAATCAAGAAGGAAGAGGGCCAAGAAATTCTACCCAATAACGGGATCTGATAAGATTCAAGTGTGTATGCACTTTTTCCTCAAGACATTTGACACTTCTGAAACCTCTGTAAGAAATACTATTAAAAAAAGAGATGAACATCATGTAATTGAGAAAGAGTGAAGAGGATGTCATGAGCCAGGTATAAAGAGACCTGAAGAAAGTAAAGAGGCTGTAAGCAAACACATTAAGAGTTTTCCTACCCTTCCTTCTAATTACAAGGAGGAAAGAGTGTACAGCAGATTATTTACCTTCCAATATGAGTATTAAGATAATGTATGAGTTATATCGGGAACAACGCTATGAGGAAGAAAAGATAGTTGCGAAATTGTGGCTGGATAGGAAGATATTCACAAATGAATTTAACATGAAATTCCACAGGGCCACAAAAAGATATGTGTGATAAATGTATAATGGTTTCACACCTTTCGACTGAGGAAAATGAAGACAAAGATTTCAAGAGGTAACAGGAAGCGCATCTGAAAAGGAAAGAAATGGCAAGGGAATTTAAGAACAGTAAGAAAGAAAGTGCACGAAAAGGCGACTCTTTGCTAGCTGAATTTGACTTACAAGCTGTGCTTTACTGCCCTCAAGTAAAAGCAAAGGCAGTGGTCTTTAAAAGGAGACTGTCCATGTACAATCTCACAGTTCTTAGTATAGGAGAAAACAAAACTTATTGCTACATGTGGGACGGGACAACAACAAAAAGGGAGTCCATAGAAGTGGCTTCATGTCTGTGGGATTTTTTGAAAAATCATGCACAGGGAAATCCGATAACCTTGTTTTCTGACACATGTGGGGGCCAGAACGGGAATGCCACCATGAGCACTACGTGTTTGTATGCAGTGAATACACTGGACATTCCAACTGCTTTTTTGAGCCTGGACATTCACAAATGGAAGTAGACTCAGTGCATGTGAACATCAAAAGAAAAAGTAAACATGGGGATGTTTTTGATCCCATTATCTGGTATACAATTGTAAGAATGACTTCCAACTAGTACAGAGTGACAGAAATGGATAACGCTCAAATTTTAGATTTCAACCAGCTTCAGAAGAAAATAATTCAGAATAGGAAAACTGCTGAGAATGGAGAAACGGCTTAGGATTGATTGGATGCAATATAGGAAAGATCAGCCTGACATGATGTTTTTCAAATATTCCTATGATGATCGAGACTTTCAAGTTTGCACACCAAGAAAGACCTGGCCTACGAAATTCTTCGAATTCAAGACCTGAAGACAATACTCTGTGCCCAGCATATGAGAGTCCTCCCTGCATAAGTAAAGAAAAGAAAAAAAACTTATAGATTTATGTAATAAGGGTATTGTATCTCCTAGGTATCACACATTATATCAAGGACTCAATGCTGCAAACAGTTTACAAAATGAGGGATACAAGACCTGAAGACAATACTCTGTGCCCAGCATATGAGAGTCCTCCCTGCATAAGTAAAGAAAAGAAAAAAAACTTATATATTTATCTAATAAGGGTATTATACCTCCTAGGTATCACACATTATATCAAGGACTCAATGCTGCTAACAGTTTACAAAATGAGGAATACGCGGAAGAATCACAGAAATAGACTTCGTGTTTATTTTCTGGTTTTGTCTCCTTTATTATCGTTGCTAGTTCATCACCTTAGCTATTTCATGTAAACCACTAATTTTTTCTCGTTTAAATGTCTATGTTGTATTATTTTGGAAACAGTAATCCACGAACAGAAAAACAGGTGTGAGGGAGCTCTGTGTTTCGTTAAAATTAGTTTTCTCTTGTTTGTTATGTGAAGATTAGAAAACTGTAAATTATTTATTGTAAGTTCAATGATACTGCAGACAAATAATTCAAAGTGAAAACAATAATGGATTTGATGTATTATCCATCATAGACTGATAATAAACTTCCTGGAAAACAGTTCTCTTTCTTATAATACTCACTGAAAACACTGACACACATTCCCATAGCTTGTTCCGTGTAATCTGTATTTATAAACAACTGCAGTAATCTTTAACATGATAATATCACTTAAAGCTGTGTATTATTTGTTTGACGTTCATATGCTATACAGCAGCAGCCATAAGTTAAGGATCAGACAAATGTAACTGCGTGCGTAAATCATTAATTATTTCATTAGTGTCCATCGAGTGACTAAAATATAACACCTAGAACAAAACAACAGTCAATGAAATATACTTTTTATTTACCATAGAAAGGTTTGTGAAAAACTATTAGAAAGTACTCAGTTTTTTGGAAAAACCCTTAAATCGAATTATCTCAAAACACTGTTTATGTAGTTACCTTTTTTTTATCCTAAATGGGCGAATACCTCTAATACGATAATTGTCGCTTTATCGGCACTCGGAGGCCTAGCTGGTGGAGCACCTGGAATTGCTGAGGCCGTTGATGGTGCGCAAAGTGCTCGAAACCAATTAGATGAGATACAAAGACATCATCTAGTACTTGAGGCAATTGACCTGCAGTAGGGGAAGGGTCTATATTTAGGACCGTACAGGAAAAACGGAATCGGTCTGTATCTAACAAATATAAGTGCAACGAAAAAAAAAGTATCGCTAAATAGTCTTACCACAAGACCACTTACCAACGTTGACTTATGTCACTATGCTAAAAAGCTGCAAATCGCTCACTTTCAAGGTGTCTTTATGAGAGATTCATTACCTTCAACGCCTAGTAGATATGGGAGTGCTATTGTTAATCTCCAGGCTATTGTTAATCCCTAATATTACATCGACAAATAATAAATTCTAATTTTTCAACTATATACATGATCTGCAAATTTTGGATAGTGTTAGTTTGAAACGTGGAATGTATGAACTCCAAGATTTTTTCTCGGAACTGCTAACAGAAGTCGAGGCAAGCAACCTCAAGAATGACAACAACGAAAACTCAAGAGATAAGAAAAAAAAAATTCGAATAGAGACACAAATTAGTTACAATATCATCACTGGGATATAGAGTGCTATAAATACTAACACCAACATCTGTGAGCTCCCATTTAAGTCTGTAGACTTTCACAGTGATCAACAGGACATAGAAAGATGTTGAATGTAAGAGAAAAAAATACTCGTCGATGACTCGGTTACTCCTTTTCAGTATCAGAAGTATAGACCTTTTGGTCAACCTGCTTTTGCTCAGAACGATTCCATATCAATTGTTATACAAAATGAAAACACTTACCTGTTAACCTGTGAGAGTCTACTGTATATTAAAGAACGGCTAATTGGTGCAGAGGGAAATAAAAAGCTGCTGATATTGAGTTAACTCAAAGTTGTGGACTGTATCTGTTTTCAGACATTCAGTATCGTCTCAATAACCAAACTATTGATCATGTACGTAATTCAGGAATCGCAACGTTAATGAAAGAATATGCATTGTTTACACCGGGTGAAGCAAATGCACTGCAAAATGCTGGTTGGGTGACAAGAACCGAATTGAAAGATTTAGTAGATGGCGATGGGTGTTTTAGTTTTTGCATCCCACTTAAAATAGTAATGGGCTTTGCAGAAGATTGCAAAAAGATTATTTTAAATACTCGCTATGAACTTGTACCGATTTGTAACAGACAAGATATGAACTGTATTATAATAGACAAGGCAGATACTAAGTTAAAAATAGTGTTGGAGAAAATTTACTGGGAAATGCCATGTGTTCAAGTGTCTGAAAAGCAACAGATATCACTGTGGAACATCTTAAAAAATGGTCTCAGTCTGAGCATAACTTTTCGTCACTGAGATAGGATCTGATTGACAGTATTGCGCCAGAAATTAACTCATGGACGTGGCAAATTACGTTTAATACTGATTTTGAGACAGCCAGGTATGTAATATTGGCTTTCCAGACAAACAAAAATGCAGTTACTGCTTACTCCAGTGAATTAGATACAATAAACATATCAGACTTGAAGGTATATTTAAATTCATCTAAATTCCCAGAAGAGAACTTTGCATTAGATTTTGACACAAAGAATACTGCACAAGCGTTTGAAATGTACGCAAATTTTCAGTCACTGTATTATGGGGAAAGCGATGCAGGAAGGATAAGAAGAGGAAACCCACTCTTGAACCAAACAGAGTTCCAAAAGTGTCCCATATTTATCATTGAATGTACACATCAAGATGAGATGCTTAAATCTTCCATCGTAGACATGAAGATTGAAATAGAAACACAAAAACCGTTTCCTAAAAATTCAATAGCATACTGTCTGGACATTCATGATTCAGTGATTGAAATGACTCCTTGAACCAATTATGTCACAAAGTGTACTCAAGTATAAAAAGAGAGAACTGTGCAGAGAGCTACAATTCATTTCATCATTAGCATTCTATCAGTCCAGTAGCTAAAGGAATAAATATGAACAAAATTATGATAATTAACGCTAATTCAGACCAACATTCATTGAGAGTTTAAGTAACTAATTTAATAGATGGAAATAAATGTGTACTACAAGTTCTGATTATGGAAGACTCTTTCAGTACGTTTAACTCTTCGTTTCAGCTTCTGCAAACCTTGGTGTTTTCACGAAGTCTGTTGTGTCCACTCATCCTAAATATTTTGAAACAATTTATTCCTGAAGATGGTAAAATGGTGCAGTTGGGAGACTATGGACTCGATGAGAGAGCTCCTTCTGCTGAGACTGACACTGTTGATGTTTTCTTCTTGTTTGACTGCATCAAATCGAAAAATGTTTGCAAACTGATTTGTGAAATTTATTGCAAACTTGTAGGAGGGTGTAAAAATTTAAAAGCAATTGAATATTATATGTTTCCTAAACAATTATTACCGTCTTTATGTAACATTTCATACAACTTTAAAAGATTACCACAAATATTTCAGAATGATGTGATTATTTCTATGTATGAACATTGTTATAATTATTATGATTTCAATGCATGTTGTCAGATTGACAGACCACCTCCAATTAAAATGAACTGTAAAGGAACTTTCCAATGAAATAAAATGAAGTATTGAATTACATTTATTTATTTTTTTCACACCATAAAACAGTGACAAATTCACATTTAATGTAATCTAAGTTTTTATTTTTCGACACATTAAATCATATAAAAAAATTTTACTTTTCAATATTTGATTTTTACAAATAATATTTCTTGTGTTTATTTTCACACATCATATTTTCACATCATCATCATCATCATTTTTCAAGTAGTAGGTATAAAATGTTTATCATCTTATGCTGATAAACCTAGCTTCTATTGTTTAACAGAGGAAACTACATAACCTTTGGAGTGAATAACATACTGTACAGTTGATTTAACATTAGAATTAAACACACATTATCGATAATCATCAATGATTATCTGATTAACAGCAGACTGTTTCACTCCATTTGGTCTGCGCATTACACATTGTGATTCAGTCTAGAGAGCATACGTGTTAGCTCATAGACAGATAAATTCAACAATAGGATCACCACTTAACTCATCTCTCAATAATCCAAACTTATTTTTATTTGCAAGTGGAATCTGATATTTATTATTTACAGGGAAGTATCAAACAGTTTTGGCAAACCACTGTTTATATTCTCATAAAAGTTTGAAGTTTTAATATGATAAATTAAACTATCAGTATCAGTGTAACACAGCTTTACATGATTTGGTGGAAACATTTTTAGCATATATTCATAATGCAATTTTACAAAAAGAGTATTTGAAATATCTAAGATCGCCATTCCTACTGCTAATGGCTTATCAAACACTACATATAGTTTCTTTAATTCAATAGCAACTAAATTTTCTTTAAATATAACACTCCTTTTGAAATTAGGATTTGAAATTAATCAGATGTGCATTTCCAGAATGTTGCTATTCTTATGTCACTCATCTGTCCTACATTCTGCATAGTTTCGTCATAGACAATATTATTCACGAGTTTTTAAGAAATTTTTTTCAAAATCATAGCTTGCCTTCATACGTTCCTTTGCACTAATTTCGATGTATAATTTCATCCATGGCGCTTGTCTAAACGATAGTATTCTGTGAATTTTTTTCAATGCCATATTGTGCTGCAGGTACTGTTTTACATTTCTGTAATGTATCACATAATTTTTGTTATCACGCAAAGAAGAAAATAATTTTTTGATACGCAAAGATTGTTGCTGATGCAGCTAGCTGGTGGTAGCATTTTCTCAGCGCATAATTGTAGATTCGAAAGTAGATCATGGATACTTTCAGGGTATTCAAGATCAATCTCTAAAATACAGCCCACATCAGAATCATCTGGTATGCTTTTCATGTCAAAAGTTTTCAAACTCTCTCCCCTCGAGTCAACCCAAGCAAATTCTGAGACAGGAAGGTGTTGCGTCATTGTCCAACTGTAGAGGCTATTAACATCGAGATATATAGTGTAAGATTCATCAATATTTTCGTTATAACTAGATATGAACCTGTTGTTTGCAATAGCATGTCGGCACAAGCACAAGCACAAGCACCTCTAATACCACAGTCGATAAACTGATGTTGTTCAATGTCGCTAATGAGCTGCAGTTCTGCTTTAGTAGTTTTCAGTAAAGCTTCCCATGCCAAACTAGGTAGTGTGACTATATCCTCCCATCGGGTAGACCATTCACCGGGTGCAAGTCTTTCGATATGACACCACTTTGGCGACGCGCATCGATGGGGATGAAATGATGATTAGGACAACACAACATCCAGTCCCTGAGCAGAGAAAATCTCCGGCCCAGCCGGGAATCGAACCCGGGCCCTTAGGACTGACATTCTGTCGCGCTGACAACCTAACTACTGGGGGCGGACGCCAAACTAGGTGATGTAATATAATGAGCAGGATCCAGTTCATATGTCCTAAGGCAAAGACTGTGAAAGTTTTCAAACACATCGGCAAGGAGTAAAACATCGACTTTTAAACATAAATCGGAGTATTCTACAAGTGTCTTACAACTGAATGCATTCCAAACACTGCACGCTCTTTGGTACTCGGTCTCTGTTATCGTTTCATTAGTTAGTGAACTTTTCAACTTTTCAATTGAGGGTAGACTATTTTCCTGTGAAACTGATTCGGTGTTCACATACTCATACAGAAAGATTCCCTTCTGATTAAAAATGCGAAACTCTCGATCTACGGGAAAATGTCACCATTGTTAGATGTAAGGTCCGCCAATTATGCAAAACACCGTTTTTTCTCAGTACCCAAACATGTTTCGGCACAACTGTGTGTTTTCGTTTTTATTTATTCTGTAATGTGAACATTTTTGTTAAATGATTATAAAATTGTGTTCATGTTTAGTTCAAACAATATATCGTTTCTTTTGTAAATACCTTTACATTTTATGAGCATGAATTGTCCAGGTCACTTGTGTGTTAATTACTACAGGTAGCTTATCATCTGCAGCCAAAGGATGTTGATGAGAAGGTTTTTTGCTGGGAGTTAACCTGTCTTCTAGAAAGTAATTTAGTTTATTGCGACGTTTTCGTGCCTATATTCGTTTTTACTTACATTTTCGTTTGGCAAGCACTTTCATTCTCCGCATCATGGTGAGGTGTTGTCATGCACACGTAACTATAACAAGTAATTTCCACAAATACTATTCACTTCACCAAGATACAGTGTGATGGTGGTTTGTTGTGAATCCCACCCAGTCAATGTTCATTTGTTCACCAGACAGTTCGGCGTCAAATTTGAATTTTGTTTGCATTTTATCTTTGTGTGTCTCCGCGCGCACGCGCGCGCGCGTGTGTGTGCGTTTGCGCGTGTGTGTGTGTTTTCTGTACGTTTGGGTACTGAGAAAAAACGGTGTTTTGCATAACTGGTTGACCTTACAGCCAACAATTTTAACTTCAAACGTGGCTGGAGTTGAAAATCAAAATGATGAATATGTCTTCATTATCGCCAATTCATCATGTTTAAGGTATGACGCACACTTTGCAAGCGAACACGACAGGAAATTTAACGAATCCTCCTGCGTCGCCCATATCTCGCCAGCTGCAAGTCACGTCGTCCCCACGAAGCAAACAGGGTAACATACTGCCACTCCAGCATTGTCAGCGAGTACAGGTCTCAATTGCCACTTGCACCTATGTAGAGAAACTTCAGTAGATTTGATCAATCAAAGTCTGCTCAGCGTCAGATCAATTCAGCTTGCGTTATCCACATTTTTAGGGCCAGAGGACTTGACTCACTGATCACCTAGTTAAATTGTCTCTGCCACCCAAGATCCTTGTCCAGTGTAGTCTTAAATCGCCTGTTAGTTGTTTACAGTATTCAGTCAATAACTTGTTTAGTATAATTTATGACTTGTTTCAGGAAACTAAATGTTGTTAGTAAACAAAATTTTGCCTACATTCTCAATCATTTAAATAGTCCCACCACAGTTGCATTTCAAAGTATTTATTTGATGAAATTTACCTTGGTCTATGAAAAAATTATCTATCAGTGTGCTGCTTTCCTGTACCACCTGAGTAGGAAAATCAATCACTGGTGTTAAATTGAAAGAACCAAGTAAAACTTCAAGGTCAAGCTTTCTACCAGGCTCTTTCAGAAAATCTACATTGAAATAATTTGCTTTCCTCTGTCTGACAGATAGCACAACAAAGAATCCAAGTTTTTTAAACATAGTGGAAAATTTCCCAATGGGGACCTATACAATTATAGAAGTGCCATTTTTTAGTTTAACCTCACATGCACATTCTTCCGTATGTTGCTCTATGCAAAATTTTTTAGTTTCCAAATTTTTCACCCAATGATATATTTTAACATATATGGCAACTCCTCCTCTCCCCATAGTGTCTCTACCTACATGTGCTGAAAGCTTATATCCACCGACATTTACCATTTCCATACCTGTGACTATATGATGTTCAGGCAGGCATAGTACATTTATTCCCCCCTCAGTTATTAAATCTGCTAAACAAACGAGAAGCTCATCTACTTTGTTATTTAATCCCCTGATATTCTGACACAATATATTAATATTATTTTTCACTGTACTTTTATGTGAATCTTGTGACATACTAACATTATTTTTCACTGTACTGTTATGAGAATCTTGTGATATTTTCACATCTCTAGTAACTGCCTGTCTGAAATTCTCATTAAGCTTAATTTCTATCAATATGGAATTATTGGACACTGACCTTAGCCTAAAAAACTCCCATGAGTTTCAATGCCCCCACCCCTTAAAGATTTTGCTATCATCCCAGCCAGTTCCTTCTGAGATGCAGGGTATGTCTTGTGAAGTCCCACCTACCAATACCATCAACAGGAACCAAATCTATGCCTGACAATGTAGCCACCCGAAGCAGCTGATCTAGCTCAATTTTGACCCTCCTGACAGAGCTGTTCAATTGGGGCCGATCATACCACATGAAAGTAGGAACCAAGCCAACATTTGTATGGTTCGTTGCAGATGCTATTTTTACCAGGTCACACTCAACATTGTAGCCCTGATCCCTATCAATACTGTTTCCTGCTCCTCCCATTACCACAACATTATCCTGTTTTGTGCTGATCTCCCTCGTCGTTTCCCTATGTCTGTCAAGGAGTATGGGACTTCATCATCATCAATGGAATATGTTCCACTCCTGGGGCCTTGTTTCGACTTAGATCTTTCAGAGCTTTGTGAAATTCATCTCACAGCATCACATCTGCCATCTAATCTTCATCTACACCCACTTTCTTTTCTTTAATATTGCTTCCAAGTTCATCTCCATTTTGTAGATCTCGAATATACTTCTTGCACCTTTCAGATTTTCCTTCTTTGCTTAGGACTGATTTATCGTCTGAGCTCTTGGTATTCATACAGCTGCTTCTCTTCCCCCCCCCCCCTCCAAAGGTCTCTTTAAGTTTCCTGTAGGCAGTATGTATCTTTCCGCCAGTGAAATATGCTTCAAATCCTTACATTTGTCCTCTATCCATTCCTGCTCAGCAGTTTTGCATTTCCCATCTGTGTCATTTTTTATACTTTTGTATTCCTTTTCGCCTGCTTCATTTGCTACATTTTTAAATTTTCTTCTTACATCAGTTAAATTCAGTATTTCTTGTGTTTTCCAAGGATTACTACGAGGCCCTGACTTTTTACCTATAGTACCTACGGTACGGTATCTGTATCGCTGAGGCATGCAAGCCACCACATCGACGGCAAAATGCATGGTTCATGGTGGGGGTGGGGGATATAAAGCTCTGTTCAACGTTCAGTACCTGTAGTTTAATTAAGACCTAAAATTTTAATTAAAGGTTTCCAAGTTAATTTTGCAGAGCAGTGTTAACTGAAAGAAGATGTAGTGTAGAGTATTCAGAAAGGTATGTTGAGACATTCGAAACAAGTACACAAGATGGGTGACTTGGAAGCGGTCGTCCTGAGAGAATGTACTTCAGTCATACTGAGGACGTTCTTAGCAAAGGCCAGCTTAGGAGTGCCCCAATGAAGTCAAAAACAGTCTAACTAGCTATATAGTTCAATTTTAAAAAAGTTGGTTCTCACGAGACTTGTCAATCGTCGTACAGCTGATGTCTGGCTCTGTTGACTAATGGTTTTGCCGACCACTGCACTATACAAACAGCCAGCTCTGCAACATACATACACTTAAAATAAATCTCCTTCTTGAAAATTAGTTCAATGTTTCTATGACAATACTTGAAGGTATGGTGCCCTAAGGGCTCAACAAAGAAGCAAGTGTCAACAGTACTTAGTGAAACATTTTTCTTAGTCATTTCCCATAAATATATGTGTCATTCAGCTTTTCTTTTCATCTGTCTTAGTAATTTTTAATCATATTATCTTCGTATTTTTTTTTTATTTCATAACTGCGAAATTCTTCTAACACGAAATTTCAGTTTTGCTTGCTGAAAATAGGACAGACGGTTAGTGAATCACTAGGGAAAAAAGGATTCGGCTCATGGTAGCCAACTGTAAGTGTAATATGACCCAAAGTAATTTAACTTCACAGCAAATTAACATAGAAAACCAAGTTGTTGCCTTGCAAATATTCTGTAGTTTTGGGAAACTTATCTGATGTGAAAAAATCCCATTATTTATGCCTAACATTTTAAAGAAAGTAGGAAAAATAAAATTTTGGGCTCAAGCAGCTGCAGTTTACCGTACTTACATCTGTGTGAAATTAAAAAAAAACCTTGTCAGATACTGGGTTTGTTTTTGAATAAATTTTCCGCTACCAGTTAAGATTTTCTTTTATTCTTATTTTACACATGTTTCTGGAAATGATTCCCATTTTCAAGTGTGTTTTCTCTTTGTACTATGCCACTTTTACGTAATGTTTTCGATATTTGAGCTTCTACTTTGTTTTGTTGACTTTATGCAATATATAAAATAGTACAATTTTTAGTTCGTTATCAATTTTTATATGTAATTGGTCGCGAAATTTGTAAGAACTTGTGCTTTTAGTTTTCTTATAGTCCATGTGTGCAGAATCTCACATACGTTAAACACCACACACAACTTTCAGTGCACAGTATACATCGAGAATAGCTTGTATGAGAAGCAGTCAGAAAGCTGTTTTTTGATGTAATTGGCAAAGATAATGTTACAGGTCTTCCACAGATATGCTTCAGCACAGAAGGTATTTATATAACAGTATGGATTACAATTTGCCTTCATAAATTTTACAATGGTGCGCATTTCTATATGTTACTACTTTTAAGTGTATTTTCGAAACATTTGAACAAGTTCATCGATTCACTTTCACGTTTTTAGTTTAAAATTTTGTCTTCACATTTTTTGTAATGTGTCTCCAGTTCGTCTAACAAATCCTCTTTATGCCCTTTATTTAGTCGGTGGAGTACTTTGACACTTTGCCCTACTTCTCTAAGTGGGTGTCCTGTATTATGTACATGTGTACCTATTGCTGATATTGTGTATCTGTTGTGTGTGTAGGCTTTAATGTGCTCTGTGTGTCTGGTGTTAAAAATTCTGCCTGTTTTTCCAAAACAGAACATGGAGCATACCTGGCATGTTACTTCATATATTCCAGAGACTAGTTATGGATCATGATTACACTTTATATTATGCATTAGTTTTTGTTGTAGTTTATTTGATGTAGAAAACCTAAAACATCGAAAATATTTTCTAAATTCTCAAAGTAAAGTAAATTTTTTTCAAAATAAGAGAATGAATTTCACTTTCTGAGTTTTAGCTTGTGGGTACAAAACGGAAAGAAAAGCTTTGCCTTCGCCTTGAGCTCAGGTTTCGGCATGAGACAAATTGTAGGAATGAAGAGACAATCTGACTTCATGCTGGAAGTAAGAGCGTTTAAAATGTGAAGGCTAGTCAGTAGTAGAGTCATGTCTGCAGAGTGCAGATATGACTCAGTTAGTAGGAAATGTTACAGATCAAGTCAATGTCCACTTTGCGAGCGTTATAAAACTTGACATAGTTTCAACGAAGAAAATATTAAATGGATTCAGAATCATCTTTTGCCAGACATAGGGGAAGAAGAGAGCGAAGATTTCCTTCACTATGTAGCTGATATAGGATTCTAGTCTGGTGTAGCAAGAGAAATGGGGATTCATCCAACTACAGTGAGTAAAACAGTGAGTACAGTTTCTGAAAAGACAATATAAAAAGCTGAGTTGAGGATCAGACTGTTGTCGTCACCACAAGATGTGATTATGGCAACAAACGTGTGGCCAGAAAAACGTATTTTTCCAAGTGCTATTGGTGTCAAATACGTGAGGATTCCGAAACCTATGCAGTGTGGCGACGAATGTGTGAATAGTAATGGGTATGTTAGTGGATATGTGCAGACCACATGCCATGTAAAGAAATGGTTCACTAACGTTGAGACTAGATGTCCTTGGTCAGTAAACGGCAATCAAATGTAGGGAAAATCAAGTGTCGTGCAAGTGCTAATTGAATATAAGAACACTGTTCTTTTGAGTGATGAAGACAGTGGTCTAGAACCCTTGTTGATGACCTGCTATTACAATCCAGCAGAGGAGAATCACAAATCATTTTACAATCTTTTTTAAAAAAGAGGAATGTGACAGAATGTTGTTTTGGTCACCTGAAGAGACAGTTTCCCATTTTGCAGTTTGTGTTTAGAGTTTCCTTATCAAATGTTCCAAATAATTATACCTTGCTGCTTTGTACTGCATGATATTCTTAGGAGAGGACATCAAGAAAGACAACAAATTGCAGCTCTCATACAAAATGCAGGATTACGAATTATTTTATTTATGAAAACATACAAATCTACTTACCAGCTACAAGAAGCTAATGGTAACACAGTCTAAAGTACAGGATATATATTAAAACTGTTTTCATTTCCTCCTCTTGAGCACTGTTTTAGTTGCTCGCCTCTGCATTAAGAATCTTCATTATCATAGCTTCTTTTTCAACTTGCAGCCTTGTCAATTTCTGTTGCTGTAGTAGCACCATCTGTATAATTCCATGGTACTGAGTGGCTTTGTTTCATCTGTCACTGGCAAACATTTTACTTGGGAAAAAGTGAAGAAAATTTATAGGTAAGGGATATTTAAGGGATATCTTTCACATGCTTATGGAAAAATGAATGAGCTGTTACATTTTAAACTTCATGTTTAGAAAAAACTCAGATTTCATAGCCAATTATCTCAATTTTTACCACAGTTTTTAATAGGTTTGGAAAAATCTGGAATTTTATACATCTGTAAGTATGGTTTGTATACTGTGCAAAATTCATCAAAGGGTTTCTCTTACTTATGAAGAAAAGTGTACCTGTAGCAGCAAATGCAGCCATTAGTAAGCGAAAAAAATGATGAATTTCAGATTAAAAAAATTAATTTTGTAATGTTTTTTAACTTGCACTGCTATGAGTGTGAATCTGGAATCCTTACTGGTCATGCTGACAAATTTTTATGAATTTATTTGTAAAAGTGTAGACAGTGGAAATTAAAATGTCCTGTGGTGCCTCTCCTGCTCCAAGTCGGCCTGTTTGATGTCCTACCCCCCTTAAGCAAGGGCGCCCATGCAATAGTCTGTAGGGGAGGGTGCAGGTGGGGCGGAGGGAAAAACCTGGGTGTATGGACAACTTTTAATATTTTGGAAGATGAATGGCATTTTGAATGTAGCCATTAAAAAGAATCAGTTCCGACTCTATTAAATACCTGCATAAGTTTCGGTCATGTTCTGGAAAGGAAAATATGTGACTATACTCAATTTTTTACTTTCTGTGAGACTTGGTGGGGGTCAGGGGGTGGGGGTGGGTTTGGGTCCCCTCAGCTGCAGGTATAGGTGCCCTTGACCTTAACTGCTTACCAAGATATTGGTTCCTTCATTTTGCTAATATCCTAGGTTATGCGTGACTATAAGGATTCAACGGAATTTTAAAACGAAATCTTCTTTCTTTCTTGTCAAGTGCCTTGCAGAAAGATCTCTAGTAAAACATTTCTGTGCATTACTTTTCCATTAATGGTGTGCCTTGGTGTATAGCTACACACACTGGCTGTGTATGGGTCTCTGCACGAATGGGGCGGCGGCAACGCTGGATGATGGAGCGAGATTTGGCAGCACTGCCGCCCGTCCTTGTTCCCTCCCACAAAAGGTCGCGAGGCGACTGTTGTGCGCCACATCTATACCATCACCACCCTCACTGGACCTCTCCATTGTGAGTGGCAGAAAACGGCGAGGCTCCAACTGCGTGGGGAAACCGGTGCGCTAACTCTTAAATAATTCCCCAAGACGCCAGGTAAACACATTTGGAGCCTTTGATCGCAGGTCAGATGGGCCGGGGGGGGGGGGGGCGAGGGGGGCTCTGCTACCCCCTCCATCCACGCGCCTGCGTGGCAGCGGTGAAAGCTCGCGCCACGCTGGCAGTGGTTTATTCAGCCTCGTGCCTCGATTAGAGGTGGGCAGGAAGTAACGTACCAGTAATGTTACAAATAACAAGTTATTGGGAATTCACAGTTACTGTAATAACAAAATATCCATATTTAGCTGTGATTTCAGTATCGACCAAAGCTGCACGCTATCTACACTCCTGGAAATTGAAATAAGAACACCGTGAATTCATTGTCCCAGGAAGGGGAAACTTTATTGACACATTCCTGGGGTCAGATACATCACATGATCACACTGACAGAACCACAGGCACATAGACACAGGCAACAGAGCATGCACAATGTCGGCACTAGTACAGTGTATATCCACCTTTCGCAGCAATGCAGGCTGCATTGTCCTGTTGGAACAGCAAGTTCCCTTGCCGGTCTAGGAATGGTAGAACGATGGGTTCGATGACGGTTTGGATGTACCGTGCACTATTCAGTGTCCCCTCGACGATCACCAGTGGTGTACGGCCAGTGTAGGAGATCGCTCCCCACACCATGATGCCGGGTGTTGGCCCTGTGTGCCTCGGTCGTATGCAGTCCTTATTGTGGCGCTCACCTGCACGGCGCCAAACACGCATACGACCATCATTGGCACCAAGGCAGAAGCGACTCTCATCGCTGAAGGCGACACGTCTCCATTCGTCCCTCCATTCACGCCTGTCGCGACACCACTGGAGGCGGGCTGCACGATGTTGGGGCGTGAGCGGAAGACGGCCTAACGGTGTGCGGGACCGTAGCCCAGCTTCATGGAATGGTCCTCGCCGATACCCCAGGAGCAACAGTGTCCCTAATTTGCTGGGAAGTGGCGGTGCGGTCCCCTACGGCACTGCGTAGGATCCTACGGTCTTGGCGTGCATCCGTGCGTCGCTGCGGTCCGGTCCCAGGTCGACGGGCACGTGCACCTTCCGCCGACCACTGGCGACAACATCGATGTACTGTGGAGACCTCACGCCCCACGTGTTGAGCAATTCGGCGGTACGTCCACCCGGCCTCCCGTATACCCACTATACGCCCTCGCTCAAAGTCCGTCAACTGCACATACGGTTCACGTCCACGCTGTCGCGGCATGCTACCAGTGTTAAAGACTGCGCTGGAGCTCCGTATGCCACGGCAAACTGGCTGACACTGACGGCGGCGGTGCACAAATGCTGCGCAGCTAGCGCCATTCGACGGCCAACACCGCGGTTCCTGGTGTGTCCGCTGTGCCGTGCGTGTGATCATTGCTTGTACAGCCCTCTCGCAGTGTCCGGAGCAAGTATGGTGGGTCTGACACACCGGTGTCAATGTGTACTTTTTTCCATTTGCAGGAGTGTATTAGTCTGACTGTTCTCAAATGGAGTACAATAGCGAAAACTAACATTATAACATGCAACGCCGCGTGTCTGAGTCAGTGCACTTGTGTATAAGGGAAATGTACTGGCAGGTGTAGGCTCTCTGAGCATGCTGTGGTGTCGTGGTCTTACCTGTAAAGCCAGCTACACGTCAGGGCTAAAAATTAGCGTGTTCAGTTTCCGATTGTGCAAAACGTTACATTAGAATTAGGCACGCTTGGTGCACAGAGGAGAATTTCAGCTGACCAAGTGTCCCTAGTAAGTATGAATTAAATTAGTCCTTTCTTTGGTTTTAAAATTTCTGGTATGGGAGCAAATGTGAAAATAACAGCTATTATGTTTTATTGAAAATCATAATACAAACTGCCACAAAGTTCAGTACAATTTCGTGTTTAGAACACGAATTTATCAGCTTGCTGTGGTTACAAGTTTGGGAACTACAGCTTCAGTCACATGATGAAGATAAAGGCCAATGTTCCACTGCTCCCTTAGACCACTTTCATCTGAAGAAAGGCCAGTTTCTTAGTTTGTGGGTGAGCACATGTGAGATTACTGATTTAACAGTGTAGCTGTCTCAAAGTTGTTCGCTATAAATAATATTGGTAGTAATCGAATATAGTACAATAGTTTGATACTACTAATAATTTTCCAGGTGCAGTTCCCAGGCTTCCACTAGGATGACCTACATATCTACCTGCATCACAATCTAGGAGAGAACATCCTGCTGTGCGCATAAATGGTTGACGATGTTGCAGCTCAAAGATGCTATGACGTAAAGCATAAGTGCTCCAACTATTTTAACTGTGTCATTAAAGTAAATGTTATTGAAATGGATGATAAATAAATATGCAACATATTATGAGTGACTTGTGCAGGGTAATGAAAACCAATTCAGTTTGTTTCTTACATGTAAAAGATATCCTTACCTATAAATTTTCTGCACTTTTTTCCAAGCGAAATGTTTGCCAGCAACAGACGAGACAAAGATGCTCAGTACCAGGGAATTATACAGCTGGTGCTACTGGAGCAACAGAAATTGACAAGGTTGCAACTTGAAAAAGAAGTTATGATAATGAAGTTTCTTAACGCAAAGGGGAGCAACTAATACGTTGCTCAATAGGAGGAAAATGAAAACAGTTTTAATATGCATCCTGTTCCTTAGATCGTGTTACCATTAGCTTGTTGTAGGTGGTAAGTAGCTGGACTCGCATTCGGGAGGACGACAGTTCAAATCTGCATCCGACTATCCAGATTTAGGTTTCACGTGGTTTCCCTTAATCGCTCCAAGCGCATGCCGGGCTGGTTCCTTTGGAGGGCACGGCCTATTTCCTTCCCCATCCTTGAAACAATTCGACCTTGTGCTGTGTCTCTAACGACCTCGATGTCGATGGGGACTTTAAAATCTGCTACTTTTTCCTTCCCATTTTTCACTTCCTCAATGAATTTTTACACGTAGAAGACATTCACTGTTTTCTCGATCGGCGGACACACGGAAAAAACGCTATATTGGCAACTGGCAAACTTCGACTAAAATTAATTTTAATTAGTCTGTGCAAAGTGCGCATTCCATTTTAAAGAGCGTACGTTATGTTGTCATGCAGTCTATGTCTGCTGTTGTTGTGGTATTCAGTCGGAAGACTGGTTTGATGCAGCTTTCCACTTTAGTCTGTCCTGTGCAGGCCTCTTCATCTCCGAATAATTTTTATTTTTTGATTTACAAACCCAGTTTTGCAGGACGACATTGAGGAGGCAGTCCCCATGGTCATGGAACTTCTGAGACTTACGTCCATTTGAACCTACTTCGGTACTCATCCTTTGGTTTCTATCTAAAATTCTTACCCCCTCACACATCATTCCAGTATCAAACTGACCAGCCCTTGATAATTCAGAATGTGTCCCATCATTCGATCCCCTCTGTTGGTTAAGTTGTACAATAAATTTTCTTTCCAATTCGATTCAGCGCCTCCTCATTAGTTACACAGTCTATCCAGCTTATCCTCAGTGTTTTTCTATAGCACTAAATTTGTAAAGCTTCTATTCTTTTCTTCTCTGAACTGCTTATCGTCCATGTTTCACTTTCTTTCAAAGCAGAACTCCAAACAAATTCCTTCAGAAAAGCTTTCCTGACATTTAAATTCATAATCGATGTTAACAAATTCATCCTTTTTGGAAATGCTTTTTTGCTACTGTCCATCTGCATTTTATATCCTCTCTATTTTGGCCATCATCAGTTGTTTTGCTGCCCAAAGAGCAAAATGCGTCTACTACTTTTCGTGCCTCATTTCCTAAACTAATTTCCTCATCATCGCCTGATTTAATCCTTGTTTTAGTTTTGTTGATGCTCATCTTACAACCTCTTTTTAAGACAATACCAATTCTGTCCAGCTCCTGTATCAAGTCCTTTGCTGTATCTGATAGAATTACAATGTCAGATACGCCATCCCACTGTTAGTTTAAGAATTCTCATCTCAAGGCACCTCTTGCGTCCATGCAGCGCCGACGCCTTACACAAGATCAACATGAAGTGTGGCTTCCTTTGACTACAGTAGTTTGAAAAGAGTAACCATGTAGTCATATTCCTCCTAACTGTGGGCTTAAGATTTAAATTGAGAATTTCACCTGAACTTTAACCTGTCATTATTATTAAAATTATGTTATATTCCTCCAAAGTGTGGCCTTCAAATTTAAATTGCAAATTTCACCTGAGCTTTAACATAGCTGGCTCTTTTCTTCTTCTTCTTATCATTATTTTTAAAAGCATGTTATACGCTACTGGCCATTAAAATTGCTGCACCAAGAAGAAATGCAGATGATAAACGGGTATTCATTGGACAAATATATTATACTAGAACTTACATGTGATTACATTTTCACGCAATTTGGGTGCATAGATCCTCAGAAATCAGGACCCAGAACAACCACCTCTGGCCGCAATAACAGCCTTGATACGCCTGGGCGAGTCAAACAGAGCTTGGATGGCGTGTAAAGGTACAGCTGTTCATGCAGCTTCAACACGATAACACAGTTCATCAATAGTAGTGACTGGCGTATTGTGACGAGCCAGTTGTTCGGCCACCATTGACCAGACGTTCTCAATTGGTGAGACATCTGGAGAATGTGCTGGCCAGGGCAGCAGTCGAACGTTTTCTGTATCTACGACCTGCAACATGTGGTCGTGCATTATCCTGTTGAAATGTAGGGTTTCGCAGGGATCGAATGAAGGGTGGAGCCACGGGTCGTAACACATCTGAAATGTAACGTCCACTGTTCAAAGTGCCGTCAGTGCGAACAAGAGGTGACCGAGACGTGTAACCAATGGCACCCCATCCCATCACGCCGGGTGATACGCCACTATGGCGATGGCGAATACACGCTTCCAATGTGCGTTCACTGCGATGTCGCCAAACACGGATGCGGATATCATGATGCTGTAAACAGAACCTGGATTCATCCGAAAAAATGTCATTTTGCCATTCGTGCAGCCAGGTTCGACGTTGAGTGCACCATCGCAGGCGCTCCTGTCTGTGATGCAGCGTCAGGGGTAACCGCAGCCATAGTCTCCGAGCTGATAGTCCATGCTGCTGCAAACGTCGTCGAACTCTTCGTGCAGGTGGTTGTTGTCTTGCAAACGTCCCCATCTGTTGACTCAGGTCTCGAGACGTGGCTGCACTATACGTTACAGCCATGCGGATAAGATGGCTGTCATCTCGACTGCTAGTGATACGAGGCCTTTGGGATCCAGCACGGCGTTCCGTATTACCCTTCTGAACCCACCGATTCCATATTCTGCTAACAGTAATTGGATCTCGACCAACGCGAGCAGCAATGTCCCGATACGATAAACCACAATCGCGATAAGCTACAATCCGACCGTTATCAAAGTCGGAAACGTGATGGTACGCGTTTCTCCTCCTTACACGAGGCATCACAACAACGTTTCACCAGGCAACGCCGGTCAACCGCTGTTTGTGTATGAGAAATCGGTTTCCTCATGTCAGCACGTTGTAGGTGCCGCCACCGGCGCCAGCCTTGTGTGAATGCTTTGAAAAGCTAATCATTTGCATATCACAGCATCTTCTTCCTGTCGGTTAAATTTCGCGTCTGTAGCACGCATCTTCGTGGTGTAGCAATTTTAATGGCCAGTAGTGTATTTCCCCAAACTGTGGCCTTA
This sequence comes from Schistocerca cancellata, assembly GCF_023864275.1. Classification (NCBI taxonomy): domain Eukaryota; kingdom Metazoa; phylum Arthropoda; class Insecta; order Orthoptera; family Acrididae; genus Schistocerca; species Schistocerca cancellata. The sequence continues at coordinate 1,240,115,980 of NC_064626.1, forward strand.
AGATTTAAACTGCAAATTCACCTGAACTTCTGCATAGCCGGCCCTTTTATTATTATTACTATTCAAAGAATGTTGTATTTCTTTTAAAATGTGGCCTTAAGATTTAAATTGCAGTATTTATTTCTTTGATTTTAAGTTAAATTTTTACTTATCAATAAATTGTTATTTGCATGAAATAATAACCAGTTGATTTGTGGTCCCGGTCCTTCCCGTTTTCCTTAACTCCAGATTGTCCGGTTCAATAAGAAGGTTTGAAATTACAAGAGCTATTCTATAAAAGAAACGGTTCATTTTATGTGTTCTCATTGACTTAAAGTTGGTTGCAACAAAGTATGTACAGTCCTAGTACTTCATTCGAAGTTCATAGCAGGAAAATTTAATAGTGTTCTTTGTATCACCGAGAACTTCGCCACCTACACGATACACAGGCTGATGCAACTAAGACGGGCCACCACGGAGTATCCAGATCGAATAACTATATCGAGATGTGGTTTTCACCGAGTTATAGCGGACAATATGGTGAATTTACTGACGTCCACAGGCAATTTTTATCGTTTATAGTCGCCGAATTACGAAGCCGACTTTTTTTTTAAACTGTGTAGTTTTTTTTTCTGTGGCGTTTGAAAGAATCTTCTAAGAGAAGAAATAGTATCAAGATAGCATCTACATCTACATCTACATGATGATTCTGCAATTCATATTTAAGTGCTTGGCAGATGGTTCATGGAACCACAATCATACTATCTCTCTACCATTCCATTCCCGATCAGCGCTCGGCAAAAACGAACACCTAAACCTTTCTGTTCGAGCTCTGATTTCTCTTATTTTATTTTGATGATCATTCCTACCTATGTAGGTTGGGCTCAACAAAATATTTTCGCATTCGGAAGAGAAGTTGGTGACTGAAATTTCGTAAATAGATCTCGCCGCGACGAAAAACGTATTTGCTTTAATGACTTCCATCCCAACTCGCGTATCATATCTGCCACACTCTCTCACCTATTACGTGATAATACAAAAAGGAGCTGGCCTTTTTTGCACCCTTTCGATGTCCTCCGTCAATCCCACCTGGTAAGGATCCCACACCGCGCAGCAATATTCTAACAGAGGACGAACGAGTGTAGTGTAAGCTGTCTCTTTAGTGGACTTGTTGCATCTTCTAAGTGTCCTGCCAATGAAACGCAACCTTTGGCTCGCCTTCCCCACAATATTATCTATGTGGTCTTTCCAACTGAAGTTGTTCGTAATTTTAACACCCAGGTACTTAGTTGAATTGACAGCCTCGAGAATTGTACTGTTTATCGAGTAATCGAATTCCAACGGATTTCTTTTGGAACTCATGTGGATCACCTCACACTTTTCGTTATTTAGCGTCAACTGCCACCAGCCACACCATACAGCAGTCTTTCCTAAATCGCTTTGCAACTGATACTGGTCTTCGGATGACCTTACTAGACGATAAATTACAGCATCATCTGCGAACAACCTAAGAGAACTGCTCAGATTGTCACCCAGGTCATTCATATAGATCAGGAACAGCAGAGGTCCCAGGACGCTTCCCTGGGGAACACCTGATATCACTTCAGTTTTACTCGATGATTTGCCGTCTATTACCACGAACTGCGACCTTCCTGACAGGAAATCGCGAATCCAGTCGCACAACTGAGACGATACCCCATAGGCCCGCAGCTTGATTAGAAGTCGCTTGTGAGGAACGGTGTCAAAAGCTTTCCGGAAATCTAGAAATACGGAATCAACGTGAGATCCTCTGTCAATAGCGGCCATTACTTCGTGCGAATAAAGAGCTAGCTGCGTTGCACAAGAACGATGTTTTCTGAAACCATGCTGATTGCGTATCACCTTCGAGGTGATTCATAATGTTTGAATACAGTATATACTCCAAAACCCTACTGCAAACCGATGTCAATGATATAGGTCTGTAGTTCGATGGATTACTCCTACTACCCTTCTTAAGCACTGGTGCGACCTGCGCAATTTTCCAATCTGTAGGTACAGATCCATCGGTGAGCGAGTGGTTGTATATGATTGCTAAGTAGGGAGCTATTGTTTCAGCGTAATCTGAAAGGAACCTAATCGGTATACAATCTGGACCTGAAGACTTGCCCGTATCAAGCGATTTGAGTTGCTTCGCAACCCCTAAGGTATCTACTTCTAAGAAACTCATGCTAGCAGCTGTTCGTGTTTCAAATTCTAGAATATTCCATTCGTCTTCCCTGGTGAAGGAATTTCGGAAAACTGCGTTGAATAACTCCGCTTTAGCGGCACAGTCGTCGGCAACAGTACCATCGGCACTGCGCAGCGAAGGTATTGACTGCGTCTGGCCGCTTGTGTATTTTACATACGACCAGAATTTCTTCGGATTTTCTACCAAATTTCGAGACAACGTTTCGTTGTGGAACCTATTAAAGGTATCTCGCATTGAAGTCCGTGCCAAATTTCGCGCGTCTGTGAATTTTAGCCAATCTTCGGGATTTCGCATTCTTCTGAACTTCGCATGGTTTTTCCGTTGCCTCTGCAACTAGTCAAGTGGAACTGTCAGAAAAAAAGCCTGTACCTTGCAAAAGGTGGGGTAGAAGATTTTATTTTTTAACTCATTCATATTGTTGGAAAGGTTAGAAAACCAAGTTTTTCCAACAAAATTTCTCTTGAGAAAACTTTCTGCAGTCATAAAACTTCGAAAATTTCGGACATTTTTCAGTTTTTTCAAAATATCTCAGTTTCTTTTGCTCCCATCTCTTTGGCGTCTATTTTCGTTTTTAAAGAGCACAAAATTCTCTACTAATTTGATTCTTACCATTTTTTTCTACTACCAGTATCTAAGGCGCTACAGCGCGTCAAAAAATACCAATTTTTGAAATTTCGAGCAAAGTGGCAAATTAACTAATTTTTGAACCCGGTATTTCAGTTTCTATTTGCGTAGTATAAACATATTACTCATCATGTTATTCATTGGAATTTACCATCTCACTCTGCTACAGGGCCGGGACAAACAGCATTATATTCAGTAACTACGAACACATTCACGTCGGATTGCGTGAAGTTTATTTGTGTTACAATATGTTATACGATTGCGTGCAAGTGCCGTACATTTTCTACAGTTGATTGACGTTAATGATCAGTTGTAAGAAAAAGTATGTAGGAATTGTTCTTTAGCGGACAAAAGCATATTTATTCTTTGGCGGGCGGAAGGCGATTATCTCTGGTGATTGTTCACAGCGCGCTGACAGCTATTAGCACACAACAATAAGGGTCCTACAGTTTGGAGTCACTTCCATTCAGTATATGTTGTGGTGCTGAAAATTGGTATGTCTGACATGAATTTGTGTTTCATTTGCGAAAAAACTGTGTTGCTGTGTGGACGCAATGTGAAAAAGAAAGGACTGAGCACACTTATCGATTGTAGTGCTACACGCAGGGAGTCTGCTCACACCCGTTTTATGAAAACGCTCAGTGAAGTTATGGGTGCATGATGCATGCTACACGAAGTACATTAATGAGAGAATGATAGCAGCTAGCCTTCGACATCCTCAGGAACCAACAGGCGTGCTACGTCGGTCGCAGGAAAAGGGTCAGTTCAATTTCAAAGAGAAATGCTTCTTATGTGCAAAAGGGAATTCTCATGACTTTTTAACCAAGCAGTTAAGATTGCCATATGCCAAACGAAATTTTGTTTACAAAGTAATGAAATTGGAAGTGCAATCGACAGTATTAGAACAGGCTAAACGACGTGGTGATGAATTTGGTCAACAAGTGATAGAGCGGATTCCAAATGTAAGTGATTTGGTTGTTGCAGGTGGGTGGTACCACAGATTTTGCTACAGAATGTTCTTTCACTGTGTTTCAGCTACTGGACAGTAACGAGGTACCGACCTGCAACACCAGTAGATGAAGCCATGGAGGCTATATTTGCCTACCTGGAAACCAATACGGAAAAATGTCAGTTTTCTATGGACGATCTGTTAGAGCAAATACCCTCATCACCCCGTCCTGATATTCGAACTGTCAAGGCTCGCCTTTTCCAGAAATATGGTGACGATGTGGTGATAGCTGAAACAGCTTCAGAGCCAGCAGTCGTATGTTTCAAGAGTGTTGGGCACCAACTACTCAGTGAAAATTGGTACACCAAAAGAAATTCAGATCCTCAGCAAGAAAGACTACGAACCGTCAAAACAGCTGCAAATATCATATTAGACGATATAAGATCAGTGGTGTACGATGTAAAACAGTACCTTCCCTCTGATAATTTTTTATGTGATGTAGAGTCTGTTATACCAGAATCTGTAAGATTGCTCTTTGAAACTATAATCTTGAAACACAAGCGGTCTCGCAGAAAATGGGGGAAAATATGTGTCTCTCTTGCTCATACACTCATAAGTGCTGCGAGGCCACGTTCATTTATTTCATCACTTTTGACTGCTATTAGTGCATACTTGTACCGGAAGTTTGGCTCAAAACATCTCATCCAGATTTTATCTCCCTTGGCTTTGCAGCATCTTATACGGAAGCTGCTCTATTGGAAGTGTCTTCAATCCTTCAGCTTGACAACGAAAGACAGCGTTTGCCAATTTGTGTTTGATAATGCAGATTACAATGTAAACACCCTAGATGGAACTGGTACTTTTCATGCAATGGGAGGTATAATGTGTGTTACTCCTCATGATGCATTGCTTCCTCAGAAAAATATTAAAAAGTTGAATCATCGTCCCTCGGCTCAGTTTGTTAGTGAAGCCGGATAAAATGACATACAGACATTCCACAAAACACAAGTTGGAGGGCTGAAGGCTATAAAAATTGAAGATCTGGACATAATTGCTCCTGCAAAAGGTGAGATCGTCATCTCAACAGTGGAAATTACGTGGTTATATTGTAAATGGTCTCAGAATGCAGTTGTTTCAGGATGGATTGGTTACATGGAACGCTTGACGGCAGACAAAGAATATGAACATTCCAAAATAAAGTGTCTTCCATTTCTTAATTCATCACCAACCCATTATGACACCATATATACTGCTCTGATGGTAGCTAGAGATGCATGTAAAAGACATAATCAGACTACATGCTTTGTCACATTTGATCAGCCTCTGTATTGGAAGGCAAGGGATATTGTGGGGATTGACCTTCCTGAATTTCATAATGTGGAGGTCCGACTTGGAGGTTTCCATTTCCTTATGTCGTTCATTGGATGTATCGGTATGATCATGGGTGGAAGTGGATTAAAGGAGTTATTTGGTGTAATATTCGCTGAAAACAGCGTTGAAAAGATTTTGTCAGGACACGCATATTCCAGGGCTGTGCGAGCCCATTTATTGTGTCACCTTGCTTTGGCATGTCAAGTGTGGGATCACATTGAGCTAACAGAAGATGAACGTGGGACACTGAACGACTTGTCTTCTCCTTGTGGTGAGTCACAACTGTCAGTCGGCCAGGATACCAGTGTTCTCAGGAAACAAGTCATAAAAAAATTTGTAACTGCCCTGAAAACGATTGAAAGTAAGGGACCCACAGCAAAATTATGCGTTCAGTACTACAAGATGGTCACTATCATGAAACAATTTATTGAAGCGGATCGATCAGGCAACTGGAAACTTCATCTAGAAAGCGTGCGAAAAATACTTCCCTACTTCCCCGCTGTGAAAACGAGCCAAAATTTTTATATGAAGACAGTGAGGAAGATGTTATGGAGGATGTTGAGGAAACCGCTGACGAAATCAACGAACTTCCTGTGGCTGACTCGCTGTTTAAAGAAGAGGTCAATCTGGGATCAACTCTATGTACAAACCCTGAATCCGTAACTCAAGGTATTTCTAGTGAAACTGAGGAACCTGGCCCATCAAAACGTTGGAAGTGATGCTCATATCTGTCTCAAGTGCGCTAATGTGCGATATTACAAGTATTACACACCCAGAACTGTCAACATTTTTTAGTAACTGACAATGCATTTTAATTGTAATAAAGCTACTTATTTTTAATGTCAACTGTGTGGCTTTTATACACAAGAATAATTTACCTGATTAATAAGGTTGCCTATTGCAGCTAATAATAGTTCAGTTTCCTGAGGCAATTAATTTTGTGTGCGTATATATATATATATATATATATATATATATATATATGTCTCATTAAGAGACATAAACACACACACACACACACACACACACACACACACACACACATATATATATATATATATATATATATATATATATATATATATATATGTGTGTGTGTGTGTGTGTGTGTGTGTGTGTTTGTGTGTTTATGTCTCTTAATGAAGTATTTTTATATTTATAGTGTTACAAATACCAGGGTTGAGGTGGCCTATAGTGAACTTCAGGTAGTGATGTAAGAATCACAATAGTTGGATGCCCAGCAATCCCTATGTTGCATATAGAGAAATTGAATACCTGAAAGTGTGGTGGTAAATTCGAACATATAACATGATGTAAAATGTATTTATACTACACAAACAGAAACTGAAAAAATAGTGTTCAAAAATAAGGTATCTTGCCACTATGGTCAAAATTTGAAAAATTGGTATTTTTTGAGGCGCTGTAGCGCCTTAGAAATTGGGAGTAGAAAAAAATGGCAACAATCAAATTTGTAGAGAATTTTGTGCTCTTTAGAAAAGAAACTAGACGTTGAAGCGATAGGAGCAAAAAAACTGAGATATTTTGAAAAAACTGAAAAAGGCCGAAATTTTCCAAGTTTTTTGACTGCAGAAAGTTTTCCCAAGCGAAATTTTGTTGACAAAACTCGGTTTTCTAATCTGTCCAACCATATGAACGAGTTGAAAAAATAAACTCTTCTACCCCACCTTTTGCAAGGTATTGTTGAGTGGTACTTAAGTAAATAAATTAGTGAAATCAAAGTGAAGTAGAAATTAGAATATAAATGAAAAACTTGGTTTAGTTTAGAGAGTTACATACTGGCAAACAGCGGCAGAACAGCAGAACAGAAGAGACAATGACCGTGAAGTCAGCAAGTTCCACATAAGCGGGCGCTGTCGATTCAGCCGTCAGGGCATCGCCCGACCGGCTCACGTGTTTCTCAGTTGTCGCATGTGAGCAAAGGCCCTCGCCTACATCCCAAGAGCCAATGACCGACGTTAAGAAGATTCTTCGAGAAGCTTTTCAACGTGACAGAAGAGGCAATGACCGTCTCACGTGTTTCTCAGTCGTCACATGTGATCAAAGGCCCTCGCCTACATTACAAGAGCCAATGACCGACGTTAAGAAGATTCTTCGAGAAGCTTCTCAACGTGACAGAAGAGGCAATGACCGTGAAGTCGTTCACCTCCAGTAAACTGAAGTGAATAAATACGCGAGACGCAGTGGGCCCGACAGACGGAGACGAGAGACGAAGAAGACGAAGAAGTGAAGAAGCGTAGCAGTTGTTTTCAGTCAGTTTCGGTGCTGAAGACCGTCATGCAGAAGAGACTGCATCATGCACAGACGCACCAAGTCCGCCGCTGTAATGGAATAGCAAGCAGCAGCCTCGGCGCCAGAAGACAGAAGTTAAAAGGTATTTGAAGTCTGATTTCTACGTACCCGGGTGACTCGTGAGGACGGGAAGGAGACGGCCTCACATCAGCAGTCACCTGTGAGCTGGGATGAGGATCTGACAGGCGAAGACTGGCAAGCGGGAGTCCGTTGTTCGAGTCGGGACACTGGCCTTCCCCCGCCGCGCCGCTCCGCTGGCCGACGCACAACACACGCGGCCGCTTAGAGAAGAGAAACACTGGGACGCCACATTCAAGGTATCACCATCCGATGCACGACTTCGCTCGCAATAATTAAACGGGCCACCTCGCGCTGCGCGTCTCCAGTCAGCTGGGCGAGACGGCGACACGAGATACACACCGCTACGCGTAATCAGACGCCGCCGCCGCCGCCGCTGCCGCAGCAGAAGGCTTCGCAAACGACACAGCTGCCGCTATCCGAGCCAGTACAATCCAGTAAGAAACAGTTGTACAAAACTTTCAATAAAAGTTATCTAATGTAAAAATGCTAAATGCTGTTTCATTCTACCTCATATCCGAACCAGGGAAGAACCCACCCTGCCCACATGTTGTTAAGAGAGAAAAGTAATTAATTTAGTATTTTCACCCTGACATAATGCTTTAGAATCAAATGCCCTTTACAGTAATGCTCATCCTGACAATTGACTAGCATCAAAAGAGAAAACTCAGTTACATTTAGTAGCAGAAGTGCTACAATTAGTACCAGAACTGTTACAGTATATCTGCTATTTGACTGGACTAAACAGCGTTCGGACCTGTTTTGTGTACCATGGGGGATCAGTTCCATCTCTTACCAATTTATGAGGTATGAATATCTCAATTGCTAATGCTACTATATCTTTGAATTTGAGCCACATCTCGTCTACATTTGCGTAGTCAGTTCGGAAGGAATGGAGATTGTCTCTTAGGAAGGCTTCTAGTGACACTTTATACGCTTTTTTATCATCATCATCATCATCATTTAAGACTGATTATGCCTTTCAGCGTTCAGTCTGGAGCATAGCCCCCCTTATATAGTTCCTCCATGATCCCCTATTCGCTGCTAACATTGGTGCCTCTTCTGATGTTAAACCTATTACTTCAAAATCATTCTTAACCGAATCCAGGTACCTTCTCCTCGGTCTGCCCCGACTCCTCCTACCCTCTACTGTTGAATCCATGAGTCTCTTGGGTAACGTTGCTTCTCCCATGCGTGTAACATGACCCCACCATCTAAGCCTGTTCGCCCTGACTGCTACATCTATAGAGTTCATTCCCAGTTTTTCTTTGATTTCCTCATTGTGGACACCCTCCTGCCATTGTTCCCATCTACTAGTACCTGCAATCATCCTAGCTACTTTCATATCCGTCACCTCAACCTTGTTGATAAGGTAACCTGAATCCACCCAGCTTTCGCTCCCATACAACAAAGTTGGTCGAAAGATTGAACGGTGCACAGATAACTTAGTCTTGGTACTGACTTCCTTCTTGCAGAAGAGAGTAGATCGTAGCTGAGCGCTCACTGCATTAGCTTTGCTATACCTCGCTTCCAGTTCTTTCACTATGTTGCCATCCTGTGAGAATATGCATCCTAAGTACTTGAAACCGTCCACCTGTTCTAACTTTGTTCCTCCTATTTGGCACTCAATCCGTTTATATTTCTTTCCCACTGACATTACTTTCGTTTTGGAGATGCTAATCTTCATACCATAGTCCTTACATTTCTGATCTAGCTCTGAAATATTACTTTGCAAACTTTCAATCGAATCTGCCATCACAACTAAGTCATCCGCATATGAAAGACTGCTTATTTTGTGTTCACATATCTTAATCTCACCCAGCCAGTCTATTGTTTTCAACATATGATCCATAAATAATATGAACAACAGTGTAGACAGGTTGCAGCCTTGTCTTACCCCTGAAACTACTCTGAACCATGAACTCAATTTACCGTCAACTCTAACTGCTGCCTGACTATCCATGTAAAGACCTTTAATTGCTTGCAAAAGTTTGCCTCGTATTCCATAATCTTGTAGAACAGACAATAACTTCTTCCTAGGAACCCGGTCATATGCCTTTTCTAGATCTATAAAGCATAGATACAATTCCCTGTTCCACTCATAACACTTCTCCATTATTTGCCGTAAGCTAAAGATCTGGTCCTGACAACGCTTTTTAAATAAAATTATTTTGCGTTTGTTTCTGGTGGATTTTGAAGAAAAGGCATTGAGCCTAGCTACAACGACCTTGTGATCACTAATCCCTGTATCAGTCATGATGCTCTCTATTAGCTCTGGATTGTTTGTGGCTAAGAGGTCAAGTGTGTTTTCGCAACCATTTACAATTCGCGCGGGTTCGTGGACTAACTGCGCGAAATAATTTTCGGAGAAAGCATTTAGGACAATCTCGGAAGATGTTTTCTGCCTACCACAGGTTTTGAACAAGTATTTTTGCCAACATATCGAGGGAAGGTTGAATTCCCCACCAACTATAACCGTATGAGTGGAGTATTTATTTGTTACGAGACTCAAATTTTCTCTGAACTGTTCAGCAGCTATATCATCGGAGTCTGGGGGTCGGTAGAAGTAGCCAATTATTAACTTAGTTCGGCTGTTAAGTATAACCTCCACCCATACCAATTCGCACGGAGTATCTACTTCGACTTCCCTACAAGATAAACCACTACTGACAGACACAAACAATCCATCACCACTTCTGCCTAATCTATCTTTCCTGAACACCGTCTGAGACTTTGTAAAAATTTCTGCAGAACTTATTTCAGGCTGTAGCCAGCTTTCTGTACCTATAACGATTTCAGCTTCTGTGCTTTCTATTAGCGCTTGAAGCTCAGGGACTTTCTCAGCACAACTACAACAATTTACAACTACAATTCCGACTATTCCTTGATCCAAGCACGTCCTGTATTTGCCATGCACCCTTTGAGATTGCAGCCCACCCCATTCTTTCCCGAGGCCTTCTAACCTAAAAAAAAAAACCGCCCAGTCCACGCCACACAGCCTCCGCTACCCGTGTAGCCGCCAGCTGAGTGTAGTGAACTCCTGACCTATTCAGCGGAACCCGCAACCCCACCACCCTACGGCGCAAGTCAAGGAATCTACAGCCAACATGGTCGCAAAACCGTCTGAGCCTCTGATTCAGACCCTCCACCCGGCTCTGCACCAAAGGTCCGCAGTCGGTTCTGTCAACGATGCTGCAGATGGTGAGCTCTGCCTTCATCTCGTAAGCAAGACCGGCAGCCTTCACCAAATCAGATAGCCGCTGGAATCCAGACAGCATTTCCTCAGATCCAAAGCGACACTCGTCATTAGTGCCGACATGTGCCACCACCTGCACCTGGCTGCACCCTGTGCTCTTCATGGCATCCGGAAGGACCCTTTCCACATCAGGAATGACTCCACCGGGAATGCACACGGAGTGCACACTGGATTTCTTCCCCTCCTTAGCCGCCATATCCCTAAGGGGCCCCATTACGCGCCTAACATTGGAGCTCCCAACTACCAATAAGCCCACCCTCTGCGATTGCCAGGACCTTGAAGGCTGAGAATAATCCTTTGAAACAGAGCAGGCAGCTGCATCTGGCTCGGCTAGAGACAGTACCCGAAACCTGTTTGTCAGACGCTCTGGGGAGGCTTTCTGATCAGCCTCCGGGGACGTCTTTCGCTTCCTGCCACGCCTTGGAACGACCTCCCATTCAACCACAGGCGGGGGCTCAGCCCCACTGCGGGCAGCAACCGGGGCAACCACAGCAGCAGACCGATCTGGGGACAGACGGGACGAGGTTGACATCCCCGTGATACCCAAGTCCGGCTCTCCATTGACAACAGTCTCATGTGCGCGACCGAAGTCAGCGCCGTCTGCAGCTGTGAGCAGCTCCCCAAACCGTTGTCCATTCATCAGGAAAAGAGGTTTCCAAACATCTGCCCTATTATACCAAACGCAAGCAAACACGTAACTCACATACGGTTCTTGAAGCCCATCAGTGCGTGTTAAGCTGTTGTAGCACTCAGATAACTTGCTTCGTTAAGCTGCTGAGACATTCGCAATGTACGAGGTGCATTCAAGTTCTAAGGCCTCGGATTTTTTTTCTAATTAACTACTCACCCGAAATCGATGAAACTGGTGTTACTTCTCGACGTAATCGCCCTGCAGACGTACACATTTTTCACAACGCTGATGCCATGATTCCATGGCAGCGGCGAAGGCTTCTTTAGGAGTCTGTTTTGACCACTGGAAAATCGCTGATGCAATAGCAGCACGGCTGGTGAATGTGCGGCCACGGAGAGTGTCTTTCATCAAAGCCAAAAGTTACTAGGAGCCAGGTCAGGTGAGTAGGGAGCATGAGGAATCACTTCAAAGTTGGTATCACGAAGAAACTGTTGCGTAAGTTAGCTCGATGTGCGGGTGCGTTGTCTTGGTGAAACAGCACACGCGCAGCCCTTCCCGTACGTTTTTGTTGCAGTGCAGGAAGGAATTTGTTCTTCAAAACATTTTCGTAGGATGCACCTGTTACTGTAGTGCCCTTTGGAACGCAATGGGTAAGGATTACACCCTCGCTGTCCCAGAATATGGACACCATCATTTTTTCAGTACTGGCGGTTACCCGAAATTTTTTTGGTGGCGGTGAATCTGTGTGTTTCCATTGAGCTGACTGGCGCTTTGATCTGGATTGAAAAATGGCATCCACGTCTCATCCATTGTCACAACCGATGAAAAGAAAGTCCCATTCATGCTGTCGTTGTGCGTCAACATTGCTTGGCAACATGCCACACGGGCAGCCGTGTGGTCGGCCGTCAGCATTCGTGGCACCCACCTGGATGATACTTTTCGCGTTTTCAGGTCGTCATGCAGGATTGTGTGCACAGAACCCACAGAAATGCCAACTCTGGAGGGGATCTGTTCAACAGTCATTCGGCGATCCCCCAAAACAATTCTCTCCACTTTCTCGATCGTGTCGTCAGACCGGCTTGTGCGAGCCTGAGGTTGTTTCGGTTTGTTGTCACACGATGTTCTGCCTTCATTAAACTGTCGCACCCACGAATGCACTTTCGACACATCCATAACTCCATCACCACATGTCTCCTTCAACTGTCGACGAATTTCAATTGGTTTCACACCACACAAATTCAGAAAATGAATGATTGCACACCGTTCAAGTAAGGAAAACGTCGCCATTTTAAGTATTTAAAACAATTCTCATTGTCGCTGCTGGCGGTAAAATTCCATCTGCCGTACGGTGCTGCCATCTCTGGGACGTATTGACAATGAACGCGGCCTCATTTTAAAACAATGCGCATGTTTCTATCTCTTTCCAGTCCAGAGAAAAATAATCGGAGGCCTTAGAACTTGAATGCACCTCGTATACGTCTATCGAAAAAGTGAATATCGTTTATATGAGATTGTAGTGTCTGCAGTGCAGTAAACATTTTCACTCGTCGCCGCTGATTCCGCGTAATGTCCCGATTGAACTGATATCAGTAACGCCTTTCCTTTCTCCTCGCTCCACCTTCAATTTACACATAATATCGTTGATGGCAAATGTTGCCAACCTATTAGAGTAGCGGTGCTGCTGTATGCCGAAGGGTATCCAGATCGTGCCAAGCAATGACGATCTGTCTTTGCAAATTATAAAATGTTCTAGAAATGGAAAGTGCGGAGAATAAAATATACCTAGGAAAAAGAAGAGAAACTGATGAATGAAGTGAGAAATAACACACGATGCAAGTATCACTAAGAGGCATCTTCGAAGTGCGAGAGGGCTCAACCAAATGAGTGTTCTGCGAACGCTACATTCCATCACATTTCATCCTCCTCACGTTTCGCTGCATCCGAAACTTCGAGGCAATGACTTCTACAGTTTGTTACAGTCTCCGAATGTATCTACGATAAGTGCAAAGTCGTGTAGCATGTCTATGCAAAATTTTATTTAACCCTTCGTTGGGCGCCCCTGCGGGCAGATAGCCGCAAGATTTAGTTTTTTGTTAGTATCACAGATAGCGTTACAGTTGCGTCCACGTCCAGATATTTGTTGTTCTCAACGGATGTCACCACTGACTACATTTTCGCTGTTCATGCTTTCAGCAGTTTGGTCGCTATGGTTGTTTGAAACTTGAGTGTTACGTTTGCGGTGTGTTTTACGCCACGCGCCTTGTCATGTATTTTCTACACTTGTGTTTTTCTTTCGCCTCAAGGCATTCTTTCTTTTATATTAGTATGTAATGAATATTCGAATCGAAGTTCCCATATGCAATTTTCATTACTTTTTACAGTCTTGGATATTGATTTGCTACAATATATTACTTTTACAAAAACATGTGTTTCATTAGGTCTCATAAAAGCGTGGAAATGGACAAAAACAACGCATTTGACAGGCACCGTCTAATTGTACGTTCTGAAGACTATGACAAAGTACTGCGAGAATTGTCAGAAGAAGAATTACAAGAATTGTCAGATTCGTGTGAATGTGAGTCGGAAGAGGAAATTATTGACGAAGAAAACTACAGCAGTGTCTCCGAACAATCAACAGAGGAAACAGATGAGCACCTGGTTGAAGAGGGGAGACAGCAAACAGAGGATTATCGATTTTACGTAGGAAAAGATAAAGGAACTACATTGGATAAGTGAACAGCTTCCTTCTTCTCCTAAAACCCAGGCCAAGAACATCCTAAAAGTTTTGCCATGTCCAAAAGCAAGTGCTGAAATTACGGAAAAAGAAATTGATGCGTTTTACCTATTTATTACTGATAGGATGATTATTTTTCCTTAGGTTAAAAATGTAAAAGTAACTGCGGTGCAAAAGCCGCAACGCGGCCACTTATGGATGTATAAAAGCCGCGCCCACCGAAGGGTTAAGGAAAAAGCCTCGTTTAACACATCGTGGGCAAGTAAATTTTCGGAATGCGCACTAAATCGTGAGTTGAAAATCCACGCTCACGCAAATAAGTACATAAAAACAACGCTCTTGGTCAAAAAACGGGTGGTCCGTGTTTTTCAAGACCCGCGTCATCGGCTCGTGTTTTATTGATAGGAATCTTACACCCAAGTATCTCGAGTTCCTAAGATTTGCTGCGGCTGCAGTTATTCGACGGCATCCCACTGGACACAATGTAATCAGTGCGGTACCAACACGACGGATGAGCCTCCCACTCGGCACATGTAGTGACAGGCCCTCTTAAGAAAGCATTTGGAGACAATTAGATGGGTCGTTCAGGGAACGTAAAACGGTCTGCACATTCACCACACTTTTCTATACATTTATCTGTGATGACAATTAAAACAAGATCTCTATCGGTAAGTACCAGCGACTCCCGAAGTCATGAAATGCCTTATAACACGGGCCTGTGCTGCCGTTAACTCTAGATGTTCAAAGTGTAGCAATTTTTCTCCAGAATCACTTTATAGCGTGTATCAGTGTTAAAGTTCAAGATTTTGGTCACTTGGTATGATAGCTGTGATAATGTGTTATGTGTTTGCTTACGTTTGGTATAATAGGGTAGACGTTTGTGGAATCTCTTATGCCGACGGCGGGACAATGGTCTGTGGCGCTCTTATCTTTATAGTATTTGATCAAGTCCCATACATGCTATGTCGTTGAAGTTCTCTTAGAAGATTGAAAGGGTCCTGTAGCCACCTTTCATTAGTCCGGTAGCCCAATTTCACAAGTATTTCTCTTTCTTTTCCTTGTTTCTCTTTTCTCTCTACTCTCATAGTGGCGTGATTGAATGAATGTGGTTCTGTGTCACGTTGCTAGACGGTGGCGTAGTCTGCTGCAGAAAGTCTGCGATAGTCGTACAGATTCAGCAGCACTGGTACAGAATAGCCAACTCTCGTAGTGGTCAAGTAGGCAAAGAGGTTTGCGCTACTTGTGAGAAATCCACCTGCGTTAGGTTGGTGGCGGAAATGGAATCTTTGGGCTTTCCGGTCCACGCGGAGCGTGGAGGAGGCTGGAGAGGAAAAAGGGGGCAGTCTGCCGCCGGTACGGGAAGCGTCCACAGCTGTGCTCCAGTCGAAGAAGGGTGAGTTAGACTGACCGCGTGGCGCGTTGTTACTTGGCGAGGGGAGAGCTGTTAGCTTTTGGTCTCGCTTTTCAAATCTGGAAGATTTCTTTGCCTTGTCGCAGCAAGGAATGCTAAACTTTGGCAGATTTTTCTTCTAGCAAATTTCTGTAGCAGACTTGGATGCGCCGGAAGAGCGCCACACAAAGGTGTCGATAAGAAGTGAGCACTCGCTTCTGTATGAATGTCTGTTTGCCTTCAGCTGTGCCTGCATAAGCTTTCACCTTTGTAAATATTTAGAGCTATGCCCTCTCGTAAATTTTCCTTACTTTATGTGTCTTTCGTCCGTGGGAAGCCAACCACGTGGTAGAACTTTATAGTTGTTGGGCTACCGGTATCACTAACTGTCCGATCGCATGTTTGTTTTAGATAATGTTAACATGATTGTGTGATGTGATATTGTTGGAATTTGGAACTATACCTAGAAATTGTGTCTCCACAAACCATGTGTTATCAGGAATCGTGTACATGCCTCACATCCTTATCTTAGGAATAAATGTTTTTATCTACAATTTTCTCTTGTGTTCCGAGATTACGTTTTTGCACCTAAGCCACTCACCTCGTAGCTTTCCCGTTAGCACATCCAATGCATTTCCTTATGCACAGGTCCAGTGATTAGTCTCCCCTTGTATTTCATAACAAATTCTTTAGATTAAGTCTTATTTTCAGGCGTGTTGCTCGGAGCTGATCTTATGCAGTGTTCATGCATTTTCTATTTTATTTTAAATGTTTGATTGTAGTGAACAGTGCACGGGCAATACTATTAATTACATCGTATCCGCTATGAGCGACCTCACCACGTGTGCATTTTTGTGAGTTTTTGGTCTGTGATCAAATTAATTTATTTTCCGACTCGACCAAACCTTCGATTAGTTGTATGGTTAGAGTCGGTGGCGACCCTAATCTTCTCAAGTTAACTTCACAAGCAATAAGCATTTACATTCCCAATAATAACGTAATAACCCGTAGTAACCGGTTAGTTACAAGATTTTTTCAAATTTCACAGAAAAAAGTATATAGTTCCATTAGAAAAAAAGCAGTCGGTGTTGTAATTCGGCGACTGTAAACGATAAAAACTACTTGCGAACGTCAGGAAGTTCCCCATATTGTCCTCTATTAACTTGGCGAACACTTCACCTCGATATGTTAACTCATTCTGGCTATATTTTGGGTAGCCTGTCTCAGCTGCCATACCCAAGATATTATGTTACGACACAGGTACATTGTATAATTAATTTAAACATTTTATCATAGTGACACTGTGTTCAGTGAGAAAAGTACGAAATGCTTCTTCGTTTCTTTCTTCTTTGCACGGACGCCTGGGAGGTACGACGAGTGCTGGAAGTTGCTCCTCGAGCGGCACGGGATCGCTACATCGCCGGATTCAGGACTGGCTTGGTCGACGGGCGTCCAGCGCAACTACAAGCTGTGTCTCGCCTCCTGCGGCAATTACGATTGTTCAATGAAAATAAATGAATTATAAGAAACGTATTAAATATCGTTAAACTTGTATAGGTCTCTTTCTGACCACGACCGGGTCGAGCTCTATTTTATTAAACGAGTTAAATT
The DNA here is from genome assembly GCF_023864275.1 of Schistocerca cancellata. Classification (NCBI taxonomy): domain Eukaryota; kingdom Metazoa; phylum Arthropoda; class Insecta; order Orthoptera; family Acrididae; genus Schistocerca; species Schistocerca cancellata. The sequence goes on from NC_064626.1 coordinate 1,240,133,140, forward strand.
ACTTAATGCGTTGTATAATAGCTCTTGTAATTTCTGGGGACTAATAAACGCAGCAGATTACTACGAAGATAATTAATGATCATTGAGTTATGATTTTATTTGATATGTTTTTACTTGATGTGGCTGTGACAAATTATACGCTTTCGAATGTACTTTATATGAAAGTTTTGATCAGATGACTACATATGTCGAAAGAAGAGCTTAAAATATGCCAAGCCAAAATGTTCTGTCTTGTGATAAAGTATTTCTCCGAGATGCACTTAGTAAATAATAACTGGAATTTATAAGAAAGGAATGAGCTGTTAATTAAGTGCTGAAGGAAGATACTTTATTACGATTACCTGAAAGTAACCAGAAAGTACACTGATGCGATAAACTTTTAATATTTAAAATATATCTGATAACCCCCCCCCCCCCAAAAAAAAAAAATTCACAAGCTTTTCTCAGTGCTGGAGTGATTTTTATCGTTAGTTGTATAAGTGATAAACAAAATCAACAACAATGTTACAACGGCTTCTGAAAAAGATCATAAAGAAATCAGAATAAAATTTTCACTCTGCAGTGTGGCGGATCAAAATTCGAAATGGGAAGCTTCTGCCCATGCGGGCGAGTGCTCTGCGGATTGAGGTATCCCAGCACTACTCATCACGCCTCGTAAAAGCTTTCGTTCTGCCAGAACCCCATTTCCTACCTTCGAAACTCCACAGGAGTCTTCCTGTGAAACTTACGGAGACATTGCTTGGCCCATCCTGGGGGCTGTTTCCAGAAGGAAAATTTCAATCTGCAACGCACATTCCGATTGGGTAGCTCACCTGGTAAAGCACATCCCGCCAAAGGCTAGTTCGAGTCTCAGTTGGGCACACAGTTTTAATTTGCCTGGAAGTTTCATATTAGCGCATACACCTCTATGGAATGCAAATTATATTCTGAAAACATCCTCCAGGCTTCGGCTAAGCTATGTCTGCACAATACCCTTTCTTCCAGGAGTGCTAGTCCTGCAAGTTTCGTAGGAGAAATTCAGTGGTATGTGAAAGGTAGGAGATGAGATACTGCCGGAATTACAGTTGCGATGCGTTGTCGGGAATCGTGCTCGGGTAGTATGCCGGTAGGGCACCTCGGCATGCTCGGTCAGAGGAATACTTGCGGAGACATGGTTTTTTTCTTCATGTCTACAGATTTGCAGCCCTCTGCAACTAGAGGGCTCCGAATTGTAGCGTGTAACATGGCTATGTTTAACATAAGTATGTCGATGCTTGAAAAACGGCGTGCTGTGATCGAGTCTTGAATTCAAATATTTCTTCCACACATGGAGCACCCTCTCCTACAGTACGACGGTGCAAGACCACACGGGAAGGCTGTGACATTTGCTACAATCAGCACCTTTGGTTCACTGTCGTCGATCAGACTCCATACCGCCCCCACTAGGATCCATCCGAGTTTCATCAGTTTCCAGAACTTAAAGAAAGTTTTCGAGGACTTCACTTCGTTAGTGATGAAGCAGTGCAAGCGAAGTCAAACATTCTGCAGTGATGGTGTCAAGAAACTGGTTTCTCGTTGGGAGAAATGAGTTCTTCGCCAGGTTGACTATGTTGAGAAACAAATACGTAGAAATGAAGAATGAAGATGTGGAATGTTACTAACTTTTGTTTTATTTAAAAGGCTTAAAGAGTTTTCACGAAAATAATTCGGAGGCATTACTTTTCGGCATTACCTCGTATTTGATTTTTTTAATAATATACAGAGTGCATTCCATAAGAAATAAGACCAATTTTTTTCTGACGCAACGGTGCACCACAGCGTGTTGTAACCGGCTGGGCTAAGTGGAGGGGTGTGTTAGCTTCAAAACGCTCTTTGTCTCATTCGGCTACGAGCTGCCGGAGAGTCAGGACGTGCGTTTCCGTGAACACCGTTTTGAGTTTCTGTAACACGGCACAATGGATCATTCTGTAGAGCAACGGTACGCTATCAAATTTTGCGTTTAACTTGGGAAGTCCGCCACCGAAACGTTTCCATTACTTCATCATGCCTTCGGGACTGACTGCTTGTCCAAATAACAAGTTTTCCAATGGCGCAAGTCGTTCATGGAGGGCCGAGAGATCACCGACGAACCTCGTAGTGGACGGCCATCAACTGCACGAGTCGACGAAAATGTGACGCGTGTGCGCGGTTGTTTGAACTCTGACAGACGACTGAGCCTTCAATTGATAGCACAAACTCTAAACATGTCAAAAACAACCGTTTTCCGCATTGTGACCGAAGATTTGAACACGAGAAAGGTGTGTGCCAAACTCGTTCCAAAAGTGTTGAGCGACGAACACAAACACATGCGAGTGCTTCAGTGCCGAGAAATGTTGGAAATGTGTGAAAATGATCCTCATTTTTTAAACTCAGTTATCATTGGTGATGAGTCGTGGATTTTTTAGTACGACCCTCAGGCAAAAAGACAGAGTTCAGAGTGGCACACCACATCGTCGCCCCGTCCCAAGAAGGCACGCACGAGCAAGTCCAGGATCAAAACCATGCTCATTGTCTTCTTTGATGTCAGAGTCATTGTCCACCACGAATTCGTACCAACTGGAACTACAGCGAACTCAGCTTTCTACTTGGAAGTGCTAAAAAAGACTGAAATGAAGGACTGCCAAACCGACATCAAGGACACGTGGAAAGTTCACCACGACAATGCGCCGAGCCACAGTGCCTTCTTTGTCAATTACTTCCTGGCTAGGACCAAGACCCCATTGGTTCCCCAGCGTCCCTACAATCCTGACCTGGCTCCCGCTGACTTCTTTTTGTATCCTCAGTTAAAAGGAGTCATAAAAGGAAAACAGTGGGACATGATTGAAAGCAACCAGGAGCACGTTACATCAGCTCTAAAGGACATTCCGGAAAAGGCATTCCAGGATGCCTTCCAGGCATGGAAACACCGCCTCCAGAAGTGTATCGACGCCAGATGGTGCTATTTTGAAAAGTTTTGATTATTTGTACGAATATATTCAATAGATGATTTTTTATGAATTTTGTCGCATTACTTATGGAACGCACCTTGCAGCAATATGCCAAGAATTAACCCATAGTCTGTTAAATATGTGTGATAAATCAAAACCAATATAACGGCTGAAATATTTCACATGAGAATTTAACTATAATATACTACACTGATGAACCAAAGAAACTGGTACATCTGCCTAATATTGTGTAGGGCCCCCGCGAGCACGCAGAAGTGCCGCAACACGACGTGGCGTGGACTCGACTAATGTCTGAAGTAATGCTGGAGGAAATTGACACCATGAATCCTGCAGGGCTGTTCGTAAATCCATCAGAGTACGAGAGGGTGGAGATCTCTTCTGAGCAGCACGTTGCAAGGCATTACAGATTTGCTCAATAATGTTAATGTCTGGGGAGTTTGGTGGCCAGCGGAAGTGTTTGAACTCATAAGAGTGTTTCTGGAGCCACTCTGTAGCAATTCTGGACGTCTGGATGTCGTCTTGTCCTACTGGAATTGCCCGAGTCCCCCGCAATGCACAATCGACTTGAATGGATGCAGGTGAGCAGACAGGATGCTTACGTACGTGTCACCTGTCAGAGTCGTATCTAGACGTATCAGAGGTCTCATATCACTCCAACTGCACACGCCTCACACCATTACAGAGCCTCCACCAGCTTGAACAGTCTGCTGCTGACATGCAGGGTCCATGGATTCACATCCGTACACGTCCATGGGTACGATACAATTTGAAACGAGACTCGTCCGACTAGGCAACATCATTCCAGTCATCAACAGTCCAATGTCGGTGTTGACGAGCCTAGGCGAGGCGTAAAGCTTTGTGTCGTGCAGTCACCAAGGGTACTCGAGCCCATATCGATGACGTTTCGTTGAATGGTTCGCAAGCGGACACTTGTTGATGGCCCATCACTGAAATTTGCAGCAACTTGTGGAAGGGTTGCGCTTCTGCCGCATTCTCTTCAGTAGTCTTTGGTTCCATTCTTGCAGGATCGTTCTCGGGCCGTAGCGATGTCGGAGATTTGATATTTTACTGGGTTCCTGATATTCACGGTACAATAACGAAATGGTCGTAGGAGAAAATTCCCACTTCATCGCTATGTCGGAAATGCTGTGTCCCGTCGGTCGTGCGGCGACTACAGCACCACGTTCAAACTCGCTTAATCTTGATAATCTGCCATTGTAGCAGCAGTAACCGATCTAACAACTGCGCCAGACACTTGTTTTATACAGGCATTGCCGACAGCAGTGCCGTTTTCTGCTTGTTTACATATCTCTGTATTTGAATAGGCATGCCTATACCAGCTTCTTTGGCGCTTCAGTGTATATTGCAAACGAAAGTGCTCGTTGCTGCTCTCTGAAGTAACATCTGCACAGTAATATTGTTTCATTATTCGTTACCTTACATAAACTCTGAAAAAGTCTGCTATTCACGATAAATTACAAGTGTGTTTTGGATGGCGATCTTGAAACTAGTCGAAAGTGGCTTGTTGAGCCAGTTTTAAAAGTTGCTGCAAGCAAGTTGATGACAACATGGCAACCCTCACAGTGGCTCACATAATAATTCAGACAGACGTGGTGTGTTATACTTCCCTCCGAGTCAGTGATTTCAGTGATAATAAAGCACTAGCGTAAGGTTAATACAATTTCCTGTAAGGAAAGTAACAACAAAATGTCCACCGTACTTCTAAGGAACACTCCAAATACAAACACAAGAATGTACAATCACAATCAAAAACAAAATCAATATTGCACAAAATTATTCGGACACTTTTCCTTCTGCTTAGGGTCCTAAAGTTCAGTATCTGGCAGGCATTCTTTTCACCTTAATTATTTCTCTGAGACGACTTGGAATGCTCTTCACTAATTTCCGGATGTACCGGAGAGATATTTTCTGTCACTCTTCTTTCAGTCGCCGGCCGGTGTGGCCGAGCGGTTCTAGGCGCGTTAGTCTGGAACCGCGCTGTCACTACGGTCGCAGGTTCGAATCCTGCCCCGGGCATGGATGTGTGTGATGTCCTTAGGTTAGTTAGGTTTAAGTAGTTCTAAGTTCTAGGGAACTGATGACCTCAGATGTTAAGTCCCATAGTGCTCAGAGCCATTTGAACCATCTTCTTTCAGTCTGTTTTTCAGCTGTTCTCTAAATGTGATTGGTGCTTTCCTTATTTCCTTATTAAGTTTGTCTCAAAGGTACTCAATAACTATCAGGTCTGGTGACTGAGGGGGCAGGTAAAGCGCCTTTCGACAGTTAAATAATAACCACATCCTCACATACCAGGTCGCTATCTTGAGAAAACTGAAAATGTTTCCTCATCCCCATGTTTTTGGCGCTCTTTTGGAAATTGTCCCTCAGTATTCTCAGGTACTGAAATTAGCCCACTTTACCCTCTATAAAAACCAATTCACCAACAACATTGCCGGCCACGGTGGCCGAGCGGTTCTAGACGCTACAGTCTGGAACCGCGCGACCGCTACGGTCGCAGGTTCGAATCCTGCCTTGGGCATGGATGTGTGTGATGTCCTTAGGTTAGTTGGGTTTAAGTAGTTCTAAGTTCTAGGGAACTGATGACCTTAGAAGTTAAGTCCCATACTGCTCAGAGCCATTTTTGAACCAACAAGATTTGTCGACATGCAAGCCGACACCATTGCATGTCTACCGCCATATTTGACAGTTGCTCTGAGATTTTTCTCTTGAAGCTCAGTATCAAGTAGTCGCCAAACCATTATCCTCCCACCAGATGAAATGGGTTAAGTTTACTCCGCCATATATTATCGTCTCTAAGCCGCGCGGTCCAGGGCGTCTTGTCACGGCTTCCCCCGTCGGAGGTTCGAGTCCTCCCTCGGGCGTGGGTGTGTGTGTGTGTCGTCCTTAGCATAAATTAGTTCAAGTTAGATTAAGTAGTGTGTAAGCTTAGGGACCGATGATCTCAGCAGTTTGGTCCCATGAGACCTTACCACAAATTACCAGTTTAAAATTATCGTCTCTAACATATTCTTTGCCAAATAGCCTTCTCTCTCTTTGACTTATTTTGCTTATGAAGGGCTTCCGTCATGCAATACGGCGGTAAAAGTTACCTCTTCTGAGCACCCACCGTATATTTCGCGATGCACTTCCTTTCCGATGTCTTTGGCAGTATCAGTAGTGAGTTTTGGAGCACTCAACTAGAGTTTTTTTTTAGTTTTCCTGATGATGTAACACTCTTCTGGCATAGAAAACGTTCTTGGACGTCCCTTGCGCGGTAGATTGTCAATCCTATCTTCCTCCGGGGGATCTGCTGATTGTGTAGGAAACTGTACTTTTCTTCATTTGTACCATTTCAGCATTTTTACAACTTTTGCCTTTACCATGGTGTTAAATTGCTAGCCGCCGCTGTTCCAGCGAACTCTATCTTCCTCTGCGGCCCATCGTTACTTCAGCGCACTACCTCGCTTTATGTTTAAGTTCACATTGTCCGTGGCTCTTCTACAAACGGCCTCTGTGGGACAACTGAACGTGTCCGAATAACTTTGTTGATGCACGTTAACGCCGTTCGGAGGTTCCAGTCCCCTAGAACTTGTAAGTAGGCTGTTTAAGTTTTCTTTATGTAAGTACGCTGTTTATGTTTTCTTATTGGCAACGTTACGTAGCGCTCTATATGAAAATCACTGGCTGTGCTGTGTGCAGTCTGTGGCTAGTTTGCATTGTTGTCTGCCATTGTAGCGTTGGGCAGCGGCAGCTGGATGTGAACAGCGCGTAGCGTTGCGCAGTTGGAGGTGAGCCGCCAGCAGTGGTGGATGTGGGGAGAGAGATGGCGGAGTTTTGAAATTTGTCATGAACTGCTATATATATTATGACTATTAAGGTAAATACATTGTTTGTTCTCTATTAATATCTTTCATTTGCTAACTATCCCTATCAGTAGTTAGTGCCTTCCGTAGTTTGAATCTTTTATTTAGCTGGCAGTAGTGGCGCTCGCTGTATTGCAGTAGTTCCAGTAACGAAGATTTTTGTGAGGTAAGTTATTTGTGAAAGGTATAGTTTAATGTTAGTCAGGGCCATTGTTTTCTAGGGATTATTGAAAGTCAGATTGCGTTGCGCTAAAAATATTGTGTGTCAGGTTAAGCACAGTCATGTACAAATGTTCTAAGGGGACGTTTCATATGTCGACCCTTAGCCTAGGATACCTCACTGGAATCTTCTGATTTTTTCTTGTAGTTTGTGTATTTAGTGTAGCTTTTGTTTATTGCTAGCGCGTAATTATAGAGAGAATTTCCTTGGTAGTTGTGGTTTTTCATTGTTGCACAGTAAAACAGTTGTGGCATGCATGTAGATTTGCACCAAGTATTTCGCAGCTGCAATTAACTAGATATTATTTTCAGTGCTATGTTAATGTGTTCTCTTATTTTTGCTATTCAAATTGTGCTTCACTGTGTTATCGTGTGAAATATTCTCACAATAATGGCGTGTGAAAAATGTAATACTAGGCTCCAAAGTAAACTGAGAAATAATAGTGACGACGAGCGTAGCTTATCAGCGCCACTGGGTAGTGAATTAACAGACATTCGAAGTAGTAATTTGGTAACTGTGCATAGGGAGATGGAGCGGGCGGCAAATAATGCTGTAGACAGTCAAACAGGTAGTGAACAGGGAAGCATTATCGATCGATCGGTCGGCAACAGCTCGCCTCAGGAATCCGAAATGATAGGACACAATTTTGCAAATACTGTAGATTCAGGTTTTGCGTCCTCACCGTTTTCTCAAATAAGCCAAGACACATTTTCTGCTTGTCAAAATGTGAATGTTGCTGGTGCAAATGCACTGCTGAAAAGCGTAGAGGAACAGATTACAGACACTAATGGATTGTTATTACAATTAATGCAACAAATGGGACAAAATCTTCAAAAGTTAGACACAATGGAACAGAATCTTCAAAAGTTAGACACAATGGAACAAAATCAGAGACAAACACAGCAAAAGCTGCAAAAGTTAGACACAATGGAACAGAATCTTCAAAAGTTAGACACAATGGAACAAAATCAGAGACAAACACAGCAACAGTTAGACACAATGGAACAAAATCTTCGGAAGTTAGACACCACACTTGAACAAACACGTGAAGATTTAACTACTGAGTTACATAACATTGAATCGAAATGTCAAAAAGTCTGTAATGACGTAAAAACACAGATTTGTGAGCATTTTCAGCCTATTTTTTCGCGGCATGAAAATGCATTGCAGAATCACGAAGCAGCCATAAAAGAGCTGCAAACCATTGTTCATGAAAATCATGAGACCTTGTGGGCTAAAATTGACTCAGTTGCATCTACCGATTCAGTTACGCAAAATTCAGGAAAACTTAAAGAACACAGTAGACTCGATTTCAACACAAATGGACACTCTGAAACTTGGTTCAGAAAAACACACTGAGGAAATGTGTTCACTATCGGAGAAAGTAGCTGAACTTTCAGATCAGGTCACTAACTTATTTACAAAGGTAGATGATGATCTGAATGACACAAGACCCGTAGCCTTCACTGACACAGAAGAGTATGAACAAATAAGAAAATTCAAACAAAATCAAAATCAAATCAATACACAGTACAAAAGAGAAATCCGGGAAGTACAAGATCAGTTGACACAGGTAATACAAGAATTACGTATTTCAGAGGACACTCGCGCCCCAATACGGGAAGAGGAACTTAGAAATACGGAAAAGCCACAAAATAATAACACAGGGCATTTCGGTAATTATGAAAGGAATTGGCAAGGTGCACCGAATTTTGAGATGGAACCGCCGACACGACGTAACAATGACCGATATGTGACTCGCCGACATTATGATTTTGACTATAAGCTGTTCATTACTACACGTAAATTCAAAACATTTAAGAATTCTGGCAATGACATTCATCCACAAGCGTGGCTCCATCAATTCTCTCATTGTTTACCTCCCAACTGGTCATTGGAGCACAGGTTAGAATTTGTGTGTGGCTACTTGGAGAATGAACCAGCTGTAAGAATGCGATCGGTCATTCACGATTGCCACGGTGAAGGAGAATTTTACCATGCCTTCCTCTCAGCATATTAGTCTCAAGCCACACAAGACCGAGTAAAACATGGCATCATAATGATGAAACATTTCGAACAATCTGAATTTTCCAGTCTTGTGAAATATTTTGAAGACATATTGCACAAGAATCAGTACCTGTCAAACCCATACAGCCCCTCAGAACTCATCCGCATTTGCTTAATCAAACTGCCTGAACATTTACGACATATTATTTTAGCAGGACGTTGCAAAGACGACATTGAAGCTTTTCAGGGACTCTTACAAGAATTAGAAATTGACACGGACAGTCGCTGGATGCGAAAACGGGAAAACAATCACTACAGGGCACATCCGTCACAATTCCGTGACGACAGAAATAATAACTGGACACGACAAGGCTATTCTCACAACGTAAATCGTGACCAAAACAGACACCACCCATATGACAACCACTGGCAGAGTAATAGTTACAGAGAAAGATCGCATTTCCGTAGTAATGAATATGACAGAGACAATCATAGAAACAGACAATTTGGCAACCAGAACTATTATTATCACAGGAGACAGAATAACTTCAGACGCAACGCTCCACCATGCAGTGATAATTCAGGGAGAAATTCTCCACCACATGACCGACAAACAAGAAACTATGTAAACTACCGACAAAACGACAGACGTGAATTTCATCAGAACTGGCGGGGTTCTAACAGAGCAGAGCCCTTTCAGCAAGGCGAATTTGTAGAAGTTAGGCCTCCTAATCCCAGTAACGACGCGCGCCAACAAAGAAACAGACAATAACTCGCACCGCAGGCAGCCACATGCGCCCGCTGGCTCAGGGAAAAATAACATTGACGCTAACCTTGAGCAAAATTCCAGTATTCTTTACCGATGTATACCACATGATAATTGCGTTAAAGTTGAAACTCTGCGCGCTATAAAGGGCAAAAGGTTTACACTACATTTCACATGTAAAACCGTTTATTGAAAGATAATCTGCTTTTTAACTTTGTCTTTGCCATAAAACGTTTCACTTCACGTTACTAGTATGCTTTAGAAACTGTTATCATGCAACTATGTTTTGAAGTTAACTATCCACTCTAGAACCTAGGGTACATATTTAGACAGTAATTACCACTGCATTGTGATAGTGAACAGAGGACACAGTGTTACTGTGTGTGCACATTCTTGCTTGTTAGTTGCACGATCCCGTAACGACTATGAGGCTCACATACTTGGAACTTATACCAGCACTGCTAATGAGATTTTCATGCAATATTTTTGTTTGCTTGAGAGTGGATTCTGGATTTGAGGTGCTTTCTGTGAAATACCAGATGACACAGTGGTTAGTTTATGTGACAGCTACACGATTTCATCACGACGCTACTAATGAGTGACAATTTACAATGTTGCTTTTGCGGTGTTTCTGTTTCATATCTGCACAGTTTTTCTGAATTCTTCTGGAAAGTAAAACATGTTTAATAGTAACTTTTGTGGTATAGCTACAATGAGACAGCCTCTTTCGTAGCACAACAATACGTTACAGCACAGTACTTTCTTCATCACAACAATAAGCGTAATAACTAAGAAATACATACGCAAAGCATTTCACTTTTGTTTATCATGAGGTAAGTACATTGACTTCTGCAGAACTTAGCTTTCGGAGGACGATAACTACGACACTTCCACAGAGATTATCTTACAGCAAGACGCACATTTAGCGTTACAGGACACGTATTTAAGTGATTAATTTTGTACTTAACACATTTATTTTTAAAGATTTTTGAATTACAAAGAAAGTTGTCCGTGATACATTTCATTCCATTGCTGTAATCTGTAACACCTGAAGGTATAATTACATTAATCCTCAGGGGGGTACACGCCTACTTTGTGTACCATGTGTTTGGCAAGCACAAGGAGCCCTAGCTAATATGGTATTTGCTTATACAACTTTACACATCGGTACCATATTTCTCTAAAACATAATTACACAGCTATCTGATCATTTAACAGAGAAACAAACTTTTTTTTTACTACATCAGTGACATGTTTACGCAATTAAACAGTTGGATAACTTCACACTTATGAAATTGTATTCTGTCTGTACTTTGCAAACTGTTCATATTTTTTTGGACCCATTGTGATACTGTGAGAGCTTTGAATGATGTATTTGGTATGAGATCATGATTTTTAAAGTACGTTTGAGGTAGATGACACTACTGAAATGAGCAGAGAATTTTCTTTAGGTTTTGAAATTATTGCAGAAAGCTACGACGTTTTTGAGAATTGACTGAGATGTTATGATATTTTTACAACGACAATGTGTATTATGCTGTAAGATTTTGTTTCTACACATTTGGAACGCAAATTCTTGACCTGTGAAATATTTTTATATGAGACTGTCACTCTAGCGGAAACTGCTGTCGTAAATATTTCCGTAAGAAAGTTAAGTGACCACCTGCACGTGCGTCGTGGGTGCACAGCTGTGTCAGACACCTGGAGAACAAGCCTTTTCAGACGCTCAGGTAGAAAAAAAAAAGGGGAAGCCATTATCCTCGCTTTTGACATACCTTTGTAGAAAGCACCGCAAACACGACACGCTTACATCTGCACACCTGATTATGACAAGCGTCTTTCTCTAGAATTGAGGGAATTTTTACTGCGTTATGAAATGCCATATGGCTAATGAATGATGTTTCATGCCGTCCTTTGTACATATTTGCTCATTTTCTTTAATATCTAGTTTCTAGCTGCACTGCAGCATAGGTTAAAATAAAATTTAATATATGTACTAATATAGTTATTTTATGCCTACAGATCCAGTCAATAAGAAATTTATGATCTACTTCCAAGAAAACGAGGGCACATAAATAGACATTTCCCTTCACAGGAATTGCATAAATAATTTCTTTACGATTTGGTAACTTATCTGCTAGTGTAAGTTCTCGTGATGCATCACTTTAGTGTTAAGATGTGACATAGGTATTAAACATGGCCATTTTTACTGTAATATTTTTTTCTGCTTGAGCTTTGTCATATATAGATATAAGTTTTATATTTTTTATATTTTTTATATTTGCTGCTGCTGTTTGCCAGGCACAGTGCTACTGAATTTTAAATTGTGTTACTCTGCTAAGCTAGTTTTACTATTGATTTATTTTTCTTGTTGCTGCACATTGGCTCATATTAGTTGTAATGTTGCATTGCTTGGTAATTTAGATTTACTGTAGCTTGCTTTGCAATTTTCCATTTTTTTTGCGTTGCTGTTTGTGTTAATTTGTTATGTGCTGCTGCATTGCCTCGTCCCTTAGTTTAGCATCTGAGCTCAGTAGATTTAAGTTAGCTTAAGAGGAGTAGACTATATAAGAAACTAAGTATGATGAATTTATAAGAAATGCATTGAGAAACTATCAGAAAATGGTCTGGCAAAAAAAAGGATACTGTACAGTGGAGAAAAACTATTTTTGACAGAGGATGTGAACAGAATACAGAAAGCAGGCTTAGATAGGACTTTTGGGAATAATGATGAACGAAGGGAGATCTCCATGCAAAATACTGCAGTAAATCAAACCCTGTCCTTTCCTTTTGTGTCATCCCTCTATATGTTTGTGTACCCTTGTGTATTTGTGTTTTTCCTGTCTTTATGTGTTTAGCTGATGAGAGCTGTGTTGTAGACATTTTCTAATATTCTGTTATTTACTTTGTAACGACGTGTAGACATTATTTATACTGTTTGGTTGCTTACATGTGAAGGTGATGTTTCAAACGTTCTTCTGATCTTTTATGTATTTACTTATGTCATAATTCCTGTAACACTGATGTATATGTTAGTTCAATTCTTTTGTAAAGCCCATATTACTACAAATGTTATCTGTATTGTTATGTTTTTAATGATGTATTTTGTACCTTTGTCATTGTATTCTTATGTTATAAAATTGTAATTGACAGCAGTTCATCAAATTAAGTAACTTGTAAGTTCCATTTCACTGCACACATTTCTGTTGGTCATAGTATATGGACAATATGTGAGAAGTAGGGACTGATAGTGTTTGCACGTGTGTTAATAATTCAGCAAGGGACTGGATAACAGCATTGCTGGTTCTAAGGACAATTCAAAAAACTTTGTGAGTGCACGAGTGGTGGTTTATGGACTTACTATTTTCTCTGGAAGACTCTTCGATGGTGATTGTGCACCTGCACAGTCGTAACAGATGGCTGCTGGCCGTCTCTACAAGGACTACAGTGGGTCTGCATCTTTGATGCCCAACCAATACCACAATCTCCACCAGAACTATAGTGGGCCTGTCCACAATTTCTACAAGGACTGCAGTGGGTCTGCACCTCTGGTGGCCCACCAATACCACAATCTCTACCAGGACTACAGTGGGTCTACTCTGTGATGACCTACCTACCAATCTTCTTCAAAATGTCGAATGACTCTGCTGTGGGTTTGCTGTGTTGTGGCCCATTACCTGTCAGCATGTCAAGTGTCAGCACTGTCCTTCCGTTGGAAGGACAACACTACTTCTTCAAGACTGCACGAAAATCCACTACTTCTGTGTGCAATTACTTTTACTAATGAGACTTTGTGAAAAAAAACTGTAATTACTATTATGATGAATGATCAGGACTATCTTTATGGACTGTGAGAAAATTTTAGCTTTTGACCAACATTGTGTTAATAAGTGTGTGCATTTGATATCTTTGTTATTGTAATTATGAAAAATTTTTTCAAATCATTATTGGCCACGGCCCAAAAATATTTTTTAAAATTTTTTGTGGGGAGCATGAGGGCTATGTAAGTAGGCTGTTTATGTTTTCTTTATGTAAGTAGGCTGTTTATGTTTTCTTATTGGCAACGTTACGTAGCGCTCTATATGAAAATCACTGGCTGTGCTGTGTGCAGTCTGTGGCTAGTTTGCATTGTTGTCTGCCATTGTAGCGTTGGGCAGCGGCAGCTGGATGTGAACAGCGCGTAGCGTTGCGCAGTTGGAGGTGAGCCGCCAGCAGTGGTGGATGTGGGGAGAGAGATGGCGGAGTTTTGAAATTTGTCATGAACTGCTATATATATTATGACTATTAAGGTAAATACATTGTTTGTTCTCTATTAATATCTTTCATTTGCTAACTATCCCTATCAGTAGTTAGTGCCTTCCGTAGTTTGAATCTTTTATTTAGCTGGCAGTAGTGGCGCTCGCTGTATTGCAGTAGTTCCAGTAACGAAGATTTTTGTGAGGTAAGTTATTTGTGAAAGGTATAGTTTAATGTTAGTCAGGGCCATTGTTTTCTAGGGATTATTGAAAGTCAGATTGCGTTGCGCTAAAAATATTGTGTGTCAGATTAAGCACAGTCGTGTATAAATTGTTCTAAGGGGACGTTTCAAACTCCTTTCTCTTTCTTCTTTTAGTGGTCAATCCTGAGGTTGGTTTGCAGCACAGCGCCATTCCTCTCTTCTGCCTGCCTTCCTCTTCATTTCCACGTATGTGTTACAACCAACGTCACTCATGATCTGTTGCATGTATGATATCCTTGGTCGCCGCAGCCGATTCCTTCCCTCAATAGCTCCTTCTGCTATTGTTCCAATGATGTTGCTGTGTCGTAGGATGTGCCCTATACGTTTGTCTCTTCTTGTTTGGATGTGCCTCCACAGAGATCTGGTTTCCTGTACTCTTCCAAGCACCTCTTCATTTGTTACTTTGTCTCTCCAGCTGATCTTCATCGTCCTTCTATAGCACCACATCTCCAGGGCCTCTAGCCGTCTACTCTCTTCTCTTCCAATTGTCCAAGTTTCAGATCCGTATAGGGCCACACTCCAAACGAAACTTTTCATGATACGTTTCCTTATTTTCAGACTGATGTTGCTGGTGAGTTAGTTCCTTCTCTGATTAAATGCAGTTTTGGCCTTTTGTATTCTGGTCGCAATTTCTTTCCGGCTTCTACCATCTCTTGTGATTTTGCTTCCCAGGTAAAAGCATCAGCAGTAAATCCTAGAACTTAGAACTACTTAAACCTAACTAACCTAAGGACATCACACACATCCATGCCCAAGGCAGGATTGGAACCTGTGACCGTAGCGGTCGCGCGGTTCCAGACTGTAGCGTTTAGAACCGCTCGGCCACACCGGCTGGCAGTAGGTTAACTCTATCTCTTATTTCTAATCCCATACTATTACATTTACGAGGCCATGTTCTAAGGCTAATATCTATATAGGTTTTTAATAATGATGCTGACATGGGACAGCCCTGTAAAAGGCATTTGCTTGTTATAAACACGCAGTTGAGAATTATTAAACTTGTTTCAAATAGTCACTCGTTCGCACTTTAACGAAGAACGGCGCGTTTCGTCATGGGATCATTTAGTCTGCGCCAGAGCGTTACCCAGATGATAATATTCCACTGGCAGATTTGGAAGAGTGGTGTTGAGCATCATGGAGAGATTTACTATTGAAACAGCGAGAGAGCACTTTCCGGGAAGAGTCGGACAACATATTACTTTCTCCCACCTACATCTCGCGTTGTGACCTCGACGAGAAAATTCGGTAAATTAGAGCCAATAGAGTGGCTTTGCGACAAGCATTCTTCCCACGCGCCATTCATGAGTGGAACTGGGTAGGGGAGTGTAAGTTAGTGGTGGCCACACAACATTAGGTAAGCTGCGGGATATGATCTGGATATATACGTAGAAGAAAACAAAGGACCTTCAAAAGAAGCTACAACATTTGTAGTTCTAAGTACATCTCCTGTCGGAATATACAGTAGTATTAGAAAACTTTATCAGCACAGTTCCAAAGAAAAATTTGCTTCACTATCAGTTAATAAAGATAACGATATTGAATGGAATAATATTAAGAATTGTATTATCTAACCAGGGTCAGAAACACTTGGTAAAAGGATGAAAACAGATGGGAAAAGATGACTTAGGTCTTGGAACACAGAAATTAAAGGGGCTATTAAAGAAAAAGCGGTAGAGTATTTGAAGTTTCTATAGACAAAATATCCAAGAGTCGGGAACTTCTTTACATACAGGGTGTCTCAGGAGGAATTTTCAATACTCAGGGATATGACAGTAAGAACCATTCGAAGCATAAAAGTCCAGTAAACATGGGCTCTAAAAGGCATGCCTTAACAGGTATTAGCACAACTTCAGCTTCAATATCGGGCAACAAATCTCTTCTACTGCAAGCCCTTTTCTTTCCATGTTTTGGTATGTGATAGTATGGAATAAAAAAAGAAAAAAATCCAGTAAACTTGGACGCTAAAGTGCATATCTTTAACAGTTGTGAGCAATTGTTCGTCTTCCCTACAGTGAAACACGTCTCTCCTACTGAACGAGTGCTCATAGCTCTGAAGATGTTAGCCCTTTCTCAGTGCATGAAAAATAGGTGTTCTTGGTCTTTTTCAAGTAAAATAAAAATTAATGCTAAATATGATGATACAGTTTTATTTGTTACACTTCTGACTTTAAGAAATCATTTTAATGTCCACATCGGAGTCCCCCTAAAACTGCTGCACCGGCAGATAACCAATGTTATCGGCGAAAATTTCTGAAGCCCTCGTTTTGGAAATTTAACAAAATGATTTGGTATAACTCATCTTCAATACATTTTCTGTCAGAGTATGTAGGGTTACCGAAACATAGTAAGTTCTACAAAATGATGACGTGTGTCATTTTCTCCGCCCACAAAATGGAGATAAAAGCGTCCATCGAAAACAGACTTTTGAAGATAATGCAGAACTGTTACAGAAGGAATTCCATTTAGAATGCCAGCACCAAATCCGATCAAAATCGTATGTACCCGTCTCAAGTTATGTTTCCCAACAATATGAAAAATACGGTTTCGAGAAAAACGCGTTTAAAGTTTTGGGTTATTTTTTTGTAGTTAAATTAAACATAACTCTAGTCAGCGATCCCTCGACCATACAGCAATCCTTCCAGATCAAAAAGGTTCTCCTCTATCTACTTCGCAGCCGTGGTGATTTTGCCGGTCTCCTTGGCAGCTTCTGTCATCCGCTGCTCCGTTCGTGCGATATGCTTTGCGTAGAATAAACCTAGGTAAAACACAAAGGTGGGGACTATCGCCCATTCTTTTAATATTTTTATAGACTTCATTCTTTGTAGATTGTACCATTTCCTCCTTTCTGCGTAATTGCTGTAGTGTTAATTTAGTTATTTCGTGTAAGTCAAAGCAGATTGCTACGTGCGGTTTGAAATACGCGCGCAGACGTCAGTCGCTAACTGCAGCGATGATAATGTAAGGTAGCAGTTTAAATTCTGAGTATTGTTTATGCAACGTTATGCATATTTTGAGCGCGAGTAAATGCGCCTTAAATATACGTAGCGTGACTTAATCTCAATACGCAGACAAAAAGTTATTTATTATCAATGGAAATATTACGCTCTCTTTCAATGAATGACAAGAAACGTAAGCTGCAGCTAACTCGGCAATAATATAGAGCATGATATGATTTATTTTCTCAGCAAATTAATCTAATGTTACACAGAGAGAAAGAATGTTACAAACACCTGCGTGTGTTTGAAATAATTGCAAAGAATTTCTTTAGCTTTATCGTTATAAGAACTGAGTAAACTTTTAATGCTTGGAATTAACTGAAAATATTTTAAACCAGAGGTGAAGGCTCACCTGAGCTTTCCGAATAAGTTTCGTAATCAAAATATTACCTAACTTTGATATTGAAAATGGCTGTAAAAATTCATGAAAGCACTTAGAATTATTTTCCTTTGCGAGTGAAACTCGTAAACACTGAAATATTTTTTAGTAGACGTACTGGCGGACTCAGCGCCACCGAAACAGTCGAACCCAGATGGGCAATCGACAGCAATATTATCATTATCTTTAAATAAATTTCACGTGGTGGGAGAGGCATTTTTGGAAGGAATCATAAGATACTTTCAGTATATTGTAACCTTACAGCTCATACAGATAGCTAGTTACACACACATCGATCTACAGGAGAGAGAGAGAGAACAAGCGAAAAACAGAGAACAAACAGGGGCAAGAAACAAGGCTTTGTGTATATACAGGGTGATTCAAAAAGAATACCACAACTTTAGGAATTTAAAACTCTGCAACGACAAAAGGCAGAGCTAAGCACTATCTGTCAGCGAATTAAGGGAGCTATAAAGTTTCATTTAGTTGTACATTTGTTCGCTTGAGGCGCTGTTGACTAGGCGTCAGCGTCAGTTGATGCTAAGATGGGGCCGCTCAACAGAAAGCTTTTTGTGTTATTGAGTACGGCAGAAGTGAATCGACGACAGTTCAGCGTGCATTTCGAACGAAGTATGGTGTTAAACCTCCTGATAGGTGTTGTATTAAACGATGGTATAAACAGTTTACAGAGAATGGGTGTTTGTGCAAAGGGAAAAGTTCTGGACGGCCGAGAACGAGTGATGAAAATGTAGCACGCATCCAGCAAGCATTTGTTCGCAGCCCAAGAAAATCGACTCGCAGAGCTAGCAGAGAGCTGCAAATTCCACAATGAACTGTATGGAGAGTCCTACGAAAAAGGTTAGTTATGAAACCTTATCGTCTGCACTGTCTGCAGCTGATAAGATTAAAAGAATCGATTTCTGTGATTTTATCCTTGCTCAAATGGAAACAGATGAATCTTTCGTTTCAAAGATTGTGTTTAGTGATGAAGCAACTTTCCACACTAACAGGGAAGTCAACCGTCACAATGTCTGTATATGGGGCACTGAGAATTCGCGGGAAACAACTCAGTATGGACGTGACTTGCCTAAGGTGAACGTTTTCTGTGCCATTTCAGCCAATAAAGTTTTTGGTCCCTTTTTCTTCGAAGGTGCTACTGTAACTGGACTACAGTATCTGGAGATGTTAGAGAATTGGCTGTTCCCTCAGCTCGAAAAAGAAGCACAACAATTCATATTTCAGCAGGATGGAGCGCCACCACATTGGCACTTATCTGTCCGTAACTACCTGAACGTCAACTACCCGAGGCGATGGATCGGCCGCCAGGCAGCTCGTGACAGAGCACTTCATCACTGGCCTCCAAGAAGCCTTGATCTTACCCCCTGCGATTTTTTCTTATGGGGGGTATGTTAAGGATATGGTGTTTTGGCCACCTCTCCCAGCCACCATTGATGATTTGAAGCGAGAAATAACAGCAGCGATCCAAACTGTTACGCCTGATATGCTACAGAGAGTGTGGAACGAGTTGGAGTATCGGGTTGATATTGCTCGAGTGTCTGGAGGGGGCCATATTGAACATCTCTGAACTTGTTTTTGAGTGAAAAAAAAACCTTTTTAAATACTCTTTGTAATGATGTATAACAGAAGGTTATATTATGTTTCTTTCATTAAATACACATTTTTAAAGTTGTGGTATTCTTTTTGAATCACCCTGCATATTACACTTGAAGTTCCATGTTTTCATGGAACGTATTGAAATATAGTATTCTTTGCGATCAATGGAAAATATTTACAATATTTGTATCATACTCGACAAAATGGCTTATAATATTACAGGTACTATTTTCTCTTTTTTACATTTCATTCATATCAGTTGAATAAATCGCGTCATACATTTGATAGGCCTTCAGGTGATGCCACAAGATGGAAATTTGATATAAACAAAGAAATTAAGACGACAAATAATAAGTGACTGGCAGTGCTTCTATTTGCGGACGATCTCTTTATTATTCACGCTAATGAAGATGATCTCCAAAGATCACAGCTGAACGAAATATGCCAGAAATATAATTTAAAGGTTCTTACAACAACACGAAAATAACCGCACACCGAGGAGAATATACGGTCACATCAAAAATTATTTTAGAAAATTCAATTTTAGTCTCTTGAATCTGTTACTTAGGCTGTGAAATAAGTTTTAATTTTGTCTCAATAATAAAAATAAAGATAACAATTTCCAATGTGTCTGTGGTAGCATTACTGGAACATTGGGTCATTAAGTACAAAGAAATATTACTACAGAAGTAAATACATTATTACCACTTAGAAATCAAGAAAATGAAATTAAAACGGCAAAGACGAGGTTCTTGAAGGGCATGAAGGGCTTCACAAGAAGAGACAGGATTAGAAATGGAGGTACTAGAATAGAATAGAATTTAATATTTTCAACAGCAATGAAAAAATTCAAAAGTGTCGTGAAAATTGGAGACAACACGTTACGAAAATGCCACGTCATAGAATTTCCCAGAAAATCCTGAACTACAAGCCGAATGAGAAAGAGATACTGGAACTTCTCGGAAGACATGGGAATTGTTTTGTTATTGAGATCGGAACTGGCAACAGCCTAATCCTTGCGAGGAAAGTGTCGACGACGGCATTTGAAAACGGAGTTCAGCATTTCTACTTTTGCGTTGCTATTGTCTATTACAGAGTCCCTCTCTCATCCGTCCGCATCCGGACATTAACTTTGGTACCACTAGCAGCTTTTACATAGGATTTGAATTTCTCTGGTTTTTGTCAGAGGTCTTTCGATAATATTCGACGACGTGCAAGGAACCGAGGGGCACATCAGAAGCACCAGCCGATACGGGAACCCAAGCAATACAAAGGAAAAGGAGATGTCTTTCCGTCGGTCTCACGGGGTAAATTTTGATCCCGAGAACTGCACGGCATGGACGCCGAACTGGTGCCGCTGAGAGCAGCTGCAACCTTAAACTGGCAGCCTCTGTCGGTCACTTCGAGGTTTCCAGTAAGACGTTGGTACCAGGACTACCGTGAGCACGGGGGACTTGTTGTCCACTCGTGTGAAAATGTAGCATAGCAGTCTCTTCAGCCGTCCTCACACGAGGCGTGCTTCTCATCGCGAACCACGCCAGCCGCGATGTCCGTCGTGACTGCTTCATGCTCTGAAAAGACCTCCCTGCATCTCACGAAACGTGCTCCTCACCGTGTTTTGCGAACTTAGCGCTCTCCAGCGGCAGTTCCAGGCTGAATATGGCGCGTAAATCACACAGTTTCTTTACGAAAACGGACGCGCGTAAAATAGATGCTTTAACTCTGTAAGCGATTGTAGAAAAAGAGCAGAAAAAACTGCAAGGAAGACTCTGGACTTGTCGATGGCTTGAACTGTGAATTGCTGATAGAGGAAAACTACGTAATACTGTACAACTATCTGAAACACATACTAGTAGAAGTTATTCGTTAACTAAATTAAATCATCATCCCATTTTCGATGTTTTTCAGATGTGTGTGAAATCTTATGGGACTTAACTGCTAAGGTCATCAGTCCCTAAGCTTACACACTACTTAACCTAAATTATCCTAAGGACAAACACACACACCCATGCCCGAGGGAGGACTCGAACCTCCGCCGGGACCAGCCGCACAGTCCATGACTGCAGCGCGTAAGACCGCTCGGCTAATCCCACGCGGCTCCCATTTTCGGTTTTGAACTGAATATAGCTTAAGATAATAATCTGATATCAGTCTGAGCATGCATAATATCCATATTCTCGATGTTGCATTTACCGCGATCACACTGAAGGTACGTAATTCATCATATAGATTTCAGGATCGAGAAGCTGCTTACCATTACTGAGAAAGATGTTTACTGGCAAGATACAAACATGGGGCAGGCCATAAAACCAACAGATAGGTGTATATGGTGGTCAGAATCAGCGTGAAAAGCTTGTAAGGGTGTTGGAAGGTAGGTTGTGGCGAGAAATGATTTATAGGAAAAAAATTCGATACGTTGGGATCTATCCGAGTTAATAAGCATTGAAGACAGCCAATCAGGCCCTTGCGTGCGCGGATTCAAGCATCCCCCCAGAGACAGTGTTTCTTCGTTTGTATTCGTGAAACCGAAGAAGAGAGCGATACAAAAACTGAACATTGGTCGGTAGTAAGGATCGAAGCCAAGCCAAAAGCCGAACACATTCCACCCTGTTTTTCAGACTATTTCTGACTACCCTGAATATACACTCCTGGAAATGGAAAAAAGAACACATTGACACCGGTGTGTCAGACCCACCATACTTGCTCCGGTCACTGCGAGAGGGCTGTACAAACAATGATCACACGCACGGCACAGCGGACACACCAGGAACCGCGGTGTTGGCCGTCGAATGGCGCTAGCTGCGCAGCATTTGTGCACCGCCGCCGTCAGTGTCAGCCAGTTTGCCGTGGCATACGGAGCTCCATCGCAGTCTTTAACACTGGTAGCATGCCGCGACAGCGTGGACGTGAACCGTATGTGCAGTTGACGGACTTTGAGCGAGGGCGTATAGTGGGCATGCGGGAGGCCGGGTGGACGTACCGCCGAATTGCTCAACACGTGGGGCGTGAGGTCTCCACAGTACATCGATGTTGTCGCCAGTGGTCGGCGGAAGGTGCACGTGCCCGTCGACCTGGGACCGGACCGCAGCGACGCACGGATGCACGCCAATACCGTAGGATCCTACGCAGTGCCGTAGGGGACCGCACCGCCACTTCCCAGCAAATTAGGGACACTGTTGCTCCTGGGGTATCGGCGAGGACCATTCGCAACCGTCTCCATGAAGCTGGGCTACGGTCCCGCACACCGTTAGGGCGTCTTCCGCTCACGCTCCAACATCGTGCAGCCCGCCTCCAGTGGTGTCGCGACAGGCGTGAATGGAGGGACGAATGGAGACGTGTCGTCTTCAGCGATGAGAGTCGCTTCTGCCTTGGTGCCAATGATGGACGTATGCGTGTTTGGCGCCGTGCAGGTGAGCGCCACAATCAGGACTGCATACGACCGAGGCACACAGGGCCAACACCCGGCATCATGGTGTGGGGAGCGATCTCCTACACTGGCCGTACACCACTGGTGATCGTCGAGGGGACACTGAATAGTGCACGGTACATCCAAACCGTCATCGAACCCATCGTTCTACCATTCCTAGACCGGCAAGGGAACTTGCTGTTCCAACAGGACAATGAACGTCCGCATGTATCCCGTGCCACCCAACGTGCTCTAGAAGGTGTAAGTCAACTACCCTGGCCAGCAAGATCTCCGGATCTGTCCCCCATTGAGCATGTTTGGGACTGTATGAAGCGTCGTGTCACGCGGTCTGCACGTCCAGCACGAACGCTGGTCCAACTGGGGCGCCAGGTGGAAATGGCATGGCAAGCCGTTCCACAGGACTACATCCAGCATCTCTACGATCGTCTGCATGGGAGAATAGCAGCCTGCATTGCTGCGAAAGGTGGATATACACTGTACTAGTGCCGACATTGTGCATGCTCTGTTGCCTGTGTCTATGTGCCTGTGGTTCTGTCAGTGTGATCATGTGATGTATCTGACCCCAGGAATGTGTCAATAAAGTTTCCCCTTCTTGGGACAATGAATTCACGGTGTTCTTATTTCAATTTCCAGGAGTGTAGAATGAGATTTTCACTCTGCAGTGGAGTGTGAGCTGATATGAAACTTCTAACATTAAAACGGTGTGCCGGACCGAGACACGGAGGCTTCTAGATAGTCGTTTTTCCCTCACTCTATTTGCGAGTGGAACAGGAAATGAAATGACCAGTAGTGGTACGTGGTACCGCCGCCATGCTTGAGGAGTAGATGTAGATGCAGTTTTGCTAAAGAAATTAGTTGAATCGTTTCTCAAACTAGAGGTATTATACTTGAATTAAGTTAATAGAGTTCTATTTTCGTCAGCTGGTGTAAGTCTTGTTTCTAAGGAAAATACGTTTCTGCTACGACTAAGAAATGATATGAGACACAGTCTGACGGTTTAAACCCAGGTCCGGCCACCCAGCTTTAGATTTTCCGTGATTTCCCTAAACCGCTTCAGGCCAATGCCGGGATGCTTTCCTTGAAACGGCGAGGCTGATTTCCTTCCCCATCTTTTCCCAATGCGATGGGACCGATGACCTAGCTTTGGTCCCTTCCCCCAAAATCAACCAACCAACCAACCAAGACACCGTCTGGGGACGCATGAATCTGACATCTAAGATTCTTAGGTCCGTTTTGTGTCTACAACTAATACGATTGTAATGGAAGACCAATTTCACGTTCTGTATGGATTGCGTCCATGTATGTTTGTGGGTATCTTTTAGCGAAAACTATCCATAAGCAATTTTTACTTTCTGTTGTTCACATAAACGAATTTGTCTTTCGCCATTATTATTCATTGTAGACACTCTGTAGCATCCTACTACGGCGACATTATATTTGGAACCCGTTCTATTACTTAGGTTACCAATTACAAACGTCTCCTTACAATTTCCAACCTTAGCCAAAGTTGTCGCCAGACCAAAAAAGAAATTGTCCATTCACTACTTACGGCAAGGTCTGTTGGGACGTGCGGTGTTATGATTACGAAAGAATGATTTCTCACGTCGATACCCACAGTCTGTGGTTGGTTTGGCCCCAAGATTTTATACAGTTTTTGTACTTCTTTTCAACTGCTAGGGATACTCCCCTCGGGCTTTTTCTTCTTTTGTACACCACTATGCGTACGACGTTTCCATCTCTTTCCTCTCTTCCTTTCCCTACTTCAACGATCTCTTTGAGAGCTGCTATGTCCGTATCATGCCATTCTAAATGTTTAAATACTTCTCTTGTAATCGATATACGTTGAACATTCCGCATCAGTAATTGTCAAGTCCGTTTCCTCAACAGTTTCCATAATATTTTTGATAGCCCACGTGTTAGGATTTTTTTAGAAATTTTTTATTTTGTGGTTTGTTTCATGACTGACGAGCTACAAACCCATGGCGTCAATCCCCAACCTCGAGAAGCAGGTCATTTTTCTGTCGGGGAGTTTTCCCATAGATTGGTTGTCTTTCGTTACTTAAGGCAGCAATTTCGTTTTTAAAGGTCTCTATTTCTGCCAGTTCCATAGTACTGAAGTCCACATCACTAGGCAAGGAGACTGTGTTATACCAAGCAGTAATGGTTCCTCAGCAGATCTTATCCACCGATTATTTACACTACTGGCCATTAAAATTGCTACACCAAGAAGAAATGCAGGTGATAAACGGGTATTCATTGGACAAATATATTATACTAGAACTGATATATGATTACATTTTCACGCAATTTGGGTACATAGATGCTGAGAAATCAGTACCCAGAACAACTACCTATGGCCGTAATAACGGCCTTGATACGCCTAGGCATTGAGTCAAACAGAGCTTGGATGGCGTATACAGGTACAGCACAATTACCACAGTTCATCAAGAGTAGCGACTGGCGTATTGTGACGAGCCAGTTGCTCGGCCACCATTGACCAGACATTTTCAGTTGGTGAGACATCTGGAGAATGTGCTGCCCAGGGAAGCAGTCGAACATTTTCTGGTGTCCAGAAAGGCCCGTACAGGAGCTGCAACATGTGGTCGTACATTATCCTGTTGAAATGTAAGGTTTCGCAGGGATCGAATGAAGGGTAGAGTCACGGGTCGTAACACATCTGAAATGTAACGTCCACTGTTCAAAGTGCCGTCAGTGCGAACAAGAGGTGACCGGGACGTGTAACCATTGGCACCCCATTCCATCACGCCGGGTGATGGCGATGACGAATACACGCTTCCAATGTGCGTTCACCGCCATGACGCCAAACACGGATGCGACCATCATGATGCTGTAAACAGAACCTGGATTCATCCGAAAAAGAAATGACGTTTTGCCATTCGTGCTCCCAGGTTCGTCGTTGAGTACACCATCGCAGGCGCTCCTATCTGTGATGCAGCGTCAAGGGTAACCGCAGCCGTGGGTTCATGCTGCTGTAAACGTCGTCGAACTGTTCGTGCAGATGGTTGTTGTCTTGTAAACGTCCCCAACTGTTGACTCAGGGATCGAGACGTGGCTGCACGATCCGTTACAGCCATGCGGATAAGATGCCTGTCATCTCGACTGCTAGTGATACGAGGCCGTAGGGATCCAGCACGGCGTTCCGTATTACCCTCCTGAACCCACCGATTCCATATTCTGCTAACAGTCATTGGATCTCGACCAACGCGAGCAGCAATGTCGCGATACGATAAACCGCAATCGCGATAGGCTACAATCCGACCTTTATCAAAGTCGGAAAAGTGATGGTACCCATTTGTCCTCCTTACACGAGGCATCACGACAACGTTTCACCAGGCAACGCCGGTCAATTTGCTGTTTGTGTATGGGAAGTCGGTTGGAAATTTTCCTCATTTCAGCACGTTGTAGGTGTCGCCACCGGCGCCAACCTTGTGTGGATGCTCTGAAAAGCTAATCCTTTGCATATCACAGCATCTTCTTCCTGTCGGTTAAATTTGGCGTCTGTAGCACGGTGTAGCAATTTTAATGGTCAGTAGTGTAGGCGTTCATTCTTTCCGCGCGCTATACGATATTGGAGTAATAGAGAATTGTGAAGGTGGATCGATGAACCCTCTGCCACGCACTTAAATGTGATTTGCAGAATATCCATGTAGATGTAGATGTTTACGTCGCATAACTCGTATTATTATTACGATTTTTTTCCCGTCAGTGTGTATTATTTCTCACAAGTGAGAATTTATTTGGAGCATATTGTTAAGGAAACGCCGCCGAATGCTGGCTAGGGCTGCTGGCGTTATCGCGGCACTAAGAACGGCAGTCATCTTTTCGAGCAGTTGTTGGACATGCCGGGACACGGCCGAATCGAGCAGAGCCTCGGCGTCGGCTCCCTGCTCTGTGGCAGACACTCCAGTGGTTCAGAGAGCCTGTATAGGGAGAGAGTGGCCATAGGTGAAGTTGCCCGTGGTTGGTTGATTATCTTTGGCAGAAAAATGGCGCGAAACGTCTCTCGCGCTTCCTATGTGCGCCGTGCTTTTGAGTTGAACTGAAGTTCAGAGGGCTTTTGGAAACGATTAAAAGGTATTTGAATTATTGAGAGACTTGTTATGCGTTGTGCATGCATGTTCGATTTAGTTGTATATCGTTTTTAGTACGTAATTAGCGTTTGCGATCTTAAATACTAGTTGAAATAATGAAGCGTTTTGTGGTGAAGTCGGTAGGCCTACATGTAACATGTAAACACGTTAGTAATTGTACAGTTTTGTTTTGACATCTGTAATTCGTTCTGCAGACGTTCGTAAACGATGCCAGGTTGTGCTACATTTGGTTGTTCCAATAGAGGCGAAGGTGGATTTCGCATGTCAGCATTTCCACGCAGTGAAGAGAGACAAAAGCAGTGGGCACTCGCAGTCAACAGGGCTGACATAAATCAAACAGGAGCCTTGTGGAAACCAACCAAGCACTCTTATCTATGCGAAGTAAGTCGTTTTTGCTTTTTACTACATACAAAACGACTTGCAATACACATAGTTAAATTTGAAAACAGATCTGTAAATTGGCTGTGTGAAAATTATTATAACACATTATTCTTATAAACAAAGGCATTAACGAATGATTTCGTCATATTGTCTTGTGCTTTTGATTCGGCGAGTGAGTACTCCACTACTCCACTACTGGCCATTCAAAAGTCCCGCCCGCAGTTTGGCAGAGAAATGGCCGCCGTATCTTCCGGTTGGCCACTCTCTCCCTATACAGTCTTTCTACGGTGTACCGTCACCTTTTTTTTGTGTAACATAGTTTAAGATCAGTCCCATCGTCTTCGACGGTTTGACGCGTTTTGTTGTGGTGTTATTTGGTTTTAGCGCTGTGGTGGCACCTTTTGTTTAAACTTTTGGGGACAGGATCGTGCCAATCCGCAGGCATAGGTGGGGTTCTGCGCACCGTTGGGACGAGGCTTTGGTTTTACGTTCCTCCATGCGTTTTCTAGCGTTGTCGTCACTAGGTCAATGTTCCCTTGCTGTCTTGGTTTGACTTATATCTAAGATGACTTATTTAGATGTCCTAATCTTCTAGCCTGGGTTTGTGGGTAGTCTATTTTAATTGATAATGCGCCATGAAATTATCCTACATCCCATTGATCTAATATGTTGTTGTGGTCTTCAGTCCTGAGACTGGTTTGATGCAGCTCTCCATGCTACTCTATCCTGTGCAAGCTTCTCATCTCCCAGTACCTAATGCAGTCTGTATCCTTCTGAATCTGCTTAGTGTATTCATCTCTTTGTCTCCCTCTACGATTTCTACCCTCCACGCTGCCCTCTAGTACTAAGTTGGTGATCCCTTGATGCCTCAGAACATGTCTTACCAACCGATCCCTTCTTCTAGTCAAGTTGTGCCACAAACTCCACTTCTCCCCAATTCTGTTGAATACCTCCTAATTAGTTATGTGATCTACCCATCTAATCTTCAGCTTTCTTCTGAAGCACCACATTTCGAAAGCTTCTATTCGATTTTTGTCTAAACAGTTTATCGTCCATGTTTCACTTCCATACGTGACTACACTCCATACAAATACTTTCAGAAACGACTTTCTGACACTTAAATCAATACTCGATGTTAACAAATTTCGCTTCTTCAGAAACTCTTTCCTTGCCGTTGCCAGTCTACATTTTATGTCCTCTCTACTTCGACCATCATCAGTTATTTTGCTCCCCAAATAGCAAAACTCCTTTACTACTTTAAGTGTCTCATTTCCTGATGTAATTCCCTCAGCGTCACCTGCCTTAATTCGACTTCATTCCCTTATCCTCGTTTTGCTTTTGTTGATGTTCATCTTATACCCTCCTTTCAAGACACTGTCCATTCCGTTCAACTGCTCTTCCAAGTCCTTTGCTGTCTCTGACAGAATTACAATATCATCGGCGAACCTCAAAGTTTTTATTTCTTCTCCATGGATTTTAATACCTACTCCGTATTCTTCTTTTTTTTTCCTTCACTGCTTGCTCAATATACAGATTGAATAACATCGGGGAGAGGCTACAACCCTGTCTCACTCCCTTCCCAACCACTGCTTCCCTTTCATGTCCCTCGACTCTTATAACTGCCATCTGGTTTCTGTACAAATTGTAAAAAGCCTTTCGCTCCCTGTATTTTACCCCTGCCACCTTGAGAATTTGAAAGAGAGTATTCCAGTCAACATTATCAAAAGCTTTCTCTAAGTCTACAAATGCTAGAAATGTAGGTTTGCCTATTGATCAAATACGAGGTAGTAATTAGCCTATTCTAGGCGATTATATATGGGACGTCTTTTGCAGCTGGTGGGCCTAGTTGTAGGTTGCTGGCTCCACAATGCTTCGTGGGACTCATTGTTTGTGCCATGTCTTAGGTTGGATTGTGCCGATGTTTTGTAGCTGTCTACTGGTTTGTCTATACATATCTAGCTCTTTCTAGACTGCTGTGGCCAGCTTTTCTTCTGCAATTTCGATTGTGCCCATCTCCAGGGTTTTGTCTACCTCCACTGCGTTGGCTCGCTCTTGACTACACATGGCGCTGACTCCCCCGCTGTGAACCAGATGGCGGGCTCGGGGCTCCTGTCCCCCACTCTCACTAGCGGATCACCGCTAACGGGTTATTTCCGTCGTGTGCCTACTGCGTCCGCCTCCTGCGGCGCTGCCAACCGCCTATAATTGCCTATAATTGTCGCTACTCAGCGTGAAAGAGGACCCCTCACTTTGTTCTTCCTCGCTCTTCGTGATTCCCTCCCCCCCCCCCCTCTCCCGCTCGCTTTCTCTCTCTCTCTCTCTCTTCCCCCCCCCCCCCCAGCCGCCGACAGTGGCGGTCACGAAAACATGACACCTCAAGGTCATCTCAACGTCCTACAGTACTGCCAGTTACAATTTCAAATGTTACGAAAAATTCCGAAAAAATATTAGACATGTCTATTTTTTATGTAGAATATAAAGGAGCACTTTCCAAGAGAAAATTCTTGCGAGTTGCTATAAAAAAAATAATGTAAATACAAACTAACGTTACAAGAAATCCTGAACAAAAGTATCTTTTCTATATCTACATCTACATCTACATACATACTCCGCAATCCACTATACGGTGCATGGCGGAGCGTACCTCGTACCACAAATAGCATCTTCTCTCCTTGTTCCACTCCCAAACAGAACGAGTGAAAAATGACTGCCTGTATGCCGCTGTACGAGCCCTAATCTCTCTTATCTTATCTTTGTGGTCTTTCCGCGAAATGAAGTTGGCGGCAGTAAAATTGTACTGCAGTCAGCCTCAAATGCTGGTTCTCTAAATTTCCGCAGTAGCGATTCACGAAAAGAACGCCTCCTTTCCGCCAGAGACTCCCACCCGAGTTCCTGAAGCATTTCCGTAACACTCGCGTGATGATCAAACCTACCAGTAACAAATCTAGCAGCCTGCCTCTGAATTGCCTCTATGTCCTCCCTCAATCCGACCTGATAGGGATCCCAAACGCTCCAGCAATACTCAAGAATAGGTCGTATTAGTGTTTTATAAGCGGTCTCCTTTACAGATGAACCACATTTTCCCAGAATTCTACCAATGAACCGAAGACGGCCATCCACCCTCCCCACAACTGCCATTACATGCTTGTCCCACTTCATATCGCTCTGCAATGTTACACCCAAATTTCTTAACATTTTAGGAAGGTGAATCTCAACAGCCGTCAAGTAATGTATCAGACACATGTTTCACCATCAGCTGCTTTTATTTTAAACAAAAATATCAACCATTTTCAGTCATGGGCCATCTTCACATATAAGGGTTAACATGGTTTAATGCACCACATTACATTTGTCAGTACTTAAGAAATGTGTAGAGCATGTCATGAATATCAATACACGACACAGAACTCTTAGAAGCAAACGTACTAATACCAAGTGTACACAGAGCTTATAATCCTGATCTTCTCTTCAGTACTGATACTAACTGTACATGGAGCAGTACTGAAGAGAAGAGTAGTTAGGTAATGGGGGAGCTGGGACACATTTTGGGACGTATATACGCAGCTAAGGTTAGCTGCGGTACCGTACCCAAGCTGCCGTCACTTGTCATCTGTTCATTATGTCACACTTGGCAACCTTCCAGCTGGTGAGCTACACAGGCACACACACACACACACACACACACACACACACACATATTAGAATACACCAGATGTTGCAGATGTGTTTTTTTTATGAAGGACATTGCTTGGACTCATCTCTTTAAACGAGAGGGAAAAGTAAAACAAATAAAAAAATATTAAAGCAAGGCTTTTTTAAGTGAGAAAATGTTTATTGCAGGATTAGCTTACAAATAATTTTTCTATAAACATACATAGAATGATGAATTAATAGACTACATTTCATATATTAATCAATAATAGCAGCTTCTCGAAGTTCTTCCTCTATTGAAATAATTTCATTGTCGTGCGAGTTTTTGCCGGCTGTTTTTGAAGCAAGCAGGAAAACTAAACGTTCGACAAGTTCATTAGGGTTATTCCAGTGAATGTAGTCAGTACGTGATTTAGTGGAGTACCTCTTTCAGTCTTTAATGTCAATTTTTTCTTTTTCTTCGTCTTTTTTATCTTCTTCTTTGGCAGGTTCATAGTAGATTCCTTTTACTGCATGTTTTTTACTTTTGATTTTCACCGCTTTGTCACTTTTGTAATCATCATCTTCTTCTAGCGGCTGTGAAAGGGGTCTAAATGTCTCCTCTAGCGCAGACTTGGTTTGAGCTTCTCTTTTGTGAAGAGCTAACAGCTTTCTTCGAATGTTCTCTCGAGCTTTGACGATCTGTTTTTTTAAGATTAATGTTTCTTTCGATAGACGAAGAAGAAGAATTCCGAAGCATATTGTCATTGCCAACCGATCAGTCACCATCTGAACATAATTTAAGTGATTCCTTTAATTTATATAACATGATAGTCAAATTCGGCATGAAGTGACTTATTTCCGATTACTAAGCGATCGGTTCTGGTGAACTTGAATCTGTCTCCCTTGCGTACAGCAATCTCTGTGTTCATCGAAAGTTGGCGGATGTCGCCATTCAGTTCCAAGACAACTGTTCCGATATCTGGGCTAATAGAGCGCAAAGTAACTTCGCCATCATAGGGTAATATATATTCATACTGACCATTGTGTAAAACGTAAGCCAATTCGTTGGGATCTCCCGAAGGAATGCTGTCAATTCTAAGAATGAAAGAAAACCTCAAGTTTGCTTGCTTTTCAAAATATCCTTTCGTTATCACATCTGAATCCAAAAACGGTTCACGTACATTTGTAATACGTTTGTTCTGAACGTCTAAAACGCGTTCAGTTACATTAATCAGGTCAAAAAACTCTTCAACTTTTGCAGCCATAAAGACACGTACATTGTTTGTTAGCTCATTCAAGCTGCTAAGCTGATTTTGCAGCTTATGAAACAACAGATCAACATACAGTTTACTTGCTACATCACTCCTCTGTGGCTTTGCCATCTCAGAATCGATTTTTTCCTTCACACGTCTCACAGAATTTTCAATTCTTCTTCGAGTATCGTCAACATATTTTTTCGTAGCTGCATCATGATCAGTTGCGGGATCAGCTAAATTACCGATAGTTGTACGATTCTTGAGCTTAAGTGACCTTTCAGTTACATCGAATGCGTGTCTTTTTTCCATTGCGTTATCTACATAGGCTTTCGTGCAAGCGTCATGATTCTCAGCAGGTTCATGCAAACCACTTAAATGTTTATTATTGAAATACACTGCTGCGTCAGTAGCATATATGGTAGAAAAGAAAGAAGCCATCTGCTGCAATAATTTTGCCAAGAGAGTATCAGTATAAGATTTTGTTTCAGCATTTTCATTTACTTTTGCTTTCGGCGACAAACCTTCACTATTCGTATCTGTTACGTGTTTCTGAAATAACTAATGTACTTTATCGATAAGATCTGTTATAACGTTGGAGTATGATTGGAATTTTGAATCCACATACTTTTTATTAGCAATGTCATTACTGTACTGAGGATCTACCACCAGAAGCAGAGTGTTGCTGCTGCTGTTGTTGTTATTGTTGCTGCAGCTGATGCTTGATGATGATGATGATGATGATGTTGCCTTTGCAGAAGCCATGGCGTTAATAATCTGTGTTGCTCCACGATTCGAGTTAAATACAAATATAATTGTCAAAATTTACTCGATAACGTCCAGTGTTTAAATTATCATCTTTATTAATAACGAGAAAATCATAGGTGTTCCCACTCCATGCTCGCTGACACATTTCAAGGAATTCATTGAATGTCATATCGGGATTGACATGATCACTGAAGACATGCTTCAAATTACGCTCATCTTGCTTGAAGAGCACAATAACATTAGCATTATCTCTGATTAATTGCTTTGGGATTTTACTGTATGTTTGACATAAATAGAAGCTGTCTATACCATAATGGCGTCCCATGGAAAAGTAAGCTTTCATGTGATCTTCTTTGTCACAAGTAATGTCATCAAATATAAAAACTGAAAGCGGACGTGCTTGATCTGGTGATATAACATCTTCCTTACTGGAAAATGTAAAATACCCAATATCATTTAGGTTCTTTAAAACTTCTTCTAGAAATTTGTACTTGTATTGTTGCAGCGATTTGGAAAACACATAAACGTTCTTAAATTTGAGACCATTTTCGTGAATTGGGAGATTAACAACCACATTTGTTTTTCCACAGTTGGAGGGGCCTGCTACTATACATCTAATCGTATCAGGAAATAGATCACCATGTCTACGATCTTGCATTAGCACTCCATCTCTGTGTTCAGTAATAGGACCTATGGGAAGCTGAAGTACATGTTTCTTGAAATGCATCTTCAGGCACACTAATAAGTCTTCTCGTATTACAATTGCTAATATAAGAGAACATTCTAAACTGTAAAAGACCAGTCTTTAGTTAACACTCGAGCAATGAAGATGTGTCACAGTAACAACAATAAACAGAAGAAAAAGAAAAGGAAGAAGAAGCATGGTGGTTCTCTTCTTAATCGCATGATTAATAAGTTACCTGTCGAACTTCATTTGCCTGGTTACTCGTACTGCGGTCCAGGGACAATGTTAGAGGAACGACTCAAAAGAGGTGACACTGGTATCAATCCACTAGATGAAGCGTCTAAAGAACATGACATAGCGTACGCAACTCACCCACACAGTTTCCCTGACAGACATCGAGCAGATCGAATTCTGGCTAGAAAAGCGTGGGGCAGAGTAAAGGCAAAAGATGCCAATTTGAAGGGAAAGTTGGCTGCTTTAGCTGTGACCGGTGCAATGAAAGCTAAACTTAAAATGGGGATGGGTGTGAAGAAAAGGTTGAAAGCAGCTGGTGCAGTACTGAATAACATAATTAAAAAAGTTCGAAGTGGTCTCAAATATGTGAAGCCAGGCAGTAATCTGATGACAGTTGTGAAAGTAGCTCGTAAAATTGCTTCACAAGTTGCACCGACAAAAGCCATGGGGAAATTGCTCGACAAAGAACGAATAATACCTATTCCCAAAACAGTTGGAATAATACCTCTAATTCCAATATTTGCTGCTTTATCGGCACTCGGAGGACTAGCCGGAGGTGCTGCTGGAATTGCTAAGACAGTTAATGATGCAAAGAGTGCTCGAAAGCAGTTAGCTGAAATGCAAAGGCATCATCGTGTACTTGAGGCAATTGCTTTGCGCGATGGAAAAGGACTGTACTTAGGTCCATACAGGAAAAATGGATTCGGTCTGTATCTAACTGGTATAAATGGAATGAGGAAAAAAAATTTCTCCATAAATAGCCTTCCTACAAGGCCACTTTCCAACATTGACTTACAGCACTATGCTAAAAAGCTGCAGATACCACACTTTCGAGGTGTCTTTATGAGAGATACTTTACCTTCAAAGTCTAACACTCGTGAGAGTGCAATTATTAATCTTAATACCGAAGATGAACCAGGTTCACATTGGGTAACTTACAAAAATAAAGGTAATATTGTGTACTATTTCGACAGCTTTGGAAATTTACCACCTGCTCCAGAAATAGTAAGATATCTGAGAAACTGTACCATATAATATAATTACAATACGTTTCAGTCACTTAACAGCCAGAGATGTGGTCATTTATGTTTAAAGTTTCTGAATTCCAAATAAAACAGTCAGCTTTGCAGGTCACTGTTTCAGTCTAACAATGGACATTGAACACGGCATAACGTTAAGTCTGACGGGTAAAGAGTCACTTCTAACTGCTGTCTTCAATCCTGCACTAAATTTATCCTCTCATGTTTACGAAATTGCTCTGCTAAACCTTTTTACGTATAATTCCATCCCAAATATTACATCAGCAAACAATAATTTCTACTTCTACAACTATTTAAACGATGTAGAAATTTTGGACAAAGTTAGTCAGCCACATGGAACATATGAACTGCATGACATTTTTTCAGCGTTAATGAAAGAAATTGAAGCATACAACTTGAAGATTGTCAATGATAACTCAATCAACAAGAAAAAATATGAAGTACAGTTAAATATTTCCTTCAATAAAACACTGAATCAATGTCAGATTAAGAGTAATGTTACTATTGATTTTAATATCTCTAACAACATAGGTTCAGTTTTAGGTTTTGCAAATACTGTAGATGACAAAAGAGTCACGAAGACGGCTGAATATGCAGTTAACATTCAAAGTGTTAACGTCTTATGTGTTGACTGTAATATCTCAGGAGGGTCGTTTCACAATGGAGAACCTACACATACATTACATCAGTTCTGGCCTACTGTCCCACCAGGATATAAGATTGTGGAAACGCCGAATTCACCCATTTACATGCCAGTAGTTGCAAGATACGTTTCAGAATTAAGTGTGGCAATTAGAGATCAAGACGGGAATCTTGTGGATTTTGACGGGGAAGAGATAACTGTTCAATTGCATTTGAGGAAAATACGTTAAAAAAAAGAGAGAAAGGAATGGGTATCATATACCAACAGGATGCCTGCATAAGCAAAGACACTAGATGTCTTGACAATGTGAGCCACAATAACAACAACAACAACAACAAGAATAATAAGAAGAAAAGAAAAGCAAAGAAGAGGAAAGTGAAAAACGTTTTAACTCCGAACAATAGACAAATACTGTCATCACTGGGATATAGAGTGCTATAAATACTGAGACATTTCTCTGTAACCTCTCATTCGAGTCTTCCGACTTTCACTGATCAAACAGAAGGAGGTTAAGGAGGAAAAGAATATGTTGAATGTTAGAGAAAAAATTCTCGTCGACGACTCGGTCAGTCGTCTTCAGTATCATAAGTATAAACCTTTTGGTCAACCAACTTTTGCTCAGAACAATTCCATATCAATTGTTATACAAAATGAAAATACTTACCTGCTGCCCTCTGAGAGTCTGCTGTACATAGAAGGACGACTTGTCAATGCAGAGGGAAAGGGAAAAGCTACTGATACTGAGTTAACAAAAAACTGCGCGCTTCATCTGTTTTCAGAAATTCAGTACCGTCTCAATAACCAAATTATCGACCATGTGCGTAATCCTGGAATTGCAGCATTAATGAAAGGATATGCATCTTTTACCTAGGTGAAGCAAACTAATTACAAAATGCCGGATGGGGGACAAGAAGTGAATTGAAAGAGTTAGTCGATAACGATGGACGTTTCAATTTTTGCATTCCGCTTAAAATGATCTGAGGCTTTGCAGAGGATTACAAAAAGATAATTTTAAATGCTCGTCATGAATTGGTACTGAATCGTAGTAGACAAGATATTAACTGTATTGTCTCAGAAACAGCAGATACCAAATCGAAAATTGTGTTGGAGAACATGCACTGGGAAATGCCACATGTCCAAGTTTCTGAAAAGCAACAAATATCACTGTGGAATATTTTGAAAAATGCTATCAGTCTCAGATTAGCTTTTCGTCACTGGGATTTGATTGAAAGCATTGCACCAGAAATTAACTCCTGGACATGGCAAATTAAATTTAATACAGCCCTTGAAACCGCAAGGTATGTAATATTGGCTTTTCAGTCAAATAGAAATTCGATTACTGCTGACTCTAGTGTATTCGACAAAATAAACATATCAGACTTGAAAGTATATTTAAATTCATCTAAATTCCCAAAGGAGAATTTTGCTGTCGATTTTGACACTAAGAATACAGCACAAGCGCTTGAAATGTACGCGAATTTTCAGTTACTGTATTATGGAGACAGTGGTGTAAGAAGAAGAGGAAATCCACTCATGAACCGTACCGAATTTCAGAACTGTCCTATATTTTTCATTGATTGTTCACATCAAGACGAAACACTGAAATCTTCCATCGTTGACATGAAGATCGAAATAGAAACAAAAAAAGCATTTGCAAAAAATACAATAGCTTACTGCTTGGTCATTCATGATTCAGTAATTGAAATGACTCCATCAAGCAATGGGTTGCAAAGCGTACACAGATATAAAAGGAAGTGCTTCTCAACCATTTCATCATTACTGTGCTACATCGTCGGAGGGGAAGAAACAGGACAGAAAGAACAAAGTTTTGATAATAATACCAGTTCAGACAAGAGAGTGTTAGTGGCAAATTTAAGTGCTGGAAGTGAATGTATACTACAGGTTCTAGACACAGAAGCCTCTTTCAATGCATTGAACTCTTCCATTCAATCACTACTAAAAGAAAACAGTGACTGTAAAACGCTGGTGTTTTCACAAGACCTACTGTGTCCGTTTGTCTTAAGTATTCTGCAACAAATTATTCCTGAAGATGTCGAAATGCTCCGACTGCAAGACTATGGATTCAACTGGTGTGCTGGAAAGAAAGAGGGAGCTACTACTTTTATCGCTGATGCTGATGCTAACTTCTTGTTCGAGTGGATTAAATCGAAAAACATTTGGAAAGTGCTTTCTGAAATTTATAAGAAACTTGTCCAGTGTCAACATTTGAATGCAATTGATTGTTATTTATTTCCTACACAACTGTTACCATCTATATGTGATATTTCACACAACTTTCACAGGTTGCCACAAGTGTTTATTTCTAAGTATCAGCATTGTTATAAGCATTACAACTTGAATGCACATTGTCAGATTGATGGTCCACCTCCTATTAAAATGAACTGTAGAGGTTACAGAAAGGAACATCGTGATGAAATGAAAGAAAAATAATGTAATATGCATTTTTATTTTCACACAATAAATCAGTTACAAATCACATTTTTTTGTTTTTCTTCCTTGCTCAGTGTAAATCAGTTACAAAACATTTTTTGTTTGTTTTCACACAATCAATCAGTTTCAAAACATATATAATGTATTATGTATAGAAATCAGTTTTCACACAATAAATCAGTTTCATATCATATATAAGGCATTACATACAGAAATCAGTTTTCACACAATAAATCAGTTTCAAAGCACATATAATGTATTATATACATAAATCAGTTTTCAAACAGTAAAAAAAAAAATAAGAATCATCATCTTTCTTTAGGCGATAGTGACCCCAAGCTAAAGTATTACTTTTATCAGTAAGTATAAATCGTTTATCGTCTTGAGCTGATAAACCTAGCTTGTGCTGTTCAATAATGTATACAACATGACTTTTGGACTGTATAACATACTGTGTGGTAGATTTAACATCTGAATTCAATACACAGTTTTGGTAATCATCAATGGTCAACTCGTTGACAGAAGATTGCTTCAGACCCTTTGCCCTACACATTACACGTTGTGACTCAGTCTCAAGAGCATACATTTTAGCTCGCAGACCTATAAATTCTGTTATAGGATCACCATTTAATTCATCTTTTAATAACCCTACCACTTTCTTATTGACAATTGGAAGATTATATTTGTTACCTACAGGATAACCTGAGGTATCAAACCATTTATGAACATCAGTCTTAATATCTTCATAAATATTGGAAGTTTTAATGTGGTAAATTAAGCTATCAGTATCTGTATAACACAGTTTTACATGATTTGCTGGGAACTTGTTTAGTATGTAGTTATAATGAAACTCTATGAGAAGAGTCTTTGATATATCTGAAATATCCATACCTACTGCTATTGGTTTATCAAACACAAAATTAACTTTATTTAGTTCAATACCAACTAAATTTTCATTGAAAATTACACTCCTTTTGAAATTAGGTTTAGCAATCAGTGCAGCTGCTCCATATCTACCACCCCAGCATGTTGATAATATTATATCTACCATTTTTCTTACATTTTGCATGGTTTTGCCGAAAACACTGTTATTCATAAGTTTGAAGAAATTTTTTTCAGTCATTAATTGCTCTCATACGTTTCTCTGAATTAATGACAATGTATGGTTTCATCCATGGCGCTTGCTTGAATGATAGTATTCTGTGAATCTTTCGCAATTGTAACTTATATTGTAAGCGCTTTTTTAAATTCCTATAATGTATTACATAATTTTTCTTATCATACAAAGTAGAAATTAACTTTTTGGAGCACTAGATTTGGTACTGTTACAGTCAGTTGTGTCCGCAGCTCGTGGTCGTGCAGTAGCGTTCTCGCTTCCCACGCCCGGGTTCCCGGGTTCGATTCCCGGCGGGGTCCGGGATTTTCTCTGCCTCGTGATGACTGGGTGTTGTGTGATGTCCTTAGGTTAGTTAGGTTTACGTAGTTCTAAGTTCTAGGGGACTGATGACCATAGCTGTTAAGTCCCATAGTGCTCAGAGCCATTTGAACCATTTGATTTTTGAACAGTCAGTTGTTGTCGTTGTTGGTGGTGGTAGGATCTTCCCAGGACACAGTGGTAGATCGGAATGCAGATCATGGATATTTTCAGGATATTCAAGATCTACTTCTAAAATATATTCTACATCAGAATCATCTGGCACTGTTGTCACATCAAAAGTATCTAATAACGTTTTTGAGTCAATCCAAGTAAAGTCTGACACAGGAAGGTGTTGCATCATTGACCAGCTGTAAAGGCTATTAACATCAAGATAGATAATGTAAGAGTCATCAATATTTGCATTATAATTAGACATAAATCTGTTGTTTGCAACAGCATGCCGACAAGAGCAATGAACAATCCCACCTCTAATACCTCGCTCAATAAACTGAAGTTGCTCAATGTCAGTAATAAGCTGTAGTTCTATTTTGCTAGTTTTAAGTAAAGCATTCCATGCCAAGCCAGGAGAAGTAACGTAATGAGCAGGGTCTAACTCATATGTTTTAATGCACAGGTTGCGGAAATTCTCAAAAACGTCAGACAACAGCAATACATCAATTTTCAAATATGAATCAGAATACTCTCCTAGTGTTTTACATTTGAATAAATGCCATACATCACATGCTCTTTGGTAATCGGATTCCGAGACAGTTCTACCGCCTGTCAATAAACTTTTAAAATTTTCAATTGGAGGTAAGTGGTCCTCTAGTAAAACAGATTCATTGCTCACATACTCATATGGGAATATACCTTTTTGATTGACTAAATTAAACTCTTGATCATCGGGAAAGTATTTCCTAATTATCTTGAGTTCCTCTGGTTTCAAGTATGAGGCACACTTTTCAAGCGAGCATGTCAGAAAATTTAAGGAATCTATGAATCGAAAGTTTATGCTACATCTCCTACCTCGGTGCATTACTGGAATGCTCTTCGTAAATGATTTATACTTTTCCATGTTTGATGGTAGAATGGAAACAGGGCCTGGATTTAATGTAATTTTTTCATCATCGTCGTTATCATTATCATTATCATCAACAGGCACAGTTTTTTCGCAAATGCTTGTCATCAAGAAATGCCCGTCGTAGTTTGTCAGATTATGAAACACTACAGGTACCGTAAAATGAGGTTCACGTTGCAGCCGGCATGAGCCACGCCTCTGTAAACGCCTGTGAAATGACAATGGTCACGATGCTTCACGTCATCCTCCTGAAAGGGTTTCTCACAAATGTGACAATCCTTCGCAGAACGAAAAGCTAATTCTTCCTCAGCGCTGATAATCATCTCTTTATTTCGCGCTAAAAAGCCATTCACAATGTCAGCGACTGCATAGAGCTGTTGAGTAAACCAATCCATGCAATCACGACCTCTGTACAGTTTAAACTCTGAATATTCATCATTGTAGGTACAGTGAATATAATAGGCTATACTGAATGGAGTATGTAAATGTACTTGATTTGAATTAATACTACGACTACAAGTAGCAACTTGTTCTAGCATGCATTCCGTATCGGCATATATTATAAAAGGCAGCTTTAGCTTGTTTCTGAAGTTGCTAAATTTTACGTACTGTTTCTCACCACTAGGCATAACACTGCTAACTGGCTTAAATTGTACGCAGTCGGTCAAGTGTACATCTAACTTTTCTTTGGAATGAAAATAACAAAGGTAGCGATGACAGACCACTATAGATTTATTATGACTAGTAATGCTATAATGCGCCAGCTTTGACAAGTTTTTTATATAATAGATATGGTAAATATCTGTGTTTTTGACCTGTAACATTAATAGATTTACATGAAAAAACAAAACAGAATATTCGCTTCCAGAGCATTCGCAGAGGGAGTGAGAGCGAAAGAAAGAGAGAGAGGGACGAACTGACGCCGCCGCCTACTGATATTGTACCGATGCCAAAACCAAAATCAGAGTATCCTTTTCCAAAACATTCACGGAGGTAGTGAGAGTGAAAAAAAAAAAAGAGAGAGAGATGGGCAAACTAACGCCACCCCTACTGCTGTTATGCTTAATGTTGTTGTTGATATAAAAGAAACATTGTTGAGTGCAAGGAATATACACTCCTCGAAATTGAAATAAGAACACCGTGAATTCATTGTCCCAGGAAGGGGAAACTTTATTGACACATTCCTGGGGTCAGATACATCACATGATTACACTGACAGAACCACAGGCACATAGACACAGGCAACAGAGCATGCACAATGTCGGCACTAGTACAGTGTATATCCACCTTTCGCAGCAATGCAGGCTGCTATTCTCCCATGGAGACGATCGTAGAGATGCTGGATGTAGTCCTGTGGAACGGCTTGCCATGCCATTTCCACCTGGCGCCTCAGTTGGACCAGCGTTCGTGCTGGACGTGCAGACCGCGTGAGACGACGCTTCATCCAGTCCCAAACATGCTCAATGGGGGACAGATCCGGAGATCTTGCTGGCCAGGGTAGTTGACTTACACCTTCTAAAGCACGTTGGGTGGCACGGGATACATGAGGACGTGCATTGTCCTGTTGGAACAGCAAGTTCCGTTGCCGGTCTAGGAATGGTAGAACGATGGGTTCGATGACGGTTTGGATGTACCGTGCACTATTCAGTGTCCCCTCGACGATCACCAGTGGTGTACGGCCAGTGTAGGAGGTCGTTCCCCACACCATGATGCCGGGTGTTGGCCCTGTGTGCCTCGGTCGTATGCAGTCCTGATTGTGGCGCTCACCTGCACGGCGCCAAACACGCATACGACCATCATTGGCACCAAGGCAGAAGCGACTCTCATCGCTGAAGACGACACGTCTCCATTCGTCCTTCCATTCACGCCTGTCGCGACACCACTGGAGGCGGGCTGCACGATGTTGGGGCGTGAGCGGAAGACGGCCTAACGGTGTGCGGGACCGTAGCCCAGCTTCATGGAGACGGTTGCGAATGGTCCTCGCCGAT
The DNA here is from genome assembly GCF_023864275.1 of Schistocerca cancellata. Lineage (NCBI taxonomy): Eukaryota > Metazoa > Arthropoda > Insecta > Orthoptera > Acrididae > Schistocerca > Schistocerca cancellata. Next base: position 1,240,175,559 of record NC_064626.1, read on the forward strand.
ACCCCAGGAGCAACAGTGTCCCTAATTTGCTGGGAAGTGGCGGTGCGGTCCCCTACGGCACTGCGTCGGATCCTACGGTCTTGGCGTGCATCCGTGCGTCGCTGCGGTCCGGTCCCAGGTCGACGGGCACGTGCACCTTCCGCTGACCACTGGCGACAACATCGATGTACTGTGGAGACCTCACGCCCCACGTGTTGAGCAATTCGGCGGTACGTCCACCCGGCCTCCCGCATGCCCACTATACGCCCTCGCTCAAAGTCCGTCAACTGCACATACGGTTCACGTCCACGCTGTCGCGGCTTGCTACCAGTGTTAAAGACTGCGATGGAGCTCCGTATGCCACGGCAAACTGGCTGACACTGACGGCGGCGGTGCACAAATGCTGCGCAGCTAGCGCCATTCGACGGCCAACACCGCGGTTCCTGGTGTGTCCGCTGTGCCGTGCGTGTGATCATTGCTTGTACAGCCCTCTCGGAGTGTCCGGAGCAAGTATGGTGGGTCTGACACACCGGTGTCAATGTGTTCTTTTTTCCATTTCCAGGAGTGTAGAATAAAAAAGGTATGCCAGATTGGCTTAGTGCGCTCTCATTGGTCAGCAACTTGTTACGTCACCCGGCAGCCAGACGGCAGCAGTCTCCGTTTGTAGAATATGAGAGATTGCAAAATAATTGTTTTCACGTCTCTTCTCTTCTCATATAACCTAAAGTTTCGCGCTCACAGGGTTGAACACACTTCATGTTAATATTATATACAAGGTTTCCGAAAGAAATGCGTTAAATATTAGTAGTAATGATGATATATAGCCACGCAAAACTAGTGGCCGATGTTCGCATCCGCATTCATGCTCGTGTTTTAGGCATCTGACTACGGTAAATGTTTTACAATTGGGTACTGCCTATTTTACACATGTTTTTGTAAATAAAAAGATAGTAATATTCGAACTTACCTTACGAAGCTGATGCAGAAGCTATGTCGAAGATGCTGAAGGCGACGCTGACCAGAGCCGATTCTTCCTTGCCGAATTCCGTTTCAATACATCAATTTTGGCGCTTTTGTTTAAATGTCTAATCCATATAAAAGTTCTTGTTCTGACATATAACTGAACTATTCTGCTATTAAGTTCGGGAAATTTCGCACTTATATGATCTGCTAAGGTTGCCATCACTCTATTACAATGAGAAATATTTGATCCATGAAAAGCAGCAAATATAATTTCTAACTCACGTATTTTAGCAAACCAGTCAGTAGAGGCAGAAATGAGGCCCCGTTCTGAAATAATAGTAATCCAGTCTTCCTTCAGACTTAATTCTGTATCAACAACAAACTGCCCTGCTGTATTTCCCAAAGAATTGTCAACGTTTTTGCACTTGAATGCTGTATATCCTGCTAGATATTTTAAAGCATCGTCATTCACGTCTTCACTGGTACACACTGAATCACTGAGCTCGAAATCTAAGAGCAAGTTTTCGTCATCTGTAGCGACGTCAAATGATTTATCAGTTACTCTGATACATAAATCACTCGAGAGAAAGATTTTTCCTCAGTTTCATCAGCTGGTGTTGGGTGGTTTTCAGAAGCAGAATTCTCATTTCTGTCCTCTGAAGTCGAAGCACCGGAAGACGAAGGTATTTCACTTGCACTTCCAGTCAGTATCAATAAACTAATTCTGTTTTTCACCTCGAAAAGTGTGGGATTGTTGTAAAAGACACGAAGGCCACGGATTCTGGAAAAGAAATTTTCCAGACAGTCTTGATTAAGTCTGGCTGTCAATATATAAGTAGCTCCGGAATCTTTCAAGTCATTGTAAAATCCAAAAAGTGAATTTATTGATATACTGAATCACTTCTGAAACGGGGGAAGACTGTTTCTTTTTCCTATTCGCATATTAGAATACATTTCAAGAAGTCTTTTTAGAGAGTTTTCCTGACTTCTGATATTAAACCCGTAACCACTTCCAAGGGGAGCTTTCTCATCTTGAGGGTATCTCGAATTCAGCACATCGAAAACATCGTTCACGAGCTCAATGAAGCTTCCTTCGCGATCTTTATGCAGAACATATCTCACAGCTTGGGCAGTGCGACGTGAAAATATCTGTGCAGCCCTTCGGACATTCTGACGATCCCGTCCACTAACGTTAAGATGAACCTCCGATACGTGGTGACTGATCGAAAGATCGCCTTTTGATGTCGAAGAAGATCTTCTATAACCATTTTTGTAATCACAGTACCATCAGGCAAAGTGATTCCGTCATCAAGAAAATGATTTCTTAATAATTTAAGCAAATGTGGAACATCAAAAATAACCCAGACTTTTCTGCTATGATCAACAGGGTTTGAAAAGAATGTCTGGGATGTAGACACACCAAGTTGCTTCCACACATTCCTATTTTTTGGTCCCATGTCACACGTAACAGCTACGATATGGAATCCTGTTGTTGCAACTTCTTTTATGACATTCTGCAACAAATCACTAGACATTGCAACATCAAAGTTATAATACACTGGCTGCTTCCTCTTTGAAAAGAAGCTGCGAACCATGGCGACTTGGACATTGTTGTGTGCTCCGAGTACTACATCGTCGGACGAATCGTAAGTCACACGACCGTCAATGCTCATCTCGTCGAAGCTTAGGACAGCAATCGCCTCTAATGATGTGAACATTTCTGACCTACCTTTAATTAACTCCAAAACTGGTTTCAAAATACCTGGTCGGCACTTGAACTCTTTCGTCCATGTCTGGAGTGTTGACCTGCAGGGAAAAAGATAATTCTTCCTCCTCAGATAGGCATATGCTTTAGGAGACAAAGCTCTAAATGTGAGAGCACCACTTTGCTTGCTTCCTCTTCTTTAACAGGCAACGAATTTGTCCTGGTGTGAAACACTGAGAAAGTGTACTTCTCACCTCCGAGCATACACATTTGTGCTTCTTAGTGTGAGATACATTACGTTTTATACAGGGTGTTTCAAAAATGACCGGTATATTTGAAACGGCAATAAAAACTAAACGAGCAGCGATACAAATACACCGTTTGTTGCAATATGCTTGGGACAACAGTACATTTTCAGGCGGACAAACTTTCGAAATTACAGTAGTTACAGTTTTCAACAACAGATGGCGCTGCAAGTGATGTGAAAGATATAGAAGACAACGCAGTCTGTGGGTGCGCCATTCTGTACGTCGTCTTTCTGCTGTAAGCGTGTGCTGTTCACAACGTGCAAGTGTGCTGTGGACAACATGGTTTATTCCTTAGAACAGAGGATTTTTCTGGTGTTGGAATTCCACCGCCTAGAACACAGTGTTGTTGCAACAAGACGAAGTTTTCAACGGAGGTTTAATGTAACCAAAGGACCGAAAAGCGATACAATAAAGGATCTGTTTGAAAAATTTCAACGGACTGGGAACGTGACGGATGAACGTGCTGGAAAGGTAGGGTGACCGCGTACGGCAACCACAGAGGGCAATGCGCATCTAGTGCAGCAGGTGATCCAACAGTGGCCTCGGGTTTCCGTTCGCCGAGTTGCAGCTGCGGTCCAAATGACGCCAACGTCCACGTATCGTCTCATGCGCCAGAGTTTACACCTCTATCCATACAAAACTCAAACGCGGCAACCCCTCAGCGCCGCTACCATTGCTGCACGAGAGACATTCGCTAACGATATAGTGCACAGGATTGATGACGGCGATATGCATGTGGGCAGCATTTGGTTTACTGACGAAGCTTATTTTTACCTGGACGGCTTCGTCAATAAACAGAACTGGCGCATATGGGGAACCGAAAAGCCCCATGTTGCAGTCCCATCGTCCCTGCATCCTCAAAAAGTACTGGTCTGGGCCGCCATTTCTTCCAAAGGAATCATTGGCCCATTTTTCAGATCCGAAACGATTACTGCATCACGCTATCTGGACATTCTTCGTGAATTTGTGGCGGTACAAACTGCCTTAGACGACACTGCGAACACCTCGTGGTTTATGCAAGATGGTGCCCGGCCACATCGCACGGCCGACGTCTTTAATTTCCTGAATGAATATTTCGATGATCGTGTGATTGCTTTGGGCTATCCGAAACATACAGGAGGCGGCGTGGATTGGCCTCCCTATTCGCCAGACATGAACCCCTGTGACTTCTTTCTGTGGGGACACTTGAAAGACCAGGTGTACCGCCATAATCCAGAAACAATTGAACAGCTGAAGCAGTACATCTCATCTGCATGTGAAGCCATTCTTCCAGACACGGTGTCAAGGGTTTCGGGTAATTTCATTCAGAGACTACGCCATATTATTGCTACGCATGGTGGATATGTGGAAAATATCGTACTACAGAGTTTCCCAGACCGCAGCGCCATCTGTTGTTGAAAATTGTAACTACTGTACTTTTGAAAGATTGTCTGCCTGAAAATGTACTGTTGTCCCAAGCATATTGCAGCAAACGGTGTATTTCTATCGCTGCTCGTTTAGTTTTTATTGCCGTTTCAAATATACCGGTCATTTTTGAAACACCCTGTAGATGTAGCTTGCTTTATAACTTCTTTCGTGGACTTAATTCTTTGTTCCAGTCGAACATTTTTAATCTTCAAACGAACCAATTCTTTCTTCAGTGCTTGAATTTCATGGTCTTTAAGTGAAATTAGCGGATCAGTAAAAACGTCTGTGTTGCTGGATTTGTCCAGCTTACTTTTCTTTGGAGATAAAGTTTTCAGTGTTAAGAGAGCTCTTTCTCTTACTGTTGTAGTGTCACAGCGACGTTCTCTCTCTGTTAGAACACTACCGGTAACATTCCCGGTGCTGGGACCTGGAACTTCGAATATATTTCCGTGCCAGTTTGGTATTTTTAGAGACGGAACAGCATTATCCTGTAGCTGTTTCCGTGTAGGTAGACCTAACAATTCATTCTGCAAGTCGCGTTTCTGATCGCTTTCAGAAAAATGTTCAGAACAAACTCTTGCATTATTAACGTTAATTTCGTCCTCTCGTTTACAACGAGCAATCCATTTACGCTATAGCTCAACATTTTTTTGGAAAACGATGATAAATTAAGCCTTCGCTCTTACGTCCACTATTACTACATTCAGCAACTGCACAATACGACGTATTTGTAGACATAATTCCAAGAACGAAGCTACAAGACTCATAGAACAATTCCTTTCCAACTGAACACTCGGCAGGACGAGAATTACACACAAACTAACGTGTAACACGAACTCACATGCACGCCTTCGATTGAAATACTGAGCGACACCGTTGTAAATAAACTGCAGTAGCTGCCAGGTGACGTCACAGCTCGAGATTCATCATGGCGGAGAAAAGAGTGGGAGGTCGCATTTGCACTCCCGTGGGGTGGAGTGGTCCGTGAACCAAAACAGAAACAGTCAGGTGCTACTGCTGCTACTGCTAATTATGAAACCACCTCCTAAAGATCTGCGTATGGCAGGGGTGGGCAGGAATCCTGCACATGTGCGGTGCACTTGGACGCGTGCAGTTAACAGGTGTTCCGCGTGCACACAGGGGCAAGCTGGCCACCCGCTTATCTCCCATCCCCACCATACCTTCTGTCCGCTCCTTCCTCTGTAATGAGTTTTGTTTCCTAGCTTGGTTTATTGAGTGAATGAATAAGGTTAGTAGGAGTGCTTGAAAGAAATCATGGTTTGAAAGAGTACCTATTACCTACAATACGTTTTATTTAATTATCACAGGTGGAGTTTACAATACGTTTAATATCTGGAACAAAATTTCTACATACAGACAAACACAAACAGTTACGTAAATTTTCATCACTGATGTTTGCTCTTAACCGAGACTTATTAATTCAGCAAATGGTTTTCCAGCTCTCGCTATATTAAGCGCAGTCTTATAACTTGCACATACCGCTGGGCTATTATTGTTGTCGGCCTGAAAACTTGAAAACAGTGCTCCATAAAATGTTAAATCAGTTAGATGAGAGACATGACGAGAGAAAGTCGCAGATCTCTCGTGACAACAGCAACTACGATAAACTGAAATGGCTCTGAGCACTATGGGACTTAACTGCTGTGGTCATCAGTTCCCTAGAACTTAGAACTACTTAAACCTAACTAACCTAAGGACATCACACACGTCCATGCCCGAGGCAGAATTCGAACCTGCGACCATAGCGGTCGCGCGGTTCCAGACTGTAGTGCCTAGAACCACTCGGCCACTCCATCCGGCCAACTACGACAGATTCATCTGGTGTTGTCAGATCGCTCTTCTTAAGCTCAGTCAATTCCCCATCCGCTCAGAATCCGACAATAAACTGTACTCGTCCTTGTGAAATTTATTATAATGGCCTTCAATACTAAACTTCTGTTGACCAGCGAGAATACTGCCACATATTAAACATTTCGAATTTTCACGTTTTTGCACAAAGAAAAAATGATTCTCCCATTACATTTTAAAATATAGCAAATCTCCACTTCTCCGTTTCTTGAAATACAACGTTCACTACATAGTGCTCGCTTCGCATCAACGTCCGCAGCTTAGCCTGGCACTACACTGCCGCAACCTGCCGGCTGTCGTCACAGTCCCGGTCGACGCCTGCACGCGAGCAGCACACGTGCAGCGCTGTGCGCTCGTGAGCCGCGTGCAACGTTTGCCCGCCCCTGGCGTATGGCTTATAAAGTAAACTTTGGCAACGATCTCTGCCCTCCTCAGGCACTGAGGTACACGCTGAAGACCAGAAATAGGTTATACGAACAGTCTCTGGCATGTGTACAAATGGTAACGGTTTTTTTTTGTCCTCCTCCACGCAGCCTCCAGCGTGATGATGGTAATAGCAGTATTACGTAACACACGTGTGGCGTGGAGGACATGGCATTGACCTCCTCCGCGTGTGCACAGCAAAAAACGCTGCGACAGCTGCTCCCCGCCACTTGCTGGAGAGCTGGGGGGCCACGCTTGCTGATTTTATTTCAGATGTTCCGAAACAGATGCCAAACCTCCTGCCCGCGTTCTCATCGCTGTTATTATTATTGTTGGTATCTGCTGGCTCCCTGCGTGCACATCACGTGCTTACACATACAGTTTAGCTTCTGGAGGAAGAATGATACTATTTTCTGCATTTTACAGCACGTCTTCCGAAAATAATAATGAATTTCCTTTCGTTTTCTTCTTCTTCTTTCAACTATAGATGTTAATAGTTTAGCAGTGCTAGCAGGAAGACTGTGATATGATGAGAGGAGGGGAATAATAATAAAAAATAAGGTTGCTCGTACACATAACACATAAAACGAGATGCTTTTTAGAGAAGTACTATCAGTCCATATTGTTCCACTGAGCAGGTTTACGCTATTGTAGTTTCTGTAGAATCAATCATCATCTTGTCGTGCTTCAGGTAACAGATATTTTCTTGTCACATACGCACATACAACGATTCCAGTCACAGCAGTAGTAAGCCACCGCTGACTTTTCTTTCTTTTTTTTTCTTTTTCCTCTTCCTCTCACAGAATGAAGATAGCATTCCTAGATCTGCAAGGATTCAAAGATGATGCAAATAATTCTGTGCCTAAACAAGCAGCTGCTATCATAGTAGATGGAATGCATGTTATTGCAGAGGAATATGTCACTATTGCTGAAGTTGTAGCCTTTAACAGCCTATCAGAAAAGACTCAGAAGATAAACTCGTGGCTGACACGTAATCATCACCACGAGCACTGGGGAATGGACGGCGTGTCATTACTTACTGCAAGGAATACTTTGTGGGAGTTGTGTAAATTCTGTGATTATATTATGGTAATGGGACAAGAAAAAGTAGAATGGACATCTGCTTTACTGGGTGTGCATCATGGATAGAGTCAACATGCAGCCTTTCGAGTGTCCTTGATTGAAAACTCTGAGAACATCTTTTAATATTCCTGAAGATCGATTGTTAGCAAAGACTAATGCAAGACTTATTATGAGATGGTACTTTGAGAATAATAAAAATTCTTCTTAGAATATATGTGTGTTCTTTCGTTTTTATTTTTTTATTTCCCTCCCTTCTTTTTCTTCCCGCACTCCAGTCCATATAAGCAATCATTTCATCAAAATTCTGTCATTACAAAGATATATTGTCTTCCATAAGGAACGCGCATTAAGGAGAGAGCATGATGCAAACTGCAATTGCTCATGAGCTTCACCGTCCTGCTCGTCGAACGTATCCTAGGAGACCGGTTATCACAAAAGGACTTGATGATCTCCATCAGGCAGACTTAGTTGACATGATTGCATATTCAAAATGGAATTCTGGATATAAATATTCATTAACAGTAATTGATGTTTACTCCAAATACGCGTGGGTTGCTGCTCTAAAGACTAAATCTGGTGTTGCAGTTGCTGTTGCGATTAAAAATATATACACAAAAAGCAAGCGAATCCCAGTACATTTACAAACTGATCTTGGGAAAGAATTCTACAATACTAGTTTTAAAAAGTTAATGCAACAACTCAGAATTAATCATTATTCCACTTTTTCAAATAAGAAAGCTTCTATAGTCGAACGCTTTAACAGAACTCTCAAGGGTCTTATGTTCAGAAAATTTACTGCTCAGGGCTCATACAAATGGGTTAACACTGTACAAGATCTGATCACACAGTATAATCACACGAAACACAGAACAATTCAAATGAGGCCAGTGGATGTAAAAGATAATAGCCTTCTATCTACTGTGTATTACAAAATCAAAATGATTGATCCACGTCGCTCAAAACTCAAAACTGGTGATTATGTCAGAATTAGTAAACAGAAAACAGTCTTTGACAAAGGATACACTGCCAACTGGTCCACGGAAATTTTCAAAATACGTGAAGTGCAAGAAACCAATCCGAGAACATATCTCCTTGAAGATTACAAATCTCAGCCCATAGCTGGAGCCTTCTATACAGAAGAGCTACAAAAAACAGATGACAAGCGACGGCAGCTTGGGTACGGTACCGCAGCTAACCTTAGCTGCGTATATACGTCCCAAAATGTGTCCCAGCTCCCCCATTACCTAACTACTGAGAAGAGAAGGACTATAAGTATTATATTGTACAAAATATTGAAGAATTCAATATTTTGTACAATATAATACTTATAGTCTTGATCTTCTCTTCAATACTGCTCTGTGTACACTTACACTACTGACCACTAAAATTGCTACACCAAAAAGAAATGCAGATGATACACGGGTATTCATTGTACAAAGATATTATACTATAACTGACATGTGATTACATTTTCACGCAATTTGGGTGCATAGATCCTGAGAAATCAGTACCCAGAACAACAACCTCTGGCCGTAATAACGGGCTTGATGCGCCTGGGCATTGAGTCAAACAGAGCTTCGATGGTGTGTACAGGTACAGCTGCCCATGCAGCTTCAACACGATATCACAGTTCATCAAGAGTATTGACTGGCGTATTGTGACGAGCCAGTTGCTCGGCCACCATTGACCAGCCGCTTTCAATTGTTGAGAGATCTGGAGAATGTGCTGACCAGGGCAACAGTCGAACATTTTCTGTATCCAGAAAGGCCTGTACAGGACCTGAAACATACGGTAGCGCATTATCCTGCTGAAATGTAGGGTAGAGCCACGGGTCCTGACACATCTGAAATGTAGCGTTCACTGTTCAAAGTGCCGTCAATGCGAACAAGAGGTGACCGAGACGTGTAACCAGTGGCACCCCATACCATCACGCCGGGTGATACGCCACTATGGCGATGACGAATACACGCTTCCAATGTGCGTTCACCGCGTTGTCGCCAAACACGGATACGACCATCATGATGCTGTAAACAGAAACTGGATTCATCCGAAAAAATGACGTTTTGCCACAGGCGCTCCTCTCTGTGATGCAGCGTCAAGTGTAACTGCAGTCATAGTCTCCTCGCTGATAGTCCATGCTGCTGCAAACGTCGTCGAAGTGTTCGTGCAGATGGTTGTTGTCTTGCAAACGTCCCCATCTGTTGACTCAGGGATCGAGACGTGGCTGCACTATTCGTTCAGCCAAGCGGATCAGATGCCTGTCATCTCGACTGCTAATGATACGAGGCCTTTGGGCTCCAGCACGGCGTTCCGTATTACCCTCCTGAACCCACCGATTCCATATTCTGCTAACAGTCACTGGATCTCGACCAATGCGAGCAGCAATGTCGCGATACGATAAAACGAAATCGCGACAGGCTACAATCCGACCTTTATCAAAGTCGGAAACGTGATGGTATGCATTTCTCCTCCTTACGCGAGGCATCACAACAACGTTTCACCAGGCAACGCCGGCCAACTGCTCTTTGTGTAGGAGAAATAGGTTGGAAACTTTCCTCACGTCAGCACGTTGTAGGTGTCGCCACCGCCACCAGCCTTATGTGAATGCTCTGAGTAACTAATCATTTGCATATCACAGCATTCTCTTCCTGTCGGTTAAATTTCGCGTCTGTAGTACGTCATCTTCGTGGTGTAGCAGTTTTAATGGCCAGTAGTGTAGTATTAGTATGTTCGCTTCTAAAAGTCCTGTGTCTTATACTGATATTCATGACATGCTCTACACATTAAGTAACGATAAATATTATGTGGTGACTTAAATCATTTTTACCCTTATCTTTGAAGAGGGTCCATAACTGAAAAGTCGCCTAATTCTCGTATATTCCGTGGAGAGCGGCGATGAGCTCTGACTTCATGGTCAATCACATTCCAGATGTGTTCGGTCGGCTTAAGATGTGGCGTGTTGAAGAGCCAAAACATCAACTGGATCTTGGCATCGTGTGCCTCGAACCACTCAAAGCACTCCTGGCCTTGTGACATTGCGCATTATCTTGTTGAAAAATACCACTACCGTAGGAAAACATGATTGCCATGAAGGGTTGTAGGTGGTCTGCAGCCAGTGTACGATACTTCTTCGCTGTCATGATGCCTTGCACGAGCTCCACTGGAACCATGGATGCTCACGTGGATGTTCCTCAGAATATAATGGAGCCGCCGACAGCTTGTCTCAGACCTGCAGTACAGGTGACAAAACGCTGTTCCCTTGGAGGACGACAGATTCGAGCCCTCCCATCGGCATAATTCAGAAGCTACCGGGATTCATCAGACCATGCAAAGCTCTGCATCACCCAGTAGCGATGGTAACTTGTCAATTTGAGAGGTGTCATGAGCCCCCTCTCATATTTCTATCTTACGATTCCCCTCTCTAATTGCATGCAGTGGAAAGTTGCTATTCCTTCATACGCGGACTTCCCACGCAGCATCTCTCGTCACCCGGGTGGTCCAGTGACAGGCGGGCTCGGTTGACTTTGAATGGGTAAGCCGAGAGGTGTGAGGGAGTCGAGTGAATGCTTTCCAGACGCCGACATTGTCAAGAGGCACGCCCGCAGGGCCTGAAGTAGTGGCTGGGCTAGAGGTTCCGTTACTTCACAGAAACTTAGCGAAAACACTTTCTGGCGCTCTACCAGCGAGGCGTGGGAATGACTTGTGTACCCAGGCAGCTGTGGCGGGAAAATTCCCGCGCTTTCTGCAAAATAGTAACTGTGATTGGCATGCTCAGGGCATAGCTCCGTGACGTAGCAAGATCGGCGCAGAAATTGGCGCCAAGAATCTCCATTGGTGGAATGGTAGTGTTCCGGCAATGGAGTGGAATTTTCCGCCGGTTTTCGAGTTGCTGATTGGAACGTTTAACCACGGCCACTGTCGTGGGGGCGGGAATGTTCTGTGTTCGGTTTTGTACGGGTGCTCTTGTGAGTAGTCGGCTCTCGCCTTTCGGTCGAGGACGTCGAAGCAACCAGCCAACGGCTCCGGTACGCCAGATCGCGTCCTGGCAGTCAAGAAGACAGTTTGGTAATGTATATCCCCAGCACCGGCAGATAGGGATTTTCCTAGGTGATAATCAGAGCTCAGCAGAGCGCGCCTGTTCGTCTTTTTTTTTAACTTTGTTCTGTCTTGGGTAGCAGCAATTAAAGTTGGGTTGGCTATGTGTTTTCTCTAAGATTTGAGTTGCAAGGAATTGGCTGCACATACCACTTCGTCATAATCCTCACAATCTAGTTTAGGGACAACTTCACATTCACAGCGTTTGTTTGAGTATCCAATTTGAGCCAATTTGATATATTGTAAATGTTTCATGTGTTTTTGTTTATTATTTTGTCTTTAGTCTTAATAAACCATATTGTTATTTTGGACAGAACTTTCATTCTGTTAATCGGTAGAGCAACCCCATCATTCCTCACTATGTTAATGGAACCTTCGTTTAATTAACTCATTTATCAAATTAAATTATTGCAGGTGCCAAACACTCTTCTACTCCACTGGCAGGGTCGATTAGAGTCAGTTCGCGTATTTTTTTTATCCTTGTGCAACAGAAAAAGTTGAAGTTAGAATAGGGGGGCTTAGAGCATCATGTACATATGTAGATTCTAGAAGAATTTAGTGTTAAATACACTGCTAGCCCCGGCACCTCGCAAATTTCAGTCGTAGTTGTGGATGTCGTGGTGTTAACATTGGCACATGTATGGCTCTTCAGCTGCGGAGGACCATCGTCAGGAGGGTTTGGTGCACTGTGTGTTCAGACACACATGTACTCTGCCCAGAATTGAAGTCTGATGTTAGTTTCACCACAGTTCGCCACCTGTCATATTTTACCAATCCGCCGAGCCTGTGACGTCCGACATCTGTCATGATGAGCGGCCACCCAACGCCACGTCTGGACGTGGTTTCACCTGGGGTTCGCCACATGTTGAAGACACTCACGACAGCACTCCTTGAACGCCCAGCAAGTTCTGCAGTTTCCGAAGTGCTCGTGGTGAGTTTCCCGGCCATCACAGTCTGTCCTCGGTCAAACTCAGATAGATTGTGTGACTTCGCCATTATACACGTGGACAGCACGCTCACTGTTACTACATGCACCGTGTGTGTGTCTGACTAGCAGACATTCCTCACCAGGTGACGCTACTATCGCCTGGATCGATTTATATCGATAGCTAGTTGGTGGCCATAATGTTCTCAATGATCAGTGTATATCCGCGATGCGAAAATTTATCTACAACTACATTTATACCCCACAAGCCACCCAACGGTGTGTGGCTGAGCGCACTTTACGTGCCACTGTCATTACCTCCCTTTCCTGTTCCTGTCTCGTATGGTTCGTGGGAAGAACGACTGTCGTAAAGCCTCCGTGCGCGCTCGAATCTCTCGAATTTTACATTCGTGATCTCCTCGGGAGGTATAAGTAGGGGGAAGCAATATATTCGATACCTCATCCAGAAAGGGACCCTCTCGAAACCTGGACAGCAAGCTACACCGCGATGCAAAGCGCCTCTCTTGCAGAGTCTGCCACTTGAGTGTCCTAAACATCTCCGTAACGCTATCACGCTTACCAAATAACCCTGTGACGAATCGCGCCGCTCTTCTTTGGATCTTCTCTATCTCCTCCGTCAACCCGATCTGGTACGGATCCCACACTGACGAGCAACACTCAAGTATAGGTCGAACGAGTGTTTTGTAAGACACCTCCTTTGTTGACGGACTACATTTTCTAAGGACACTCCCAATGAATCTCAACCTGGCTCCCGCCTTACCAACAATTAATTTTATATGATCATTCCACTTCAAATCGTTCCGCACGCATACTCCCAGATATTTTACAGAAGTAACTGCTACCAGTGTTTGTTCCGCTATCATATAATCATACAATAAAGGATCCTTCTTTCTATGTATTCGCAATACATTACATTTGTCTATGTTAAGGGTCAGTTGCCACTCCCTGCACCAAGTGCCTATCCGCTGCAGATCTTCCTGCATTTCGCCGCAATTTTCTAATGCGGCAAATTCTCTGTATACTACAGCATCATCCGCGAAAAGCCGCATGGAACTTCCGGCACTATCTACTAGGTCATTTATATATATTGTGAAAAGCAATGGTCCCATAACACTTCCCAGTGGCACGCCAGAGGTTACTTTAACGCCTGTAAAAATCACTATTGATGTGTTGCTACATGCGTCACGCGAGGTGAGATAGTGGGCGAGTCAGATGTGGACCAGTTGTCTGTCTTTTGACCGACTGCCGTGACATCACCAGCGTGCACGTGACTTCAGATCTGGGGTAGGAAATATCACGTCTTAAATACATTGACATACAGGGTGTTTCAAAAATGACCGGTATATTTGAAACGGCAATAAAAACTAAACGAGCAGCGATATAAATACACCGTTTGTTGCAATATGCTTGTGACAACAGTACTTTTTCAGGCAGACAAACTTTCGAAATTACAGTAGTTACAATTTTCAACAACAGATGGCGCTGCGGTCTGGGAAACTCTATAGTACGATATTTTCCAAATATCCACCATGCGTAGCAATAATATGGTGTAGTCTCTGACTGAAATTACCCGAAACCTTTGACAACGTGTCTGGCGGAATGGCTTCACATGCAGATGAGATGTACTGCTTCAGCTGTTCAATTGTTTCTGGATTCTGGCGGTGCACCTGGTCTTTCAAGTGTCCCCACAGAAAGAAATCACAGGGGTTCATGTCTGGCGAATAGGGAGGCCAATCCACGCCGCCTCCTGTATGTTTCGGATAGCCCAAAGCAATCACACGATCATCGAAATATTCATTCAGGAAATTAAAGACGTCGGCCGTGCGATGTGGCCGGGCACCATCTTGCATAAACCACGAGGTGTTCGCAGTGTCGTCTAAGGCAGTTTGTACCGCCACAAATTCACGAAGAATGTCCAGATAGCGTGATGCAGTAATCGTTTCGGATCTGAAAAATTGGCCAATGATTCCTCTGGAAGAAATGGCGGCCCAGACCAGTACTTTTTGAGGATGCAGGGACGATGGGACTGCAACATGGGGCTTTTCGGTTCCCCATATGCGCCAGTTCTGTTTATTGACGAAGCCGTCCAGGTAAAAATAAGCTTCGTCAGTAAACCAAATGCTGCCCACATGCATATCGCGGTCATCAATCCTGTGCACTATATCGTTAGCGAATGTCTCTCGTGCAGCAATGGTAGCGGCGCTGAGGGGTTGCCGCGTTTGAATTTTGTACGGATAGAGGTGTAAACTCTGGCGCATGAGACGATACGTGGACGTTGGCGTCATTTGGACCGCAGCTGCAACACGGCGAACGGAAACCCGAGGACGCTGTCGGATCACCTGCTGCACTAGCTGCGCGTTGCCCTCTGTGGTTGCCATACGTGGTCGCCCTACCTTTCCGGTACGTTCATCCGTCACGTTCCCAGTCTGTTGAAATTTTTCAAACAGATCCTTTATTGTATCGCTTTTCGGTCCTTTGGTTACAGTATACCTCCGTTGAAAACTTCGTCTTGTTGCAACAACACTGTGTTCTAGGCGGTGGAATTCCGACACCAGAAAAATCCTCTGTTCTAAGGAATAAACCATGTTGTCTACAGCACACTTGCACGTTGTGAACAGCACACGCTTACAGCAGAAAGACGACGTACAGAATGGCGCACCCACAGACTGCGTTGTCTTCTATATCTTTCACATCACTTGCAGCGCCATCTGTTGTTGAAAATTGTAACTACTGTAATTTCGAAAGTTTGTCCGCCTGAAAATGTACTGTTGTCCCAAGCATATTGCAACAAACGGTGTATTTCTATCGCTGCTCGTTTAGTTTTTATTGCCGTTTCAAATATACTGATCATTTTTGAAACACCCTGTAAATATCTTTGCAGCCTGGGAGTTATTAGCTACTGTTGTATACAGGGGATAATTGCGATAGTTATGAAACTACATACAGTGTAATGTGAAGAGAGAGAGAGAACAAAGCTAAATGTTTGTGTGTAGGTTGTTCTGTAGAGTGCTGCTACTTTGTAGAAGTAATGAATTTTATGCTTTCTTCTACACCATGGAATTCAGTTACTGCCTAATAATGATCGATTGTTGCTTGCGGTTATGAAGACTTGTTGTATACTTGTAACGTGCTGGATACTAGATGGTTCTGGTTACGTGATCTTGGCGTCACTTTCGATTAGGACTTCTAAATTTAGAGCAGATACTGACGCTACTGTTAAGATCGTGTTACATGATTGACTGGTTGTTGCTGAGCCGCACCAATACACAAATGAACCTGTGTAATATCGGAATCTCTGTGAAACTGCCAGGATCCTATGAGTCTAAATTACGACTACATATATTGACACCGTCCCCATATGGCTGTTTCCGAAGCTCTGCGCAGAAGAAACATATTTTTTTTTCTGACAGGTATCCAGGAAATCCGAATCTTTGATCCATTTTTGCACGGCATTTTACATGGTCCTCCACGTGAGCTAGACACTGTTGTCTCCAAAGTGTTCGACAGATTTTAGTTACACAGCCGAAGCGATTCTGAGTCACTGGCTGAATGTGCTTCATTCTTGCTTAGTGATGTCCGAACAGAGATATGAAATTAGGATATTATGGGCTCAGCGAACACTTATAATAGTTTTACATATATGTCTGCCATGTAAACACCATTTCTCGCCATCAAATGCAAGTCCTACATCCCGTCAAGGTCATACCGTCAAGTAAGGATACTTTAGCGAGTGAATAACTCCTCAAACGTATCGATTTTCTTGTGTCTTCGAGCTGTTTACGTGAATTGTGCGTTGATGGCTGTCACAAGTGCAATAATGTCTCGTGAAACGAACGTCTCCGAATTGTTTTGTTGTCTTCCTTAACTAACATAATTGGGGCGCATCTCTCCTCAGTCAGCACAAAATCAGATTAACAGAAGAGATAGAGAAGATCCAATTCTAAGCGGAAGTGCTCATTACGGAGACGCTAAAACAGCGGATCTCCATCCAGTGGTGTTCGCTACAAGATAGGATTTACTGTACGGATCTTGGTACGGAAAAAAGAAAATATATCATTGTGATGAAGTGTTAGAATCTCTTTTCCGAGAATATCTCAAATGACTAAGAGGAAAGTTAAACAAAATTCCAAGAGTGCGTGTATTAAGGTGGTCATCAACGGCACGCTTGAGACAGATGGCGCTGGCGGCAGTCGGCACCCCCGGGCGACTGTTATTTCAACTAGTGGGCCATAACTCATTGTAATAACCATAATTCATAGCGAAGATGCCGGACACTTGGAGAGGAGGGCAGAGCCGTTTCTACCGCAATTTTGATATCAAATTTATATCAAATTAATTGAACAATTAATTACCCCACGACCACCCCAGGATGGCATTACGGATTTTCCCCAGGCGGCACGAGGATCCTCCCTACTCCCCTCCCCCATCTGTCGTACTGGCGGGAATTTCGTATTTTGTCGAGAATTTTTTTTTTTAAAAAAGTTGGGAATTTAAAAATAGCAGGAATTTCTTTGTCCCGAGGCTGCACTGACGTCCCAGTCCCACCCTCCACACAAGAATTGGCATGAAATTCACAATATAGGGTACCCTTTCTGGGGATCGAACCCAGGTCCTTCACAGCCAGATTTTCAGTCTCTGTACAACTGCAGGAGAGGAAGGTTAGATCAGTGTAGTTTATTTATTTTGAGTGGGAATCTGAAGTAAAGATCGGTCCTAGTGCTGTAAACACCGGTACCTCTAATACCCAGTAGCACGTCCTCTTGCATTGATGCATCCTTGTATTCGTCGTGGCATACTATCCACAAGTTCATCAAGGCACTGTTGGTCCAGCTTGTCCCACTCCGCTACGGCGATTCGGCGTGTCTCCTTCAGGGAGGTTGGTGGGTCACGTCGTCCATAAACAGCCCTCTTCAATCTATCCCAGGCATTTTCGGTAGGTTTCATGTCTGGAGAACATGCTGGCCACTCTAGTCGAGCGATTTCGTTATCCTGAAGGAAGTCATTCACAAGATGTGCACGATGGGGGCGCGAATTGTCGTTCATGAAGACGAATGCCTTGTCAATATGCTGCCGATATGGTTGCACTGTCGGTCGGAGGATGGCATTCACGTATCGTACAGCCGTTACGGAGCCTTCCATGAGTACCAGCGGCGTAGTTCGGCCCCACATAACGCCACCCCAAAACAGCAGCCGGCCAGTGTGGCCGCGCGGTTCTAGGCGCTTCAGTTTGGAACCGCGTGACCGCTACGGTCGCAGGTTCGCATCCTGCCTCGGGCATTGATGTGTGTGATGTCCTTAGGTTAGTTAGGTTTAAGTAGTTCTAACTCTATGGGACTGACGACCTCAGATGGTAAGTCCCATAGTGCTCAGAGCCATTTGAACCAACACATTCAGCTAGCAAGCGGCACACATTACGGTGAGCAGAAGACTTCCCCAATAACGTAATGATGCTAGGACGAAACAGTAACACGATAACCAACAGTAAACGAATGTTCCAAGATGGATAGAAGTGAGTGGTAATAGTGCGTCTTAGGAGGAGAGAGACATAATTAAAAACACACACACACACACACACACACAGACGACAGCAACTTCTATATTACAATACGTCTGCACAGTAGCCTTGGTTCTATAGGAAGACAAAACAAAAAAACAAAAAAAAGCAGGTGCGGGTATCACAGTATCGATTTTCTTGTTAAAGCTACACGTGGTTTTATAAATTGCGGGTGCAAGTTTAGTATTTAGGTACGATATTGATTTGTATGATTCATTAAAAAAACTAGACTTTCGCTACCAGCTACAAAAGCCGCAACTGCACCTTGGTTGTGATCACAGTAATAGCGTACTAACCACTCGGTGGTAAGTGCAGGATCGTGCCACCGGAATGCAGGACGAAAAATGGTTCAAATGGCTTTGAGCACTATGGGACTTAACGTCTGTGGTCATCAGTCCCCTAGAACTCAGAACTACTTAAACCTAACTAACCTAAGGACATCACACACATCCATGCTCGATGCAGGATTCGAACCTGCGACCATAGCGGTCACCCGGTTCCAGACTGAAGCGCCTAGAACCGCTCGGCCACACAGGCCGGCGGAAAGCAGGACACCACATGGTGATCATCTTACCGAATTTTTATAAAGTGATGACATGTCCACAGTGTACCGTCTCCTGCAAAAACTTCTAAAACAGGTAGTTCAAATGGTTCAAATGGCTCTGAGCACTTGGGACTCAACAGCTGAGGTCATTAGTCCCCTAGAACTTAGAACTAGTTAAACCTAACTAACCTAAGGACATCACAAACATCCATGCCCGAGGCAGGATTCGAACCTGCGACCGTAGCGGTCTTGCGGTTCCAGACTGCAGCGCCTTTAACCGCACGGCCACTTCGGCCGGCTAAAACAGGTAGTAAAATATTACAAAACCCACAAGTGAAATTTGTCGATGACAAATAAAAAATACGTGTGTTTATGTATGTAAAAGTGTTAGTAATGATGAAATACAGTACTGGACTTAAAAATTGCTACACCAAGAAGAAACGCAGATGAAAAACGACTATTCATTGGACAAATATATTATAGTAGAACTGACATGTGATTACATTTTCACGCAATTTGGGTGCATAGATCCTGAGAAATAAGTACCCAGAACAACAACCTCTGGCCGTAATAACGGCCTTGATACGCCTGGGCATTGAGTCAAACAGAGATTGGATGGCGTGTACAGGTACAGCTGCCCATGCAGCTTCAACACGATACCACAGTTTATCAAGAGTAGTGACTGGCGTATTGTGACGAGCCAGTTGCTCGGCCACCATTGACCAGACGTTTTCAATTGTTGAGAGATCTGGAGAATGTGCTGGCCAGCGTAGCAGTCGAACATTTTCTGTATCCAGAAAGGCCCGAACAGGACCTGCAACATGCGGGCGAGCATTATCCTGATGAAATGTAGGGTTTCGCAACGATCGAATGAAGGGTAGAGCGCCGGGTCGTAACACATATGAAATGTAACGTCCACTGTTAAAAGAGCCGTCAATGCGAACAAGAGGTGACCGAGACGTGTAACCAATACCATCACGCCGGGTGATACGCCACTATGGCGATGACGAATAGACGCTTCCAATGTGCGTTTACCGCGATGTCGCCAAACACGGATGCGACCATCATGATGCTGTAAACAGAACCTGGATTCATCCAAAAGAATGACGTTTTGCCATTCGCGCACCCAGGTTCGTCGTTGAGTACACCATCGCAGGCGCTCCTGTCTGACGCAGCGTCAAGGGTAACCGCAGCCATGGTCTCAGAGCCGATAGTCCATGCTGCTGCAAACGTCGTCGAACTGTTCGTGCAGATGGTTGTTGTCTTGGAAACGTCCCCATCTGTTGACTCAGGGATCGAGGCGTGGCTGCACGACTCGTGACAGCCGTGCGGATAAGATGCCTGTCATCTCGAGTGCTAGTGATACGAGGCCGTAGGGATCCAGCACGGCGTTCCGTATTACCCTCCTGAACCCACCGATTCCATATTCTGCTAACAGTCATTGGATCTCGACCAACGCGAGCAGCAATGTCGCGGTACGATAAACTGCAATCGCGATAGGCTACAATCCGACCTTTATCAAAGTCGGAAACGTGATGGTACGCATTTCTCCTTCTTAGATGAGGCATCACAACAACGTTTCACCAGGCAACGCCGGTCAACTGTTTTTTGTGTATGAGAAATCGGTTGGAAATTTTCCTCATTTCAGCACGTTGTAGGTGTCGCCACTGGCTCCAGCCTTGTGTGAATGCCCTGAAAAGCCAATCCTTTGCATATCACAGCATCTTCTTCCTGTCGGTTAAATTTCGCGTCTGTAGCACGTCATTTTCGTGGTGTAGCAATTTTAACGGCCAGTAGTGTATTGTTTTGGAATGAGAAAATTCTGCACTTTTATGTGTTTTGAACTTTAAAGTATTAATAATATATATATATATTTCTGTGTAAACAATACTATGAATTACAAGGACTATGACTATATTATGTCATGGAATTTCTATAATTGTAAGGTAAAGACTTGGTGAATAGAATGATCGTTCTGGCGTCAAATGTCGAACTTGCTTCTGTAATGGAGCTTCTGAATGCACGAATTTGTTAACTGTACGTAAGATTTTTCAAAATATGTGTATAAAAAGTATTTGTCCCTGGCAAGTATAATATGAAATATAATTAATCACATGATTTTAGTCCTTGACTTACAAGATAACAGGAAAAACCACTGCAAATATTTGGCCATCAGAAAAAGAAAATAGTTTGTGCAGAAAATTTTTCATTCATGACTTGTGCAAAGGTAAGAAATTATAATTTGAGGCTCCGGCTTGCCTAAGAGTAAATCACTGACAGGTAAAAATCTTGTTTTCATTGCCGTAAATGTTATTCAACTCATAATTGACAGTATAAAAGGTAGGTGTTTAACAAAGAATTTACGTAACATTGAGCATAATAGTGCAGCTACGTAGTGATTATATCGTATCTCTCCTTGCAACAATATTTATTTTTAAGGACATTAGCTACAAATATTTTAAACAAACCACGCGTATTTTTGAGCTAGTCGCGTGTGTTGACAATGTAAGTAAACAGTTATAATCCAGATTAGAACCTTTACTCAGAATTATTTGCCTTTATAGCAACATTTATGATTGTTAGCGTATATTTTAGCCGCTAATGCAAGCGTGCGAAATATGAGCGACCTCACGCGTTAAAAACATTTTCATCCACGATTCTAAACGTAACAAACTGATACATTTTATAAAAAAGGAGAAAGAGCTACAGAGACGATATAATCAATTGTAGGTGAGTAACTAGATACGTATCTCGTCTGCGAAGATTTAAAAAATAGGAGACACTGGTAGTTTCACTTGTATTTTTCTTTTTAACGATTGCCGATGACAGTGATATAACAGATTCCAGATCATCCTTGTACTTTACAGAGTCATGTATGGTTTTAATACTAATAATAATCATGTCTTTTTCCCGTGTCTAGAAAACCTGCACATATCTCTTCCATCGGTGTTTCACCGTCTTGATTTAAACAACGCATCACAATCGATGTTCTCTCCATCAAATAAAGACGGGAACCGTGTAGAATGCACACATACACACACACACACACACACACACACACAGCGAGAGAGAGAAAGAGAGAGAGAGATTGTGTGTGAAATCTTATGGGAATGAACTGCTAAGGTCATCAGTCCCTAAGCTTACACACTACTTAATCTAAATTATCCTAAGGACAAACACACACACCCATGCCCAAGGAAGGACTCGAACCTCCGCCGGGACCAGCCGCACGGTCTATGACTGCAGCAAGCGCCTTAGAGAGAGAGAGAGAGAGAGAGAGAGAGAGAGATATAGTAAAATCTGTTGTACCTCTACAGCTAGACATGCACTGAAATCGCAATGACCCACGCCAAATCAGTATGTCCCTTACCACCAGACAGTTTGCTCACTTCCCACCAACATCATTTTCTTTTGCACATGTCGGAACACAGCTCACAATAACTTTACACTCCAGCACATACGCATTTTAGACAAGCAATGCAATTCTCCTTTGTATCCGTGAAACATCCGAAAAAATTATGGTGTGTCCGCATTCACTACAGCTAGATGTGGCTATTCTTCTTTTGTAGGAAATTATTTCACATTTAGGTATTCCAGCCAGTCATATTCGAGAACACATTGCCGGTATTTTCAGTGAGCGCTTCCGGGAGGTGTTTGCATCCCGCCAAGACTCTCTCAAACTAGTGTTGTGAAACGCGGATATCCGGTACTACGTGATACGGATACCGAACGAAACGTGCACTGTACTCCCATTGCAGTGAGGTAACTACTGTTCCGCGGAAATTGGCTGCCAACCAGAGCGACAAATCTCATCGTAAAGTGCGTATCCGGCATTCAGATCACACGAATTCGATGGCTGAGGAGTGCTCCTCAGACGACAGTTAATTACACGGCTAATGATTGGTGTATTTGTGTGGGTTGATGGTGTAAAATGCACTGAAAAGTGCTACAGCTATGTTTACTAAATTCGACTGGACGAGCACTTACATTTACTGAACTGACTATTCATTACAGCAACATGGTACTGCAGTGCTAGTGAAATACGGGAAGAGAATTTATTAAGGGTAAGCATGGTGTCATCTCCTGAGCTGAACAGTCACCCAACGTCTTCAAATTGAATGACGGACGAGTCTTTCGAAACGGGCTCCGATGATTGCTATACTTTCATCTGCCTAGCTTCAGATACTTTTGAGAGGGTACATATACGGTTAAATTCTGTCTCTGATTTCAATGCAGATCAGTTGGTGAAGTGAATTTGCTGTCAACGTACAAACTTATAAACCCAAATACAGACTATTTCAGAACGGGAGCTATTGATCGATGTTGTCATATTAGGGAACTAATAGACAGGGAGTAGTGGACGCGATTCCCTGTCTTTGTTAGCGGCCA
Source organism: Schistocerca cancellata (assembly GCF_023864275.1). Lineage (NCBI taxonomy): Eukaryota > Metazoa > Arthropoda > Insecta > Orthoptera > Acrididae > Schistocerca > Schistocerca cancellata. The sequence goes on from NC_064626.1 coordinate 1,240,198,824, forward strand.
CTGCTGGGGTCCTCTTCGCACTCCCCATCGCTCTGTGGGCGTGCAGCAAAAGGAGTATTTGTTCTAGCCAGCAGTGAAGAATCGTCAGCGGCCCTCTCTATAATGACCTGACACTAGACTTGGCCACTGTTTCTATGTTTCGATACAGTGTATCGGTACCTGGAACTGTTTCAGTGTTTCGGAACGGCTATGGTTCACAATTTCGAAACAGAGGTGTTTCATTCCACCCCTGTCTCGGATCTCGAGCCAGACACAGAAACTGTATCGTTCTTTCAAAATAAGACTGTTTCAGTCCACCTGCGCCTGGAACGGAGTAATTGTATCGAAACAGTGATGTTTCATTCCGCTCTGTGTCGGACGAGATTCGTGCTCGGCACAGATACTGAAACACAACATACCACTTCATGAAACACTTTCAAGAGTGTCGAAATCTTTAGACAAGCAATAGCATGAAGCTTAAGATATCCGAAAATAAAGCTTCGTTTCTAGCTGACTGTCCTCTTCCGAAATGGCGTTACATGCTTTATAAACACTAACCAAACAATAAAACAACGCATACTATTCACATTCAAAATAATAAATATGTGAAAATCATTCAGTTAAATTACACTTTTTTTATAACATACGCTTCTCTGTTCATGTACAGTAATCATATTAAGAAACGCAAGTAAGACTACAACATTTTAAATAAAAAAAGGCGTAGAGTGATAGTTATTAGATATGTACATAAATTTGATGTAGGTATAATTGCAAGCAATCTGTTTGATATATCACTGATAGTGTAATGGTGAACGGGAAGCATAGTAAATTTATAGTAACGGTTCGAAACACCTTGAAACACAAAAATTTTTTTCTGTTATATTTTGTTGTTTATTCAAATTATTTGGCGTTATTTGTGAGTCTATAGTCACTGTGTCTATTACCCACAATGATTCCCTTTGTGTGCATGGAAATTAGCAGGATGGGTATATTAGCCCTACTAATGAAGAACCTCCAGTTCCGTTCGTGGTGGTTCTTCTGTCTTCAGCGAAGGCTTTCCTCAGCCAATTGAAAAGTATGAAAGTCTCATGAAAGCGCCTAAGTGATAGTTTCATACTTTCTGCGATATGATTAGCGCTCTCGCACCTCATTTGTGTTTATATGGACATACTTATACAGTAGACATTCAAGATGATAAAATGTGTAGGTTTATTAGATTACAAAACACAAACTGTTTCACTGTTTCGAAACACCGTATCGAAACATTATATTGTACTGTTTCATTTGTTTCGAAACATTTACGTGTTTCAGTTTGCCCATCTCTACCTGACACTACACAAACAATGGCTTACTCGACAGAGGCAGCGGTGTCATTGTCGGTGGACTAGCGCAGCTGCGAGCTCTGTGTTTCTTATTTTTCAGCTCCAGCTATACATCGATGTAGTGACCGCTCTAACAGTTGGCGACTACAAATTAAATACTTTGAAAGTGGATCACGATATTTGTCTTAGAGAAACGACGCTTCTCCAATGGTCTACAGTTGGCGGGACCTTGTGCTTGTGTGTGTGTGTGTGTGACGCCCGCGCCCTTATGAGTGGATTGCTGCTCCCGCACACACACACACACACACACACACACACACACAAAATACGTCTGCGACTTGCAAGCAACTCAAACCCCTCCGCTTATATACATATTTTCAACACTAAACGAAATTCATCGCCAGAAATACTGCATTGAGGTTCCCACGTACAGAAGTACATAAGTAGGCAGACAACATCGCTGGTGAATTATACATTTCCGCTGTTGATGAACACTATTCGCATTGCTTTTGTAAACGATCGGCATTCTGATAGAGCGAATGAAATGGTTATGGAGCGCTCGTCAATTACAAGTAGCTCTCACGCTAAATGGGAGTGATTGCAGCAGCCTCTAACAGCAGACGCTCGTTTTACATGTTAGCAGCCCGTCTCGCGCTCCGCTCCTCTTTTCATCGAATTCAACGTCTGAGTCGACTAAATGAGAATCCATTCTGCAAATACCCCTTTTAAACCCCCTTGATGTAATTATGTCATTGATCTGACAGGGGGGGGGGGGGCAGAACATCTATTATTACAGATTCTATCTATCTATCTATCGCTTGATCCTTGTCCCGCATTTACGCAGGGTCAGCCATCGTTAATCGGATTTGGCATGTTAATGGTTAAGGGGTGGCCGCATGCCCTTCCTGCCGCCACCCCGTACCCCCCCCCCCCCCCCCCCGGGGACGGAATTAGTGTATGGTTAAGGGGTGGCCGCATGCCCTTCCTGCCGCCACCCCGTACCCCCCCCCCCCCCCCGGGGACGGAATTAGTGTACCCCAACTGTCTGCGTCGAGTCTAATCCATGGAATAGTGCGAATGTGTTCAGATGTCTGCGAGCCGTCTAACTGAGGCGGAACAGGGGGACCACCCCAGTATTCACCTAGCGGGATGTGGAAAACCGCCTAAAAACCACATCCAGGCTGGCCGGCACATCGGCCCTCGACGTTAATCCGCCGGGCGGATTCAATCCGGGGCCGGCGCGTCTACCCGAGTCCAGGAAGCAGCGCGTTAGGGCTCTCGGCTACCCTGGCGAGTATTCAACACTCTTAACTATTTAGTATTATCATTCCAGGTTTGGTGTATAAGGCTGTGCAGCTACAGGACGTAAGCTAACCATTCGGGACGTATTCCAGCAGGCAGTCCCACCCGCAGCTAGTCGGGTATTTACAGGGCAGCTTGTCCAATAGCGATGTACTCGACCTACAACCTGCCCCCATCAACTGGCTAACCATGGCTCTGTCTCTCGTCCACAGCCACTACGGTTCCATCAGTGATCCACATTATCGTTGAGCTGATCATGGCTACGAGGATTTGGCGCAAATCTCTCTTTCTCCTTAATTACCAACAATTGGTGTGTCTATTCATCCACACATATATGTAGTTCGAAAGACTATGATTCTTATATCTTTTTCCAGCACAAAGCGATGAACGGCTGGAGCTCGTCCACACTTTTATGTGGATCGGAGTAGCTGAAGAAGAGGAAGAAGACACAATCTCCACAGTTGCCACTGTGGAGTTCAATGTGTACTGTGTTACGGCACTTTGATCTACGTAGAGTGGCGTGGCGGGACGCGACTCTAATCTGTTTATCGACAATAGCCCTGCCTTCAAGACTAGACACATATCGTCCCAGTATTAATGTAAATCGTTAAATTTAAGCCCAAGATGTTTAATTGTGTGAATCTAATGGTAACTGCGCACGAACTACTAATCCGACTGCCGCGCGGGATTAGCCGAGCGGCCGGCCGAAGTGGCCTTCCGGTTCTAGGCGCTGCAGTCTGGAACCGCGAGACTGCTACGGTCGCAGGTTCGAATCCTGCCTTGGACATGGATGTGTGTGATGTCCTTAGGTTAGTTAGGTTTAACTAGTTCTAAGTTCTAGGGGACTAATGACCTCAGAAGTTGAGTCCCATAGTGCTCAGAGCAATTTGAACCATTTTTAGCCGAGCGGTCTGGGGCGCTGCAGTCATGGGCTGTGCGGCTGGTCCCGGCGGAGGTTCGAATCCTCCTCGGGCATGGCTGTGTGTGTTTGTCCTTAGGATAATTTAGGTTAAGTAGTGCGTAAGCTTAGGGACTGATGACCTTAGCAGTTAAGTCCCATACGATTTCACACACATTTGAACATTTTGAACACTCATCCGACTAAAACAGAAGTACACAGGTTACATGCCCTCTTGCACCATACCCACAGTGACAATACTACACTCAGCAGTAGTATGGCAATGTGCTGAGGTGGTGAATGATAAACCCACTTTAGCATCGGTACTTGTCGTTATAATAATTGGGATTTGATTAAATCTCGTGCACACTGCACGTTATCTGAAACATAAATACGCTCGTTCCATGAGCGAGCGAATTAAATGGTTATGGAGCGCTCATCATCAAATCTCAGTAAAATTGCTTACGTTATAAGTTATAACCCATAACTTGGGCAATGGCGTTATTATTCAAAATTTAAATGATTAAAACCTCTTAATGACAAACCAACAAGTTTATAACCTGAAGTAGCTACAGCTATCGCTGGTTATTTACGTTATTCACGCTAACGCTCGGTATAGTTTACTATGCGAAGATCTTTCACTCACTTCTATAAAACAAAATCACCTAAAACGCGTAATAAATATTTGCCGTGAACAAATTTTCACATACTTACGGTAGATCTCAATTTCGCCCACCCTTCTGCAGTTAAATTTAATAAACTGTTTCTTATTACTATAATTTCGAGCGTAGCAACCAAAGCTATAATTTCATTGCAAACCAGCCATTGTTATCTCTGCGATACTATTAACTTACGATCTGTAAATGTTATTTATTATTGCCTCTTTTCCTGATTTCTTTCTCTTTAAATTCTTGAAGTAACCGTTAAGTGAATAAAGAAGTAATACCTTTACCTTTTCTTAAGTGAAATCTATTTAAATCCCTTTTCTCTAGTTACTGATTTTAAATCTTCATAACATCTCAATAAGAGATTGATTCTTTGAGTCTACCTCTATGAAGCCTCGAATAACTGACTTACCTTTGCAGGACTGACTTTTAACCACTTTGTATCACTGTGGCTTTTTATTATTTACGCCACTTGCGTGTCTTTCAGTGGTGACTCAAACTTTTCCAGTGCCGGACTAAGGAAGTGCTGGGCCTGTAGCAAATTCTGACAGTTGGGCCCGTGGTTGGTGTTTAAGTCATATGGTTCAGGATATAAAATAAAACAAGATAGTTGCAAATAAACTTTTCTCGATTTAATTTCGGAAAATTTAGAAATAATACAAGTTAGATCAACGTATCTGTACAAATCGTATTCAACGCTCATTATACTGAGATCATTTAGACATTCCTGTCCAGTCGTATTTCTTAATTCATTTTTAATGCGCTTTAACGTTGAAAATTAACGTTCTCCACTGCAGTTGGTGATTATTAAAGGTAATTAAACGCGTAAGGCTATTTCTACGTATCGAAAAAAATGGAAATGAGCAGATGGCATCGTTGGCCGGGAGTCCCCTATGCGGGGAATTTCGGCCGCCAAGTGCAAGTGCAAGTCTTATTTCAGTCGACGCCACATTGGGCGACTTGCGAACCGGTGATGGGGATGAAATGATGATGAGGACGATACAATACCCAGTCCCCGAACGGAGAAAATCTCCAAGCCGGCTGGGAATCGAACCCCGGCCCGCTTGCATGGGAGGCGAGCACGGTACCACACAGCAAAGCAGGCGGACTACATATGGAAAACACAATCCTAGCGAATTTTCCATAAAAAATTTGTAAATTTGTAGTTCAAAAGCTTCGTTTTTTTCTGTCAACGGCAGCTATATCCGTTTTCAGTAGCTGTGTAGGTACATGGTGAAATACCCCCTGAAAGGTAAAGTTAAAATTTATATATATAAAAAAGACACAGCCATCGACCATAAACGTCTGCAAAGATATTAATTATTAATGCGCGGTAAGGTGCAGACAAATGAACCAGAAACGTCACTCACTTTCCCTTGTACTTGATTTTGTTTCACTCTCTCGTATGTAGATGTATGGTTAAGATGTATTGCTCGAAATGTGACGTGCTACGAGTGTTATGTATTATATGTGATTCAGAATACGAGAAGGCTTAACAACAGTATTAAGTATTTTTATTGCAGTGAAGTGGAACCAAGTTGGGAGGATTTTCTTCAGTTTTTGACACGCACAGGTGTCCGGGGAGTCGGCTGTCTGCATCTACGATTGAAATATAAGAGAGGAAGTCCGAATAGCCCAATTTCGTACATGCACAACATTAACTAATAATGCAATTGTTCTATACTTAATTTTTTCCATTTATATTTATATTTTATTATAATACACAGCTCAGGGAACTGTACCAGTTTGTCGCCTAGCGACCCTTCTATACCATCTCGATTAGCATTCACGATATTAGGAGTTCTTTTCAAGATCTCTTTTGCTGTAAGAGCTTTAAATTCCTGTAAAATTCCAAAAACATTAGTCCATGCATTTAGCTAATGCTGCCAGTACTTTGTCAATATTATCACAATAAACACCTGAAATTCAAAATGTGCTCCAGGTGTTTGATTTTCTACAACTTCATCGAATGTAGTTGACCCACTAAAATGGCCATACTTTGTATTTCGTTTGTGTCTTTTTGTTGCTTTTTGCTGAAATTCCTAATGAGGGATTTGGCTTTTACCTCAATTTCTGAATATGTGAACCTCATTGCCTGGATATATTCATGTAAGGATGAAACGTCCCCTCAGAAAAATTATACATGACTGTGCATAAACTGACACACAATATTTTTAGTGCAACGCAATCTGACTTTCAGTAATCGCTACAAACAATTGCCCTGACTAACATTAACCTATACCTTCCACAAATCACTTACCTCACAAAAATCTTCGTTACTTGAACTACTGCAATTCAGCGAGCGCCACTACTGCCAGCTAAATAAAAGATTCAAACTATTGAAGGCACTAACTACTGATAGGCAGAGTTAGCAAATGAAAGATTTTGATAGAGAACAAACAATGTATTTACCTTAATAGTGTTGAAAATTCATAATATACATAGCAGTTCATGACATCCAGTCTTAAAAATTTCAAAACTCCGCCATTTCTCTCCCCACATCCACCACTGCTGGCGGCTCTCCTCCAACTGCGCAACGCTACGCGCTGTTAACAGCCAACTGCCCAACACTACAATGGCCAACAACAATGCAAACCAGCCACAGACTGCACACAGCACAGCCAGTGATTTTCATACAGAGCGCTACGTGGCGTTACCAATATAAAAACATAAACAGCCTACTTACATAGCCCCCATGCTCTCCACAAAAAATTTTACAAATTGTTTTGGGCAGTGGCCAATATAGATTTGAAAAAAATTTTTCATAATTACAATAACAAAGAAATGAAATGCACACACTTATAGATACAATGTTGGTCAAAAGCTAAAATTTTCTCACAGTCCATAAAGACAGTCCTGATCATTCATCACAGTACAATTGCAGTGTTTCTCTCAAAGTCTGAGCAGTAAAAGAAAATGCACACGGAAGCAGTGGATTTCCATGCAGTCTTGAAGAAGTAGTGTTGTCCTCCCAACGGAAAGACAGTGCTGACTCTCGACATGCAGACAGGTAATGGGCCACAACAGAGCAAACCCACAGCAGAGTCATTCGACGTTTTGAAGAATATTGGTAGGTAGGTCATCACAGAGCAGACCCACTGTAGTTCTGGTAGAGATTACTGTATTGGTGGGCCACCAGAGGTGCAGACCCACTGTACTCCTTGTAGAAATAATGGTATTGGTGGGTCATCAAAGATGCAAACCCACTGTAGTCCTTGTAGAGATGGCCAGCAGCCATCTGTTGTGACTGTGCAGGTGCACAATCACCATTGAAGAGTCTTGCGGATAATATAGCAAGTCCATAACCACCACTTGTGCACTCACAAAGTTTTTGGAATTGTCCTTAGAACCAGCAATGCTGTTATCCAGTCCCTTGCTGAATTATTAACACACGTGCAAACACTAACAGTCCCTACTTCTCACATATTGTCCATATACTATGACCAACAGGAATGTGTGCAGTGAAATGTAACTTACAAGTTAATAATATGATGAACTGGTGTCAATTACAATTTTATAACATAAGAATACCATTACAAAGGTAGAAAATACATCATTAAAGAACATAACAAGACAGATTACATTTGTAGTACAGGCTTTCCAAAAGAATCGAAATAACATATACATCAGTGTTACAGGACTTATGACATGAGTACACACATAAAAGATCAGAATAACTTTCGAAACATCAACTTCACACATGAGCATTAAAACAGAACAGAATAAATAAAGTCTAAACTTCTTTACAAAGAAAATAACAATGTATTTGAAAAATTCTACAACATAAATCTTATTAGCTAAACACGTAAAGACAGGAAAAAGACAAATACACAAGGGTACATAAACACATAGCGGAATAATACAAAAGGAAAGACAGGGTTCGTTTTCAGTGTAATATTTGGTACTGCAGTCCAACCCAAAACTTCATTCCATAGATCTTTCCTCTTATTTCAACATTTGTTTCCACCAAAAAAAATCCTATACAAGCATGCTTTCTGTATTTATATGTTCACATATTTCTTACCTCATTATTTATTTTCCATTATCTTACCTTATCATTTATTTCCAAGAAAATCCTACCTAAACCTGTTGTCCCTAAACCCTACTTTTTTGTTCATATCCTCTTTCAGAATACTGTTTTGGCCAAACCATTTTCTTATAGCTTCTCTATGCATTTCTTCCAATTCATCACAACTCGATCTCACATATAGCCTACCCCATCTTAAGCTAACTTAAATCTACTGAGCTCAGATGCTAAACTAAGGGACAAGGCAATGCAGCAGCACAAAACAATTAACACAAACAGCAATGACAAAAAAATGGAAATTGACAAAGCAAGCTATAGTAAATCTAAATTACCAAGCAAATGCAACATTACAACTAATATGAGCCAATGTGCAGCAACAAGAAAAATAAATCAGTAGTAAAACTGGCTTAACAGAGTATTACAAAGTGAAATTTAGTAGCACTATGCATGGCAAACAGCAGCAGCAAATGCAATAACTTATATCTAAACATGACAAAGCTCAAGCAAAAAAAATATTACAGTAAAAATGGCCATATTGAATACCTATGTTACATTTTAACACTAGAGTGATGCATCACGATAACTTACTCTACCAAAAAAATTACCAAGTAGTTGAAAAGAAAATTATGTATGCAGTTACTGTTATTAATCCCTTCTTATTGTTCTTTCCATTCCAAGTGCTCCTTTTTCAAAGAATATGGATCATAAAATTATTATTTAATAGATCTGTTGGCAGAAAGTGTTCACATTAGCAAATGCACTTAATTTTATTTTATAAAGCCAATGCTGCAACACAACTGGAAACCAGATATTAAACAAAATGAGCAATCTCTCAGCTACAAAGACAATAGATGTAAAATGTTTCTCATATTTCATTAGGCATTTCAGTAAATATCATAAATTAAGAGCTCCACAGAATAATCATATGTTTTCAAGTTTGAGCGTGTCGTATTTGCGATGCTTTCGACAAAGAAATGTCAATAGCGAGGATAATGGCCTCTTTTCTTTTTTACTCCCCCTGTGCCTCTGAAAGGCACACACTAATGACTTTTTTCCAGGCGACTGTCACACAGCTGGGTGCCCACGATGCATTACGTGAAGGGCACTTAACTTTCTTACCGAAATATTTACGACACCAGTTTGCACTACAGTGACAGTCTCATATAAAAAATTTCACAAGTCGAGAATTTGCGTTGCAAATGTGTAGAAACAAAATCCTATGAATATAACAGTGTGCAAAAAATTTTCGCCTGCATTGTGATACATTCACGCATTTACACACATATCATAACTCTTAAAGTACGATTCTCAGCTTATTGATCATAAACATACCACAACAGCATAATACACATCGTCGTCGTAAAAATAACATCATAACACCTCAGTCAAATCTCAAAAACGTCGTAGCTTCTTTCAATAATTTCAAAACCTTCAATAAAGTCATCTACCTCAAACGTACTTCAAAAATCATGATCCCTTACCAAATACATCATTTAATTTCATGAGTGTGAAGTTATCCAACTGTGTAATTACGTAAACATCTGTCACTGATGTAGTAAAATAAATGTTTGTCTCTCCCAGTTAAATGATCAGATACCTGTGTAATTTATGTGTTAGAGAATTATGGTACTGATGTGTAAAGTTGTATAAGCAAATACCGTATTAGCTAGGGCTCTTGTGTTTGCCAAACACATGGTACACAAAGTAAGCGTGTACCCCCCTGAGGTTTAATGTAATTATACCCTCAGGTGTTACAGATTACAGCAATGGAATGAAATGTATCTCAGAAAACCTTAGTATCATTGTACTTCAAATCTGTTTAAAAATAAATGATTTAAGTACAAAATTAATCACTCAAATATGTGTACTGTAGCGCTAAACTGTGCATCTTGTTGTAATATAATCTCTGTGGAAGTGTCGTAGTTATCGTCCCCCGAAAGCTAAGTTCTGCAGAAGCCAATGTACTTACCTCATGATAAACAAAAGTGAAATGCTTTGCATATAGATATCTTAGTTATTATGCTTACTGCCATGATGAAGAAAGTACTGTGCTGTAACGTATTGTTGTGCTACGGAAAAGGCAGTCTCATTGTAGCTATACCACAAAAGTTACTACTAAAACATGTTTTACTTTCCAGAATAATACAGAAAAACTGTGCAGATATAAAACAGAATCACTGCAAAAGCAACATTGTAAATTGTCACTCATTAGTAGCGTCGTGATAAAATCGTATAGCTGTCACATAAACTAACCACTGTGACATCTGGTATCTCACTGAAAGTACTTTAAATCCAGAATGTATTTTCAAGTAAACCAAAATGTTGCATTAAAATCTCATTAGCAGTATATGTTCTAAGTATGTAAGCCTTATAGTCGTTACGTAATCGTGCAACTAACAAGCAAGAATGTACACACACAATAACACTGTGATGTCTGTTCACTATAACAATGCATTCGTAATTTCTGTTTAAATAAGTTCTCTTGGTTCTTGATTGGATATTTAACTTCAAACATTGTTGCATGGTAGCAGTTTCTAAGTCTGACAATGCATACTAGAAATGTGAAGTGAAAAGTTTTATGGCAAAGACAAAGTTAAAAAGCAGATTATCTTTCAATAAACGGTTTTACATGTGAAATGTGGTGTAAACCTTTACTCTTCCTAGTACGAAGAGTTTCAACTTCAACGCAATTATCATGTGGTATACGTCGGATTCTGTAAGGTCCATTGTAAACTAGAAAGGATTTGTGACTCAAGTGTTTCTTCTTATTTGACAATGAATGAGCTTTAATGAGAACTTTCTGACCAATATATAATTTCTTTGCATTCGCTTTACCATGTAGTTTTCTCCTTTTGTCTGCTGCATATTTTATATTTATAATAGCCAAATCAATTATGTCTTTGTGTCGAAGTTTACGTGTATTCGGGAAAGGTACAAGCTCTCTGATTCTGTTCGGTGGTTCTTCATTCTTCAGTACAAGAGTAGGTGGTAAAGCAGTGGAATCATGAGGCATTTCATTCAGCACATTTTGAAATAAGTGTAAATATCTGTCCCAATGCTGATGCTTTCTGTGACAATAAAGTCTCCAAAGCTTATTGATTTCTTTCATAATCCGTTCAGACGGGTTACAATGTGGAGAGTACAATGAAATAAAAACAGGTTTGATTTTATGATTCCAAAGCATGCGTGACCAAACAGCAGATCCGAATCGCGGTCCGTTATCTGAAATGACTTTAGCAACGTGGCCAACTTCACTTAAGAAATTTTTAACAAAGGCGTTGGATACAGACCGCCCAGTGGCTTTACGTAATGGAGTGAAAGAAACAAATTTTGAAGTAAGTTCAACAGCGACTGGAATATACGAAAATCCATTCGACGTTCTGACAAGGGGTCCCAAGAGATCAACAGCAGCAAATTCTTTTAATTTAGAAGGAACAACGGAGCACGATGTGAGATAGTAGATGGTTTCACCTTTTGACAAAGTTTACAAATAGACAAGACTCTTCGAATTCTCTTTTCCATATTGTTAAAATAACAAGTCGTCCGAAGAATATGAAAATATTTTCGTGGGCCAAAATGTGCGTAGCTGAAATGAATGTACCAAATGAGCTTATTAACAAAATCGTGAGGAATGCAAAGTACCCATAGCTTGTCATCAATAGCGCAGCGTTTGAACAGTATGTTGTTTCTAAGCAGATAATAATACCGAATCTGCGTGTGTGTCTTTTCAAGCCATTTACTTTTGATGTCTTTCCAAATCGGATCTTTATCTTGAAACTTCCTGGCAGATTAAAACTGTGTGCCCGACCGAGACTCGAACTCGGAACCTTTTCCTTTCGCTGGCAAGTGCTCTACCAAAGCACGACTCACGACCGGTACCCACAGCTTTACTTTTGCCAGTACCTCGTCTCCTACATTCAAAACTTTACAGAAGCTCTCCTGCGAACCTTGCAGAACTAGCACTCCTGAAAGAAAGGATACTGAGGAGACATGGCTTAGCCACAGCCTGGGGGATGTTTCCAGAATGAGATTTTCACTCTGCAGCGGAGTGTGCGCTGATATGAAACTTCCTGGCAGATTAAAACTGTGTGCCCGACCGAGACTCGAACTCGGGACTTTTGCCTTTCGCGGGCAAGTGGTAGATCACTTAATCTGCCAGGAAGTTTCATATCAGCGCACACTCTGCTGCAGAGTGAAAATCTCATTCTGGAAACATCCCCCAGGCTGTGGTTAAGCCATGTCTCCGCAGTATCCTTTCTTTCAGGAGTGCTAGTTCTGCAAGGTTCGTAGGAGAGCTTCTGTAAAGTTTGGAAGGTAGGAGACGAGGTACTGGCAGAAGTAAAGCTGTGAGTACCGGTCCTGAGTCGTGCTTCGGTAGCTCAGTTGGTAGAGCACGTGCCCGCGAAAGGCAAAGGTCCCGAGTTCGAGTCTCGGTCGGGCACACAGTTTTAATCTGCCAGGAAGTTTCATATCAGCGCACACTCCGCTGCAGAGTGAAAATCTCATTCTGGAAACATCCCCCAGGCTATGGCTAAGCCATGTCTCCGCAGTATCCTTTCTTTCAGGAGTGCTAGTTCTGCAAGGTTCGCAGGAGAGCTTCTGTAAAGTTTGGAAGGTAGGAGACGAGGTACTGGCAGAAGTAAAGCTGTGAGTACCGGTCGTGATTCGTGCTTCGGTAGCTCAGTTGGTAGAGCACTTGCCCGCGAAAGGCAAAGGTCCCGAGTTCGAGTCTCGGTCGGGCACACAGTTTTAATCTGCCAGGAAGTTTCATATCAGCGCACACTCCGCTGCAGAGTGAAAATCTCATTCTGGAAACATCCCCCAGGCTGTGGCTAAGCCATGTCTCCGCAGTATCCTTTCTTTCAGGAGTGCTAGTTCTGCAATGTTGGCAGGAGAGCTTCTGTAAAGTTTGGAAGGTAGGAGACGAGGTACTGGCAGAAGTAAAGCTGTGAGTACCGGTCGTGAGTCGTGCTTCGGTAGCTCAGTTGGTAGAGCACTTGCCCGCGAAAGGCAAAGGTCCCGAGTTCGAGTCTCGGTCGGGCACACAGTTTTAATCTGCCAGGAAGTTTCATATCAGCGCACACTCCGCTGCAGAGTGAAAATCTCATTCTGGAAACATCCCCCAGGCTGTGGCTAAGCCATGTCTCCGCAGTATCCTTTCTTTCAGGAGTGCTAGTTCTGCAAGGTTCGCGGGAGAGCTTCTGTAAAGGTAGGAGACGAGGTACTGGCAGAAGTAAAGCTGTGAGTACCGGTCGTGATTCGTGCTTCGGTAGCTCAGTTGGTAGAGCACTTGCCCGCGAAAAGCAAAGGTCCCGAGTTCGAGTCTGGGTCGAGCACACAGTTTTAATCTGCCAGGAAGTTTCATATCAGCGCACACTCCGCTGCAGAGTGAAAATCTCATTCCGGCTCTTTATCTTGTTCGTGAGCAATGTCCTTTAAAGAAGTGGTGATGAAGTTTTCAAAGGCGACTTTCTGAATGTAAAGAATACTGAAATTTTTCTCGAGGTTGCCTTCTGTGTTACTTTTCTCAAGCCCAGCCGGTGCGCGTGACAGTGCGTCCGCAACAATGTTCTCCTTGCCGGGAATGTAGACTATTGTGAAGTGGAATTCTTGCAGATGCAATGCCCAACGTTGTAACCTGTCATGATTTTATTTTGAAGACATAAGAAATTGTAATGCACGATGATCACTGTATACTTTTACGTGCTTACCAGAAAGAAAGAATCGGAATTTGTTAAATGCCCAAACTATAGCTAATGCTTCTAATTCAGTAACGGAATAATTTTTTTCAGCAAAAGCAATGGTTTTCTGAACATTAGTGTCATTTTCTGTGGCTTCTTGAAATAAATGGGCACCAAGACCGACTTTAGAAGAATCCGTGCTAAGTCAGAAATCTTGTGACAGATCTGGATGAGCTAGTATTGGTGCGTTAAGTAGCGAGTCTTTCAAAGAATTGAATTCCAACTGTGCTTATTCGTCCCAGTTCCTAATAGTATTTTTTTCCAGTGAGAGAACAAAGTTTTTGTGTAACTAGAATTTGCATATTCAGAAAACGACGGTAAAAATTTACAAGACCTAGAAAACTGCGGACTTGTTTTTTTTTTATGGATGGAACTGGAATGGCTCTGATTGCTTCTAACTTTTCAGGATCCGGCTGAATGCCTACAGAAGAAGTAATATGTCCCGAAAACTTCACCTTTGTCCTACCGAGTTCAGACTTTTCCAAGTTAACTGTAATTCCAGATTCTGCAAAAATATTTAACACGCTGTTGAGGATGCGATTGTGTTGTTCCCATGAGGCTTCTGCTATCAGAATATCGTCCACATATAAGGCGATGTGACGTTTTAAGAACTCAGGTAATATAGAATTTAGCCCACGAATGAATGCTGCCGAAGAAATGTTCAAAACAAAAGGAAGTTTCCGAAACTGATAACAAAAGCCGGAACAAAGTAAAGCTGTGTATTTTCTACATTCTGAATGAAGTTCGATTTGATAAAGGCTGGATCTGAGATCAATAGAAGACAACACTTTACCACCATTAAAATTTTGAAGAAGTTCTTCTAACGTTTGCGGCCTGTCTGTTTCAGGAATGATGATAGTATTAATTTGTCTCGAATCTAAGACAAGCCTGATCGATCCATTTTTCTTCTCAACAACATGTAATGGATTGTTGTATGAGCTTACTGCAGGCTCAATAATGCCCTCGTCAAGCATAGATTGTATTTCTGTTCTAACACGGTCCCTAAAATGCCCCAGAATTACGTATGGTCTAACACAAAATTTAGTATGCTCACGAACACGAAATTGGTATTGAAATCCCTTGATTATTCCTGTTTTGTGAGTAAAAACTGTGGAATGTGCTTGTAAAATCTCAAAAATGTCTTGCCTATCAGTGTCATTACAATTCTCAATTGTTTGAATTTTATTCTGAATTAACTCGTTAGTATCAAATGCGCTGTCGATATCATCCCTGTCAGTACTTGCAGAGTGATTGTTAGTGTCAAGTTCCGTCGAAAATTCCGAACTGTTGTCGAACAGGAAGTAAAGCCGATTAATTTCTTCGTCATGGTTTGAGAGCCAATCTTCAAATTTCAAAGCTATTGACTTACCTTCTTTCTCTAAACTTATTTCAGCATCGTGAAAGTTTAAGATTGCTTTGTATTCATTCAAAAAGTCTACTCCCAATATAATATCTGTCGACAATAATGGAACAATAAGAAAGTTCATAGAGAAGCTGTGGCTTTGACATAAGAATTCTAAGTTGGTTTGTTGGTGTACATCTACTCTTTTTCCAAAGATTGCACCTTGTAATTTAATCTTACGTAACGGAAATTTGGGACAATCGTTCGATTTGTTGCATTTGCAAAAGGCTGTTTCACTAATTACTGAAATGGGACTGCCAGAATCAAGTACTGCCGCAAATTTTACATCATTTACTGTAATGTGAATCACAGGATATGTAATGTTGTTACGTTTTGCGTCGTGCTCCTGGAGTAAGCTGTCCCTAATGTCTTCCATTTTTACGTAATATTACTAGCTACAACAGCTGCGTCGTCAGTTTCATAAGTACGTTTTGTAGCTGCCAGCGGTATGAGTCATTGCCTATTGTCTATTTGATGGCGTGCGTCGTTATTGGGATTTGAAGATCTAACTTCTAAAAATTCACGTTGTCGAGAGGGCCCTGCTCTGTTTGAATCCCGCCAGTTCTGATGCAATTCAGGTCTGTCATTACGATCATATCGTCTGTCGTCATGTTGGTACATTCCATAGTTCCTTTCTTGTCGGTCATGTGGTGGAGAATTTCTCCCTGAATTGTAACTGCGCGCTGGACCATTGCATGTAAAGTTATAATTATTTTGGTTCCCATATTGTCTGTTTGTCTGATTGTCTCTGTGATAGTCACTACCGCAGAGAGGTGATCTTTCCCTGTAATTATTACTACTCTGCCAACGGTTGTCATATGGGAGGTGTCTGTTCTGGTCACGATTTGTGTTGGGAGAATAGCCTTGTCGTGTCCAGTTATTATTTCTTTCATCACGGAATTGTGACGGATGTGATCTGTAATTGTTGTGCTCCTGTTTTCGCGTCCCGCGAGTGTCAGTGTCAATTTGTAATTCTTGTAAGAGTCCCTGAAAAGCTTCAATGTCGTCTTTGCAACGTCCTGCCAAAATAATATGTCGTAAATGTTCAGGTAATTTGATTGAGCAAATGCGGATGAGTTCTGAGGGGCTGTATGGGTTTGACAGGTACTGATTCTTGTGCAACATGTCTTCAAAATATTTCACAAGACTGGAAAATTCAGATTGTTCGAAATGTTTCATCATTATGATGCTATGTTTTACTGGTCTAGTGTAGCTTGAGACCAATATGCTGAGAGGAAGGCATGATAAAATTCTCCTTCACTGTGACGATCGTGAATTACTGATCGCATTCTTTCAGCCGGTTCATTCTCTAAGTAGCCGCACATAGATTCTAATCTGTGCTCTAATGACCAGTTGGGAGGAAAACAATGAGAGAATTGATGGAGCCATGCTTGTGGATGAATGTCATTGCCAGAATTCTTAAATGTTTTGAATTTACGTGTAGTAATGAACAGCTTATAGTCAAAATCATCGTGTCGGCGAGTAGCATATCGGTCATCGTTACGTCGTGTCTCAAAATTCGGTGCACCTTGCCAATTTCTTTCATAATTTCCGAAATGCCCTGTGTTATTTTGTGGCTTTTCCGTATTTCTCAGTCGCTCTTCCCGTGTTGGAGGGTGAGTGTCCTCTGAAATACGTAATTTTTGTATTACCTATGTCAGCTGATCTTGTACTTCCCGGATTTCTCTTTGGTGTTGGGTATTAATTTGATTCGGATTTTGTTTGAATTTCCTAATTTGTTCACACTCTTCTGTGTCATTAAAGACTACCGGTTTTGTGTCATTCAGATTATCATCTACCTTCGTAGATAAATTATTTAGCTGATTTCTCTGATAATGAACTAATTTCCTCCATATGTCTTTCTGAACCAATTTTCAGAGTATCTACTGTGTCCCATAAGTTTTCCTGAGTTTTTGCAAGTTGCGTAACCGAATTGGTAGTTGCAACTGAGTCAATTTTAGCTTGCAAGGTCTCATGATTTTGATGAACAATAGTTTGTAGTTCTTTTATGGCTGCTTCGTGATTCTATAATGCATTTTCATGCCGCGAAAAAATAGGTTGAAAATGCTCACAAATTTGTGTTTTTACGTCATTACAGACTTTTTGACATTTCGATTCAATGTTATGTAACTCAGTAGATAAATCTTCACGTATTTGTTCAAGCGTGGTGTCTAACTTCCGAAGATTTTGTTCCATTGTGTCTAACTTTTGCAGCTTTTGCTGTGTTTGTCGCTGATTTTGTTCCATTGTGTCTAACTTTTGAAGATTTTGTTCCATTGTGTCTAACTTTCGAAGATTTTGTTCCATTGTGCCTAACTTTGTAAGCTTTTGCTGTGTTTGTCCGATTTGTTGTATTAATTGTAATAACAATGCACTGGTGTCTGAAACATGTTCCTCAGTGCTTTTCGGCAGTGAATTTGCACCGGCAACATTCACATTTTTACAAGCGGAAAATGTGTCTTGACTTATGTGAGAAAACGGTGAGGACCCAAAACCTGAATATACAGTATTTGCGAGATTGTGTCCTGTCATTTCGGATTCCTGAGGCGAGCTATTGCCGACCGATCGATCGATAATGCTTCCCTGTTCTCTAATTGTTTCACTGTCTACGCCATTATTTGCCGCCCGCTCTATTTCCCTATGCACAATTACCAAATTACTACTTTGAATATCTGTTAATTCATTACACAGTGGTGCTGATAAGCTACACTCGTTGTCACTATTATTACTCAGTTTACTTTGGTGCCTAGTGTTGCGTTTTTCACACGCCATTATTGACACAATATTTCACACGATAACACAGAAAAGCACAATTTGAAGAGCAAAATAAGATAACACATTAACATAGCACTGAAAATTATATCTTGTTAATTGCAAGCGCAGCTGCGAAATACTTCGTGCAAATCTACATGTATGCCACAACTGTTTTACTATACAAGAATGAAAAACTACAACTACATTGGAAATTCTCTCTACAGTTAATCGCTAGCAATAAAAAAGGCTGCACTAATTGCACAAACTACAAGAAAAAATCAGAAGATTCCAGTGAGGTATCCTGGCAGGGTCGCCATATGAAACATCCCCTCAGTGCTTAAACTGACACACAATATTTTTAGCGCAACGCAGTCTGACTTTCAGTAACCACTACAAGCAATGGCCCTGACTAACATTAACCTATACCTTCCACAAATCACTTACCTCACAAAAATCTTCGTTAGTCGATCTACTGCAATTCAGCGAGCGCCACTACTGCCAGCTAAATAAATGATTCAAACTACTGAAGGCACTAACTACTGATAGGCATAGTTAGCAAATGAAAGATTTGGTAGATAACAAACAATGTATTTACTTTAATAGTGCTGCAAAGTCATAATATACATAGCAGTTCATGACTTCCAGTCTTACAAATTTCAAAACTCCGCCATTTCTCTCCCCACATCCACTACTCCTGGCGGCTCACCTTTTAATATTTTTTTTGTGGGATCTAAAATTTAAAAACCTCTTTCACACCGGCCTGATTTAGCTTCACTGATCAGGATAGTAAAAACATGCGTATGTTAAGGGAATTTTCAATCACAAAGCTGGCTTATCACATTCATACAGTTTAGTACTGTTCTATCCTGATTAAATTGAGCTTAACTTAAATTCCATAAGGCAGTGAAGCAATTTCGAAGTCTCGGTGCGACGAAAATTGTCAGTCGATCTCCTGGAAACATTTGTAATAATTATTAACTTTCGGTGATCACATGGGGAAGATCTGCTGGTAAGACTGTGTTAGCCTATTTATTTGAAGTAACTGGATATCTTGAGCATACAAAACGGCAGGTTCGTCCAGTGTAAATCAGACGTTCCCCACTGATCCCGTGCAACACAGCGGAATAAGCAGATACTGTCAATAATAATCAGTTAAATAATACGCGAACACACTTACTTTAGGTTAGTTCATGTATTAATCTCCTTCTCATACAGAATCTCATCAAGATGGTGACTAGCTCAACAATACATACATATACATCCTCCTTCTTTCATGACTAATCGGCAAGAATTCCTTCATTCTTTTCATAAGAGAAAACATAGACAGCAGAGACGCTATTCCATGGAATAAATGGCCGCTCCAAGGAATAATTGGGCTTGAAACTACTTTGCATTGATAATCAGTAAAATAAGAAGAGATATTTCGAGATATTTCGAGATATTTACTGAGTTATATAATTTATAAAATTTCTGAAAATATCGCGAAGAGACGGCTGCAAGAGACATTACATCGCCCCTCGCAGCGAGCAAAGTTGATATGTATCCACTTTGCGAGCTAACTATTGGCTTAGCTAACTCGTTAGAATTTGTGGAACATGTTGTCGTTGTTGTGGTCTTCAGTCCTGAGACTGGTTTGATGCAGCTCTCCATGCTACTCTATCCTGTGCAAGCTTCTTCATCTCCCTGTATCTACTGCAACCTACATCCTTCTGAATCTGCTTAGTGTATTCATCTCTTGGTCTCCCTCTACGATTTTTACCCTCCACACTGCCCTCCAATGCTAAATTTGTGATCCCTTGATGCCTCAAAACATGTCCTACCAACCGATCCCTTCTTCTAGTCAAGTTGTGCCACAAACTTCTCTTCTCCCCAATCCTGTTCAATACCTCGTCATTAGTTACGTGATCTACCCACCTTATCTCCAGCATTCTTCTGTAGCACCACATTTCGAAAGCTTCTGTTCTCTTCTTGTCCAAACTAGTTATCATCCATGTTTCACTTCCATACATGGCTACACTCCATACAAATACTTTCAGAAATGACTTCCTGACACTTAAATTTATACTCGATGTTAACAAATTTCTCTTCTTCAGAAACGCTTTCCTTGCCATTGCCAGTCTACATTTTATATCCTCTCTACTTCGACCATCATCAGTTATTTTGCTCCCCAAATAGCAAAACTCCTTTACTACTTTAAGCGTCTGATTTTCTAATCTAATTCCCTCAGCATCACCCGACTTAATTCGACTACATTCCATTATCCTCGTTTTGCTTTTGTTGATGTTCATCTTATACCCTCCTTTCAAGACACCATCCATTCCGCTCAACTGTTCTTCCAAGTCCTTTGCTGTCTCTGACAGAATTACAATGTCATCGGCGAACCTCAAAGTTTTTACTTCTTCTCCATGAATTTTAATACCTACTCCGAATTTTTATTTTGTTTCCTTTACTGCTTGCACAATATACAGATTGAATAACATCGGGGAGAGGCTACAACCCTGTCTTACTCATTTCCCAACCACTGCTTCCCTTTCATGCCCCTCGACGTTTGTATTCCTTTTTGCCTGCTTCATTTACTGCATTTTTATATTTTCTCCTTTCATCAATTAAATTCAATATTTCTTCTGTTACCCAAGGATTTCTACTAGCCCTCGTCTTTTTACCTACTTGATCCTCTGCTGCCTTCACGACTTCATCCCTCAGAGCTACCCATTCTTCTTCTACTGTATTTCTTTCCCCCATTCCTGTCAATTGTTCCCTTATGCTCTCCCTGAAACTCTGTACAACCTCTGGTTCTTTCAGTTTATCCAGGTCCCATCTCCTTAAATTCCCACCTTTTTGCAGTTTCTTCAGTTTCAATCTGCAGTTCATAACCAATAGATTGTGGTCAGAATCCACATCTGCCCCAGGAAATGTCTTACAATTTAAAACCTGGTTCCTAAATCTCTGTCTTACCTTTATATAATCTATCTGATACCTTTTAGTATCTCCAGGATTCTTCCAGGTATACAACCTTCTTTTATGATTCTTGAACCAAGTGTTGGCTATGATTAAGTTATGCTCTGTGCAAAATTCTACAAGGCGGCTTCGTCTTTCATTCCTTCCCCCCAATCCATATTCACCTACTATGTTTCCTTCTCTCCCTTTTCCTACTGACGAATTCCAGTCACCCATGACTATTAAATTTTCGTCTCCCTTCACTACCTGAATAATTTCTTTTATCTCGTCATACATTTCATCTATTTCTTCATCATCTGCAGAGCTAGTTGGCATATAAACTTGTACTACTGTAGTAGGCATGGGCTTTGTGTCTATCTTGGCCACAATAATGCGTTCACTATGCTGTTTGTAGTAGCTAACCCGCACTCCTATTTTTTATTCATTATTAAACCTACCCCTGCATTACCCCTATTTGATTTTGTATTTATAGCCCTGTAATCACCTGACCAAAAGTCTTGTTCCTCCTGCCACCGAACTTCACTAATTCCCACTATATCTAACTTTAACCTATCCATTTCCCTTTTTAAATTTTCTACCCTACCTGCCCGATTAAGGGATCTGACATTCCACGCTCCGATCCGTAGAACGCCAGTTTTCTTTCTCCTGATAACGACGTCCTCCTGAGTAGTCCCCGCCCGGAGATCCGAATGGGGGACTATTTTACCTCCGGAATATTTTACCCAAGAGGACGCCATCATCATTTAATCATACAGTAGAGCTGCATGTCCTCGGGAAAAATTACGGCCGTAGTTTCCCCTTGCTTTCAGCCGTTCGCAGTACCAGCACAGCAAGGCCGTTTTGGTTAATGTTACAAGGCCAGATCAGTCAATCATACAGACTGTTGCCCCTGCAACTACTGAAAAGGCTGCTGCCCCTCTTCAGGAACCACATGTTTGTCTGGCCTCTCAACAGATACCCCTACGTTGTGGTTGCACCTACGGTACGGCCATCTGTATCGCTGAGGCACGCAAGCCTCCCCACCAACGGCAAGGTCCATGGTTCATGGGGGGTTGTGGAACATACGTTCCTATAAATTTAAGAAGTTAGTGGGATTTTTTTTTTTGATGACAAGAATTGAAAGAGATTTGGAATCTTCGTTACCTAGATACCTAGTTGTTGCTTTCACGTGTACTGGGGCATACCCGCATCCCACGTAGACAACCAGGGAAGATGGACTTATATAGTTGTTAATCAGGTCTACCTATTCAGGAACTGGCCTTCACAGGGAAACCCCGAAAAACCTGGAGGCTTAGACCCCAACTAGGCATCACAGATGATAGGAAAGACAGAATAATTTAAAAATTTGAGAGATATTCTAGAATTCATAGAAAAGATAATATCTGCCTCACAGCCAAAAAAAAAAAAAAATCTTTACACATGCAAATTTTTACAATCTTCTGAAAATTTTCTTCGTCGATGTCTTGCTGAACTGTGGTGAAACTGATCGAACAGGAACATGGGACACAGCACGGAGGACAGGCGTCGCATTGACGTACCGGACAGGAGATGTAACGGATTTGAGAGACCAGAAGGAACCTCAGGAACAGGTACTCAGGATTGTGGCATGAAACAATCGAAATTCGTCTAAGGAATGGTCAACTATTAAAGATTCCTGGAAGAGAAGGGTTAGTCAAATTTCTCCAGATTCATTTTAAACTAAAATATGGACCTGATCCATCCAACCTTCCATCTGAGGAATGGGAAAATCCATTTGTCTTATACTTTCCACACCTAGATGTTTTAATCGATACTGTAGTTGCACAATATCACAACTCCAGATCGGAAAACAATTTTGAAAACATGAATAATTTCATCCATCTTCTTGAGTAAGCCGAAAGGTTCTAATCCTGGTTTTAATTATTTATTTATTTTTTTGTTGGCTTTTCTAGGTGGAAGTAGATCTGAATCTTTCCTAATTTGGTTTCAAGTATGAATGTGGATAGCATGTCAGAATGTTAAAAACTTTGTTATTTGAGACAATTTCCAAAAAAAATATATCTTACTCATATATGATTGAAATGAAATTTTGCTGAAAGAGAACGTTTAATTAAGTCTTGCTGCATGACCTCTCCAGCTGAAATTAATCTTTGTTAATATTTTATACTCCGATTGCCGTATTTTCTCATGAACATATATGAATGCAATATAACAATAAACAAATCCAACTGGAAAATAACACATTATTATAAATTCAATGAAGAACTTTCTTATAAACTCTAATTTTATAAACACACACTAAGCTAGTTAATTAAATTCTCTTGAATAGAATTTAGCTCGCGCCAAAAAAAACCAGCGAGTCTTTATATCTGTGGACAGTAGCACTCGATTCTAATTTCCTAACTCGGTTCATTTGTTCTCCTGTGAACTGTCAGTTTACAAACACAAACTTCACACTCAAGCGCCGTATTCGATCATGTAGTTTCAGTAAACTTATTCTCACTGGAGATTAACACTCACTGAATGTATATTAAACTGAATGTATATTATTTCACACGCACAAGCTTCGTTGGTGATCATCGTGTAGACAGATAATCCGTTAAGTCTTCACAGCAGCAATAGCTACAGTTCCACTTACTTTTCTAAATATTCCTATACTATCACAGAATCACAGAAGCAATCGCTTACTGTTCATTAAACTATCAGAGATGCTTGAGTTTTAATAAATCGACGAAAAAATGAAGCCAAGCCTATAAAGCCTTTCAGTTGTCTTCTGTTTCTTTGAGTTGAAAAATTTTTTATCGCACTAATCTTCGCTTCTGTTGGGAGAATGCCTTTTGCATTACTCATATGCCCTAAGAATTTAATTCTCTGTAGAGAAAATTGGGATTTTTTTAGATTTGCGGTTATACCAGTTTGTTTGAACACAGCAAAAATCCTCCTAATAAGTTGTACATGTTCCTCCCAAGTTTTACAGGCAATTAGTAGATCGTCCGCAAAAATTGTTATTCGACTACATAGTTCTGGTCCTAGGGCGTAGTCCAACACAGAAATAAAAACTCCAGAGCTGATGTTGAGATCAAAGGGAACAACCTTGAACTGATAGCTTCTCCCTCCATAAATAAAAGCAGTATATTTTCTTGAGTCCTTGTCTAACTGGACTTGCCAGAACGAACTTCTCAAATCAATACTGGTTAAATAGGATACATCTTGAAATTTCTGTATTAACTCATCGATGTTCTCCGGATGTGTGTGCACGGGTACTATAATTTTGTTAATTTCCCTTGCATCTAATACCAATCGAACTTTTCCTCCTGGCTTTGGTACAACAAGCAACGGAGAACAATATGGGCTGTTCGACGGTTCAATAAGATTCCAGTTTAACATTTTTTGTATCTCTTCCTGAACTGGTTGTTTTAATCGCCAGGGAATGGGATAGTGTGTGAGGCAAAATGTCTTATGGGACTTAATCTGTAATGTACAAACATATCCTCTAATAATTCCGGGCTTTTCATCGAAAACTGACTCATATTCTGTTAATATATTGAATAATTGTTCCCTCTAACTATCCGTTAGGCAATCTGACTCAGCAATCTTCTGTTCGACTGTTTGTCTGAAATCCTCTACTTGAATCGACTTGATCGGTAGTCGGTACCTACTATTATTTTCAGCACAAATCAACTGCACAGCAGCACCACGGAAATATCGCTCATACACTGCCTCCTTTCTCAGTAAGATCAGTGTAACAAATTGATCTTCGATTTTAAAATGCACCTTTCCTTCTACCAAGTCCAACTTGCAATTGCAGGCTTGCAAAGTTCCAATGCCAAGAATACAATCTACTAACAACTTTTCCACTACAAGGAATGTGCATTGTTTAGCTACATTTCCCAATTTTATCTCTATAAGCGTTTGTACTTACAAGGACCTATAAAGTGCATATCCGGTGCTCAGATCTTGATCATATGGCTGCAGCGAAACGCTAGTCGCTTGCAAGCATTCTAAGATTCTATTCCATGCGACACATTGTTTCTAGTTTCCAACCAGTCCCTAAGCCTGATTTCGGCACTATACCTTTTCATGCATATTAGTCGATTTCTCATACAAAACCTGTTTGATCAGAAGAAAACCAAACAAAAGTGCCTCTTTAGCATCAGCTCGGGCCGACCACCTGGAGCCCGATAACCTTTTCAAAATCGGAGTTTTAGTACTATGATGTCTGCCCCAATAGCTGAACGGTCAGCGTGTTGGCATGCCACGCACGGAGGCCCGGGTTCGATTCCCGGCTGGGGTGGGAGATTTTCTCACCTCAGGGACTGGGTGTTGTGCTGTCCTCATCATCGTTTCATCACCGTTGTGGACACGCAAGTCGCCCAATGTGGCGTCGCACTCAATAAGACTTGCACTTGGCAACCAAACTTTCGCCTGGAAACTCCCGGCCACTGAGGCCATACGATCCTTTCAATTTTTTTCCAGTACTATCATTTTTCAGTGCTTTCAAAATAAGACCCCATCGATAGGTAGAAACGGAAAAAAAATGTACAGGGACTTTCAAGGAAATCAAAGAAAATGGATGCTTCTGTATAACATTCTGCTCCACACTTGGAGACCAAATTTAGCGAATGTGAGAAACAGGGAACATATTCAGCGTACTTATTTATATTGTTAATTCGTGCTTCTAAGCCGATGCACCTGCCACTTATTTTACTGGCATTGTCATAGCTTTGCCCATGGCAATCTCTGATATAATGGCATTCTCTGTTACAAAAAAAAAAAAAAAAAGTAAGCTTTGGTAGAATTCTTCAGCAGTACTACCTTCCATATCCAAAAACTTCACAAATCTTTCCACTGGTCCGGATGGTAGGACATGGAACACTATCAGAACAAGTTGATCCACGTGAGATATATCAGGAGTAGAATCCAATGAGACTGGATAGTATTTGAATCTCTTAAATAATATGATCCGGTATGGCTGATGCAATTAGATGGATGAATTCCTCGCACGTTGTCTTTGACAAATATGATGCATGACCCTTTCCGTTATTGCATGAATTCGTATATGTTGGGCCAGAAACACATCAAATTTGGATAGTAATTCTAATAACCCCAAATAATTTCCACTGTAGTGTGCACCAACAATTTCATCACTACCTCGATATGTTAGACCTTGCTCAGCTAAAAGACTTACAACTGCAACAATTCGTTCTAAGAGTGTTCGCCAATACTTTTGTTTCGCTCTCAGTTTGGCTTGAATCGACACGTGCGTCCTTGTTTTTTAGAACTATATACTTTCATTGAAAACAAAAAAAACTACTGTTCGTATACTGAACTTCGCTACTTCCTTTCATAATCCAAAAATCTCTGTCAAAGTTGCTTGGCAAAATCAGCAATATCGTTCGAATGCATATTACTTTTACTTTGTGTTCCACTTGTACAAGATGCAGTAACATCGGAAGCCTGTAACATGTTTTCGACTTCTTTTTTTCTTGAAGACGAGGTCTATGGGCCGATAGGACTTCCTATGCTTTTTAATTCAGTTTGGCTTGGAGACTATATGGCTGAACTGAGAAGACTTCTCCTCCACCTGAACATGGAGGCCCAACGGTACCAACCGGCCGGAGTGTCAATGGATGCGGATGTGGAGGGGCATGTGCTCAGCACACCATTCTCCTGGCCATACGTCAGTTTCCGAGCCCGGAGCCGCTACTTCTCAGTCAAATAGCTCCTCAGTTTGCCTCACAAGGGCTGAGTGCACCCCGCTTGCCAACAGCGCTCGGCAGACCGGATGGTCACCCATCCAAGTACTAGCCCAGCCCGACAGCGCTTAACTACGGTGATCTGACGGGAACAGGTGTTGGCTCCGAGAAGACTTGCCGTCTGTTTAATTGCTTTATAACTTGTGGAAAACGTTACTCCATCGGAAAAAGTTGCATACTCTGATGAATCTTCTTGTTGTATAACTATCACCCTTACAATCAACTGCAGCTTTCGTATTTTGTTCATTTTCTGTTTGTTCGGCAAAATCAGTCTGAACATTAAAAAACTCAGACAGTTTACGTGTTTCAGATATAACAGCATGTGTATTCCCTTCTTTTCATCTCAGAGTGGGCCGAACCGGCAGTCGCCTTCCAAGAGTTTAGACCAGGCTGTTCCAGCTCGTGGGCTCCGTTGTGAGCCGCGGGGCGCTCCCTGCTCCAGGGAGCCGTGTCGCTCGCTGCGACCATTCAAGTGGGCCGGCACGCCGGCACGTGGCACGGCTGGCTGAGGCAGGCGGCAAGGCAAGCGTTTTGACGTGCCAGCTGCGTCTTACAAGATCGACAACCTCATACTCTTAGGTGCTAAGATGTGGTGACATACTACACCAGGAAATACGATGTCCAGCAAATAAATAAGAAACAACTGTTTTACAAGAAATTGCGTACTAAATTTATTGGGCCTCTGCAGCTTGAAATTTTCTTTTCATTACAAGATCGGAAATATCAGTCGTCAAAGTGTTCGCAGCGTTAACGCGGAGGATGGCCTTCATTGTTGCTTCCTGAAGAAACGATCGTTCCTTGCTTTTTACTCTTTTCATTGCTGAGAAAAGCTGCTCACAATAGTAAGTAGATCCAAACATGCACATGATCTGAGCCGCATTGTTGTGTAGCTTGGGAAATGTTTTTTGCTGTAATGAACGATACCATCGTGACAAATGCAACGTGTTGTAGTACCTCAATTTCAACATAGTTGAATTTTGCAAGTCAATAATCTCCAATTGTACTGACGATGACATGTCATCGGAGGAAACTGAAAAATGAGTTCTGAACACCTTAAGTTCTATTTCCAAACTAGTGAGGTGTCGGAATCGTGTTTCAAACGACGTGGTGAGCTGTTTTAACTTTGCTTGGTCATCGCCGAAAGTAGTACCTTCACGTAGTTTTAAAGAAGCAAGACTATTGAAGAACGTTAAATGTCCATTACTCATCTGCCTCTCAAATAAACGTAACTTTCCCATGAACGCTTTGATTTGGTCGTGCATGTCAACGATTAGCTGCCCTTTGCCCTGCAATGACAGATTTAAATTATTCAGGTGCACAGTTAGGTCAGCTAGGAACGCCAGGTCTGATATCCATTTTATATCTTTCAGACAACGCATTTCTTCCTCTTTCATTTCGAGAAAAAGGGATATTTCCTCACGAATGGCAAAGAAAACATCAAGAACTTTTCCCCGACTCAGCCAACGAACTGTACTGTGGTAAGGTATATCCCCATACTCTGCTTCCATATCTTTCAGGAATCCTTTGAATTGGCGATGATTCATACCGTGACGCCGCACAAAATTCACACACTTCACGACATCTTTCATTACGCCTCCTAGCTCTACTGTTTCAGCACACAGTGCCTCTTGATGAATAAAACATTGAAGAGTCAAAATGTCTTTCCCGAATTCGTCCCTGAGTTTATTTTTCAAACGAGAAGAAAAACTTGGTGACGCCCGATAATTTGTGGTGCACCGTCTGTCGCTACAGAATGGAACATATCCCACGGCAAATTCATATTGTCCACTGATTCACAAACAGCTTCAAAAATGTCACGTCCTGTTGCGGTGTAATCGAGTGGTACCACATCCAAGAGTTCTTCAGTTACTTGAAGACGTGTATAATGTCGTTGTATATTGTACCTCTTCGCAGAATTAAATACTTTATGACATACAACACGACCTTCCCTCTCAATGGATAGAAAGGTATCCTCCAATAGAGGTACAGGGCTCCCACGACTAGTCATAGCTGTCATTGAAGACGGATTATTGCGTCAGTTGCAGCTGCATGCGGCCAGGGGGCAGTGAGTTCGCTTTCCCCCTCCACGCGGGCTCCGAGCTGTCGCAGTGAGCGCTCTGGAGCGCTCCGGCTCCCTGGAGCTCGGTTGGAACAGCCTGGTTTAGACTACTACAGCTTCGCACCTATGGGGATCTATTGAATCTATGCCCATAAAAATTATGCAGGAAGAAGAAGAAAACGAGTTGAGAGTGAGTTCTCAGCTGTTACCTACCCATCAATACAAATTCAGGCACATCTTTAAATTATTCGTAATGAGCGCTCTCAAGAAAACATAATCCACTTGACTTCATGTTTTATATATAATAAATGTCGGCTTCTACAAACGACCGAGCTTGAGAATGTGGGCCTTATTGTGAAAGTATGCCGTTAAGAGCTGACTGCTCTCGTGCACACAGACTGTTCGTCACTCGCTATGCCACACTGCTGCGATTTTAGACCTAAGCGCGAAGTACAAACGTAACCTCGACTTAACGGCTACCCACGAGCTACAGCGCGGCACTGCCAGGATTTGAACGGAAAGACGGCCCAATTGACAATGTTGAATGTAAAATAGCGAGAGCTAGTAAAGGCATGACTGGCTAAAATCATTGTTTTCCGGCTATTTCACATGCAAATGGAAGCGTATGGGCTTTTCTTTGCGTTCTTATTTGTATGTTTCAGTTTCGTTACAGATATCGTAGACAACTTTCCAAATGAAGATGCAAATAATGGACTGTCGTTCGATGCTTCTTTACAACCTCCAATGGTGGTAAGGTCAATGGACGCTAAAATCAGGAAGTAAGTGATAATGAAGACTGTTCTGAAGATATAAAATCATCAGTAATAGCTCGAGATGTTCGTTCGCCGGATGCAAGTCTTTCGATTTGACGCCACTTCGGTGACTTGCGCGTCGATGGGGATTGGGGATGAAATGATCATGATTATTAAAACACAACACCCAGTCCCTGAGCGGAGAAAGTCTCCGACCCAGCCGGGAATTGAACCCCGGCCTTTAGCATTGACATTCTGCTCGCTGACACGCAGCTACCGGGGGCGGAAAACAGCTCGAGAAGATAGTGAAGGAGAATACGAAACGGTCTCTCACTTTCTGGAAGACTAAAAAGAAGAGAATCTTTCAGGGTCGTTAAGAAGATTTGTAAATTATTTTACCAAAAACGATCTGTAAATTGACAGTAAATAGGGTAGAAAGCGAAGTCGCGTGTGCAAATGTTTTTAAAGGTCAACATTATCGATCTACATGAATTTAATATAGTATGCTACAATAACGTGACGATACGCGGCGTTAATATATCGAGCAATGGGACATTATAGCCACAATGCAAGTGGGCCGATTTTCTAAAAATAATCTGTTACGTGGTTGTACATATGCAATAGGAGTCCTATTGCGGCGCGAAGGGTAACCCATCTTACTACAACAAAAGAACTATGTATTATTAGGAAACAGTCGTGCCGGCCGGTGTGGCCTAGCGGTTCTAGGCGCTTCAGTCTGGAACCGCGCGACCGCTACGGTCGCAGGTTCGAATCCTACCTAGGGCATGGGTGTGTGTGATGTCCCTAGGTTAGTTAGATTTAAGTAGTTCCAAGTTCAAGGGGGCTGATGGCCTCAAACGTTAAGTCCCATAGTACTCAGAGCCATTTTGAAACAGTAATATTCGCTGTGTGTGAAGAATTTTTGAGCGAGACGCTAGTTACTATGCCTACGTGAGTTTTCGATAGACAGGATATGTATAAGCGTATTTTCATTTTAGAAATCACGTTGGTCGTTCTCCTATCAAAAAGGGACGAAAGACGACAGACTCGGGCAGCCCGTGCTTCAGTAATACTATATAAAGCTACACAACATGCCGACGGTGTCTGCAGATCGTCACTTGCTGTCGCCTCTGTTTCTGCTTTTAAAAGAAGCGAGGTCCATACTAGGGACACGAGATGGGCAAGGTTTGTTTTATGGGGATCATATTTTAGCAGATAGGTCATTTTATAGACTAGGAATACTGACGGATGTCGGAGAAGACGTATTTTCTAAAATCATACAAGATTACAGTAGATTAGTTTTCATTCTGTAATAGTTTTCAGGTCACAAAACCTTGTCAGTGAATGAAGAACATGGAACTAAAGAGTCTGCCGTTTCCGGGATGACGATAAAGATTGCCTACTGGTTTAGAGTTGTCACAAGTCTGACTTTCTCCGGATTTGTCTTCGCATTGACCACACCCGAGGCTGTCCATTGCGGGGAGGGACTATCTCGGATAAGACCGGACTTGTTTCTGTTGTCGGAGAAATTAGAATGATTGACAACAACACATTAATAGACACTCTATGCTAAAAATTTTCTAAATTGTGACAGTTGTGTGCGTAGTTTCGTTCAACGGACATTAAAAAAAGCTAGTGCCACGCACACGTAACCGCTCTCCTGTACACGTATTTGTTTCGCCACTTCCCGCGAAATATAGTTTTGAGACTGTACACGTGCTTCATTAGTCTGTAACTGGTGGCAGAGACGTCTTTGCTTTGTACATATTTATGGGCGACTAGCTTTCACCCGTGACTTCGTCCACACGTAAAAGACGCTGGCGGGGGCGGCGCCTTACGGGACATTGCCGTCCTGCATCTGCATCTACATCTACATCTTCATGGGTATTCGGCAAATCACATTTTTAAGTGCCTGGCGGAGAAATTATAATTCCCTATTATTCCAATCTCGTATAGCGCGCGGAAAGAACGAACACATATATCTTTTCGCACGAGCTCTGATTTTCTTTATTTTATCATGGTGATCGTTTCTCCCTATGTAGGTCGGTGTCAACAAAATATTTTCGCACTCGGAGGAGAAAGTTGGTGGTTGGAATTTCGTGAGAAGGTTCCTCCGCAACGAAAAACGCCTTTGTTCTAATCATGTCGATCCAAAATCTTCTATCATTTCAGGGACACTCTCTCTCTTATTTCGCGATAATAATGTGCTGCCCTTCTTTGAACTTTTTCGATGTACTCCGTCAATCCTATCTGGTAAGGATACCACACCGCGCAGCAGTATTCTAAAACAGGACGGACAAGAGTGGTGTAGGTAGTCTCCTTAGTAGGTCTGTTACATTTTCTAAGAGTCCTGCCAATAAAACCCAGTGTTTGGTTAACCTTCCCCACAACATTTTCTATGTGTTTCTTCCAAATTAAGTTGTTCGTAACTGTAATTCCTAGGTAGTTAGTTGAATTTACGGCCTTTAGATTTGACTGATTTATCATGTAACCGAATTTTAATGGATTCCTTTTAACATTCACGCGGATGACCTCACACTTTTTGTTATTTAGGGTCAACTGTCAATTTTCTCACCATTCAGCTATCTTTTCTAAATCGTTCTGCAATTTGTTTTGCTCTTGTGATGACTTTATTAGTCGATAATAACCTAAGACGGCTGCTCAGATTGTGTCCGAAATCGTATATATAGATAAGTAACAGCAAAGGGCTTGTAATACTACCTTGGGGAACGCCAGAAACCACTTCTGTTTTGCTTGATGACTTTCCGCCAGTTATTACGAACTGTGACCTCTCTGACAGGAAGTGACAAATCCAGTCACATAACTGAGACGATATTCCTTAAAGACGCAATTTCACTACCAGCCGCTTGTGTGGTACAGTGTCAAAAGCTTTCCGGAAATCCAGAAATACGGAACTGATCTGAAATCCCTTGTCAAAACTGCTCATCACTTTATGTGAATAAAAAGCTAGTTGTGTTTCACAAGAACGATGTTTTCTAAACCCATGTTGACTATGTGTCAATAAACTGCCTATTGGCTTCTGTCTCGGGTTCTTCGGCCGACGTTCATCTAATGATTTCACCAGCACGAGTGGATGGCATTGTCAAAGCTTAGCCCTCCATTGCCGGTGGTGAACTGGAGCCGAGCTCGCGGCCGCAGACTATATGTACCTGTCGCGCCAACGTCCGCGGGCTTGTCTGCGGTCATTTCCGGTGCGGTTCTTCTCTTGCTACCTGCGACGGTCGTTCGCTGCAGTACCGGAAGCCAGGATCCGTTTACCATAAGGCTTTCCTCTTTCTTGTTGAAACCGTTCGCGTGTTTTTGTATTTCTACAGCTTCTCTGAACAAGCGCGTGTGTCGGCCACAGTGGCCGATCGGTTCTAGGCGCTACAGTCCGGGACCGCGCGACCGCTACGGTCGCAGGTTCGAATCCTGCCTCGGGCATGGATGTGTGTTATGTCCTTAGGTTAGTTAGGTTTAAGTAGTTCTAAGTTCTAGGGGGCTGATGACCTCAGAAGTTAAGTCCGATAGTTCTCAGAGCCGTTTGAACCAAGTGCGTGTGATAGTGCTTCTCTACAGCCAGAACTTCCGTGTCGGGGAATTTTATTACGTGGGCCGGTCTCACTCAGTGCGTGCTCTGCCACTGTCTTCGACAGTATCTCCATTGCTAACGCGGAGAGAAGTCATTGATTGTGTCTTGTCACTAGCACACTTTACATACGACCAGAATCGCTTTGGATTTTCTGCCAAGTTTGGAGACAAAGTTTCATTGTGGAAGCTTGTATAAGAATCTCGCATCGAAGTCCATGCTAAATTTCGAGCTTCTATAAAAGATCGCCAATACTGGCGATTTCCGATATGTTTAAATTTGGCATGTTTGTTTCGTTGTTTCTGTAACAGTACGAGGGCAGTTCAATACGTAATGCAACACATTTTTTTTCTCGGCCAGTTTTGGTTGAAAAAACCGGAAATTTCTTGTGGAATATTTTCAAACATTCCCGCTTCGTCTCGTATAGTTTCATTGACTTCCGACAGGTGGCAGCGCTGTACGGAGCTGTTAAAATGGCGTCTGTAACGGATGTGCGTTGCAAACAACGGGCAGTGATCGAGTTTCTTTTGGCGGAAAACCAGGGCATCTCAGATACTCATAGGCGCTTGCAGAATGTCTACGGTGATCTGGCAGTGGACAAAAGCACGGTGAGTCGTTGGGCAAAGCGTGTGTCATCATCGCCGCAAGGTCAAGCAAGACTGTCTGATCTCTCGCGTTCGGGCCGGCCGTGCACAGCTGTGACTCCTGCAATGGCGGAACGTGCGAACACACTCGTTCGAGATGATCGACGGATCACCATCAAACAACTCAGTGCTCAACTTGACATCTCTGTTGGTAGTGCTGTCACAATTGTTCACCAGTTGGGATATTCAAAGGTTTGTTCCCGCTGGGTCCCTCGTTGTCTAACCGAACACCATAGAGAGCAAAGGAGAACCATCTGTGCGGAATTGCTTGCTCGTCATGTGGCTGAGGATGACAATTTCTTGTCAAAGATTGTTACAGGCGATGAAACATGGGTTCATCACTTCGAACCTGAAACAAAACGGCAATCAATGGAGTGGCGCCACACCCACTCACCCACCAAGAAAAAGTTTAAAGCCATACCCTCAGCCGGTAAAGTCATGGTTACAGTCTTCTGGGACGCTGAAGGGGTTATTCTGTTCGATGTCCTTCCCCATGGTCAAACGATCAACTCTGAAGTGTACTGTGCTACTCTTCAGAAATTGAAGAAACGACTTCAGCGTGTTCGTAGGCACAAAAATCTGAACGAACTTCTCCTTCTTCATGACAACGCAAGACCTCACACAAGTCTTCGCACCCGAGAGGAGCTCACAAAACTTCAGTGGACTGTTCTTCCTCATGCACCCTGCAGCCCCGATCTCGCACCGTCGGATTTCCATATGTTTGGCCCAATGAAGGACGCAATCCGTGGGAGGCACTACGCGGATGAAGAAGAAGTTATTGATGCAGTACGACGTTGGCTCCGACATCGACCAGTGGAATGGTACCGTGCAGGCATACAGGCCCTAATTTCAAGGTGGCGTAAGGCCGTAGCATTGAATGGAGATTACGTTGAAAAATAGTGTTGTGTAGCTAAAAGATTGGGGAATAACCTGGTGTATTTCAATGCTGAATAAAACAACCCCTGTTTCAGAAAAAAAAAATGTGTTGCATTACTTATTGAACTGCCCTCGTATTATGACCCGTTTTGTGTACCAAGGAGGATCAGCCCCGTCGTTTGTTAATTTATGTTGTATAAATCTCTCATTTGCTACCGATATTATTTCTTTGAATTCAACCCACATCTGGCCTACGCTTACATTATTAATTTGGAAGGAGTGGAGATTGTCTCTCAGGAAGGCGGCAGATGATATTTTATCTGCTTCTTTGAACAGGTATATTTTTCGCTTATTTTTGGAGGATTTGGGGATTACAGTATTCAATCTCGCTATGGCAACCCTGTGTTCACTAATCCCTGTATCCGTTTTGATGCTCGTTATTAACTCAGGATTATTTGTTGCTAAGAGGTGACGTGTGTTTTCAAAACCGTTTACTATTCGCGTGGGCTCGAAATAAT
This sequence comes from Schistocerca cancellata, assembly GCF_023864275.1. Taxonomy (NCBI): domain Eukaryota; kingdom Metazoa; phylum Arthropoda; class Insecta; order Orthoptera; family Acrididae; genus Schistocerca; species Schistocerca cancellata. The sequence goes on from NC_064626.1 coordinate 1,240,234,045, forward strand.
ATTCAGAGAATGCGTTTAGCATAATTTCGGATGATATTTTATGCTTACCTCCGGAATTAAACATATATTTTCGCCAACTTATCGAGGGAAAATTAAAGTCACCACCAACTGTAATGGTATGACTCGGGTACGTGTTTGAAACGAAACTCAAGTTTTCTTTGAACCTTTCAGCAACTGTGTCATCTGAATTAGGAGGTTGGTAAAAGAATCCAATTATTATTTTATTCCGGTTGCCAACAATGATCTCTGCCCATACTAACTCACAGGAAGTATCTACTTCAATTTCACGACAAGATAAACTACTTCTAACAGCAACAAACACGCCACCGCCAACCGTGTTCAGCCTATTCTTCCGGAACACTCTTGGGATCTTCGCAAAAATTTCGGATGAGCTTATATCCTTAAGGAATCTAACGGTTACGTTGGTTCACTTGTGGCTGGAGGCGATACTTAAACGTTGAGAACAACACCGTGAAAGAGTGAAGAAATTACATCGCTGCTGGAACTATTCTATGTTCAAATGGCTCTAAGCACTATGGGACTTCACATCAGTCCCCTAGACTTAGAGGTACTTAAACGTAACTAACCTAAGGACATCACACACATCCATGCCCGTGGCAGGATTCGAACCTGCGACCGTACGGGCAACGCGGTTTGGACTGAAGCGCCTAGAACCGCTCGGCGAGAGCGGCCAGCAGGAGCTATTCTACAAATGTGTTATGGATATCGATAAACTTACCCACCGTGTTATGCTTACTGGTGATAGATCCAAGTCACTTTCATTTACGTTGACCATTCGATGTCCTGTATTACGTTCCTGCCTTTGTATGTACTTAGTATAAGTCTCTCTCCTCTGGTTAACATCTGCGCCGTGTTTCTCTCAAGCGATGTCTCCTGATTCTGCGTACCCTTTGTTTTATACAGCTTACATGCAGTATTGGCTAGTGCTCTTTGCAGTTACGAGTGCCTATCAATGCACGTGAGGTTCACTGTAAAAATGACATTGTCTGACTGTTATGAACAGGTATTTGTTTAGTGTGTGTGTGTGTGTGTGTGTGTGTGTGTGTGTGTGTGTGTGTGTGTGTGCGCGATCCACAGACCTAATTTCATATTTATTATTTAATTGAAGCGCCACACGATAGCCCTGCATCCCATTCGCTACAACCACAAATATGGGAACCATCAAGGTGGTATTTGCCACCATGCGAGGATCAGGAGGAAGAGGAGAAGGAGGGGGAGAATGAAGAGGAGGAGAAGGGTAGTGACATAGAATTTCTGTACGAAGTGCTAAAAATAGAGAAAATGTGGTATAATATTTTAAAGAAAACTTGTTGTTTTTCTAACTCTCTCTCTGCAAGACCAGTCCCTTACAACAAGGTCTACCACAGCAGAAAATGTGTGTTCATGACACTTTTTTGCTTTAGAAATACGTCCAGTGATGCCTCTGGGGCTGTTAATTGCATCGCAGCAACACCAGGAACTGTGAGCAATCGCGGCACCAACAGTGCTGTTGGCAAAGAGCGCAATGCCGAGACAGAACGTGTCGTACATAACCGTCAGCTGCCTTCGATATACACGTCAGTTTGCCGCACAGCTTCTCCCAATCTACACTCCTGGAAATTGAAATAAGAACACCGTGAATTCATTGTCCCAGGAAGGGGAAACTTTATTGACACATTCCTGGGGTCAGATACATCACATGATCACACTGACAGAACCACAGGCACATAGACACAGGCAACAGAGCATGCACAATGTCGGCAGTAGTACAGTGTATATCCACCTTTCGCAGCAATGCAGGCTGCTATTCTCCCATGGAGACGATCGTAGAGATGCTGGATGTAGTCCTGTGGAACGGCTTGCCATGCCATTTCCACCTGGCGTCTCAGTTGGACCAGCGTTCGTGCTGGACGTGCAGACCGCGTGAGACGACGCTTCATCCAGTCCCAAACATGCTCAATGGGGGACAGATCCGGAGATCTTGCTGGCCAGGGTAGTTGACTTACACCTTCTAGAGCACGTTGGGTGGCACGGGATACATGCGGACGTGCATTATCCTGTTGGAACAGCAAGTTCCCTTGCCGGTCTAGGAATGGTAGAACGGTGGGTTCGATGACGGTTTGGATGTACCGTGCACTATTCAGTGTCCCCTCGACGATCACCAGTGGTGTACGGCCAGTGTAGGAGATCGCTCCCCACACCATGATGCCGGGTGTTGGCCCTGTGTGCCTCGGTCGTATGCAGTCCTGATTGTGGCGCTCACCTGCACGGCGCCAAACACGCATACGACCATCATTGGCACCAAGGCAGAAGCGACTCTCATCGCTGAAGACGACACGTCTCCATTCGTCCCTCCATTCACGCCTGTCGCGACACCACTGGAGGCGGGCTGCACGATGTTGGGGCGTGAGCGGAAGACGGCCTAACGGTGTGCGGGACCGTAGCCCAGCTTCATGGAGACGGTTGCGAATGGTCCTCGCCGATACCCCAGGAGCAACAGTGTCCCTAATTTGCTGGGAAGTGGCGGTGCGGTCCCCTACGGCACTGCGTAGGATCCTACGGTCTTGGCGTGCATCCGTGCGTCGCTGCGGTCCGGTCCCAGGTCGACGGGCACGTGCACCTTCCGCCGACCACTGGCGACAACATCGATGTACTGTGGAGACCTCACGCCCCGCGTGTTGAGCAATTCGGCGGTACGTCCACCCGGCCTCCCGCATGCCCACTATACGCCCTCGCTCAAAGTCCGTCAACTGCACATACGGTTCACGTCCACGCTGTCGCGGCATGCTACCAGTGTTAAAGACTGCGATGGAGCTCCGTATGCCACGGCAAACTGGCTGACAGTGACGGCGGCGGTGCACAAATGCTGCGCAGCTAGCGCCATTCGACGGCCAACACCGCGGTTCCTGGTGTGTCCGCTGTGCCGTGCGTGTGATCATTGCTTGTACAGCCCTCTCGCAGTGTCCGGAGCAAGTATGGTGGGTCTGACACACCGGTGTCAATGTGTTCTTTTTTCCATTTCCAGGAGTGTATTTGAACGATTCCCACCTTCGTCCCTCACTATACATTTTCAATGTGCATTATAACTTTGATGCCACTGTCAACTGCCGTAACGACGTTGACACACATGTTCTGTATTTGGTGTGTAATAGAGTTTTTACGGTGACAGCAAGTTCAAATCACCAACTGATCTGCACTGTATTCAGAAAGTGTGCTGGTCTTCAGTCTTTTGTCCGCCTGTGACTGATTTCCGTAGACTGGAAACAATATATCATTGCCGGCAGACGGATCTCTTTGAGCACCATCAGTGACAGGATAGAACAGGCCTTATCAAATGGTTCAAATGGCTCTGAGCACTATGCGACTTAACTTCTGAGGTCATCAGTCGCCTAGAACATAGAACTAATTAAACCTAACTAACCTAAGGACAACACACACATCCATGCCCGAGGCAGGATTCGAACCTGCGACCGTAGCGGACGCTCTGTTCCAGACTGTGGCGCCTAGAACCGCACGGCCAGTCCGGCCGGCAGGCCTTATCCGTGCTTGCGGTGAGGAGAGGGAGGCATGAGGTAAGACTGGTTCTAAATTAACAATTTGTCCATTATATTTGGACTGTTGAGCTCCGTGGCCGTGGATAATGATATTTCACTGTCAAAATACAGCAACCAGCCACTTTTTAATGCGTTTTATTTATGCCAATATGCATTTCGGGTTTGCACCCATATTCAGCTGGCAAATTACATGGATCTTCAGTTACTACAGTAGTACAATCTCGACAGCAGTTTGGATGCTGCAGCATGCCTGTGCAAAAGCAACGATTGCAATCATTTACTTCAATTTCGCGAGTTTAAAGTTACGCACTATCAGTTGTTCATTTTACTTACATTCTCCTCTCCTTGTATTTTCTTGGCTTTTCTTCTTTTTTGCAACAACACAAACACTTTTTATCACGTATTTTACACAGGCGCACTGCGTTATCCGCCATGTTGTCGACTGACAGTTTTTGTTCACATACAAACGGTTGATCTATGGACAGAGTTATATTTTTCGAAAGTTTTGAGGTTCTAAGAAAAGCTACTGTTTTCTAAACATTGACTTGGGTGACAGAAGTATTCTAAGTATGATGTATACATTTTTTTTTGCAGTATTGAAGATAATAAACTAACATAACACATTTGTACAAAGCAGTAATTCATACATTTACAATATAACAAAGGTAGAATTAAGATTTTTATGTTTTATACTATTACATGCATTTGTTGGGCTTATATTAGATTATGTTATTTCTTGATTGTGCTTAGTAAGTGGTTTGATAAGTAGAGGGTGGAAGTTTCTCAGAAATATTCGGTTTGGCAGCTCTGTTTGGTCGTTAAGTATGTCAGAAGGGGATGCATGTTTATGTGAATAAATTTCGATTTCTTCTAGGAGGTTCATTCTTTTTCCTTTGTTGGCTAGGTGGAGAACTTGTAGGTTATGGGATATGTCTGTTACTTGATGTTCTTCTTCTGCTACATGTTGGGCGAATGTGGATTTATTTAAGTTTTTTAAACGAAGAGCATCCATGTGTTCTCGAAACCGTATGCTGAAGTTTCTCCCTGTTTGGCCTATGTATGTTTTTGGACATGAGTTGCAGTTAAGTTTGTATATTCCTGATTGATTGTACGGTTTGGTATTATTTTTAATGTTATGGATAGCTTTGTCCTTTATTTTGTTATTTGTATAGTAGCTGATTTTGATATCTGTTCCTCGGAACAGGTTTGCTGTTTTATATGACAGCTTTCCTACAAATGGCAAGCTTACATATTTTTCTTTTGGCTGTGTTGTGGTATTCTTTAATGTTGTTTTGTTATTGTATTTGTTTATGTGGGGATTTATCTTAGAGTTTAGTTCATCTATTAATTTTGGATTGTAACCATTATTGTAAGCAATTGCTTTGATGGTGTTTAGTTCTTCTATTTGGTCATCTGGTTCTAGTGGTATTTTTTGCATTCTGTTTAGCAATGCTCTGCATGAAGCCGTCTTATGTTGGTTAGTCCGTGGCCACACATCGGTGTGAACACACGTGCAGCTGCCGTCCCTCTCTCCTGGTGCGATCTTTTTACGGTTGGTTTTTGTGGTAGTTGTGTTATTGCAATGATTTGTTGCACTATGACCCATTGTTTACAAGTGTTGGTTTCTTCACTACAGTTTCAATGTGTAATTAGAACAGTGAAACATTTTCCCTCAGCTGTGGTACTGCGGATTGGCCTTACTACGCTTCAGTGATGGTTTGTTGACCTGTCCCTTCTTACTACACTCCTGGAAATGGAAAAAAGAACACATTGACACCGGTGTGTCAGACCCACCATACTTGCTCCGGACACTGCGAGAGGGCTGTACAAGCAATGATCACACGCACGGCACAGCGGACACACCAGGAACCGCGGTGTTGGCCGTCGAATGGCGCTAGCTGCGCAGCATTTGTGCACCGCCGCCGTCAGTGTCAGCCAGTTTGCCGTGGCATACGGAGCTCCATCGCAGTCTTTAACACTGATAGCATGCCGCGACAGCGTGGACGTGAACCGTATGTGCAGTTGACGGACTTTGAGCGAGGGCGTATAGTGGGCATGCCGGAGGCCAGGTGGACGTACCGCCGAATTGCTCAACACGTGGGGCGTGAGGTCTCCACAGTACATCGATGTTGTCGCCAGTGGTCGGCGGAAGGTGCACGTGCCCGTCGACCTGGGACCGGACCGCAGCGACGCACGGATGCACGCCAAGACCGTAGGATCCTACGCAGTGCCGTAGGGGACCGCACCGCCACTTCCCAGCAAATTACGGACACTGTTGCTCCTGGGGTATCGGCGAGGACCATTCGCAACCGTCTCCATGAAGCTGGGCTACGGTCCCGCACACCGTTAGGCCGTCTTCCGCTCACGCCCCAACATCGTGCAGCCCGCCTCCAGTGGTGTCGCGACAGGCGTGAATGGAGGGACGAATGGAGACGTGTCGTCTTCAGCGATGAGAGTCGCTTCTGCCTTGGTGCCAATGACGGTCGTATGCGTGTTTGGCGCCGTGCAGGTGAGCGCCACAATCAGGACTGCATACGACCGAGGCACACAGGGCCAACACCCGGCATCATGGTGTGGGGAGCGATCTCCTACACTGGCCGTACACCACTGGTGATCGTCGAGGGGACACTGAATAGTGCACGGTACATCCAAACCGTCATCGAACCCATCGTTCTACCATTCCTAGACCGGCAAGGAAACTTGCTGTTCCAACAGGACAATGCACGTCCGCATGTATCCCGTGCCACCCAATGTGCTCTAGAAGGTGTAAGTCAACTACCCTGGCCAGCAAGATCTCCGGATCTGTCCCCCATTGAGCATGTTTGGGACTGGATGAAGCGTCGTCTCACGCGGTCTGCACGTCCAGCACGAACGCTGGTCCAACTGAGGCGCCAGGTGGAAATGGCATGGCAAGCCGTTCCACAGGACTACATCCAGCATCTCTACGATCGTCTCCATGGGAGAATAGCAGCCTGCATTGCTGCGAAAGGTGGATATACACTGTACTAGTGCCGACATTGTGCATGCTCTGTTGCCTGTGTCTATGTGCCTGTGGTTCTGTCAGTGTGATCATGTGATGTATCTGACCCCAGGAATGTGTCAATAAAGTTTCCCCTTCCTGGGACAATGAATTCACGGTGTTCTTATTTCAATTTCCAGGAGTGTATGTATCAGTGTACAAGTTTCTCAGCAGCTATAGCAAGGCGACTCCTCGGGGACTTTGGAATTGCGCTAAGTTGTCGAGAAATAAAGAGAGCACCATTTATTTGAATTTCGAGCATCAGGGCTGCAGGGTTGTTGTTGAGTGAGGCGTACAGCAATGCAGTGGGAGGCGTCGATAGTGAACTCCAATACCAGTGAGAGAAACACGCGTCTGTAAAAAAGCATGTCCGCAGCTCGTGGTCGTGTGGTAGCGTTCTCGCTTCCCACGCCCGGGTTCCCGGGTTCGATTCCCAGCGGGCTCAGGGATTATCTCTGCCTCGTGATGACTGGGTGTTGTGGGATGTCCTTAGGTTAGTTAGATTTAAGTAGTTCTAAGTTCTAGGGGACTGATGGCAATTGATGCTAAGTCCCATAGTGCTCAGAGCGATTTGAACAATTTTTTTTTTTAAAACGCATAGCTGTCGGCTCGTGAAGTCCTCTCCTGTGCTGTGGATTGACAGGCCATTTCAGAAACAGAGACAGCTCCAGCACAGGCGATAGTCTCTATTAGTAGTAAACTGCGTCTTCAGTCCATCCCGCTTCACCACCATTATTTGCTGAAAAGCATTCCCCATACGTTCGTCCATTATCACCTCCCGCGATTCCTCATGTAGGAGCCTATAGACGCAGTCCTCAGCTGCGTACCCACTAAACGCCTATCTGTCCAATACCAGTATCTCGTCAGTTGTGCACATTTCCCTGCCAATTCACAAGTAGAGCAGAGAAATGTATTCGGACTTGTAGGTAAAGGGATCAACCTATGCAGAGTTACTTTTTACACTACTGGCCATTAAAATTGCTACACCAAGGAGAAATGCAGATGATAAACGGGTATTCACTGGACAAATATATTATACTAGAACTGACACGTGATCACATTTTCACGCAATTTGGGTGCATAGATCCTGAGAAATCAGTATCCAGAACAACCACCTCCGGCCGTAATAATGGCCTTCACCCGCCTGGGCATTGAGTCAAACAGAGCTTGGATGGCGTGTACAGGTACAGCTGCCCATGCAGCTTCAACACGATACCACAGTTCATCAAGAGTAGTGACTGGCGTATTGTGACGAGCCAGTTGCTCGCCCACCATTGACCAGACATTTTCAGTTGGTGAGAGATCTGGAGAGTGTGCTGGCCAGGGCAGCAGGCGAACATTTTCTGTATCTAGAAAGGCCCGTACAGGACCTGCAACATGCGGTCGTGTATTATCCTGCTGAAATGTAGGGTTTCGCAGGGATCGAATGAAGGGTAGAGCCACGGGTCGTAACACATCTGAAATGTAACGTCCACTGTTCAAAGTGCCGTCAACACGAACAATAGGTGACCGAGACGTGTAACCAATGGCACCCCACACCATCACGCCGGGTGATACGCCACTATGGCGATGACGAATACACGCTTCCAATGTGCTTTCACCGTGATGTCGCCAAACATGGATGCGATCGTATTCATCCGAAAAAATGACGTTTTGCCACGTGCACCCAGGTTCGTCGTTGAGTACACCATCGCAGGCGCTCCTGTCTATGACGCAGCGTCTCCGAGCTGATAGCCATGCTGCTGCAAACGTCGTCGAACTGTTCGTGCAGATGGTTGTTGTCTTGCAAACGTCCCCATCTGTTGACTCAAGGATCGAGACGTGGCTACACGATCCCTTACAGCCATTCGGGTAAGATGCCTGTCACCTCGACTGCTAGTGATACGAGGCCGTTGGGATCCAGCACGGCGTTCCGTATTACCCTCCTGAACCCACCGCTTCCATATTCTGCTAACAGTCATTGGATCCCGACCGACGCGAGCAATGTCGCGATACGATAAACCGCAATCGCGATAGGCTACAATCCGACCTTTATCAAAGTCGGAAACGTGATGGTACGCATTTCTCCTCCTCACACGAGGCATCACAACAACGTTTCACCAGGCAGTGGCGGTCAACTGGTGTTTGTGTATGAGAAATCGGTTGGCTGGTTCAAATGGCTCTGAGCACTATGGGACTTAACATCTATGGTCATCAGTCCCCTAGAACTTAGAACTACTTAAACCTAACTAACCTAAGGACAGCACACAACACCCAGCCATCAGGAGGCTGAGAAAATCCCAGACCCCGCCGGGAATCGAACCCGGGAACGCTACCGCACGACCACGAGATGCGGGCAAATCGGTTGGAAACTTTCGTCATGTCAGCGAGTTGTAGGTGTCGCCACCGGCGCCAACCTTGTGTGAATGCTCCGAAAAGCTAATCATTTGCATATCACAGCATCTTCTTCCTGTCGGTTAAATTTCGCGTCTGTAGCACGTTATCTTCGTGGTGTAACAATTTTAATGGCCAGTAGTGTATTTTGAGTACGTCTACCACTAGTTTCGAGAGCTGTTGTGGATCTTTTCCCCAGCAGGATAACACTAGTCGTATGACATCGTCAATTTTTGAGCTGTATTGCGATTGAGCCATGCTGCGGCTCGCTTTGGTGCTGTTTGTAGGTTTCCGTCTTGTGTTGCAGGCCAGAAGGTATTGTTTAGTTGACGTGGTTGCGGTTGGTTGTCTTCTTCTTGTGTTGATTGGCGCCACTCGGTTTCGCAACCGTTGCCTGTCTGCTAGTGGCAGCAGCGACGGTTAGCGTACTGTTGCCCTATCGTTGTTGTTTTTCCAGGTCGTGTGAGTGGGCCAGTTCGGTTGGGGACTCAGAAGGAGCCAGGTCCGCGCAGTGCCAGAAGGTGCTGAGACTGCTGGCGGTGCACATGGACTGCCGAATGGAAGGGCTGTGGTCACCAGGGTGAACGACTTCGTCGTAAACCGGATCCTGCAGGCTTTAAGATGAGTGCATTTCAATTCAAGTAGAGAGATACCTCCACCATTGTGACATCTCGGGATTCTCCATTGACTTGGGTTCGTGTTGCTGCTCGTAGTGTCGCCGAGGCGACGAGCAGCGAGTGTAGTGCTTGGGGAAGGCGGATCTGATTAGCTTTCCTCGACTTGTTATTACAGTTTACTGCTTTCAGGTTGTTATAATTTGTTAAGTTCAACCAGCGGTATTTTTCCTGCCTGGTGGCCGCTAACGCCCCAGTTACCTGCCCTGTGGGTTGGTGTATGTAACGGCAGTGTACTTTACCTCGCCTTGCTGCTGCTGTCGGGTAAGGCGTGTACTTTCGACAGCTTTCTTGATTGGAGGCCGGTTGGTGATTTTTTTTCCTACTCTGGTAGTAGTGATTCCTTTCTCGTTCTGGGTGCTCTAAACACTGTATTCTGCGATGTAGTGAATACCGCCGGTTCCGGCTTTTTCGTATTGTTCCATCGTTGTATTTGGTTTGTTGGACGACAGGTACTTTCAGCAAGTTATCATTTGTCATTCGTTGGACTGCCACTAGTCTGAGTTACCATCTTGTGAAGTGAATGCAACTCTTGGCTGCCTATCTCATCGCTCGTGAAAGTGTTTGTTGCTGGACCTTTCTCAGAGGTCGATTCCTTGAGCACCGTTTGTGACTGGTCCTTGTTTTTTTATTATTGTATTATTTTTATAATGCCTTGTAATGCCTACATTAAAGGTTATGAAGCCTTCTGCTGTTTTTGTGGCTACTTACCTGTAATATTTTAATATTTGTAAGTTGTAAATTGCAGCGAGTTCTTAAACGTTCTTAATTTATTGCCATTCTGGTCATATAAGGCCTTCAGCCATGATCACATTGGCTTGTTTTTAAAAATTATCTGTTGTATTTTTATTTTAACTGTAAGGGTTGTCTTACAAGATTTACCATCATTTTATTTTCACCCGTTTGGTGATCAGTTGCTTGTTTCTTTAAAATTAACCTTTGCTATTGTATTTGCTGTTTTACGGCAGGTGTCTAAATTTTTTACTATAATTGCCATTCCTGGCGTGTAAGGCCTTCAGCCGTAATTGTGGCTATTTGCCTTAAAATTTTAATTTGGTATCGGTATTTTTAGCAATAAGCCTTAAAGCCTTATTTATTGCCATGTCTGGCGTCTGATGCTTTCTGCTGTGTTTATGACTATTTACCTGTAATACGTTAATATTTGTAAGTTGTAAATTGCAGCGAGTTCTTAAACATTCTTCATTTATTGCCATCCTTGGCGTATAAGGCTTTCAACCGTGATCACAGTGGCTTGTTTTTAAAACGTTATGAGTTGTATCTGTGTTTTATGGTGATTGCTAAATTGTAACGCCCTGAAAACACCATTATTTTACACAGTTGTTCATTCCTTCATTAATAACTTGTGGTTTTTTTCTTTATTGTTGAGTATGGAATTACCGTTTTGAAATAAATGTGTATAACTATAGAAGGCAACCAATAGTAACTGACTACGGCCCTGTCCACGATTGTAACCGAATCCTGTCTTCCCCTGACTACCAGGTCTCAGCGATTGTAGGCGCTCCTTGTGTAGCGCTTTGCATGTAATTAGGACTGATCTTCGTGATTAATTACGTAATTAGAATCGATCTTTACTTCATTTTCCCACCCAGAATAAGTAAAGTACACTAATCTAACCTTCCTCTCCCGCAGCCGGACAGAGACTGACCATTTCCCTGTGTAGGGCAGTGCACTTGGGCTTTCCACCCAGAAGGACCAGCTTTCCAGCCTGGGAAAGCGCACCCGCCATTTTGAATTTTCCACTAATTCCCGCGCGCGGTCGGGTGTGGGACGTCAGCACAGCCTTGGGCAAAGAAATTCCCGACATTTTGAAATTACCACCATTTTTTTTAAATTCTCGCCTAAACTCGATATTCCTGCAGGTGGAGCGGGAGGAGAAGGGGAGGTTGGGGAGGGGAGGGAAGGGGGTGGAGAGCCACGTGCCGGCTAGGGAAAACCCATGACGTCTTCTCGCGGCGGTAGTGGTAGTGCTGGTGGTGGTGGTGGTGGTGGTGGTGGTGGGGGGGGGGGTATAATTACTTTATGAATTAATTAATTTGATATCAATTTGATATCAAAATTACCCTAGAAACGACTCTGTCCCCACTTGCGCTCATGTTTACCCAGATGTTATTTAATGGTCAAATCATTTTAGCCTAAAGTGGTAATTATCATCATAAATATGGTAATTTTGTTTACGTTTTATGCCTGCTGGCTCCGTATGTCCTGTCTAATTTGCTAGCCCCGTGTTGGTTAACGTAATCGTTAACCTCCTCTTCTGCCTCCATCCCTCGTGTGTGAGGAACATTTAAGGGGCTCCGGAAAGGCTCAAAATCATGAAAAGTTCAATTTTTACTTTTTTGCGTTTTCTGAATCTGCAGACTATTACCTTTTAATAGATATATAATTTATTCAATTCCGAAGACTACAACTATTTTTAATTTTTTTTTGAAATGTGTTCTACATGGGCGTGACCCACTGTGGCGCTGTTAAACTGCTGTCAAATGGTGTTATTATTAACGTCCGTGTTCATCAGGTACATTTTAGTGATGTGAGATAAAGTATGTGTTGTGACTAACCTGTGATGGTTCAATATATATCGCTGGTGTGATTGTCGATTGTTTCATGTTTATTTACTCTGTCGTTATCTCGAAAATATTCGTAATTAATTCTGTTTCTTGAGTCTCTGTTTTGTTGAAGTATAATAATGAGTAAAAGTAAAGTTGCTGTTGCGACTTTCAATGATGGCAACATTGTAAGGTGCAAGGTATTTAGAAATATGGGAATGAAGATAGGTTCTAACATGGTACGAGCGATGCTTGCTTTAGATAAGGAACGCCTTCGGGCTGCAGACAGGGCTGTAAAGAGTCTAGAAATACAAGCAAGAGTAAACAGGAGGAGGAACAAGAGGAAGCTGGAGGAGGAGTTTGCAGAGGATGAAGATAATCCATCCTATGGATCTGGAATGCACTAAAAAGTTAATCCAATCTTTGTCGCTCGATTCCCAAAAATTTATTTTCTCATACTAATTACATGTTTTCTAAGGATCTTCCAAACATATTTGTTTCAAACTTTCAGTAAATGTTACACAGTACCTTCTGCATAATTTAACAGCCTTTTTCCAAAAAACTGTATATTTTTGAATATATAAATAAAAAATTGCAAAAAAAGTGTTGTGAATTTTCATTACAATTGAAAAAAATCATCTTTAATAACTGAACTAAAATTTTGTAAAATCCCTGTGTCAATTTGTAGCCCATATTCCAATAAATAATCTGTAAAAAGTTCAACTTCCTACCTCAAATACTTTGTGAGGAAAGATGTAATTTATAAGCGTTATTTTAACATTGCAAGTATAGGGCGTTCCGGAGCCACTTAAGTTCAAATGGCTCTGAGCACTATGGGACTATACATCTGAGGTCATCAGTCCCCTAGAACTTAGAACTACTTGAACCTAACTAACCTAAGGAAACCACACACATCCATGTCCGAGGCAGGATTCGACCCTGCGACCGTATCAGTCGCGCGGTTCCGGACTGAAGTGTGTAGAACCGCTCGGCCACCACTGCCGGTAAAGGCTTAAGACTTTTAGTTACTGGTCTAAACGTCTCTGAGAGAGAATGATATCGCTCCATCTGTTCTAATTTTAGAACTCGTAATTTATGCCGAAGAGCCTTTCGGCCATCGGTTACTTTGCCTTTTGTTGACATACTGTTATGTACTAAACTGACTTCGAGATAGTGAATAACTTGTTTATACACTAAAACTAAACTCCAGCCGAACAAGCCGTGAAGGCCCAAGGGTAAGACCGGCCGCCGTGTCACCCTCAGGCCACAGGCGTCACTGGATGCGGATATGGAGGTGGATGTGGTCGGCACACCGCTTTCCCGGCCGTTTCTTCAGTTTACGAGACCGGAGCCGCTACTTCTCAATCAGGTACCTCCTCAGTCTGCTTCGTAAGGGCTGAGCGCACCCCGCTCGCCAACAGTCCTCGGCAGACAGGATGGTCACCCATCCTAGTACTAGCCCAGCGGGACAGTGCTTAACTTCGGTGATCTGGCGGGAACCGGTATTACCATAGCGGCAACGCCGTTATAGACACACTGCGCAATATAATTCTAGGACCTCTTGCACGAATTGTCTCCCACTGTTACGTACAAGTTCGAAATTCGACTTGAAGGTGCCTACACCTTTCCCTATAATGGTGCCAAAGCGTGGCGCCCTGCGACTTCACACTCGGGCTCAACGACGCTTGAAACTGCAACACATGAGAAAAATTGGCCACAGCTCAGAAGTCCATGTCAAGTGTAAGCTGCGTTGATGATGTCACACTGCGACCAGATTTCACTACAATCCTGCCCAACGCCACCTTGGACGCGTTACACGATGGGAACGTCATCACACCCCCTCTTACCCACATTTCACCCCTTCTCTTGGCGCCTTTGCCATCGATTTCAGAACAGCGACGCCCAGCATTGAAATCACGCTGTTTTCTAGGGGTGTCTGAAGGAAACACTTCAGCCACACCACCGTTCAGAATCGACAGGAAATGGGGTCAGGGGGTGGCACGAAGGGCGTCAACGAAACGACCCCTGACCTAGGGGCGTTGTTTCCCATACATTTCGCAGAGCGATGAGCAAAAGAACGACGTTCTTGACAACCTTTGACATTGCCGCCACACTCTGACGTTTCAACCTCCCTCTAACCACATTGTAGGGCTGCATCCCCATTTAAAGTGACTGCAGCGCCACGGAGTGCAGCGCGACCGCAATTTTTGCTCTCGTGTACGTATTGGAATCATTAGGGATTCGACGAAATGTGAACTCGATTTGAAGCAGCAAAGGCTGCCTTTGCTTTTTTCAGACTCACGTTTCGCGTCCTCCTGTGGCGTAATATTTAGGGGGGGGGGGGGCACATCAACGCTAGCGAGAATAAAACGGCGAAGGGTCCCTCTGAGAGACAGTATTGTAAATACCAATGATTACAAGGAATCTTAAAGGGGCAGTTCGGTTCCGGTCTAAAAATCCTAGCTGGCAACGTTTAGATGTAGTCGAGCAAACTAAGCTGTATTTATATAAACATCAAGAAGATTGTAGATTGTTATACGACAGAACTATTATTTAATACGTATCTGAGAAAAATGCCATTTACATACTGCTACCTGTGTCTAGGCCGGTTGACAGCAGGTGTTCCGTTTGGCTTTCCGTTTCGCCCGTATATAAATACAGCCAGACAGACAGTAAGAAGAGACACTTCGCAACGAGACATCAATCTGTCCTTGGGTTCATTGTGCCTCAGGTGACGTCAGAGTTGGCCAGACTAGAATGCGTTTTCGGTAAAAGTAGGAAGTGAACCCGCGGCGACTGTACATCATCTGACATTACGACTTATCTTAGAAGAAAGATTAAGGAGAGGTAAACCTACGTTTCTAGCATTTGTAGACTTAGAGAAAGCTTTTGACAATGTTGACCGGAATACTCTCTTTCAAATTCTAAAACTGGCAGGGGTAAAATACAGGGAGCGAAAGGCTATTTACAATTTGTACAGAAACCAGATGGCAGTTATGAGAGTCGAGGGACATGAAAGGGAAGCAGTGGTTGGGAAGGGAGTAAGACAGGGTTGTAGCCTCTCCCCGATGTTATTCAATCTGTATATTGAGCAAGCAGTAAAGGAAACAAAAGAAAAATTCGGAGTAGGTATTAAAATCCATGGAGAAGAAATAAAAACTTTGAGGTTCACCGATGACATTGTAATTCTGTCAGAGACAGCAAAGGACTTAGAAAAGCAGCTGAACGGCATGGACAGTGTCTTGAAAGGAGGGTATAAGATGAACATCAAAAAAGCAAAACGAGGATAATGGAATGTAGTCGAATTAAGTCGGGTGATGCTGAGGGAATTAGATTAGAAAATCAGACGCTTAAAGTAGTAAAGGAGTTTTGCTATTTGGGGAACAAAATAACTCATGATGGTCGAAGTAGAGACGATATAAAATGTAGACTGGCAATGGCAAGGAAAGCGTTTCTGAAGAAGAGAAATTTGTTAACATAGAGTATAGATTTAAGTGTCAGAAAGTCGTTTCTGAAAGTATTTGTATGGAGTGTAGCCATGTATGGAAGTGAAATATGGACGATAAATAGTTTGGACAAGAAGAGAATAGAAGCTTTCGAAATGTGGTGCTACAGAAGAATGCTGAAGATCAGATGGGTAGAACACATAACTAATGAGGAATATTGAATAGAATTGTGGAGAAGGTGAGTTTGTGGCACAATTTGACAAGAAGAAGGGACCGGTTGGTAGGACATGTTCTGAGGCACCAAGGGATCACAAATTTAGCATTGAAGGGCAGCGTGGAGGGTAAAAATCGTAGATGGAGACCAAGCGATGAATGCACTAAGCAGATTCAGAAGGATGTAGGTTGCAGTAAGTACTGGGAGATGAAGAAGCTTGCACAGGATAGAGTAGCATTGAGAGCTGCATCAACGAGTCTCAGGACTGAAGACCACAACAACAAAGCAAACTAAGCTGTATTTATATAAAAATTAAGAAGATTTTAGATTGTTATACGACAGAACTGTTATTTAATACGTATCTGAGAAATAGGCCATTTACATACTGCTTCCTGTGTCTAGGCCGGTTGATATCAAATTTCCGTTTCGCGGTCCGCTGCGCCCGTGTATAAATACAGCCAGAGAGGCAGTAACAAGAGACACTTCGCACTGAGGCATCAATCTGTCCCTCGGTGCATTGAGCCTCAGCTGACGTCAGAGTTGGCCAGACTAGAATGCGTTTTCGGTAAAAGTAGGAAGTGAACCCGCGGCGACTGTACTTCATCCCGGATCGCTTAAAATCCACCGGAGCAAGTGTTTGCGTGCCGCCGATGATGTCGACAACACCGAGATTATCGCATGTGGCGAGATTATTTTCCGCCTTTAAGGCGAGCAATTAACTTTTGGTGATAAGAAGTCAGAGCGATAGATCTTTTACTTGGAACTTCCGGTAGAGGATGCCTCTGAACTGTTTTCGATAGATATATTGAGAGGTGGCATGAGCCCCCTCTCATATTTCTATCTTACGATTTTCCTCTCTAATTGCATGCAGTGAAAAGTCGCTATTCCTTCATGCGCGGACTTCCCACGCGGCGTCCCTCGTCACCCGGGTGGTCCGGTGACAGGCGGGCTCTGTTGATCTGGAAAGCGTTAAGCCGACGGGTGTGAGGAAGTCGAGTGAATGCGTTGCAGACGCCGACATTGTCAAAAGACAAGCCCGGAGGGGTCTGAAGTAGCGGCTGGGCTAGAGGTTCCGTTACTTCGCAGAAACTTAGCGAAAACACTTTCTGGCGGGCTACCAGCGAGGCGTGGGAATGACTTGTGTACCCAGGCAGTTGTGGCGGGAAAATTCCCGCGCTTTCTGCAAAATAGTAACTGTGATTGGCTTGCTCAGGGCATAGCTCCATGACGTAGCAAAATCAGCGCAGAAATTGGCGCCAAGAATCTCCATTGGTGGAATGGTAGTGCCCCGGCAATAGAGTGGAATTTTCCGCCGGTTTTGGAGTTGCTGATTGGAACGTTTAACCACGGCCACTGTCGTGGGGGCGGGAATGTTCTGTGTGCGGCCTGTACGGGTGCTCTAGGTAGTCGGCTCTCGCCTTTCGGTCGAGGACGTCGAAGCAACCAGCCATCGCCTCCGGTACGCCAGATCGTGTTCTGGCAGTTAAGAAGACAGTTTGGTAATGTATGTCCGCAGCACCGGCAGATAGGGATTTTCCTAGGTGATAATCAGAGCTCAGCAGAGCGCGCCTGTTCGTCTTATTCTAACTTTGTTCTGTCTTGAGTAGCAGCAATTAATGTTGGGTTAGCTGTGTGTCTCTCTTAAGATTTGAGTGGCAAGGAATTGGCTCCACATACCACTTCGTCTTAACCTCACAATCTAGTTTAGGGACAACTTCACCTTCATAGCGGTTGTTTGAGTATCCAATTTGAGCCAATTTGATGTATTGTAAATGTTTCATGTGTTTTTGTTTATTATTTTGTCTTTAGTCTCAATAAATCATATTGTTATTTTGGACAGAACTTTCATTCTGTTAATCGGTAGAGCAACCCTATCATTCGTCACTATGTTAATGAAACCTTCGTTTATTTAACTTATTTATCAAATTAAATTATTGCAGGTGCCAAACTCTCTTCTACTCCACTGGCAGGGTTGATTAGAGTCAGTTCACGTATTTTTTTATCCTTGTGCAACAGCAAAAGTCGGAGTTAGAATAGGGGGGGCTTAGAGCATCATTTACATATGTAGATTCTAGAAGAATTTAGTGTTAAATACACTGCTAGCCCCGGCACCTCGCAATATCAATATTATTATTAGGGATATTATTACATTCCGCGCATGTGAACTTTTACAGAATACATCAATAAGTTAAAACTCAAAACTTTTATTTATTATCACAGCCCCTGATCCCGCTGAGTAAATATCAAGTAGAAACTTTTTCTTTCAGTGAACACAAAAAGTAATGTGGTCTTCCAGACTGGAAATTGTGGTCAGTATGTTCTCCATCGCTTTCTGGCTGACCGCAAAAATAGTTCTCAGACTCTTGTGAACTGCGAGGGTAGCTGTAAAGCCCGCACAAACAGTAATGTGTTTTCATAGCGACGAGCAGTCCATTACAGGAATGTTACTGTCGTGTAACCACTCTGCCACAGGCCGTACATTATGAACAGGTGTTCGATCGTGTTGAAAGACGTAATCTCCATCCCCAAATTGCTCTTCAACAGTGGGAAACAAGAAGGTGCTTAAAACATCAATGTAGGTCTGTGCCGTGATGGTGTCACGCAAAACAACAAGGCGTGCAGGCCCCCTCCATGAAAAACACGATCACACCATAACACCACCGCCTCTCAATTTTACTGTTGGCACTACACACGCTGGCAGATAACGTACACCGGGCATTCGCCATACCCACCCCTTGCCATCGGATCGCCACATTGTGTACCGTGATTCGTCACTCCATACGATGTTTTTCCACTGTACAATCGTCCAATGTTTTCGCTCCTTAAACCAAGGGAGGCGCCGTTTAGCATTTACTAGCGTGATGAGTGGCACATGTGTGAGCATGAAATCCAAGTTCCTCACCTCCTTCTGACTATCACAGTACTTCCAGTGGATCTTGATGCATTTTGGAATTTCTGTGTCATGGTCTGGATGGATGTCTTGTAAACTTACTACTTTCTTTCATAATCTGGACTTTAATAAAACTGTCAAAGGTAATGTTAATCACAACTCAGGGAGAAACTATCTAAATAACAAAGGATTTATTCATTCCCAACATTGTAACGTTGTTAATAGTCATACGACAACCGGTGATATTAAAAGATCATAATTAATGTTCGTCTGGTTGGGAATTTGGTAAGCTATATATATATATATATATATATCTAAAAGAGAATTTAAATAAAAAGTAATAAATCAGTTTATATTTGGAAATTTATTTTAACATTGATCATTGAAGTTTCAGCATATTAAACGTGAGTCATAACTAAGCTGGTGCCTTATTTAGGACTGTGAAAATGTGAGTTTGTAATCTTATGGAACACATCAAATGTGGAGTCAAGATTGGGAGACTGCATACAACACTGCATTCATAAAACAACACACAAAGAACGTTGAAACATATGCAAGAGAAAATTAACCACTACCAACCGATTCAATTTTCACCCAAGGAAGTTACGTTCGTAGCACAATCCTGTCCGTCATGTAATTACCACACACTCTTTGTGAAATCTTCCCAAAAAGAATAGCTGAGGGCTACTTTGATGATTACACCACATGCTTCACGTGGTCAACTTAGTTTACACAAAGAGTGTAACTCCACAGTAATTTTGATAATTAAAATAACTTAGATCGAAAAGCAATTTACAAAAGAAAAACCTCGAACTGGTTACTATCGTCTTACTATTAACCTGATGGGTCAAACAATTGTATAACCACAAGGTACTGGTTTCACAAAGTACACCCCACGTGGGTTGAACATAAAGAAAAGTTGCTATATTGAAAATTATTGTCAAGACGAGACGTTATAATCTCACGCACATTCGCATTTAAGATTGATGAACTTAGTTAGAGTTACTGATCAACACGTGGTTCCACTTTACTCACAAAGTAGTGACAAAACAACTACCGGAATATATTCTGAACTTCACACGAGAATTACACTGCGCTGCAATTTAAGATAACATTAGATATTTTAGAGCTAAACCTGAAATAAAGGTGATTAAATTTTCATTTAGGCTGAACTTAAGAAATCCATTGTCTTACGGACTTAGCAGAGACGCGCTTAGCCGGAGATCTTACCACTTCAGACGCTCGCCACGGACAGACTGACCTTGTCCCTTTCTGAGGGGGGCTCGCAAATACAAACGGAAGTGGCCAGAGGGGCAGCTTCCTATACCAACATGACAAGCGACGGACAGGACCATACTAAGGATAGAAACCTCTTCGCTTTTAGAAAGCGTAGCTACCTGTTCCGACGTTGGTCCTACTGTTCTCTAGCAGACAGGCTTGTCTGCTACCCGCAAACACGCAACTAGAAATACATTTGCTCATTCATACTCTCACACAGAAGGGAAGGGGGATGACAGTATCTTATCATATACAGTATATAAAAGAAAGCGGATGTAGGTTCCGTATGAGACTGTGTGACATGAATTACATATAAACTGTGTTTTAAAGTGTAGTAGTGTGACAGATCGTTCTTGTTTATGTGTAAAAGTAACACGTTCCACTACTCAGTCTCCTCCCAGTTAGAAACGCCACAGTAAATTTTAGAAGAGGAATTTATGCCCTAAATGACAACAGATTTAAGAAATTAACGTGAAAGGAATCCAACAGAGACCTTTCAACATCGCAAAAAAAAAGAAAAAAACCTAAAGAAACGTCACACAAACATTTTCGTTTCACAAACGCTTTCACTAATGTGGGGTGTATGGCGGACAAATCGACCAGCTGAGGATCGAACACGACAATAACCAGAACACTGATCGCTTTGTCTGACTTCATACACGTGAATCCGGGGTATGGCACGAAACCTACGCCACCATCAAGCATCTATACTCTACTATTCCAAAAAGAAAAATACAGTTCGAAAGAGCAGGGTGCTGAGAAACATATTGGAGCCCTACGCCGTAGCAGCGAATACTTTACCGTTCTCCTGCTCATGGCGGCACACACGATGCGTTCGGCGAGTGAAGTCATGGACGGCAGCAATCTGTTATTAATAGCGTACTCGAAAAATGCAAGTTCGTGGTCTCGCGTTCAGGTAATTCGGAACTCAGATACTTCCCTATGAGCCTCTGAAACCCCAATGGTGGACCTGTTGGCTGGTCTGCCAAACCAATTTGACTCCGTCCCACGACTGTGCATGACGGAATATGTCAAATGTTTAGACGGCCGACTCAAGACAAATAAGTACACCCATGCCTCACTCGTTGTGTGTGTGATGCTAGATGCAGTACCTCTGATGGTTGAGGAGATGATTGCCATAGGCTCTAAGTGGCACACTAGCAAAGCACACAAGTATCACCGTTTAGGTAGTGACCTGTAGTTCTTTACTAGCGAAGCGCCAGTACAAGAGTGTCTTCTTCTCTTTCCCTCCACTTCCCTCGCCAGGTCATTAGCAAAGCAGATTTACATCTTAGACTTCTCCCACTTTAGCACAAGCCAGTCACGATCTGGAGCGCCGCATTTGAAGATGGGAGACTGCTCCCTGCTCTGCATACACCAATTTGACCAATCAGAGACTTTAAAGTTAATTGGGAGAAAAGAAAGAGAAGATTCAGCTTCGCGTCCAATTTCCCATGCATTTATGCCATGTCTTTTGCTAACAACATGACCAGGATGGAACCACAGCCCTCCATAAAAAAGCTGTTATCTCGCCTGTTGCGTCCCTTTCGAAGTTTCGAAAGAACGGCCATAAACTCGTTAAAAGCCTCATGCTTTCACAAATATGTTTCGTAACAGAGTCTGGACTCCTGGGCGCCAGTGACCTGTCCCACGGAAATTAGCAGAATGCTCACAGCTGTCTTGTCGGCTTCCTGCCTAACAAGGGCCCATCCTCTGCTTTATTGCTGGTCTACAATGTGCTGGCCACTGCAGCGGTGACTTGTCGGCACTAGTCAGTCTACCTGGACGTGACTGTTGACCGGCCGACGCCATCCAAACGTGTCTGCACAATGAGATCGCGGAACTTGGCAGTCCGGAAATCTTTCCACCCAGGTTCCGCAGAAAAACGCGCTCCCCTCGGCCCTGTACTTTGTACAGTGTACAGTGTACAGTGACTGCACTGTACACTTTTACTGCAGTCGTTTAAATCGGCACCCTATTCCTTTGAATGCAGATAAAGCTTACCGCTATTCCTTCACTAGAGCACTCAAACAAGAGCTTTAACTACTACCCAGCATTTCATCATTATGTATGAAGTCAGATCGTAATAAAGATCATCTTCCCTAAGAACATTAAGCAGCATGACACCGAATCAGAAGTGAGAGTGCCCCACAATCTCTCAGTATGCCTATTACACATTATGACCCTCTTCAACTGTCGTCAGTCTCAGTCAGTCAACAGACGAGGTCGGCCTGTACGCTTTTGTGCTATACGTTGAAAGATGGCTACACTGAGCCGTAGCCACAGCGCCAGAGATCGCGCCAGAGAGTTTTGTTCTGCCGCCTCCACTGGCAGTGATTATTGAGAAGTAGCGGAGTGCAGTGCTTGCTGAGATGTCGTAGTGAAGAGTTCTTGTCGAGAGGTCGTAGTAGGGAGTGCTTGTGGAGATGTTGTAGTAATGAGTGCTTGTTCCATGTTTTATGCAATTGTTTGATGGGCTACACAGCAGATGTTGTTCTAATGGAGATATTGTAATCATTAGAGTGCTTTTCATCAATATATATATAGGTAACAAACTCGCTTTTTTTTATTATTTCAATGTCTTGAATAATGCGTCATTACAGGTTCAGTCAACAAAGCATCTGGCTCGTGTTCTTGTGTTAGAGTGTAATTCTGGTTTTCTTGCTTAATTATAGTGTTTCTATTTTTTAATTACTTCAATATAAATTGTACTTAAAATTTCTTATCTTATTGAAGAAGAACCGTGCCAGATGTGTACGTTGAGTCATACTCCACACACAGAACAGTTATACTTGTGTTTTGTTGGGTTCGTAGGTTTTATAGTTGCTGGGGACTTAATTAATTAATTGTGTTAACGGAAGTTTTGTTTCATTCTTTGTTGTTATTCTAAGCAGTCAGATTGCGTACTAAAACCAGTCAGGGCCAACCGGTTACGAGACAGCGTAACCGGACAGACAGTAAAAATATTTGCATAAAAATTTAATTAAGCCCCCATGCAACGTGTCTCTTCACGTTTCCATTCCACTATCACATCGGAAACAGTGGACCTAGGGATGTTTAGGAGTGTGGAAATCTCACGTACAGAGGTATGACGCAAGTGACACCCAATCACGTGACCACTTTCAAAGTCCGTGAGTTCTGCGGAACGCCCCATTCCGCTCTCTCACGATATTTAATGAATACTGAGGTCGCTGATGTGGAGTACCTGGCAGTAGGTGGCAGCACACTGCACCTAATATGAAAAACGTATATTTTGGGGGTGTCTGGATACTTTTGATCTCATAGTGCAGTCTGTAATGTACAAACCTTTTCACTTCTGCATAGCTATTGCGACCTACGCTATCTGATCAAGCGTATCCTGACATGAAACTTCCAGGCAGATTAAAACTGTGTGCCGGGCCGAGACTCGAACTCGGGACCTTTGCCTTTCGCGGGCAAGTGCTCTACCATCTGAGCTACCCAAGCACGACTCACGCCCCGTCCGACGATAATGGAATATTGTAAGTTTTAGAACCTGTTTCTTAGTGTATATATTTCGGTAGTAAGTACTATAATAATATTATTATTATTATTGTTATTACAGCTGTTGTCATTAATATTATTATTTTTATTATTATTATTGCCATTACTGCTATTGTCATTATTATTATTATTATTATTATTATGTATATTCATAGCTGAGGAAGAACATGATGTGGAGATGGTCAGGACATTCGTTGGTTCAGATACAGATGATGATCCTTCCTATCAACCGGTCAACACTACAGATCCTGGTGACTAGCCAGACAATTACTAACACTATGGCGGTTCCAGTTACTTTTCTTTTCCCTTCCTCTGAATACCTGTCATGTTACTGTTACAGACAGCAATAATGAACATGGAACGTCCCTTGTAAAGAGTGTCACAAAAAATGCTGAGGATGAAACTAGTGCACAAGTAAATCATCACCATCAGGAAGGGGAAATTGCAGATGACACTTCTGGTACTGAGAATAGTAAGAAAACAAGAAAAAGGAAAAGGGTAGCTGTTAAAGGGGAAGGGAGAATAAAAGAAAAATCAATCGACAGCATGGTAGGGCATATATTTCTATGACGAATTCTTATGTTCCTGCAAATTGAAGCCAAAAGATTGCTATAAATGAAACTTCCTGGCAGATTAAAACTCTGTGCCCGACCGAGACTCGAACTCGGGACCTTTGCCTTTCGCGGGCAAGACTCGAAAGTTTGGAAGGTAAGAGACGAGATACTGGCAGAAGTAAAGCTGTGAGTACCGGGCGTGAGTCGTGCTTCGGTAGCTCAGATGGTAGAACACTTGCCCGCGAAAGGCAAAGGTCCCGAGTTCGAGTCTCGGTCGGGCACACAGTTTTAATCTGCCAGGAAGTTTCACATCAGCGCACACTCCGCTGCAGAGTGAAAATCTCATTCTGGAAACATCCCCCAGGCTGTGGCTAAGCCATGTCTCCGCAGTATCCTTCCTTTCAGCAGTGCTAGTTCTGCAAGGTTCGCAAGAGAGCTTCTGTAAAGTTTGGAAGGTAGGAGACGAGATACTGGCAGAAGTAAAGCTGTGAGGACGGGGCGTGAGTCGTGCTTCGGTAGCTCAGATGGTAGAGCACTTGCCCGCGAAAGGCAAAGGTCCCGAGTTCGAGTCTCGGTCGGGCACACAGTTTTAATCAGCCAGGAAGTTTCATATCAGCGCACACTCCGCTGCAGAGTGAAAATCTCATTCTGTATCCAGACATATATTAGTGGACATTCATGAGGGGCCTTGCCATGTTTCACGTGGCTCCTCGCATCAGAGATTTGAGTCCTCTCCAGGGCATGGGTGTGTGTGTTGGCCTTAGCGTAAGTTAAAGTTAGATTAAGTAGAGTGTAAGTCTGGGGACTGATGACCTCCCTAGTTTGGTCCCATAGGAGCTTAACACCACCATTCATAAGGGATGCGTTCACCCTCCGATTTTATGACGGCTTCAACTGTGCTGGGGACACTTTCAATGAGGTGTATGAATGTCTATAGAGGAGTGGCAGCCCATTCTGCCTCAAGAGAAGAATCCAGAGGACATAGTGATTTTGGGCGCTGAGGTTTGGATAGAAGTCGGCATTCTAACTCAGCCCAGTGGTGTTCCATTTGTTTAAGGTTGGGAATCTATGGAGGAAAACCCATTTTAGGAATGTTATTGTCCACAGACCATTGCCTCCTAGATCCTGCATTGTGACTGGATGCACTGGCATGTTAATATAAAGAATTGTCGTCTTAGAACTGTTCCTCTATTGTACGCAGTCCCCAATCCCGTAAAATAGGTGCACATCCTTTCGGTATTTAGCGTTTTTCTTATGAGCAATAAGGGGACCACACACTAATCGACAAATAGCCCCATACCGTAACACCACATCCTCCCTTCTTCACTATTGGCACTACAAATGATGGTAGTTAACTTTCGCCGGGTATTCGCCACACCGAAACCGTTTCATCGGATTGCGACAGGATATAGTGAGATTCCATGCCATAGTTGTGATATCTATGTTCACACTGAGCTCACATTTCTCACTCACTTCGTGTTAGACCTTTCAAGGCACTTTTCTCCTTTCGCAAGTGTAAGCTGCTACGTCAGTCTGTCTCAATAGTGAGTTATCTCTCCGTATCAACCAGCAGAGCTGTGTAAACACTGGTTTCTGCGAAATCGATGTCATGCTTATCTCACGTGATATTGCGATGGCCATGCATCAAGACAGGCAGGCAGACATACTATTTATTAACTTTGGAAACGCATCTGAATCGCTATCGTATTACACTAATACTGATTAGCTAAAGTACTCTCGAATGAATTATCAAACGAAATTTATGACTCAGACGAGGATTTCTTGGTAGGGAAGACACAGTATGTAATCTTGGATGGAGAGTTATCAACGTAGACTATCTTATCAGAAGTATCTGAACACTTTTTAGTGTGCCCTTTCGCCTTTATTACGGCTTAAACGTCCGTGGGAAGACTTGCATTGAAGTACCTGAATGTCTGTGGAGGAATGGGCGCCCACTCTTCCACAAGAGCTGAAACCATATTGGGGTCTGGCGCGAAGTAACGCTCTAACCCGTCCCACAGGTGTTCCGTTGGGTTCAGTTCGGCACTCTGGGTAGGTAATTCCATTTTAGCAATGTTACTGACCTCAAACGCCTCGCACACGCTGCTTTATGAAGGTGTGCGTTGTAATGCTGACGCAAAGAACTGTCCCTCTACTATACACATTACACAATGGTGTAAAATGTTTTCACATCCTTCCGCGTTTACCGTTTTCTTAAGCGCAGTAGGTGCGTCACACCTTAACCACACAAGAGTAAAGTTCTATCTACTGACTTGGCAGAAATCCTAAGAAATTTTGGTCTCATGTTACAGCGGTAGTTGGATCAAAACAAAATTTCCGGACCTAAATGGTACTGAAACAGAGGATGACAGACTAAATGCCGAAATACTAAATGTCTTTTTCCAAAGCTACTTCACAGAGGAAGACTGCACTGTAGTTTCTTCTCTAGATTGTCGCACAGATGACAAAATGGTAGATCTCGAAACAGATGACAGAAGGATAGAAAAACAATCAAAATCGCTCAAAAGAGGAGAGGCCGCTGGATTTGATGCGATACCAGTTGAATTTTACACAAAGTGCCGAAGGAACTTTCCCTCCTTCTTGCAGCGGTGTGCCGTATGTCTCTAGAAGAGCGTAGCGTTCCAAAAGATTGGAGAAGGGCACAGGTCATCCCCGTTTTCAAAAAGGGACGTCGAACAGATGTGCAGAACTATAGACCTAAGTCTCTAATGTCGATCAGTTGTAGAATCTTGGAATGTTCGAGTATAATGACTTTTCTGGAGACTAGAAATCTATTCTGTAGGAATCAGCATGGGTTTCGAAAAAGACGATCGTGTGTAACCCAGCTCGCGCTACACGTCCACGAGACTCGGATGGCCATAGACACAGGTTCCCAGATACATGGCGTGTTTCTTGACTTCCGCAAGGCGTTCGGTACAGTTCCCCACAGTCGTTTAACGAACAAAGTAAGAGCATATGGACTATGAGAACAATTGTGTGATTGGATTGAAGAGTTCCTAGATAACAGAACTCAGCGTGTCATTCTCGACGGAGTGAAGTCTTCCGAAGTAAGAGTGATTTCAGGTGTGCCGCAGGGGAGTGTCGTAGGACCGTTGCTATTCACAATATATAAAAATGATCTTGTGGATAACGTCGGAAGTTCACTGAGGCTTTTTGTGGATGATTCTGTAGTATATCGAGAGGTTGTAACAATGGACAATTGTACCGAAATGCAGGAGGATCTGCAACGAATTGACGCATGGTGCAGGGAATGGCAATTGAATCTCAATGTAGACAGGTATAATGTGGTGCGAATACATAGAAAGAAAGATCCTTTATCATCCTTTATCATTTAGCTACAGTATAGCAGGCCAGTAAGTGGAAGCAGTTAATTCCATAAATTATCTGGGAGTAGGTATTAGGAGTGATTTAAAATGGAATGACCATATAAAATTAATCGTCGGTAAAGCAGATGCCAGACTGAGATTCATTGGAGGAATCCTAAGAAAATGCAGTCCGAAAACCAAAGGAAGTGGGTTACGGTACACTTGTTAGCCCACTGCTTGAATACTGCTCAGCATTGTGGGATCCGTACCAGATAGGGTTGATAGGAGAGATAGAGAAGATCCAACGGAGAGCAGCGCGCTTCGTTACAGGATCATTTAGTAATCGCGAAAGCGTTACGGAGTTGATAGATAAACTCCAGTGGAAGACTCTGCAAGAGAGGCGCTCAGTAGCTTGGTACGGGCTTTTGTTGAAGTTTCGAGAACATACCTTTAGCGAGGAGTCAAGCAGTCTATTGTTCCCTCCTACGTATATCTCGCGAAGAGACCATGAGGATAAAATCAGAGAGATTAGAGCCCACACAAAGGCATACCGACAATCTTTCTTTTCACGAACAATACGAGACTGGAATAGAAGGGAAAACCGATAGAGGTACTCAAGGTACCCTCCGCCACACAACGTCAGATGGCTTGCGGAGTATGGATGTAGATGTAGAAAATATTCCACACCATATCGCCACCTTGTCTGTACTTTCCTGTAGGCATTACACATGACGGCAGGTAACATTCTCCAAGTCTGCGCCAAACCCATCCTCTGCCACTGGATTTCTACAGGGAAAGCGTAATTCATCACTCCAAGTCACTCGTTTTCAGTCATACACAGTCCAGCGGCATAGTTTTACACCAACTCCAATGGCGCTTAGCAATGGCGACGGAAATGTGTGTCTTTTGAGGGATTGCGCAACCAGTCTACTGCGTTATTTGTATTTCCCTACGGACAGTCATTACGCTAATCTTGAGTGTTGGTAGTACTTCGGAAGCCACGAGTCATTCCTTCCGCTGATATCATGCGATTTTTTACTATCACCCTGCGCAATGGTCGACTGTTCCTGTCCGCCAGTACGTGAGCTCTGCTTGGTCTTGGGTGGTGTGTGATTGTTCCTTCGCGTTGATAATTTCATGGGCATTTCTCTAGTATTTGGATGTCGTGAACATTTAAGCGCCTTCGAACTGTTTGAAATTACAAGAGCGCAGTCTCATCAGAG
Organism: Schistocerca cancellata; assembly: GCF_023864275.1. Lineage (NCBI taxonomy): Eukaryota > Metazoa > Arthropoda > Insecta > Orthoptera > Acrididae > Schistocerca > Schistocerca cancellata. The sequence continues at coordinate 1,240,262,682 of NC_064626.1, forward strand.
ATTCCGTGTCGCCTGGAGCCTTGCTTGGACCAACTTACACTACTGGCCATTAAAATTGCTACACCAAGTCACAGAGACTCCATAGGTAAATCAAGAGGTAGACGTTGGTTCATTGTTGGAGTACCAGGGAAATTCAATGAGTCTACAGAGGAGGCTGCTTACAGATCATTCGCATAAAAAGAAAGTCGTAGATCATCGCCAAGGGCTGGTAATAAATACTTCTTTATTACAACCGGTTTCAGTCCTTGCGGTAGAAGTATGGTGCTGGCAAGGCTGGGTTGTACAGCTGACTCATGAAACTTTCCCGTTCCTGACGTTTCGTCCAGAGCTGAAATGGACATCTTCAGAGGAACCCCTGGTTCCGCTGTGTCTTGGCGACTGACGAGTCGGACAGCGAAGATCGACATAAATACTGTGACAGTGGCGGGTGGTCGAAGTCCAATAAGTGATCGACAGAGATAATCGTTGTCACAGATAAAACTTAACTATCGATTGTCGGCTGTCAAAGATAAAACTTATCTATAGATTCTGTAGAGCCATTGCACGTGCATCAACAAGTTTCATGGCTTCTTCTTTACTGTTAAAATTACCTCAATTTTTATATGTTTCTGTGGCTTCTCTGTGTAGCCACGGATAATAGTTCGTCACTCTATACAAAATTTTGCTTCCACAAAACTTAAGTACATCATTTCCTGGCGCTGCTATGGCTATTTTTCTATATTCCCTACTTCGGAAAGACTTTACGTTCCTTCTGTCATGTATAAGCGGTTCTCTTGATAGTTCTTATGTGTTCCTTACCACATGCTCAAGGAATCTTTTATACTTCGCATGCCCATAGAGGAGGTTATTTATCCTCGAAAAAGCGGGGTGCTCGGTATATTTTCAAAGTTGGTCTAGCGTTAAGAACTGAAAACTTTTATGAGCCACGGCCGTATAACTCGAAAGACTCACCAGCAGCTAAGTCGTTCGGTCGTGACAGGCTTCATCGTGTGGTAGAACTATGACTTCTGCAAATACTTACAAGCCTTGGGGCACCAACTTCACAAAATATGTTTTAAATCAGCGGCTATGAGGTGCTGGAAGCACGCCCTGGACAGTTTATTTTCCAGTAAATGGGTTAACAATACACAGACTACGGGATTACAAGCACACATCGACAGGTGTACTGAAATCTGCGCCCAGCGGAATTTTCGCCCAGAAAGGGTCGAGGAAGGGTCCAGTAATTCCTTACCCGGCAGGTAGAATAGCTGAGGGACGCTACGTAGAGGTTTCGGAGCTCACATTTTCAAGCCATGCTATACAGAACGCTGCAAACTAAGGTCAATTTTAAGAGTGAATGGGCAGCACTCTACAATAAATCGATAAGCGTTACAAAACATGGAACGTATGTTAGATTCAGTTCAGGATTCTAGCCGTTTGATTCTAGCCACTGTGTAAAACACATTTTGTGAAGGCGGTGGTGCCCCACAGCTCCTAAGTACACTCCTGGAAATGGAAAAAAGAACACATTGACACCGGTGTGTCAGACCCACCATACTTGCTCCGGACACTGCGAGAGGGCTGTACAAGCAATGATCACACGCACGGCACAGCGGACACACCAGGAACCGCGGTGTTGGCCGTCGAATGGCGCTAGCTGCGCAGCATTTGTGCACCGCCGCCGTCAGTGTCAGCCAGTTTGCCGTGGCATACGGAGCTCCATCGCAGTCTTTAACACTGGTAGCATGCCGCGACAGCGTGGACGTGAACCGTATGTGCAGTTGACGGACTTTGAGCGAGGGCGTATAGTGGGCATGCGGGAGGCCGGGTGGACGTACCGCCGAATTGCTCAACACGTGGGGCGTGAGGTCTCCACAGTACATCGATGTTGTCGCCAGTGGTCGGTGGAAGATGCACGTGCCCGTCGACCTGGGACCGGACCGCAGCGACGCACGGATGCACGCCAAGACCGTAGGATCCTACGCAGTGCCGTAGAGGACCGCACCGCCACTTCCCAGCAAATTAGGGACACTGTTGCTCCTGGGATATCGGCGAGGACCATTCGCAACCGTCTCCATGAAGCTGGGCTACGGTCCCGCACACCGTTAGGCCGTCTTCCGCTCACGCCCCAACATCGTGCAGCCCGCCTCCAGTGGTGTCGCGACAGGCGTGAATGGAGGGACGAATGGAGACGTGTCGTCTTCAGCGATGAGAGTCGCTTCTGCCTTGGTGCCAATGATGGTCGTATGCGTGTTTGGCGCCGTGCAGGTGAGCGCCACAATCAGGACTGCATACGACCGAGGCACACAGGGCCAACACCCGGCATCATGGTGTGGGGAGCGATCTCCTACACTGGCCGTACACCACTGGTGATCGTCGAGGGGACACTGAATAGTGCACGGTACATCCAAACCGTCATCGAACCCATCGTTCTACCATTCCTAGACCGGCAAGGGAACTTGCTGTTCCAACAGGACAATGCACGTCCGCATGTATCCCGTGCCACCCAACGTGCTCTAGAAGGTGTAAGTCAACTACCCTGGCCAGCAAGATCTCCGGATCTGTCCCCCATTGAGCATGTTTGGGACTGGATGAAGCGTCGTCTCACGCGGTCTGCACGTCCAGCACGAACGCTGGTCCAACTGAGGCGCCAGGTGGAAATGGCATGGCAAGCCGTTCCACAGGACTACATCCAGCATCTCTACGATCGTCTCCATGGGAGAATAGCAGCCTGCATTGCTGCGAAAGGTGGATATACACTGTACTAGTGCCGACATTGTGCATGCTCTGTTGCCTGTGTCTATGTGCCTGTGGTTCTGTCAGTGTGATCATGTGATGTATCTGACCCCAGGAATGTGTCAATAAAGTTTCCCCTTCCTGGGACAATGAATTCACGGTGTTCTTATTTCAATTTCCAGGAGTGTATTTACAGACGTTATAGTTCTACCTCACAATGAAGCCTTAGCTGCTGGTGAGTCTTTCGAGTTGTATGGCCGTGGCTCATGTAAGTTTTCAGTTCCTAACGTTAGACCAACTTAGAAAATATACCGAGCACCCCGGTGTTTTGAGGATAAATGACATCCTGTATGGGCATGCGAAGTATAATAAATTCCTTGAGAACTTCAGAAATGAAACTTCCTACGACTATACAAAAATCATTTGACAATTGTCATGAGATTCCTGTAGATGGTACCCTTGCACAAATTTTATGACTAGGAAGATATTTTCCGAAACTAATCCCAACTTTATTTTGGCGCTAAGATTTTTCCTAACTTGGTATGTTTCAATAGCGTTATGAAAGAGAATTCTTTTTTTTCAGAAACCAAATAAGTTAAGAATCATCTCGGGCTCCCTATGAGTCAAGCACGACTGTCTATTTTAGTATTTCGTCAATAAAAAAATGGGCTAACTGAAAACATCGATATTGATGACGGTATTTCAAAATTTGCAGTCTAAAAAGAACGAAGAAATTCTGTGCTACGTGCCAGACACCTGTCAACAAGGAGATCTTCGGTTACTTGTTCTGCTTCCTCAATAATGTTCTGTTGTGTGTGTGTTTTTTTAATGATTTTTACTTAATCGTTTTCATCCATAGAGCACTGGTTCAAATGGTTCAAATGGCTCTGAGCACTAAGGGACTCAACATCTGAGGTCATCAGTCCCCTAGAACTTAGAACTACGCAAACCTAACTAACCTAAGGACACCACACACGTCCATGCTCGAGGCAGGATTCGAACCTGCGACCGTAGCGGTCGCGCGGTTTCAGACTGTAGCGCCTAGAACCGCTCGGCCACACCGGCATTGTACGGGATTGTTGGCCGGGAGACCCCATGCGGGGCGTTCGGCAGCCGAAAATGCAAGTCCTTTTTAGCTGACGCCACTTCGGCGACTTGGGGGCAATGATGATGAAAGACACACAACACGCAGGCATTTCGAGGCAGAGAAAATCCCTACCCCGCCGGGAATCGAACCCGGGACCCCGTGTGCGGGAAGCGAGAACGTTACCGCAAGACCACGAGCTGCGGACTATACTTTACTGAATCACGCATATGGAAATAAATGTTTACTGAATCAGCATATGGAAACAAATGTTGTATTTTGCGCCTTTTTGGGTTGCAAATTTGGGAGAAAGGGGCAGATGACAAATTACATGGCGGCACTGGGTACCAAACTACCAAGCTACGCCACTGCGTCTTTTGTTTGGCAGTAATGCAAAAGAAACTCATTATTTGCACTCCCAAAGTCGACGTTAATGGTGCATATTTGCGAAAACTTTTTTCTACAGCGTTTGACGTACCATACATAAAAAAATTCTTATTTACTTCTAGGAGCCTCTCTCCCTGCTCTTCCGCTAAAAACTATTATACTTTCTCCCAATTCGCCGACGCTAACAGAAAACTGCTGTCATCATTCATAGCTAGTAACACCGCTTTGAAGTCAGTTTCTTCTCTTGTCTGCGGATCTCCCTCATTTCCATGTGATTTTACCCGGTGGTAGTATAAAGTTCTCATCGTTGCTTGCTGCTCCGGCATTCCAGTGACAAAATCATTATGCAGGCAAGGCACCTCCTCTGATTATACTTTGGAGACAGAAGTCTCTTGTTGCCGTGCCGTTTTCTTTGCTTGGTTCAGTCTTCCTTACTTCCCACGGAGCGTCATCCGGGGCTCCACACTGATGCTCGAGTGAACAAACCACTGTCGAAGCCTTGGCTTTAAGCATTCAAATGGTTCAAATGGCTCTGAGGACTATGGGACTTAACCTCTATGGTCATCAGTCCCCTAGAACTTAGAACTACTTAAACCTAACTAACCTAAGGACAGCACACAACACCCAGCCATCACGAGGCAGAGAAAATCCCTGACCCCGCCGGGAATCGAACCCGGGAACCCGGGCGTGGGAAACGAGAACGCTACCGCACGACCACGAGATGCGGGCTTTAAGCATTCCTCGGCAGTGGTTTGCTTTCTGTACTGAACAGCGGCACGTCACAGTTGCGTCTTCTTTTGTTCTCTTTGCTATGTAAGAATATAACAACTTGGCTTACCATGAATAGTCGCTGAAACTTCCATATGGGGTCTATTGTAACAGAAATACACATGTCGCACAATGTCAACTCTACGACAGCTAGAGCCGTACTAAGACTGTTTGTTCTGACAGTCGGCTACTGTGGTAGAGGTGGTCTGTCAGGCTCAGTTCGGCCGTGTCAGCGGAGCAAGTAGTTTAGAGTAATTAGCTCGGTCCGGGCGCAGGTATGCGGTGATACAAAGGGAACAGGTACTGAGGGCAGAAATTTCACTGGGTGCAGTTTTCATGAATTCATATCAACAGAACTTACTTAATGGCAGCAAGCTGCACTGCACTTCTGTGGGAAACTGATTCTTAGTCATCCCGTACGGCAGGTAAGGCGTCCTTCCAGGAAAGGCCGGTTTTCCTACCACAAACACTACGATAGGCATTTAGTTTGCGGACCATCCCTTGGCGGAAATCAAACACGTTTCAGTCGGAGCAGATACGTGGCAGGTACCCGGCGCGGTGTTGCAAGATCTTGTCATTCCTGGCCCTATGAGGTATTGGAGCCCTAACGATACCAATGTCTGCCTGTTCGATTCGTTTGCGGCGACCACCTACAGGGAAGGTGAAAATACCGTCTCGCGAATAAATTGCAGTAGGGTACGGATTAAGCCGTCGTTGTACAGCAGTGAACTGCGATATTGTAACATAGTAGTGGAAATTTCCGCTGGCTACTTTCATGTCTTTCGGAGGCCCGGAAGCCTCCACACACAGGGCGGTAACACAAATAACAGATCGGAAGAAACGAGAGACGCGTAGCAAGTGATCAGCTTCCATAGGGAGGGACTACATGACGGAATGAAGATCGGAAGGCTTTCAGGGCAATAGGAGTTCCCCAGAGGTTGTGGAGACATCACGCGAGCTTATATAGACGACAACTTATGGGGCTGGAGGGATTCCGTTCTCAGACTCAGCTTCCGGCATCGTCTCTGCGCTACTGTTGAAACGTCCCCTTAGAAAAATTTATGAATTACTGTGCTGATAAACCTCTCACTCTATTTGATTTTCAAACAGCTGAGCAAAACTGAACGTACTCAGACATTTATCTCTTTACTTATTCTGATCATCACTAAGCTGACACACAATATTTTTAGCGCAACGCAATCTGACTTTCAATAATCCCTACAAAAGAATGGCCCTGTCTAACAATAACCTATACCTTTCATGAATCACTTACCTCACAAAAATCTTCGTTACTCGAACTACTGCAATACAGCAAGCGCCAATAGTGCCAGCTAAATAAAAGATTCTAACTACTGAAGGCACTAACTATTGACAGGCATAGTTAGCAAATGAAAGATTTTGATAGAGAACAAACAATGTATTTACCTTAATAGTGTTCAAAAGTCATTATATATATATATATATATCAGTTCATGACATCCAGTCTTACAAATTTACTCTCTCTAATGGACACACGTCCAGATCATCCGCTCTCAAAACTCCGCCGACTCACTCCCCACATCCACTACTGCTGGCGGCTCACCTCCAACTGCGCAACGCTACGCGCTATAGCGAATATTCCAACAATGCCAACCAGCCACAAACTGCACACAGCACAGCCTGTGATTTTCATACAGAGCGCTACGTGAGCTACCAACATAAAAAACCAAACAGCCTACTTACACTATGCCCTCGGGGCAGGACTTAGATATTCAAAGTGCCTAGTTGCACAGGCAGCGATGCCTCTCTCAGTTTTTCGTGTCTCAGTTACGTTCTCAGTATTTCAGAAGCTTGCAGTACATCATAGTTATTCCTTTGTACTTCCTTTTTAGATATGTACTTCCTTTGCATACCGAGTTCTCGTGTCCGAAACCTTTTTCAACTTGCACCTCTAATTCCAGAAAACTAAGAGTTGGAAGAGTCCACTCCACTTCTGGAAACTTAACATCAAGTTCACAGTCACAAATGTTCAAATGTGGGTGAAACCTTATGGGACATAACTGCTAAGGTCATCAGTCCCTAAGCTTACACACTACTTAACCTAAATTATCCTAAGGACAAACACACACACCCATGCCCGAGGGAGGACTCGAACCTCCGCCGGAATCAGCCGCACAGTCCATGACTGCAGCGCCTTAGATTCACAGGCACGACAGCTGAGGTGAGTAGGGTCGTGTTCACGACAAGACCGACGTTACTGCCGTCTGGTGGGAAAAAAGCGAGCCTCGCCCTCAAAAAACATGTGCGCAGAAAATACTGGTAAACATAGTGGTTGTTCCTGCCAAACTGAGGCAGTGAAATAAAATGGAAAATGTGGTGTCACCGCCAGACACCACCCTTGCTAGGTGGTAGCTTTAAATCGGCCGCGGTCCATTAGTACATGTCGGACCCGCGTGTCGCCACTGTCAGTAATTGCAGACCGAGCGCCACCACACGGCAGGTCTAGAGAGACGTACTAGGACTCGCCCCAGTTTTGCTAGCGACTACGCTGACGAAGCCTTTCTCTCATTAGCCGAGAGACAGTTAGAATAGCCTTCAGCTAAGTCCATGGCTACGACCTAGCAAGGCGCCATTAACCATATCTGAGAGTCTCACTTGTATCATCAAGAATGCTGTATACAAATGATGGATTAAATTTAAGTATTCCTGGAGCTACGTACTTTTCTTTATAGCTTTCATTACGTATCCTGTTCCAGACTTCACGCCAGCCGGCGTGTGTAACGCGTGCATTTCGGCTACTTCCGAGTGGCGTGGCTGTCTTGCTACGTCACAACAGAAAAAATAATATAATGCATCTACTGCCTTTTAAGTAATTCCTATCCAAAAGAAAGCAGGTGTTGACACATGTCAAAATTATCTACTATCAGTTTAATAAGTCACGCTTGCAAAATACTAACACGAATCCTTTACAGACGAATGGAAAAACTGGTACAAGCCGACCTCGGGGAGGGTCAGTTTGGATTCCGTAGAAATGTTGGAACACGTGAGACGATACTGACCCTACGACTTGTCTTAGAAGATAGATTAAGGAAAGGCAAACCCACGTTTCTAGAATTTGTAGACTTAGAGGTAGCTTTTGACAGTGCTGACTGAAATACTCTCTTTCAAGTTCTGAAGGTGGCAGGGGTTAAATACACGGAGTGAAAGGCTATTTACAATTTGTACGGAAACCAGATGGCAGTTATAAAAGTCGAGGGACGTGAAAGGGAAGCAGTGGTTGGAAAGCGAGTGAGACGGGGTTGTAGCCTATCTCCGATGTTATTCAATCTGTACATTGAGCAAGCAGTAAGGGAAACAAAAGAAAAATTCGGAGTAGGAATTAAAATTCATGGAGAAGAAATAAAAACTTTGATATTCGCCGATGACATTGTAGTTCTGTCAGAGACAGCAAAGGACCTGGAAGAGCAGTTGAACGGAATGGACACTATCATGAAAGGAGGATATAAGATGAACATCAACAAAAGCAAAACGAGGATAATGGAATGCAGTCGAATTAAATCGGATGATGCTGAGGGAATTACATTAGGAAATGAGACACTTGAAGTAGTAAAGGAGTTTTGCTATTTCGGGAGCAAAATAACTGTTGATGATCTAAGTAGAGAGGATATAAAATGTAGACTGGCAATGGCAAGGAAAGCGTTTCTGAAGAAGAGAAATTTGTTAACATCGAGTATAGGTTTAAGTGTCAGGAAGCCGTTTCTGAAAGTATTTGTATGGAGTGTCGCCATGTATGAAAGTGAAACGTGGACGATAAATAGTTTAGACAAGAAGAAAATAGAAGCTTTCGAAATGGTGTGCTACAGAAGAATGCTGAAGATTAGATGGGTATATCACATAACTAATGAGGAGGTAATGAATAGAATTGAGGAAAAGAGAAAAGAGTGGCACAGCTTGACTAGACGAAGAGATCGGTTGGTAGGACATGTTCTGAGGCATCAAGGGCTCATCAATTTAGTATTGGAGCGCAGCGTGGAGGGTAAAAAGCGTAGAGGGGGCCAAGAGTTGAATACACGAAGCAGATTCAGAAGGATGTAGGTTGCAGTGGGTACTGGGAGATGAAGACGCTAGTACAGGATAGAGTAACATGGAGAGCTGCATCAAACCAGTCTCTGGACTGAAGACCACAATAACAACGTATTATCCTTAAACGCTGGCGCGTTGACATCGGCGTGAAGATCTTTACCGAAACTCTGATGATGTGGCTGTGACTTGGCAAAGGAAAACTGTATAAAAGGCAGCAGATGGGCAACGTCTTTAGGTTTTGTCAAGAAATGTTTTTCACCATAATCATAAATTGGATACGAGGTGATTTTTTAGTCACCTCTTTCACGATACTCTTCAGTCTACAGGAAATTGCTGAGTACATATAAGGGCGCTTTTTGAGGAATTTCTCTCTTCAATTTTCGGAAGCAGCACATCGAAATTAACGATATCGACTGGTATTAAATGTAATGATTCAAAATAGCAATTTCGGCCTATCGTAACCTTCTCAACAGGCAGGTGGCAGATCGCAATTCATTGGTAGATTAGTATGTAAATGCAATCAGTCTAAAAATATATCGTTTGTACTTACTCGCGCGTCACATTTTAGTATATTGGAGGTCAAGTGTGTGGGATTCGTACCAAAAAGGGGTAAAAAACTATTTTTTTGTTTTTTGTTTTTGAGTCCTCATTCTTCTGGCCAGTTTGACACGGCCTGCCACAAATTCCTCTCCTGTGTCCACCTCTTCACTTGCAATCTACATCATCAATTATTTGGTGGATGTATTCCATTGTCTGTCTTCCTCTACAGTTTTTACCCTCTGCAGTTGCATCCGGTAACATGGAGGTTATTCCGTGATGTCTTAACAGATGTCCTACCATCCTGTCCCTCCCACAGACCGTAGAAGCAAATACACTGAAGCACTAAGGAAACTGGTATATGCATGTGTATTCAAATAGAGGTACAGGGCTATTACAAATGATTGAAGCGATTTCATAAATTCACTGTAGCTCCATTCATTGACATATGGTCACGACACACTACAGATACGTAGAAAAACTCATAAAGTTTTGTTCGGCTGAAGCCGCACTTCAGGTTTCTGCCGCCAGAGCGCTCGAGAGCGCAGTGAGACAAAATGGCGACAGGAGCCGAGAAAGCGTATGTCGTGCTTGAAATGCACTCACATCAGTCAGTCATAACAGTGCAACGACACTTCAGGACGAAGTTCAACAAAGATCCACCAACTGCTAACTCCATTCGGCGATGGTACGCGTAGTTTAAAGCTTCTGGATGCCTCTGTAAGGGGAAATCAACAGGTCGGCCTGCAGTGAGCGAAGAAACGGTTGAACGCGTGCGAGCAAGTTTCACGCATAGCCCGGGGAAGTCGACGAATAAATCAAGCAGGGAGCTAAACGTACCACAGCCGACGGTTTGGAAAATCTTACGGAAAAGGCTAAAGCAGAAGCCTTACCGTTTGCAATTGCTACAAGCCCTGACACCCGAAGACGAAGTCAAACGCTTTGAATTTTCGGCGCGGTTGCAACAGCTAATGGAAGAGGATGCGTTCAGTGCGAAACTTGTTTTCAGTGACGAAGTGATGGGGTTATATGAAAGATTCAGTGTTTAAACCTCCTCTACCAAGAAACGTGCCAGAACTGCAAGCTCGCATCAACGATGCTTTCGAACTCATTGATGGGGACATGCTGCGCCGAGTGTGGGAGGAACTTGATTATCGGCTTGATGTCTGCCGAATCACTAAAGGGGCACATACCGAACATTTGTGAATGCCTAAAAAAACTTTTTGAGTTTTTGTACGTGTGTGCAAAGCATTGTGAAAATATCTCAAATAATAAAGTTATTGTAGAGCTGTGAAATCGCTTCAATCATTTGTAATAACCCTGTGTATGTGAATAGACAGAATACGGCGCTGCCGTGGGCAATGCCTACGTGAGACAACACGTATCTGGCGCAGTTGTTACATCGGCTACTGTTGCTACAATAGCAGGTTACCAAGATTCAAGTGAATTTGAACGTGGTGTTACAGCCGGCGCACGAGCGATGGGACACAGCATCTCAGAGGTAGCGATGAAGTGGGGATTTTTCAGTACGACCATTTCACGAGTGTACCGTGAATATCAGGAATCCGGAAAAAAATCAAATCTCCACGTCCCTGTGGCCAGAGAAAGACCCTGCAAGAACGGGACCAACGACTACTGAAGAGAATCGTTCAACGTTGAGAGGTGGCATGAGCCCCCTCTCATATTTCTATCTTACGATTCTCCTGTCTAATTCCATGCGGTGGAAAGTTGCTATTCCTTCACACGCGGACTTCCTACACAGCGTCTCTCGTCACCCGGGTGCTCCAGTGACAGGCGGGTTCTGTTGACTTTGAGGGTAAGCCGACAGGTGTGAGGGAGTCGAGTGAATGCTTTCCAGACGCCGACATTGTCAAGAGGCACGCCTGGGCTAGAGGTTCCGTTACTTCGCAGAAACTTAGCGAAAACACTTTCTGGCGGGCTACCAGCGAGGCGTGGGAATGACTTGTGTACCCAGGCAGCTGTGGCGGGAAAATTCCCGCGCTTTCTGCAAAATAGTAACTGTGATTGGCTTGCTCAGGGCATAGCTCCGTGACGTAGCAAGATCGGCGCAGAAATTGGCGCCAAGAATCTCCATTGGTGGAATGGTAGTGCTCCGGCAATAGAGTGGAATTTTCCGCCGGTTTTCGAGTTGCTGATTGGAACGTTTAACCACGGCCACTGTCGTGGGGGCGGGAATGTTCTGTGTTCGGTTTTGTACGGGTGCTCTTGTGGGTTGTCGGCTCTCGCCTTTCGGTCGAGGACGTCGAAGCAACCAGCCAACGGCTCCGGTACGCCAGATCGTGTCCTGGCAGTCAAGAAGACAGTTTGGTAATGTATGTCCGCAGCACCGGCAGACAGGGATTTTCCTAGGTGATAATCAGAGCTCAGCAGAGCGCGCCTGTTCGTCTTTTTTCTAACTTTGTTCTGTCTTGGGTAGCAGCAATTAATGTTGGGTTGGCTATGTGTTTTCTCTAAGATTTGAGTGCAAGGAATTGGCTGCACATACCACTTCGTCATAATCCTCACAATCTAGTTTAAGGACAACTTCACATTCACAGGGTTTGTTTGAGTATCCAATTTGAGCCAATTTGATGTATCGTAAATGTTCATGTGTTTTTGTTTATTATTTTGTGTTTAGTCTTAATAAATCATATTGTTATTTTGGACAGAACTTTCATTCTGTTAATCGGTAGAGCAACCCCATCATTCCTCACTATGTTAATGAAACCTTCGTTTATTTAACTTTTTTATCAAATTAAATTATTGCAGGTGCCAAACTCTCTTCTACTCCACTGGCAGAGTTGATTAGAGTCAGTTCGCGTATTTTTTTTATCCTTGTGCAACAGCAAAAGTTGGAGTTAGGATAGGGGGGGCTTAGAGCATCATGTACACATGTAGATTCTAGAAGAATTGAGTGTTAAATACACTGCTAGCCCCGGCACCTCGCAACGTGACAGAAGTGCAATACTTCCGCAAATTGGGGGAGATTTCAGTGCTGGGCCATCGACAGGTGTCAGTGTGTGACCCATTCAACGAAACATCATCGATATGGGCTATCGGAGCTGAAGGCCCACTCGTGTACCCTTGATGACTCCAGAATACAAAGTTTTACGCATCGCCTGGGCTCGTCAACACCGATATTGAGCTGCTGGATGGGGGGAGGGGGGGGGGGAGATTCGTAGGAAAGGCGCAGACAGCTCAGAAGAAAGCAGAAACATGTGATCAGAGAAGTCAAAAACACCGGAATTGCCTGAGGATTCAGATTGACATTATACAGGGTGGGTCACCTAACGTTACTGCTGGATATATTTCGTAAACCACATCAAATACTGACGAACCGATTCCACAGACCGAACGTGAGGAGGGGGGCTAGTGTAATTGGTTAATACAAACCATAAAAAAAATGCACGGAAGTATGTTTTTTAACACAAACCTACGTTTTTTTAAATGGAACCCCGTTAGTTTTGTTAGCACATCTGAACATATAGACAAATACGTAATCAGTGCCGTTTGTTGCATTGTAAAATGTTAATTACAGGCGGCGATATTGACCTAAAGTTGACGCTTGAGTACCACTCCTCCGCTGTTCGATCGTGTGTATCGGAGAGCTCCGAATTACGTAGAGATCCAAAGGGAACGGTGATGGACCTTAGGTACAGAAGAGACAGAATGATCTGCCAACGTTGCTCCAAAATGTCCCACTCGAAACGCGTCGACATATCTGGTATCTGCATGATGGTGCACCTGCACATTCCGCAATTAACACTAGGCTGACCCTTGACAGGATGTTCGACGGGCGTTTCATAGGACGTGGAGGACGCATAAATTGGCCAGCCCGTTCTCCTGATCTTACACCTCTGGACTTCTTTTTGTGGGGTACGTTAAAGGAGAATGTGTACCGTGATGTGCCTACAACCCCAGAGGATATGAAACAACGTATTGTGGCAGCCTGCGGCGACATTACACCAGATGTACTGCGGCGTGTACGACATTCATTACGCCGGAGATTGCAATTGTGTGCAGCAAATGATGGCCACCACACTGAACATCGATTGGCATGACATGTTGGGACACACTCTATTCCACTCCGTAATTGAGAACGGAAACCACGTGTGTACGTGCACCTCACCTCTCATGGTAATGTACATATGCGTCAGTGAAAAAGACCAATAAAAAGGTGTTAGCATGTGGACGTAATGTGCTGTTTCAGTCTCTTCTGTACCTAAGGTCCATCACCGTTCCCTTTGGATCCCTATGTAATTCGGTGCTCTTCGCTACACACGATCGAACAGCGGAGGAGTGGTACTCAAGCGTCAACTTGAGGTTACAATATCTTCGGATGTTATTAACATTTTACAATGCAACAAACGGCACTGATTACGTATTTGTTTATATATTCAGATGTGCTAACAAAACTAACGGGGTTCCATTTTAAAAAAAAACGTAGGTTTGTGTTAAAAACATACTTCCGTGCATTTTTTTATGGTTGTATTAACCAGTTACACTAGCCCCTCTACTCGCGTTCGGTCTGTGGAATCGGTTCGTCAGTATTTGATGTGGTTTACGAAATGTATCCAGCGGTAACGTTAGGTAACTCACCCTGTATATGGTTAAACTAGTTTGAAACAAAATATTTAGCAACTGCTTGAAGAAAAACAAACTCATCCGTTTCATTGTTGTTCTAAAGTTTTCTTGTGACTTTCATCACAAAAAAGTTGTTTGGAAAGTGATGTTAAAGTGAAAACAGCATCATTAAGTTTTTAAGTGTGACATAAAGACATTTGTATTTAGGCTAGTGTGGCCTTTGAAACGATATAGTTTTTTATTATTCTATATTTAACAATCCTCTTTTACTAAAGGCAGTTCGTACATTATTGTCAATAAATTGTTTTCAAAAGAATCAAGTAAATATATAACATATTACAAAAAGATTGCATCATATAGAATCATATATATGATTCTTTTTTTATAATATATTATTGATTTGTGTGTGTGTGTGTGTGTGTGTGTGTGTGTGTGTGTGTGTGTGTATGCTCCACATCTCCTCCTAAACCATTGGACCGATTCCAACCAAACTTGGTACCCATGTACCTTATTGTAAGGTAACAACCACTGTGAGGGTAAGAACAACATACCTATCAAAGGAGCGAGAGAAGGGATGAAAAAGAAGCGTATCGTGTAACACGTGAATTTCCAGAATTTATTCATCCAATATTTGAGAATGACAGCACTTGATGACTTCATACAGGCTTTACACATAATTTAAAATCTTTACGGGTTTATTATTCGCTGACAGCCGCTACAAAATGATGAAAGGAAAAATGTTTATCGCTCACTATTTTTCCGCTGTTCATGCAGTAAGAGTACCTGACGAGGCACGACATTATAATTTATAACTTCTTTACATCTAACTGTATGTACCTACAATATCGTGTCATAGCACGATACACAGTTCAGGAGGTATGACGTTATAAATAGTGAGCTGCGCGAAAAACTGCAACTTCGTGCGTGGTGTTTAATTTTATTGGTTCGTTGCTACTAACTCTATTTGCAACACATTTTGTAGGCATTATGCACATATGCCGCTGAATGTACCTACAAAATTATATCACTGTACGAGACGTAGGTCAGAAGATATGACGTCATAAACATTAAGCGCAAAGCCAGACGCTGCGTGCTGCAAGCGCGGGCACACAGCTGTAAGTAATTGGCTGGACAACACCGGGTTTCTCCGGCAGTATACAAACGAAATAAGTATAAGATGTATATTTTGAGCTTGCAAAGCGCGACGCCAAATAGAAAAGGCTGGGAACCAGTGATTTAGAAGATCGTGTGGAAATCGATGAACACGTCTCCCCGCCGGCATTCAATATGCTACGCTGACGCCGTTTCCCTGCCGCAGCCCTTCAAGCAACGGAAGTTGTCGCGGGATAGCCTACACAGCACAGGTGTGCGGATGTTACGTGTCTGGTGTTGGCAACTGCGGGGCTTCTCGTGGGGGGGGGGGGGGGGCTCTGCTCTGAACGCACTCCCCACCGCCGTGGCAGTCTGGTCGGGCCGTGCGAAGCGCCAGGACGTACGGAAGCGGCGCACTGAAAACGCCGTCACACAGACCTGGAACTCGAACGTTAACGTTGAGCGTGCCGCGTTTCTGACTTCAGAGCGCGGAAAAAGCAAGCTGGAGAGTCTTTTCGACGGTGCAGAGGAATTTCATATACAGGGTGATTCAAAAAGAATACCACAACTTTAGGAATTTAAAACTCTGCAACGACAAAAGGCAGAGCTAAGCACTATCTGTTGGTGAATTAAGGGAGCTATAAAGTTTCATTTAGTTGTACATTTGTTCGCTTGAGGCGCTGTTGACTAGGCGTCAGCGTCAGTTGATGCTAAGATGGCGACCGCTCAACAGAAAGCTTTTTGTGTTATTGAGTACGGCAGAAGTGAATCGACGACAGTTGTTCAGCGTGCATTTCGAACGAAGTATGGTGTTAAACCTCCTGATAGGTGGTGTATTAAACGTTGGTATAAAGAGTTTACAGAGGCGATGGATCGGCCGCCAGGCAGCCCGTGACAGAGCACTTCATCACTGACCTCCAAGAAGCCCTGATCTTACCCCCTGCGATTTTTTCTTATGGGGGTATGTTAAGGATATGGTGTTTCGGCCACCTCTCCCAGCCACCATTGATGATTTGAAACGAGAAATAACAGCAGCTATCCAAACTGTTACGCCTGATATGCTACAGGGAGTGTGGAACGAGTTGGAGTATCGGGTTGATATTGCTCGAGTGTCTGGAGGGGGCCATATTGAACATCTCTGAACTTGTTTTTGAGTGAAAAAAAACCTTTTTATATACTCTTTGTAATGATGTATAACAGAAGGTTATATTATGTTTCTTTCATTAAATACACATTTTTAAAGTTGTGGTATTCTTTTTGAATCACCCTGTATTTTGACCATAGATCAATGAGATTTAAGAACGCCATCTACGTCACTTTTCAGTAAAGAATTGAGAGACGTCATACTGGATTTCAGTTGTAGCCCATTATTTGGTACGTTCTATATTATAACTTAGATCCGCGCGGGATTAGCCGAGCGGTCTCAGGCGCTGCAATCGTGGACTGTGCGGATGGTCCCGGCGGAGGTTCGAGTCCTCCCTCGGGCATGGGTGTGTGTGTTTGTCCTCAGGATAATTTAGGTTCAGTAGTGTGTAAGCTTAGGGACTGATGACCTTAGCAAAGTCCCATAAGATTTCACACACATTAAACTATAACTTACATTCCATGCCGTTTCAAACTATCAGCACACTCGGAATGGGTACTCCACAAATTACATTAGAAGTGTAACAGAGCCAAACACTCGGCGAAGTAAGGAACCAGAAAAAGAAATGTCGGGTACGGCCTTTCTGCCATACATTCCCAGAGTGACGGACAGAATCGGTCGTATATTGCGCAAACACGGCGTAAAGACGATTTTCAAACCGACAAGGAAGATCAAAGAGTGTCTTAGATCGGCGAAGGAGAAAAGAGACCCACTTGCAATGTCGGGAATATACCGTATACCTTGCACATGCGGAAAAGTTTATGTCGGAATGACTGGACGATCCACTAACACGCTGCCGCATCTCGTGGTCGTGCGGTAGCGTTCTCGCTTCCCACGCCCGGGTTCCCGGGTTCGATTCCCGGCGGGGTCAGGGATTTTCTCTGCCTCGTGATGGCTGGGTGTTGTGTGCTGTCCTTAGGTTAGTTAGGTTTAAGTAGTTCTAAGTTCTAGGGGACTGATGACCATAGATGTTAAGTCCCATAGTGCTCAGAGCCATTTGATCCACTAACACCAGGATCAAAGAGCATAAGCGACATTGCAGGTTGGGGCAGGTGGAGAAATCGGCCGTGGCAGAGCACGCACTGAATGAGACCGACCACGTAATAAAATTCCCCGACACGGAAGTTCTGTCTGTAGAGAAGCACTATCACACGCGCTTGTTCAGAGAAGCTGTAGAAATACAAAAACACGCGAACAGTTTCAACAAGAAAGAGGAAAGCCTTAAGGTAAACGGATCCTGGCTTCCCGTACTACAGCGAACGACCGTCACAGATAGCAAGAGGAGAACCGCACCGGTAATGACCGCGGAGAAGTCCTCGGACGTTGGCGCGCCAGGTACATATAGTCTGCGGCCGCGAGCTCGCCTCCAGTTCACCACCGGCAATGGAGGGTGAAGCTTTGACAATGCCAGCCACTCGTGCTGGCGAAACGTCAGAAAAATCATTAGATGAACGTCGGCCGAAGAACCCGAGACAGAAGCCAATAGGCAGTTTGTCAACAAGTGGCCACGAAAGCCTTAACAATTTTGTACACTCGGAATCTTTCGAAAAGACGTCGTTATTGGTACTAAAATCACGGGAAATGTCATATTGCTAGTTAAAGAACTGTCATATTATAACTTGCGAGTTATGAAAGTATGCCATTTCAATGCCTGCCCGGCTAGCCGAGCGGTCTAACGTGCTGCTTCCCGAATGGGAACGTAAACTAACTTACGCTAAGGACAACGCACACACCCATGCCCGGGGGAAGACTCGAACCTCCGACGGGGGGAACCGCGCGGACCGTGGCAAGGCGCCTGAGACCGCACGGCTAAACCGCGCGGGCATTATACAGGGTGAGTAACCTAACGTTACCGCTGGATATATTTCGTAAACCACATCAAATACTGACGAACCGATTCCACAGACCGAACGCGAGGAGAGGGGCTACTGTAATTGTTTAATACAAACCATACAAAAATGCACGGAAGTATGGTTTTTAGCACAAACCTACGTTTTTTTTAAATGGAACCCCGTTAGTTTTGTTAGCACATCTGAACATATAAACAAATACGTAATCAGTGCCGTTTGTTGCATTGTAAAGTGTTAATTACAGCCGGAGATATTGTAACCTAAAGTTGACGCTTGAGTACCACTCCTCCGCTGTTCGATCGTGTGTATCGGAGAGCACCGAATTACGTAGGGATCCAAAGGGAACGGTGATGGACCTTAGGTACAGAAGAGACTGGAACAGCACATTACATCCACATGCTAACACCTTTTTACTGATCTTTTTCACTGACGCACATGTACATTACCATGAGGGGTGAGGTACACGTACACACGTGGTTTCCGTTTTCAATTACGGAGTGAAACAGAGTGTGTCCCGACATGTCAGGCCAATCGATGTTCAGTGTGGTGGCCATCATTTGCTGCACACAATTGCAATCTCCGGCGTAATGAATGTCGTACACGCCGCAGTACATCTGGTGTAATGTCGCCGCAGGCTGCCACAATACGTTGTTTCATATCCTCTGGGGTTGTAGGCACATCAAGGTACACATTCTCCTTTAACGTACCCCACAGAAAGAAGTCCAGAGATGTAAGATCAGGAGAACGGGCTGGCCAATTTATGCGTCCTCCACATCCTATGAAACGCCCGTCGAACATCCTGTCAAGGGTCAGCCTAGTGTTAATTGCGGAATGTTCAGGTGCACCATCATGCTGATACCAGATACGTCAACGCGTTTCGAGTGGGACATTTTCGAACAACGTTGGCAGATCATTCTGTAGAAACGCGATGTATGTTGCAGTGCTCTCCGATACACACGATCGAAGAGCGGAGGAGTGGTACTCAAGCGTCAACTTTAGGTTACAATATCTCCGGATGTAATTAACATTTTACAATGCAACAAACGGCACTGATTACGTATTTGTCTATATGTTCAGATGTGCTAACAAAACTAACGGTGTTCCATTAAAAAAAAACGTAGGTTTGTGTTAAAAAACATACTTCCGTGCATTTTTGTATGGTTTGTATTAAACAATTACACTAGCCCCTCTCCTCACGTTCGGTCTGTGGAATCGGTTCGTCAGTTTTTGATGTGGTTTACGAAATATATCCAGCGGTAACGTTAGGTGACTCACCCTGTATTCTGCAAGTCTTTATGCAGCGCTTATGAAGTGTATCGCAAAACCTGTAAACGGTTTGTGCGAGACTTAATCGATGTTGAAGATGTACAAGGTGGTAACCTCACCCTCTTGAAGTTTGCTAACATTGTGTTGAAGCTATGCAATCACTTGGTCAAACTCTCAAACCCGTCTGGAGAGGTGTCAGCTTAATCTCGGGGTATTTCTTCTCCAGTACATACATTGTGATTCCAAACAGATCACCGAACACACCTATACGATGATTCACTGTCCTCTCCAACGGGTTCATCTTAACGTGATCCGCACTGCCGCCGGCCGGAGTGGCCAAGCGGTTCTAGGCGCTACAGGCTGGAACCGCGCGATCGCTACCGTCGCAGGTTCGCATCCTGCGTCGGGCATGGTTGTGTGTGATGTCCTTAGGTTAGTTAGGGTTAAGTAGTTGTAAGTTCTAGGGGACTGATGACCACAGAAGTTAAGCCGATTTTTACAGTTCGTGTAAACATACTTTACGTGGTGTTCAGCTGAAGGAGACCTGTGATGATCGAATAAGATTCGTAATGCAAATGAAATGGCTCTGAGCCCTATGGGACTTAACTTCTGAGGTCATCAGTCCCGTAGAACTTAGAACTAGTTAAACGTAACTAACCTAAGGACATCACATACATCCATGCCCGAGGCAGGATTCGAACCTGCGACCGTAGCGGCCTCGCGGTTCCAAACTGCAGCGCCTAGAACCGCTCGGCCGCTCCGGCCGGCAAAGATTCGTAATGGCACATTGCTTATTATGAGAAGTGATCATTTTTTCTGTTAGGTGATTTTTACTTAGGACTATACTATCAGAGACTACAACTGAAAACAACAAACTCAATTTACAAAAACAGGATTTAAAGATATAACTACTTCTACTTCATAAAGAATACTTTAAAATAAACGTAACGTAAAATATGACCCACAGCCGTGGATCAACATATGGTACATGTATTGTATCGAAGACGCGTTGTCGAACTGACTAAAAGCCCAGGGTTAGAGACGAATATAGGCGAAATTAGCTGCACACGGCGTCTCACGTCGCACTTAGCGCTACATACGCTCAGCCCTTACCACGGGGCGCCTTCATCTTCGCACATTATGCGACAACGCATGTTATGTACTTTACATATACATGATATACCATCCGTAGTTATGTGTCATACGTCATTTTATGCTTATTTTAAAGTATGTTTTGACTAGAAGAGATACGATTTCTAAATTATGTGTTTGTAATTTTATATGTATGTTTTACATTGTTTATGGAGATGGACGACGTTGGCCGATACGGGCCATATGTGAAAATTTTGTGATTGAGTCAGAGAGAAAACAAAAAAAAAAAAAAATCAAACAATCAATCGTGGTACTCCAAACAAGAAACGTCGTTTCTGATACGACGTGATAATGTTGTATCTATGGATTTTTCGTAATAAACAGATTCCCATCGCACTGAATCCATGGCAACGGCCTTGCCGCAGTGGATACAACGGTTCCCGTGAGATCACCGAAGTTAAGCGCTGTTGGGTGTGGTCAGCACTTGGTTGGGTGACCATCCAGGCCGCCATGCGCTGTTGCTGTTTTTCGAGGTGAACTCAGCCAATCGAGGAGCTACTCGACCGAATAGTAGCGGCTTCTGTCAAGA
This sequence comes from Schistocerca cancellata, assembly GCF_023864275.1. Taxonomy (NCBI): domain Eukaryota; kingdom Metazoa; phylum Arthropoda; class Insecta; order Orthoptera; family Acrididae; genus Schistocerca; species Schistocerca cancellata. Next base: position 1,240,283,852 of record NC_064626.1, read on the forward strand.
ATACCATCATAACGACCGGGGGAGAGCGGTGTGCTGACCCCACGCCTCTCCTATCCGCATCCTCCTCTGAGGATGACACGGCGGTCGGATGGTCCCGGTGCACTTCATCGCACTTCATCCAGGTTTTGGACTGGCTAAATAGTAAGAGCAAACAGCCATTTAGGCATGTTTAAAATCTGTTTTTTGTATTTTTTGTATTTTTTTATTTGTATTTAATTTTTTTTTAAATTTTATATTTCATTTTTAAATTTGTAAGATACTATGAGTATTTACATTTTGTACCTTTTTTTCATGTATATCGTCTAACACTAACATACGCTTTCAAACAAGCCCTGATGCACCATCCTCTTCATACTTTTCTACTGTTTTTCCAGCCTTTCAAGTTTCGTGTAAGTTGTTTTCTTTCGTTTGCCTTCCATACTTAATTCTGACCTCATTGATGCACATGCCGAGTTCCCTGCTTCTGTCTTCATACATTCGGTGACGTCTTTGATTTTAGGATTCGGTTTTCCGAGAGGATTATTAATTTTGTTGTGCCAGCCTTCTACAGCGTTGGTGCTACGATGGCGCCGTCTGTAGCAGTTCCAAAGACTGATCGGGTGTTCGTCGTTTTCCGACAATCTGTCTACGAAATACTGGAAAAACTGAGAAACCTTGGCGATATCCGGTGCTTGTGAATGTATCACGAGCCAGCCACCACAGACATCTTCAGGTCGAAGGAACGCCAGAGCAACACACATGCGAATTTGGCGCCTTATTTCTTCGTTTTCTCCGTATTCGCAAGTAAGTCCCGAACTTTGCACTTTCCTCGAGAGAGATTTCTTCATGTGGAAGTGTCAGCCATGCACTTAAACCGACGAGATGCCAACTTTTAGCGCAGAAACTGCAGCTGATTCGAAATCAACGATGACATTATTAGGTTTCCATTCGGGTCCGTTATCCACAACATTGCGGTAAAGACGGGTATATGTTTCTTTTCTTTTGTTTGGTAAGAATGCAAAGCCGACCGGGGTGGCCGAGCGGTTCTAGGCGCTACTGTCTGGAACCTCGCGACCGCTACGGTCGCAGGTTCGAACTACAGTAGAGCGTCGATTATCCGAAGTAATTGGGGGACATGGGTGTTCGGAAAACTGGTTTGTTCGAATAATCGAACTGTACATGTTTATTTGCCAAAAAGAAGTACTGTACAGTAAATTTATTCATAAAAACAGGCATCTCTTTTAGTATTACAAAGTAACATACAAAGGCAACTTCAGTAGGAATATATAGTATGTGGCACAGTTTATTAAACAAAAATATATACATATTACATACGCATTTTGCACGAACAGTACACACAGTCTACAAAATTAACGTTTAAAAAAATCTTTTATTTTGGTCTGTCTAAGCATGCCTACATGCTTACGAGCAGCTAAGTCACGCACTTTTTTCATTACAGATATCTGAAACTGGTCACTTTCATCTTGGGCTTCAAACCATCGCAAGGCAGTATCTAAACAAGTGAACGCTTCAGAAGCTGTTGGTATACTTTCGTCTTCACTTTCTGGAGTTTCTGGAGCACTGATTGATGAGATGCTGGCGGCGTCATCTTTATCAGTGACGACGTTTACAATCTCGGTGTCCTGCATGATTTGGTGTCCTGGATCTGCATCATCGATATTCATCCATTCATGAACGTCTTCTTCATCACATTATCTGCTGGCCGAGCGGTTCTAGGCGCTGCAGCCTGGAACCGCGCGACCGCTACGGTCGCAGGTTCGAATCCTGCCTCGGGCATGGATGTGTGTGATGTCCTTAGGTCAGTTAAGTTTAAGTACTTCTAAGTTCTATGGGACTGACGACCTCAGATGTTAAGTCCCATAGTGCTCAGAGCCATTTGAACCATTTGAACATTCGTGGCAATCTATTTCTTTTAGCATACCGAGAATTTCGGACATATCATTCTGTTCGTCAGTTTTAATCATACCTCGTGAATTTTCTTCTGTGTCAAAAATTTTATTCCAGGCTTTCTTCAAATTCTCTTCCTTTACACTATTCCATGCTGCGCTGATCATGTAGGACGCGTCTGTCAAGTCAATATTCTTATGATTTCTTGAGAGACTTTCTTCTCCATCCTCTTCTCTTTCTAACAATAACTTACGCAACAATTTTGCCCTGTAATATCGTTTGAAAGTCTCAATAACGCCTTGATCCATGGGCTGTAATAAGGAGGTTACGTTAGGTGGAATAAATATTAGCTTTATGAACTCGTCTTTTTCGTTTAAAATATCACATGACGGATGAGTTGGTGCATTGTCAAGGAGAAGTAGTGTTTGCTCCCTCTTCCCATTCTTTAGCTGATGAGCTTTTACGTTGTTGGTGTTGTTGTGGTCTTCAGTCCTGAGACTGGTTTGATGCAGCTCTCCATGCTACTCTATCCTGTGCAAGCTTCTTCATCTCCCAGTACCTACTGCAACCTACATCCTTCTGAATCTGCTTAGTGTATTCATCTCTTGGTCTCCCCCTACGATTTTTACCCTCCACTCTGCCCTCCAATATTAAATTGGTGATCCCTTGATGCCTCAGACCATGTCCTACCAACCGATTCCTTCTTCTGGTCAAGTTGTGCCACAAACTTCTCTTCTCCGCAATCCTATTCAATACTTCCTCATTAGTTATGTGATCTACCCATCTAATCTTCAGCATTCTTCTGTAGCACCACATTTCGAAAGCTTCTGTTCTCTTCTTGTCCAAAATATTTACCGTCCATGTTTCACTTCCATACATGGTGACACTCCATACAAATACTTTCAGAAATGACTTACTGACACTTAAATCTATACTCGATGTTAACAAAATTCTCTTCTTCAGAAACTCTTTCCTTGCCATTGCCAGACCACATTTTATATCCTCTCTACTTCGACCATCATCAGTTATTTTGCTCCCCAAATAGCAAAACTCCTTTACTACTTTAAGTGTCTCATTTCCTAATCTAACTCCCTCAGCATTACCCGACTTAATTCTACTACATTCCATTATCCTCGTTTTGCTTTTGCTGATGTTCATCTTATACCCTCCTTTCAAGACACTGTCCATTCCGTTCAACTGCTCTTCCAAGTCCTTTGTTGTCTCTGACAGAATTACAATGTCATCGGTGAACCTCAAAGTTTTTATTTCTTCTCCATGGATTTTAATACCTACTCCGAACTTTTCTTTAGTTTCCTTTACTGCTTGCTCAATATACAGATTGAATAACATCGGGGAGAGGCTACAACCCTGTCTCACTCCCTTCCCAACCACTGCTTCCCTTTCATGTCCCTCAACTCTTATAACTGCCATCTGGTTTCTGTACAAATTGTTAGTAGCCTTTCGCTCCCTGTATTTTACCCCTGCCACCTTTAGAATTTGAAAGAGAGTATTCCAGTCAACATTGTCAAAAGCTTTCTCTAAGTCTACAAATGCTAGAAACGTAGGTTTGCCTTTCCTTAATCTTTCTTCTAAGATAAGTCGTAAGGTCAGTATTGCCTCACGTGTTCCAGTATTTCTACGGAATCCAAACTGATCTTCCCCGAGGTCGGCTTCTATTAGTTTTTCCATTCGTCTGTAAAGAATTCGTGTTAGTATTTTGCAGCTGTGGCTTATTAAACTGATTGTTCGGTAATTTTCACATCTGATGAGCTTTTACAGAGGGTACGAAAACGTCCAGAAACCACTTCATAAAAATCGTGCCGGTACTATCCATCCAGGCACTCTTTTGTGAGGTGTACACAACAGGCAAGGCTGACATATTAACGCGCTTGAAACAACGTGCTTGGTTTGGGAGTGAGGGGGATGAAGGACGGTAGGGTGGGAGAGTGACAGGTGCGAGCGAGTACACAGTTCGGATAAGCGGTCGTTCGGCTGACCGACGGTCGGCTAATCGACGCTCTACTGTACCTCGGGGATGGATGTGTGTGATGTCCTGAGGTTAGTTAGGTTTAAGTAGTTCTAAGTTCTAGGGGACTGATGACCTCAGATATTAAGTCTCATAGTGCTCAGAGCCATTTGAACCATATGATCCGCACTGCGAGCAGCGACGGAGAAGGTAACTGCGCCAGTCGGCGCAGACGCGTCGCGTCGCGTGAATCATACGACCGCGATGTATTTATAGATGCAGGCAGCTTTCTCTCTCCCACCCTGCCAGCGTGACGAAGCCGTTACAAGGCCTGTCCTCGAGCGAGGCGTGGGGGATGACCCGCCACAGGACCGTGTGCTGCGGTTGCCGCTAAGGCCGGCGCCCCCGCTTACTCAGGGACAGCGGAAGATGTCGGATGACTGTACGGGGAAACACTCAGGAATCGTTAGCGCCAGGATTTCACCCGGAACAAGTCCCGCCCACTCACCCCCAGTTTTCTCGGTCTTTGTTCGGCGCCCGTACATCGTTTCAGTTGACCCACGTGGTTTACCGCGTTCGGCTGCACTCGCTCGGAGTGAATGTTAAATTAATATCTTGCCAGGTCTTAAATTTCGCCAGATAGTTAAAAGACACGTTACAAAAAACGTGCACAGTTGGCCTCAGCTGTGGCAGGTACTTCCACAGCAAACATAAGAGAAAACAGTTTAGCACTGAATTCTTTAAATACGAGAACTCAGTATTTAGATGAATAGCCTATGAAGAAACATACTTCTGTGTGAGAAAAAGCACCCAAAGCTAAAACAGGATAAACCTACCCTCAAATAATAATTTGCTCGGAGAAATATGAACCACGGTATACTTGACACTCGAGTTTCAGAACTCAGACAGTATACGCGAAATAGCCATCAGTGTTCACTATAATTCCAGAGGGCATTAAAATTACTTTGTTCCTGCTAGATCGATCCACGCTGTTTTCGCGTCTTATTCACAGAATAGTTTTGCTGAAACGTTTTAGTGGTGGAAGAAGAGCTAGCACAGCATGAAGGACGTTTTACAGCCGTGACACACTGCAGCATTTATTTCCTCCATAACTGTTCTGTGACAAACATACACATCATTATTATTTTTTTAAAAATGGTTTGAATGAAATTTACAAAATTAATGAATGTTTTGCTTAAAAATAGACAGGACAAAGAATAACGACAGATTATTTCTCTGAGACGTTTGCAACAGCATATACACTCCTGGAAATGGAAAAAAGAACACATTGACACCGGTGTGTCAGACCCACCATACTTGCTCCGGACACTGCGAGAGGGCTGTACAAGCAATGATCACACGCACGGCACAGCGGACACACCAGGAACCGCGGTGTTGGCCGTCGAATGGCGCTAGCTGCGCAGCATTTGTGCACCGCCGCCGTCAGTGTCAGCCAGTTTGCCGTGGCATACGGAGCTCCATCGCAGTCTTTAACACTGGTAGCATGCCGCGACAGCGTGGATGTGAACCGTATGTGCAGTTGACGGACTTTGAGCGAGGGCGTATAGTGGACATGCGGGAGGCCGGGTGGACGTACCGCCGAATTGCTCAACACGTGGGGTGTGAGGTCTCCACAGTACATCGATGTTGTCGCCAGTGGTCGGCGGAAGGTGCACCTGCCCGTCGACCTGGGACCGGACCGCAGCGACGCACGGATGCACGCCAAGACCGTAGGATCCTACGCAGTGCCGTAGGGGACTGCACCGCCACTTCCCAGCAAATTAGGCACTGTGATGAAATTCAGTAATGATAAGAAATTTACGTTGTTCAGGATGGTAATATAACATGAATTTGCATTATTAAAGAAATAAAAATATTTATAGAGAATTGATAGCATCGCCAGCAATAGAAAACAAGAACCTCGCTGGGGTATCGGCGAGGACCATTCGCAAACGTCTCCATGAAGCTGGGCTACGGTCCCGCACACCGTTAGGCCGTCTTCCGCTCACGCCCCAACATCGTGCAGCCCGCCTCCAGTGGTGTCGCGACAGGCGTGAGTGGAGGGACGAATGGTGACGTGTCGTCTTCAGCGATGAGAGTCGCTTCTGCCTTGGTGCCAATGATGGTCGTATGCGTGTTTGGCGCCGTGCAGGTGAGCGCCACAATCAGGACTGCATACGACCGAGGCACACAGGGCCAACACCCGGCATCATGGTGTGGGGAGCGATCTCCTACACTGGCCGTACACCACTGGTGATCGTCGAGGGGACACTTTATAGTGCACGGTACATCCAAGCCGTCATCGAACCCATCGTTCTACCATTCCTAGACCGGCAAGTGAACTTGCTGTTCCAACAGGACAATGCACGTCCGCATGTATCCCGTGCCACCCAACGTGCTCTAGAAGGTGTAAGTCAACTACCCTGGCCAGCAAGATCTCCGGATCTGTCCCCCATTGAGCATGTTTGGGACTGGATGAAGCGTCGTCTCACGCGGTCTGCACGTCCAGCACGAACGCTGGTCCAACTGAGGCGCCAGGTGGAAATGGCATGGCAAGCCGTTCCACAGGACTACATCCAGCATCTCTACGATCGTCTCCATGGGAGAATAGCAGCCTGCATTGCTGCGAAAGGTGGATATACACTGTACTAGTGCCGACATTGTGCATGCTCTGTTGCCTGTGTCTATGTGCCTGTGGTTCTGTCAGTGTGATCATGTGATGTATCTGACCCCAGGAATGTGTCAATAAAGTTTCCCCTTCCTGGGACAATGAATTCACGGTGTTCTTATTTCAATTTCCAGGAGTGTAGTACATTAATCACACAGAAACAGCCACAGTTCTTTATAACCTCGTTTATAATGCGCAGGTATGGCATTGGAAGAATTTACAAGTTAAAATTCACCCATTACCCATGCAAATACTAACGAAATATGTCATATAAGGAAATATCGTACTGCCTTCATTAGGGATTTCTACTTTATGGCATTCTTATATTCTTTAATTTTCGTGAGTTACTATGAGGGCCTATATAAACAAAAAGACTTTCACTTATTTCTATATAACGTTGATTTTAGACAACAGAGTTAGTAGACTGCATCCGTGGCTTTACTATCTACATAACAGATTCAAGACCATTGTTTTCGCATTGTATGTTTGCTCTGCTGTTACCCTGAAATAAACGTATTATTAATAAGTGAATTAGTTAATGAAAATTTGTCCTTATTGCCCTTAAATAACATCACGTTATTTTTTTTTGTTTTCTATTGCTGGCGATGCTATCAATTCTCTATAAATATTTTTATTTCTTTAATAATGCAAATTCATGTTGTATTGCCATCCAGAACAACTTAAATTTCTTATCATTACTGAATTTCATCACAGTGTAACGTGTGTTGGACTGTGACGATAACAACTTTGTTGTAGCTTCCAGTTTGCGGAACTGGGAACTGGCGGCTGTTTAGGGGAGGGCCTTACACTATGGTGAGGTGTGCAGGGGGGGGGGGGGTTGAATGGGCGGGACTGGTTCCGGGTGAAATCCTAGCGCTAAGGGCACGTGAAACACTCTTACCCTCCTGCTGTCTGAGCCAACAGTCTGGACTTTAACTTAGGGTGTGGCGGCAGGGAGGTGTGTGCGGTTCTGTGATGTCATACATTCGACTCACAAATTTGTGGCGAGTCTTACGAGCATAGTACGGCAGCGAAGTTGGTCTCTCGGAGACAAGGAGCTTGCTACAAAACTGACGAGGTGGTTATGGCAGCAGTGTACCAGGCTCTGGCCGCGCGGGATTAGCCGAGCGGTCTGAGGCGCTGCAGTCATGGACTGGGTGGCTGGTCCCGGCGGAGGTTCGAGTCCTCCCTCGGGCAAGGGTGTGTGTGTGTGTGTGTGTGTGTTTGTCCTTAGGATAATTTAGGTTAAGTAGTGTGTAGGCTTAGGGACTGATGGCCTTAGCAGTTAAGTCCCATAAGATTGCACACACACACACACACACACACACACACACACACACACACACACACACACACCGTACCTGACCCTGCTTCGGTGCTAAGCTTACTGGAAGAGGCCCTCCCCGGTGTGGGGTGAGACGCCCTGCTAAAGCCGCAGGACACGACAGATCGTATAAATTGTGGAAAGGGGCCAAAATAAGGGGCTGTCAGTTACACTCGAACGTATAACTTTATTGTTTGATCAAACATTACAAGAGTACCCAAAAATTTTTTTTAACACACAGCTTTAGTCTTCGGGATTTAATTACCGGCTGAAAGCCACTTTAATTTAAAAACGACTGAAGGCCAATAACTTAAAACGCAAGTATAAATTTAACAGGCAAGCTTCATCTTAAAACAGTTCTTTAGTTAGGTTGAAGTAAACAAATTAAATTCAAAGCCGCTGAAGGCTTAACACTTAAAACTCCATAACATAATTTTTTTAAATACCAAAGACCTTACGTGAAACAGTTCTTTAATTTAGTCTGAAGGCCTTAAGAGCAAAAGAACTCCAACTCAAAATCGGCTGAAGGCCCAAGAGTTAAAATTCAACAACATTAAATTTTTTTTTAAATGCCAAAAGGCTTACTGCCTCGAGATGACTGGGTGTTTGTGTTTCCTCATCATTTCATCATCATCCAGGAAAGTGGCGAAATTGGACTGAGCAAAGATTGGGTAATTGTACGGGCGCTGATAACCCCGCAGTTGAGCGCCCCACAAACCAAACATCATCATCATCATCCAAAAGGCTTACGTGAAAAAGTACTTTAAACTAGGCTGGAGGCCTTAAGAGCAAAACAACTCTATTTTTTTTTTAAATCTGCTAGAAGCCATACAAGTACAAACAACAAGAACAAATTAAAAAAATATATATGGAAGTACACCCGAGGGTGCTCAGATGTTCGAGGGTCGGCCTGGAATTCAAACACTAACGCTGGCTTAGGTGAGACAAGCAGTCGGCCCAACCATGTTCAATCCGCTAACCCAACCGACAGACAACAGATCAATGATCAAGATCAGTTCCGCTCCACACTTGCACCAAAACTCAAACGAGGCTGACAACGGAGACTGGAACAACAACCAGAACGGGTCGCAGACAACCCACAAGTGGTGGACGGCCCAAATACACGTCGTCTAGTCAGACGTCCGACCAAACGGCTAAGCAAGGTCGTTGCCACTCAAACGTGTGTGTCGGCAATCGTCGGGCGATTGATGGCTATATTCCTCGCTACTCCACGACAACCGACCAATTCAGAGGCAGTACGCCGACAACCTTTAAATAACTTGTCAGTCAAACCACATGTAAGTAGGCTGTTTAGGTTTTTATATTGGTAACGCCACGTAGCGCTCTGTATGAAAATCACTGGCTGTGCTGTGTGCAGTCTGTGACTGGTTTGCATTGTTGTTGGCCATTGTAGTGTTGGGCAGTTTGCTGTTAACAGCGCGTAGCGTTGCGCAGTTGGAGGTGAGCCGCCAGCAGTGGTGGTGGATGTGGGGAAAAAGATGGCGGAGTTTCGAAATTTGTAAGACTGGATGTCATGAACTGCTATATACATTATGACTTTTGAACACTATTGAGGTAAATACATTGTTTGTTCTCTATTAAATTCTTTCATTTGCTAACTATGCCTATTAATAGTTAGTTTGAATCTTTTATTTAGCTGGCAGTAGTGGCTCTCGCTGTATTGCAGTAGTTCGAGTAACCAAGATTTTTGTGAGGTAAGTGATTTGTGCAACGTATAGGTTACTGTTACTCAGGGCCATTCTTTTGTAGGGATTTTTGAAAGTCAGATTGCGTTGCGCTAAAAAATATTGTGTGCCAGTTTAAGCACAGTCTTGTATAATTTTTCTAAGGGGACGTTTCACACATAAACTACACACAGTTTCACGAACACTTGCGCGAAGAGCTAGACAGTGCTAACGGCAGTGACAGAACAGAAAAAGGACGAATCACGAGTTGGACTGCGCCAACCGACCAACTGCTGCGCTTCAGCATGGAGACAGCACTAAAATAACCGGGCAGTGAACATCCCAGGCTACAGACAATTTCACAAACGCTAGGACGAAGAATACGACCAATGCTAAAAAGCAGTGACTGTGCAATCAGCAGGACGAACCACGAGTTGAGACACACACTCCGGCAACCCATAAGCGATTGGCGAGCAAATACACATCGTCCGGTAAGACGACCAACCGGCGATCAACCAAGACCGTCCCCCGCCGTGTGTGCCGGCAACGGTCGGGCGAGTAATGGCTATCCGACCTCATTGCCGCTCCAACCCGACCGAACTTATGCCGCGTCCCAACTGTCTGACTGCCAGGTCCGAACTCAACTACTGGCGCGTTCCAACTCCCTTCAGTGCCGGGTCCGAACTGCACTACTGGCGCGTTCCAACTCCCCCCACCCCTTCGACGATACACGACGACCAGGAAGCATTAGCAGTCCCAAAGCTAACACGGCAGTGCCTATGTCGATAAGCGCTGCTGCTGCCGCTCACGGGCAGGCAAGGCAGCAACTCAGTGACACCAGTAATTGAAAATTAACATAACGAGGCGGCCGTACGGTAAGAAAAGGGTGTGAAATAAGAGTTACTTACACCACGAGCCATGCACGGCTCGTGGTGTAAATAACTAACTTGGCTGTTAGCACGGGTACCATGGACAGGGTGGTGGCGGACATCTCGACCGGTCTGGTGATCGTGAACTTTGCCATCGCAGAGAAGGCAGCTTTATGCAGCAAGGTATTAAGATGCGAGTGTTCCTACTGTAAGGTGCCAGGACATGGGCACTTACACGTTAGCTTACCAACATTAGTGTTAATAATGAAGAGACTGACAAGAGCATCAGATCATGACTCTATTGAATTATGATAAATATGAGTCGGGTGATGCTGAGGGAATTAGATTAGGAAATGAGACACTTAAAGTAGTAACGGAGTTTTGCTATTTTCGGAGCAAAATAACTGATGATGGTCGAAGTAGAGAGGATATAAAATGTAGACTGGCAATGGCAAGGAAAGCGTTTCTGAAGAAGAGAAATTTGTTAACATCGAGTATAGATTTAAGTGTCAGGAAGTCAGTTCTGAAAGTATTTGTATGGAGTGTAGCCATGTATGGAAGTGAAACATGGACAGTAAATAGTTTGGACAAGAAGAGAATAGAAGCTTTCGAAATGTGGTGCTACAGAAGAATGCTGAAGATTAGATGGGTAGATCACATAACTAATGAGGAAGTATTGAATAGGATTGGGGAGAAGAGAAGTTTGTGGCACAACTTGACCAGAAGAAGGGATCAGTTGGTAGGACATGTTCTGAGGCATCAAGGGATCACCAATTTAGTATTGGAGGGCAGTGTGGAGGGTAAAAATCGTAGGGGGAGACCAAGAGATGAATACACTAAGCAGATTCAGAAGGATGTAGGTTGCAGTAGGTACTGGGAGATGAAGAAGCTTGCACAGGATAGAGTAGCATGGAGATCTGCATCAAACCAGTCTCAGGACTGAAGACCACAACAACAACAATGAGGCACTATCGAGCAGTACTCCCTGTATGTCTGCAGGATTGAGCCACTAACTTAAAGCGCAGGTGAAAAGCGTCGGAAGTTGAGAATAGTGCAGTGTAAAGTCTGCAGATGGCCTCGTCGGGAGGCAGCTAGCGGTCACTGGAAACGTGGGACAATACGGCGCTTTTGGGGGTAGCCCGGCATCCGGAGCCACCTGTGCTGTGCAACACGTGGCGAAGACGGGAATTTCGTTTCCCTAGGGGCGTTATGACCTACTCGATCATTGGGTAGATCTCAGTGGAGGGATTTCGAAGATGATAGAGCGTTCGACATTGGCCGAAACTGAGTACTCTTCCGCCGCGTTTTCGTACGCGTGGGAGACGAGAGAATTGCGGAAGGACTTCGCCTTCAGCCATCGAGCGGTACGGACTTGGAGACGGCGCCTTGGCCATCGTTTTCGAAGGTAGATATACGGTCTGTATCGCAGCATTGCACCATCGCGTGTTCCGTGCAGAGGTCTGCGGTTAGAGCTCTTTGTGTGCTCAGAAGCGAGATTTTCACCAACGCCTAACCACTTCCAGCAACTTACCTAATATTATTGATCTAGTAGTTATCCTTGCGAGGTGACGAGTATTTATCAACGCAACTGCCGGTAATAGGGGCACGTAATTGCAAATTGTTAATGTGCCATTCTCAGGAGTGTGTGGGTGGACAAAGAGATTCACATTTTTTTGTAAATTTTGTCAGTTCTGGGGAATATCAAATTAAAATGCCAAATTACAATAGAATTATCAACTTCATTGTAGCTAGCATTTACCCTGTCCCAGTAAGCTTTACATGTACGAGGGCTATCCACAAAGTACATTACGTTTTGGAATTAAAAATAAATAAAGTATTGGAAAATTTGTTTATTATATACAGATGAAAGCCACACTTAAATACTACTGTTCTACATAGTTGACATTTAAATTAAGGCACTTATCGTAGCGATGAACGAGCTTGGAAATTCCTTCGTCGTAAAATTCGGCCGCCTGCGCCTTCAACCACGTGGTTACCTCTTTTGGGACAGAAAAGGTGTGATTTTTGTGGATTTCCTGGAAAGAGGCACTACAATAAACTCTCAAAGGTATTGCCAAACTCTGCACAACCTCAGAAGAGCAATACAAAACAAGCGCAGGGGAAAGTTGGGCTCAAAGATCTTGCTGATTCACGACAACGCCCGGGCCCACACGGCAAATGCCACTCGTGAAGTTCTCGAATCTTTTAAGTGGGAGTTGTTTCCTCATCCGCCGTACAGTCCCGACCTGGCACCGAGCGAATTCCTCTTATTCCCAGCAATGAAGAAGTGGTTGGCTATGCAGCGTTTTGATGACGACGCACAGCTTCAAGAAGAGGTAAACACGTGGTTGAAGGCGCTGGCAGCCGAATTTTACGCCGAAGGAATTTCCAAGCTCGTCCATCGCTACGATAAGTGCCTTAATTTAAATGGCAGGTATGTAGAAAAGTAGTATTTAAGCGTGGCTTTCATCTGTATATAATAAAAAAAATTTCCAATACTTTATTTATTTTTAATTCCAAAACGTAATGTACTTTGTGGATAGCCCTCGTACTTTAGTCAAAAAAATGGCTCTGAGCACTATGGGACTTAACAGCTGTGGTCATCGGTCCCCTAGAACTTAGAACTACTTAAACATAACTAACCTAAGGACAGCACACACATCAATGCCCGAGGCAGGATTCGAACCTGCGACCGTAGCAGTCGCGCGGTTCCGGACTGCGCGCCTAGAACCGCGAGACCACCGCGGCCGGTTGTACTTTAGTCACTACACAGCTTGCCCAGACGGGAAGCAAGGAAGGTTTGCAGTCTTGTATGTCAGCGGCGGGCTGATAAGCTTACTCTACCACCCAGCATGCTGGGGCAGTGAGTCAGAGCTGCCTAGTTCTGGTGGCATAGTGTAAGTGGAATGTGAATCACTTGGTCGTCGCATCACGGTGGGAGGATACTGAGCAGTCGCATACGGACACTTTGCGCAACACGTGAGGCACTCGGTGAGTCCGGGTGGAAGCTCTCAGCTCCGGCCTGGACGACGTGTTGCTACAGCCTCCAGTGGGGTCTGGCGAGTGCTAGCGCAGGGCAGCGACGGTGCGGGTGGACCCTCCCTCCCTCTGCCCCAGTGTGGTGTTGATGTGGACACAGACTACGCACATTGTAGTGTAACGACGTAAGTTTCTTATAAATGATTTTCTTTTGATATATGACCATGTGTAGACTTCGTCACCTACGTCAGCTACAACACACTTCAAAATTATTTATATTCTTTTTAAATTGTCTCAGAATGGTTCTTGAACGAAACTGTAAAACATCATTTGAGTCGTATGCACAGAATTACGTCACTCGGGCCAATTGGTTTGCGTGAACTTTTTTCAATTTTTGACGTCGTTTGTTTCTCCTCAGAAATTATATCGATACACTTTCTCTTGATTTAATCGATATTAGAACCACATTAAATAAACTTTGAGATTCAAAGTCGCGATGAACACTGTCAAAATTCAATAATCTCGTCAAATATATTATTAATTCATTCACATAATTCTTCATAAATAAATCCTCAGAACACGTATTTCAACTTTAATAGCATCCACCAGTTTATTATCTTCCTACGTACAAACGTGAACCTGAGCCTTGACAAGACAGGACTAACATTTTCAATAAGATTAAACTTCCTATGATATCATTGTTGTACAAAAAAATTACATATTTTCATTTATCAATTTTTAGAAGCACGACGCAACAACTCGGATCCAGGATCTTCTGTTGCTCTTTGGCTGTCGACCCGCGACGTATGGTGGCCAGCAATTTTCTCTCTGGTCGCGGCAGCGAAGATGCTGTCTCCGTTCGTTGCGCCGCCCTCTCCGTACATGAAACATAAAAAAAAATACAAAACTTTAGGCAATTCACAACCATTACAAAATATTACAAAAATACATAAACAAAAACTAAATTAAACTTATATTCACCTGCAAACTGGGCTGACACTGGTGAATGGGTGACGCTTCAATTTCGTCCCACTACAACATGAGAGTAAATAGTAGCTTAAAGGGAAAATCTGTCAGCAGACAGGCTTGCACCTGCACACAAAACGCTGACGTCATAGTTAGGCTGGTGCCAGTACTCAGTCTTGGATTTCCTCCCTCAGTATTCCACCCTGCATCGCTATATTTTATTCTGACGTCATAGTAAGACTGCACCCGGCGGAGGTTCGAGTCCTCCCTCGGGCATGGGTGTGTGTGTTTGTCCTTAGGATAATTTAGGTTAAGTAGTGTGTAAGCTTAGGGACTGATGACCTTAGCAGTTAAGTCCCATAATATTTCACACACATTTTTTTAAGACTGCACCAGTATTACAAGTCTTGAGTTTTGATGTCATACTAAGACTGCGCCAGAATTCCACATCGGCCATGTTTTATCCAGGTCCGTCAGCTTGTATTATGACGTAATACAGCCTGTCCTAGTGTTCCTAGTCTTGGACTGTGACGTCATAGAGCCTGTCCCAGTATTCCAAGTCAGCCAGCATAACAATGCACCATTTTGAATTTGCCACCAATTCATACCTAGATCGACAACCCTAATTTCACGACTAGCGCAACTGGACTATTTTTTTAATAATTTCCCGTCAAAAGTTTGAATTTCTCGCCATTCTATGGTTCAAAAATGGCTCTGAGCACTATGCGACTAAACTTCTGAGGTCATCAGTCGCCTAGAACTTAGAACTAATTAAACGTAACTAACCTAAAGACATCACACACATCCATGCCCGATGCAGGATTCGAACCTGCGACCGTAGCGGTCGCTCGGCTCCAGACCGTAGCGCCTAGAACCGCACAGCCACTCTGGCCGGCGCCATTCTATACATAGGGAAATTTCTTCTTTGTCAGATGGGGGAGAGGCGGGCAAAATCCACGACGTCATCGGTAACATGCTCTGTCCAAGAACCGGTCCTACCGAACGACCGATCTGGCGCAGTGGTTAGCACACTGGACTCGCATTCGGAAGGACGACGATTCAAATCCTCGTCCAGCCATCCTGATTGCCGGCCAGAGTGCCCGAGCGCTTCTAGGCGCTACAGTCTGGAACCGCGCGACCGCTACGCTCGCAGGTTAGAATCCTGCCTCGGGCATTGATGTGTGTGCTGTCCTTAGGTTAGTTAGGTTTAAGTAGTTCTAAGTTCTAGGAGCCTGATGACCTCAGAAGTTATGTCCCATAGTGCTCAGAGCCATTTGAGCCATTTTTTGAGCAATCCTGATTTACGTTTTCCGTGATTTCCCTAAATCGCTTCAGGCAAATGCCGCCATGGCTCCTTCGAAATTGCCGACTTCCTTCCCCATCCTTCCCTAATCCGATGGAACCGATGACCTCGCTGTTTGGTCCCCTCCCCCAAATCAATCCACCAACTATCCGTACCTACTGATATCCATGCCTTGGAATGCTCAAGACACTGAATGTCTGTGGTGTTTTTACATGTCTGTCGATGAAAAGGTAAAAATGTTACTAAAATGAATTTAAAAAAAGCACTCCGTCTTCAGGCCACGAGTGGCCTACCGGGACCATCCGACCGCCGTGTGATCTTCGGTGGAGGATGCGGATAGGAGGGGCGTGGGGTCAGAACACCGCTCTCCCGGTCGTAAGATGGTATTCTTGACCGAAGCCCCTACTATTCGGTCGAGTAGCTCCTCAATTGGCATCACGAGGCTGAGTGCACCCCGAAAAATGGCAACGCAGCATGGCGTCCTGGATGGTCACCCATTCAAGTACCACCACCCCAACCATCCGGGGACATCTGTTCCCCCTTCACAGCCGGAGAAGCGTGAGCCTTCTTCGGCTCCTCTCGCCCGGAAGGGGTCCCTTGGGGCCCTCCCATCCCAGGCTTTGCCCAGTGCCAAAGCGGACGCCCGCAAGTTTGTCAAACAACCACCAGTCGCTGGTCGTAGGGCGTCACGGTCGTCTTCAGTCCCTGAGACTGACCCAGTGAGGCCCTCCCAGCCAGACCCACCTAAGGCACAGCGCGCAAAGCAGTCGAAGAAAAAGGCTCCCAAGCATCCTGAAATTGCGGTGGCACCTGTCCCTCCGCAACCTTCTCCCTCTGCATCCGAAGATGAGGTGGAGATTCTGGCGTCCGCTGAGGACATGGATCTCGCCAGTCCCTCGGATGCAATGGATGGCTGTTGTCCAGGTGGTGACTCAGTAGCAGCAGGGGCCCCGGAGGCGTAATCTGCCTCCCCAGTCCCTTCACGCCTTTCCCATCCATGGCTAATACCATCCTCCAGTGGAACTGCAGCGGTTTCTCCCACCATCTAGCTGAGCGCAGCTGTTCAATTGTTTCTGGATTCTGGCGGTACACCTGGTCTTTCAAGTGTCCCCCACAGAAAGAAGTCACAGGGGTTCATGTCTGGCGAATAGGGAGGCCAATCCACGCCGCCTCCTGTATGTTTCCGATAGCCCAAAGCAATCACACGATCATCGAAATATTCATTCGCGAAATTAAAGACGTCGGCCGTGCGATGTGGCCGGGCACCATCTTGCATAAACCACGAGGTGTTCGCAGTGTCGTCTAAGGCCACAAATTCACGAAGAATGTCCAGATAGCGTGATGCAGTAATCGTTTCGGATCTGAAAAATGGGCCAATGATTCCTTTGGAAGAAATGGCGGCCCAGACCAGTACTTTTTGAGGATGCAGGGACGATGGGACTGCAACATGGGGCTTTTCGGTTCCCCATATGCGCCAGTTCTGTTTACTGACGAAGCTGTCCAGGTAAAAATAAGCTTTGTCAGTAAACCAAATGCTGCCCACATGCATATCGCCGTCATCAATCCTGTGCACTATATCGTTAGCGAATGTCTCTCGTGCAGCAATGGTAGCGGCGCTGAGGGGTTGCCGCGTTTGAATTTTGTATGGATAGAGGTGTAAACTCTGGCGCATGAGACGATACGTGGACGTTGGCGTCATTTGGACCGCAGCTGCAACACGGCGAACGGAAACCCGAGGCCGCTGTCGGATCACCTGCTGCACTAGCTGCGCGTTGCCCTCTGTGGTTGCCGTATGCGGTCGCCCTACCTTTCCAGCACGTTCATCCGTCATGTTCCCAGTCCGTTGAAATTTTTCAAACAGATCCTTTATTGTATCGCTTTTCGGTCCTTTGGTTACATTGAACCTCCGTTGAAAACTTCGTCTTGTTGCAACAACACTGTGTTCTAGGCGGTGGAATTCCAACACCAGAAAAATCCTCTGTTCTAAGGAATAAACCATGTTGTCTACAGCACACTTGCACGTTGTGAACAGCACACGCTTACAGCAGAAAGACGACGTACAGAATGGCGCACCCACAGACTGCGTTGTCTTCTATATCTTTCACATCACTTGCAGCGCCATCTGTAATTGAAAATTGTAACTACTGTAATTTCGAAAGTTTGTCCGCCTGAAAATGTACTGTTGTCCCAAGCATATTGCAACAAACGGTGTATTTCTATCGCTGCTCGTTTAGTTTTTATTGCCGTTTCAAATATACCGGTCATTTTTGAAACACCCTGTATACTACAATGAAGAGCCGTCCATGGAGATTTGTTCTAACTCAGCACATGCTCAATATGTCCACCATTTCGATTCCTAACTTCCTTCAAACGAACACGAAGTTAGTGATTACCCTACGGCACATGTCTTCCGCAATTTCACTGCAAGCTTGAAGAATGTCTTCTGAGCTCTATTAAATCACGTGGACGTTTCGGGAATATTTTTTCCTTTAGGTATGCCCAAAGAAAAAAGTCAAATGGATTGAGGTCTGGGCTACTGGGGGGCCAATTTTGTCCGTCAATGAAGCGACCTGGAAACCTGAGTGAAATGATCCGCATGTCGAAATGCTCGTGTAAAAACTCCAATACAGTGTATGTGGCCTTGCTCCATCTTGCATGAACCACTGCGTGTTGAAGGGCAAGGCAGTAGCAAGAAGCTGTGGAATGAAGCTACTGCGAAGCATGCTCAAATAACGCTCGCTGTTCACTGTTTCTTCCAAGAAAAAGGGTCCAATAAGTCCGTGACGGGAAATTGCTGCCCACGCTGTAATCCTCGGAGCAGAATGTTGTCGTTCATTAAGCACTTGTGGGTTTTCAGTAGCCCAAAAGCGTACATTTTGTTTGTTAACCACACCGTCTAAATGAAAATGCGCCTCGTCTGAAAACCAAACGATATTGAGAGTTTCTTCCCTATCCTCCGCCCACTGAGCAGATGGTAGTCTCTGCTGCTTGTGTTCTACACCAAGCTTCTGTTCACAGGTCATCTTGTATGGGTACATATGGAGGTCACTTTTAAGAATGCGTTGAACGGAGCGTCTGGATATTTCCAGTTGCACTGCTGCCTTTCTACACGATTTCCCGGGGCTTCTCTGTACAGCAACTCGTACCGCTTCAATATTCTCCGGCGAACAAACAGGCTTAGGCCGAAGTCGCTTCGCTTCCAATACCGTTCCTTCCTGTACAAATTTATCGTACAACCTGTGGATGGTCTTCTTGCAAGGGACCCATCGTGTGTTAAACTGTTGTCGAAAACGTCTCGGAGTCACAACAAGGCTTTTCGTTTCATGAAAAAGTAACACAATTGCCGATCGTTGGTGTGTCGCAGTCTTCATTGTCAGCCATTGCTGCTTACTAGACTTGGCCACTGTTTCTATGTTTCGATACAGTGTATCGATACCTGGAACTGTTTCAGTGTTTCGGAACGGGTGTGGTTCACTGTTTCGAAACAGTGGTGTTTCATTCCGTCCCTGTCTCGGATAACCGGACCAGATTCGATCTCGAGCCAGACACAGAAACTGTATCGTTGTTTCAAAATAAGGCTGTTTCAGTCCACCTGTGCTTGTATCGAAACAGTGATGTTTCATTCCGCTCTATGTCGGACGAGATTCGGGCTTGGCACAGGTACTGAAACACAACATAACACTTCATGAAACACTTTCAAGAGTGTCAAAATCTTTTTGACAAGCGATAGCGTGAAGCTGAAGATATCCGAAAATAAAGCTTCGTTTCTAGCTGACTGTCCTATTACGAAATGGCGTAACATCTGCTTTATAAACACTAACCAAACAATAAAACAACGCATACTATTCACATTCAAAATAATAAATATGTGAAAGTCATTCAGTTAAATTACACTTTTTTATAACATACGCTTCTCTGTTCATATACAGTAATCACATTAAGAAACGCAAATAAGCCTACAACATTTTGAATAAAAAAAAGGCGTAGAGTGACAGTTATTAGACATATACATAAATTTGATGTAGGTATAATTGCAAGCAATCTGTTTGACGTATCACTGATAGTGTAATGGTGAACAGGAAAGGCTGGGAAGCTTGGTTAATTGATAGTAACGGTTCGAAAACCCTTGAAAGACAGAAAATTTTTCTGTTATACTTTGTTATTTTTGCGAATTATTTGGCGTTATTTGTGAGTCTATAGTCACTGTGCCTATTATCCACAGTGATTCCCTTTGTGTGAATGGAAATTAGCAGGATGTGTATATTACCCATACTAACAGAATATGGGAATCCCAGTAGCATATCCGTTGTTTCTGCAGTTTGCTCCCACTTCCAGTTCCGTTTGTGGTAGTTCTTGTCTTCAGCTACGGCTGTTCTCAGCCAATTGAAAAGTATGGAAGTCACACGACACGAAAGCAGCGCATTTGCTGCAGGAAATACGAAACTGCCAAGACGCCTAAGTGATAGTTTCATGCTTTCTGCGATATGATTAGCGCTCTCGCACCTCATTTGTGTTTATATGGACATACTTATCGAGTAGACATTCAAGATGATAAAATGTGTAGGTTTATTAGATTACAAAACACAAACTGTTTCACTGTTTCGAAACAGCGTATCGAAACATTACATTGTACTGTTTCATTTGTTTCGAAACAGTTACGTGTTTCAGTTCGCCCATCTCTACTGCTTACTAGTCTCCTAGCGGCAGTATAGTGAATTACACGTCATTTCGTAACTCATTTGTTTTTCCAAGCTCTGCTGGTACTGCTGTAGAGATCCCAGCTGGATATCTAACGAGCGTCGTAAATTGTGAAAGAAACAATTGGTAACACATGTCGTGCGCCACCCTCTATGTGCAGACGGCACGGAGGGCGAGGGAACTTTAATAACACTCCTGGCATCACCCCACGAAGAAGCTGTGAAGCGTGGGATCGGAGGGGGAGCGTAATGAATTAATTACAAGCCGCATCGCAGGTAGGTGGCATCACAGGCGTCTCGAATCATAGCATCATCCCTAGCTGTCACACGCATCTGCGAAATCGTCCAGAACTCTCATTACTTAGTGGTTTCGTTAAGAAGTACTCATGTATGTGAGTGTCCACATTATTCATGTTGCGGCACGTTACAGAACTTAGCAGTGCCCCAGTTAAGAAGAACAACGTGCGGGCTCGTAAATAACGTTTAATGAGCAGATGTGAGCCAGCTGCGTTCGCCGAGCGAGTTAACAGAAAAAAGTTTTATAAGGACACCACACGTGCAAGCCCACGTCAGCGTCAGATTATGTAGGCAGGAAGGCTAATGAGTCCTGACATTACGGATTTCTGATAACTTTATGGCCTCTTTAATAAGAAGTAAGCAATGGCTCCGTAAATAGCGGTTAATGAACAGTGCAAAACTGCGATGTGTGGTTGAGAAATCGTACCGGAGGGATGGAACTTCTCGGACTCCGTCACACACACCTTAAGACCCGATGTTAAATTTCAGCTGTCCAACGGAATCGCTATATCAAAAATGACCCTGACGCGGAATCCTAAGGTGGGGAACTCCTATAGAATTTTACTGAAGGACTATTTTTAGTCAGTCGACAAATAATAATAATAATAATAATAACAATGAATAGAAGAAAACAACAAGTCAAAAAAATGGCTCTGAGCACTATGGGACTCAACTGCTGTGGTCATAAGTCCCCTAGAACTTAGAACTACTTAAACCTAACTAACCTAAGGACATTACACACATCCATGCCCGAGGCAGGATTCGAACCTGCGGCCGTAGCGGTCGTGCGGTTCCAGACTATAGCGCCTTTAACCGCTTGGCCACTCCGGCCGGCAAACAACAAGTCACTTCAAATGAAATACAATAAAATTAAATCAATGTGTTACTATATTAAAAGCAATGACATAGCACAAGAATCAATGACATGACTATTACAAAACCTGACTGCGATAAAGGTATGAAGCAACTGGAGGGAGGACTACTATATTCTGTCTCCAGATTCAGTCTCTAAAACGACGCAATAAGACGGAATCATGTTCTAATACTTGCATTTTTCGTGCCTTAATTAATTCTTATGCAGAATTGACTCGGTACTAAAATCGTATTTAGAAAAGGGAACGGTTTTCAAAGCCACCTCTAAAACCACCCAGAATGAGCTCCATCAATGCGAGCCAAGTCTGCCAGACGAAATTAGATAGTAAACACGGGTGCTCTGGTTTTGGTTGTAATAGCTGACGAAATTAGTGATATAGCCTGTTTTGCAAATGGTTATAGTACATAGGCACATCACCAATGGAAGATCTGTTGAAAGATTTTGGACGTCATAGTTCTACAAAAGCACGATGCCCAGTCTTTGGCAACATATATCATAGAACAGATAAATCAACATTTCCCGAATAGTTCACACAAAATAGTAGCACAAACATACGATGATGTAGCAATCATGAGTGGCTCGACACACATGGTGCAGGCTCTAGCTAAGAAAAAATTTTACAATGCTTGATGCATTTATTATTATCGTCACCAGTTGAATCTGGCTATTCTTAAAGCCGATTCGACTAATAAAAGTGTGAGAATATTTTTCACCAAACATTAGAAACTTTGCAGGTCCTTTTCAGCATTTCCACAAAGAACAGCAATCCTCGATGAAATAGTGCGAAAACGTCTGCCACATTTAGTACCTACTCGTTGCAATTTCCAGTGAAGGTATGTGTCAATACTGTTTTCGAATGTAGGTAAGATATTATGGAGTACATGAATAATATGGCCAATGGGGAAAGACTGTGTAATGAAAAAACAGTTCTACAAAACCTGCGGCTTAGTTACGAATGGAGGATAAAAGGCTCGTTCTCTGGGTCACGTGTTTCCATAAAATTATGATCTAAGTGGATATTTTGTTTACACAGCGACAGAAAAGGGATGTTGACCGAATTTACGCACAACATCAGCTGATAGCTTTCCACCACGAGATTACAAACATTAGGGAAGGCATGGTTGAAAATTCTACAGATTTGGACTAATATAAAAAAAAGGGAGAACTGGAAATGGGGGAGTGCTTTATAACCTACTGTGGAACGCTAAAGAAGTATATGATGTAAGTTACAAGGTGAAAGAAAGATCCAAATTGACACTAGCCGCGTGGGGTAGCCGCGCTGTCTAGGGCGCCTTGCCACGGTTCGCGCGGCTCCTCCAGTCGGAGGTCCGAGTCCTCCCTCAAGCATCGGTGTGTGTGTGGTCCTTAGCGTAAGTTATTTTGAGTTAGATTAAGTAGTGCGTAAGGCTAGGGACCGATGACCTCAGCAGTTTGGTCCCACAGGAATTTACCACAAATTTCCAAAAAATTTCACTGGACACCACACCTTCCCTAATGTTTATAATTTCATAGTGGAAAGCTGTAACCCGATGTTGCAGCTTCTCTCTTTCTACCACAGAAATCCACCACTTATCTTTCCAGTTTCCCAGAAACTTCTTTTAGAGCTACTGTTGAATGCTATTCTTTCTCGGAAGCAAAGAAACGTCAAACAGAACTCCCTGTATCTATGGAAGAGAGGAGTACAAAAGTATGTGTTGCGCCTTGCGTTTTCTAGTAACAGATAATAATCCTAGTGAAACACTGAACGTACCTGTGAACCTCTTGAAAGTGTAACAACAATTACAATAACCACATCAGAAGCAGAACGTTGTTTTCCGGCACTGGAACGCATCAAAATCTTGTTACGGAACACTACGGAACAAGGAAAACTATCGGCGCTTCCATTTCACTCTATCGAACGATATTTCCTTTCACTAATTCCTGACTTCAATCAAAGAGTGACTGAAAAGTTCCTGCCTTCAGTCGAAGAGTGATTGCAAACAAATATCGAGTAAATAACAGTGGAATTCCTGTACAAGTGATCACCACCACATGAAACTACAGAGATTAACATCGGACCTGCTGAAAAAGGTTAGTAAGGGAGGCCCACTACTTTCGGCTTGGATAGAGTTGCACGTCATATTGATATCTTTTATTCTGCAAATTAATATTTTATTCTGTGTACATGTTTTGGTGTTATTACTAGCAGATGCTGCCATGAACAGGCAATGTGTTTGTATTATAGATTTCAAAAACATGAGCAGTACGCTGATTTTCACTCCTTTATTAAAGTTTTACTTGGCCAGCAAAGTGCACCACCATCTTTTTTGATCACGAGCCACCACTGCTCCTAATAGTGGGAGACTGAAATTTACTGCACTGTCGACTCAGAAAGTAAGTAAATGAATTTTACAAAGAATACGGCGTCTCTATTATTCTGTACATTAATGGAACGGAAAGTATCGCCAGCATCGAGTGGTGAAACGTTTACCAGACAGAAGTTCAGTATAAAGTCACGTCGCAGTGAACAGTGGAAATGAGTTAATGAGATAGTGTCCGTCTTACGAAACATCAGAATAAACTTTCAGCATTAGGAACTAGCAATGATAACGGATCATAGCCGGCCGAGGTGGGCGAGCGGTTCTAGGCGCTTCAGTCTGGAACAGCGCGACCGCTACGGTCGCAGTTTCGAATCCTGCCCCGGGCATGGATGTGTTTGATGACCTTAGGTTAGTTAGGTTTAAGTAGTTTTTTTATATGTATTCTAACATTCTGCATGGTGTCTGTTGTTCTATATCGTGTCGCCCTACCACTTTCGCGCAACGACGCTCTGAGCGTGTTTTTTAGGGAATTGACTAGTTTGAACCTGGGACCTGTTGCTGGTAAGGAGACGTCAGACCACACATGACATGTAGAGTTCAGAAGAGTTCAGTGAGACTAGCGATGATATAACCAAATACTTAATGATTTCAGCGTCAGCTCCACTGCACTCCCTGTAAAAGAATCTTAATACTAACTAAATTTAGTGGAAGGGGTTCAAGGCTTTCCTATTTTTAGTTAGCTGGTAAAATAACGTCGAAAAAGCAGTTAAGTTTACCATTGGAAATTTTATTCTACTCACAAAACATTGTTTATAAATTGCACTATTGATAAAAGGAAATGTATTAATACAGGATGGTAAAAACCAACTGCATTCAACAAAACTGTGAACGAATATTCCTTGAATGGGTTTCCAAGTTCTACAATGGATCGAAGGATGACCTATGCCGTATCACATCTATAATCTAGGTTTAAATTAAGTTTCACAAAAGAGAAAACTATCAAAATGGTCTACAGTGACCCTCAATTATCTTTAATTACTTATCTAACTTGTCGTAAATTACAATGGCTGATGTGGCTTCTCAATAACTATATAACAGAAAAATCATTGCGTTTCAGACTTTTACTTCAAGTGGCAAATGTGATCACCATGAGCTTTAATTGACGATCGACACTAGTATTACACAAAAAGGGGGTGTAACAGATGAGACTTCCGCAGTTCTGAGTGAAGCTTTATCCGCTGTTATGCGGCATCGCGTGCGTTCAATACCTTGTCGGTGTTCGTCAGGGGGCGGCGGACAGCACATCTTCGCTCACCTCGCCGTCTCGGAAGCAACTCTCTCCTAACTTCTCCTTACCACAATTTACCGAAGTTGGTTTAAAAAAACTATCTGGCTGTGTTTTCATCTGACCAATCAGGGTCTCAATGTTAACCTTAAGCTCCGCCTACAAAAATTCTGTCTATCCAATGAGAAACTTTATACTTTTCGTGGTGGGGCAATGTTTTTAAAGTTTGCAACGTAACAGAGACGCGAAAAAGTCTCACGCTAAAACTTGCAGCTGTGTGGTCCTTTTAGTGTTATCGTAAGATCTATACTCTTCTTTTGGAGGGCTCTATCTTTTAACATGGGCTGGGGGGTGGTCCTTACGTAACAGAGACGCGAAAAAGTCTCACGCTAAAACTTGCGGCTGGGGTGGTCCTTTTAGTGTTATCGTAAGATCTATACTGTTCTTCTGGAGGACTCTAGCTTTTAACATGGGCTGGGGGGGTGGTCCTAGCTGTTAGCTGACGACGTGGGTGTCCGTCCCTTATCGTAGGGCCTTCAGCGTAACACGATTCTGCTCTCGGCTTCTATTCTCGTTTCTCCCCTCGGAACTGCGTCTGTCTCACGGTGGGAAGGTATGACATGCATTTAGGCATTCTTGTGTTAGTCTGTGGTATTCCATTTGCTCACTCGTTACTCATATTACTTTGGTTAATTTAATGTCACGATTTATTCGGAGCTATGTGACATACTACTGGATTTGCTTATCATGTCAGGGTTTTCATGCAAGGTGTTTGATTTGCCTGACACCTTACAATATGTATAGTAGAGACAGCCCACTGGTTGCAATGGATTTTATAGTCGAATTGACCATGGTTTCGACTCCTCTACTAAGGGAGTCTTCATCAGAATTTACATTACATGCGTAAGAAGTTGAGCGTAGCAGCTATCGTCATACAATTTTAACGCCAAAAAGGCCACGTCACGTCACATGACGGGGTCTTTTTGGCGTTAAAATTGCGCTGTTGTATTTCAGAACGAACGGCACTGTTGCAGTGTCCTCAATACGTTACAAGTGTCAATCGGAGCCAGAACTGTGTTCTGTGTAGTTGTGACTACTTTATGTAGGAGCTAAGAGAATTCTAACGTGCGGAAATTGCTGGCGCACGTATGGTGAGTGTTTTGGTGACCAATGTAGCCAAAGGGTTTGACTATCAAAAATTTAAGTAACAAACCATCCGCTAAGTCGCAACGGAGACAAAAGTGTGTGTTGAGTGATTGTGGCAGACGGTCATCGAGGGCTGTGACGAAAAGTGTGAGAAAAGCTGAAAAAAATCACACTTTGATAGTACGCCGCGAGTATAGGCTGCCTTCCGATGTTAAGTAACAACTTACGTCGTCAGCGTCAGTGTCAACGTAAATACTTTCTCGCTGAGTACCCTTGACGATAACGTTCCGTGCCGTCTCGTTTCGCTGAGATTCGCGCGAACGCTCTCTCTCTCTCTCTCTCTCTCTCTCTCTCTCTCTCTCCCCTGTATGCGTGTGTGTGTGTGAGTGAGTGCGCGAATGCCACCATTTGAAATGCATTGTGAAATGTTTCAAAGCTCTGTCCCGTTTCAGGCCGTGCCTTCCACCGAGAATCGACGTTAACGGTAGCTTCTTCCTGGAAGCAACCGTTAGGTTTGTAGTGTGGGGAAGATGGCAGGCTTTGTGAAACTTGGGCGTCGACACTTCTACTATTCCGCGTTCTGGCTATGAGCTGTGTAGGCGTTGGAATGCCTTTCCAAGAAAGCGATTGGCGATACGGGAGTCGCCTGACGTTGTCCTGGACACCGTTAGGGACAAACAGATTCGGCTGCATTCCATTTCTCCGGATTACGGTGCGCTGGGATACGTAGCATTCCGGTTTTGCTAATTATTCACGAACAATGACACTTTGTTCAGCACGCTACAGCTTTCACTGTTCCTGTTCCATATGTACGACTGTCACTATTAATTTCCTGATGATAAAACAAGGTAACGTGCTGTCCAAGGCTGCTGCAGTATGTGACTAGATTTTTAGTGACCTGCGTTACTAGTTCACAACCTTTCACAGCCCGAATAAGCAGGTGAGACCTGGCACGAAACCGGCTTTCCAAAACATCCCAAAGGTGATCTGTAGGATTCTGGCCAGGACTCTGTGCAGGCCAGGGATGTTATTGTCGTGTAACCACTTGGCCACAGGCCGTGCATTAGAAACAGGGGCTCGATCGTGTTGAAAGATGCAATCGCCATCCCCGAATTGCTCTTCAACAGTAGGAAGCAAGAAGGTGCTTAAAGCTTCAGTGTAGGCCTGTGCTGTGATAGCGCCACGCAAAACAACAAGGGGTACAAGCCCCCACCATGAAAAACAGACCATACCATAACACCAACACCTCAGAATTTTACTGTTGACTCTATACGTGCTGGTAGATGGCGCTCACCGGGCATTCGCCAACTCACACCCTGCCATCGGATCGCCGCATTCTGTACCGCGATTCGTCACTCCAAACAACATTTTCCCACTGTTCAATCGTCCAATGTTTACGTTCCTTACACCAAGCGAGGAGTCGTTTGGTATTTACCGGCGTAATGTGTGGCTTATGAGCAGCCGCTCGACAATGAAATCAAAGTTGTTTCACCTCCCGCCTAACTGTCATAGTACTTTCAGTGGATCCTGATGCAGTTTCGAATTCCTGTGTGACGGTCTGGATAGATGTCTGCGTATTACACATTACGACCCTCTTCAACTGTCGGCGGTCTCTTGTCAGGCAACAGACGAGGTCGGCCTGCACTCTTTTGTGCTGTACGTGTCCCTTCACGTTTCCACTTCACTATCTCACCAGAAACAGTGGACCTATGGGTGTTCGAAGTCCGTGAGTTTCGCGGAGTGTCCCTTTCTGCTGTCTCACGATGTCTAATGACTACTAATGTCGTTGATATGGAGTACCTGACAGTAGGTGGCAGCACAACGCATCTAATATGAAAAACGTATGTTTTTAGGGGTGTCGGGATACTTTTGATCACATTGTGTCAGTGGCGTAGCGTGAGGGGAGACTTTGAGACTTAGTCTCCCCTGTATTTCTGCTTAAAAAAATGCAATAGTAAATCATTACAAAAATATAAACAACTTTCTACTAAGAGCACTAAATGTGCTAAGACATCAGTTTTGTAGCCCGCGCCGCCGCACCCTGAGTATTGGTGTTAGTGGTGGGCAGGAAATCGCGTATCTGTTAGAAATCACAGTGACTGAGAAGTCACAGATATCACAGTAGCAACTTTACAGAATCTAACTGCGATTTCAGTCACAGTTAGCAGTCGAAAGTAGTATTTCATATTCAAAGACGTGAGCCATCTATTGGTCGAATTTAGCACTGCTTTCTGCGATTTCAGTGACAAGTCGCAACTAAGAGTCGCAAGTAGCAACTAAAAAGCGCGGTTGGCCAAAGTTCGTACTACGTCCATCTCTGCGATACACTATTGAGTCCAACTGCGATTTCCGTGACAAGACGCAACTAAGAGTCGCAAGTAGCAACTAAAAAGCGCAGTTAACATACTTTTCCTAGTGTCATCTGTTGACCGACGTACGTACTTCGTTATGAGAGCCTTGTGCCTCACGAGATCGATGTGCTGTGTGTGCATATGAAGGGCTTATTTCAATAGTGGTACAAGTCCATTTTTGTTCATTTTGAGATACAGAGTCGTAAAGTTAAATGAGCGCTGACAAATCTGCATTTGAGATACCAGAAATATTCAAGCATATGGCTTCTTGCTAGAGATGAACCTTTATTTATGTTTGTTTGGATCACTAATTTCAGAAGCATTATAGACAGAAAAGTGGAGGTAATGGACTTGTACCACTATTGAAATAAGCCCTTCATATTATATGACGACATGCACATTCAGCATCAGTTATGGTTGGTCAAATACTGCTGTGACTCTGAATGTATTATATTAATAAGAAGCAACATTGCCTTTTTCTCCTGAAAATATCAAGTAACGTAACAAATGTGTTTGATTCTGCTTCCAATATGACAGTTTTGGTTAATACTCCACATGCCTACAGGACTTTGCAATGTTAACACAGCAGAACTCAGACATCTGTATAAGTGTAGAGAAATGAAAACAGTCATATGAATGTCTCACTTTTGTTCCGACATAGTTCAAGACTCGGGAGAAAAGTTTTACACCTGGTGTTCCACATGGCAACTTCACACACAAGAACTTTTTGCCGACACTACTACCACCTACATAAGTAAGCTTTTCCTGTGTTACTTTCAAGTAATGCACTTAAGCTATTCCTGATTTAACTGGAAGATCTGTACTTCCCACTTTCATATCAACAGCCTCAAAATGCATATTGTAGACTTCGGGATAAGTTACAGGTCAGTGTCACACCAAGATTGTGGAGAAAGGGGGGGGCGGCATGTCACTCTCCAACAAGTGTTTACCAATAAGTAAGTGGCGGAAAATTATGGGTATAGGACGGCTTAAACATGTGGAAAATGAGATTTTTATTATTCACTCACTGTATTTGACATTTATTATTCCTTTAAAATCGCACAACAACTTCAATAAAACACAATTTAATCATTCACACACTTATTTCACAATTATTTCACTTTTAAACTGCAAATCCTCTAAGAGCTGTCTTGAATCTTCACGAGTCTCTCTAAAAAACAGCCTTGATGTGGATAGATACGTACAGCAACCAGTAATCAGAGTCAGAACTGTGTCTGCAAAAACACAAGGATTATTAAACAGTTTTTGCTGTCATTAATTACTAGCAATATAATTGACAGAGTAGATTGCTAATATTTGCTATAATGAATATCACATTTGCAAGAACGATCTCACTGAAGTAATTAAGTCCATCGAAACGCTTAGAAACGACCCTTTCGTCTGACGAAAACGGTCTAAAGACGCAGTGACAATTTCTTCAGATCTGTTGACAATGATATTTTGAGTGACTGAAATGTAGTTCAGGTACCTGTGAACATAACAATATGTTAGAATTCATTTTCTAAATACGAACTATTATGGTACTGTACGGCTACTTACATATTAATTACACTATTAATATTTTCACAGTTGTTTCTTTAATACAAAATTAAAGCCAACGGAAGAAAAAACGTAAAACATACTTGCCAATGACAGGTTTGTTGAGATGCAATTTTCTGTGTTGGCAGATGTAACTTTTTCATACGGTGGTAAGTCGCAGAAATCGCAGGAATCACAGAAATCGCAGAAGTAGCAGAAGTCACAGAAATCGCAGAAGTAGCAGAAATCGCAGAAGTAGCAGAAGTCTCAGAAATCGCAGAAGTAGCAGAAATCGCGGAAGTAGCAGAAATCGCAGAAATAGCAGTGGCGGAGGGATACACGACCTATGTTCCTTAATTGCGACTCTTAACTGCGACAAATCACAGTTAAGAATAACAGATACTGAAAAGTAGCATTCACAGAAATCACTGATATTGGAAAATCACAGTTTAGCCCATCACTAATCGGTGTATCTGCCTGCTTGAGACTCGACTGCTCTGTCTCTGCCTCCCTTCCCTTACCTGGCTGTGTGCGGCTGAGCGTTCTCGGCTCCCCTCCACTTCCCCTCTTCCACAAAGGCCGGTGCGCTGCACTTGCCAGCAGGTATCGAGACTAGTCTTTGCCGCTTCTATGCTGGCTTTTAACACGCAAGTGAACAGTCGCGCGGTTTGTGTTCATAGTCATTCTTGTGTGATTTTTGTGCATATTTTCGTTGTGTCGCCAACGTGTGTGAGCCAACAATTGAACATCTTATAGAATTTTTATTAAAAACACCTTTTTCTACATTAACGTGCGAAGAATAGTACGAACTGAAGGACAAACGACCCACTCCTACACTCAGTGTAGTTTTAATTGAAGCCAAACAAAAACGCACTTTTCAGACAGCCTGGTACGAAAAGTATGCTTGGCTGACTGCGAATGCAGTTAATAACAGATTATATAGTTATATATGTTTTCTGTTCGGTGGTGAAAAGGAATGATGCAGTGAGGGCATTTGTACAATAAAGAACTTTGACAGGAAAGCACAAAAGTATCGGATATCAAAACGTCACCTGCAGAACAAAGAGTCATTTCAATTAATAATTATTAGGCAAAAGTAGAATTGAGCACGCCCTTTTTAAAGCTGCTCGTCTGACAGCAGTAAAATACAACAGACAAGTTGCATCCAGCAGGAGAGTATTGGCTCGTCTTATTCAGGTAATTGTGTTTCTTTGTAAACAAGAACTAGTCTTTCGCGGCTATCGAGAAGACGAATCTTCCAGCAACAAACGTAACTATCTGGAATTGTTGGATTTACTAGCTCAAGGAGAGCAGTTAATCCGAGACCATATGTCATCATCTTCAACCTTTAAAGGAACTTCTCCAGACATACAGAATGATGTAATAGAAATGATAACTCTGATAGTTAATGAGAAAGTAAAATCTGAAATTCAGAACTGCAATTTCATTTCGATTCAGGCCTATGAAACATTAGACGTGTCATGCAAGAGTCACATGAGTATAATATTCAGGTACTGCATTGCAGACAAAATTGAGGAAAGATTGGTTGGATTTTACGACGTTTCTGGAGATAAAACTGCTGAAGGTTTGTCAAACATTATTCATGCAGTATTGAAAGCATGAAGTGTGGAAGGAAAAGTGGTTAATCAAACATTTGATGGCGCTTCAGTAATGGCGGGTAGAGAAAGACGAAGCAGTTCTGCCCCTATGCGCTGTTTATTCACTGTTACGCACACCAACTGAATTTGTTACTGTTACACGCCTCCAAAATCATACGACAAGTACGCATGTTTGTAAGTCATCTTACTGCATTCTATTCGTTTTACAGCACACCAGCAAAACAATCTGTATTGCTAACTGGGAAAGGATTTAAAGTGCCACATGCAAGCAACACTAGCTGGAACTTTCGTTCCAGGGCAGTTTCAAGAACATCTAGTCAGTTCTCAGGACTATATAGTGTTTTCAATTATATATTTGATGATACAGACTGTCAGTCGGATCCAGAATCTTTGAGCTGTGCTGTGGGAATGGAACGACGGATGGATGATCCTACGTTTGTCTACTTGCTTTGCTTCTACCGAGGGTGGTTTGATCATCTCTTTAATGTTCTTCAGTCAAAATCTGTCAGTATAACTGCTGGCCAAGACGAAATAAGAACTTTTTTGAGAAACTTACGACAATTAAGAACGGAAACATTCGTTGATGAATGCATTAAATGCAGCTTGTGTTTGAATCGCAACTTATCATTCTGCGACAGTCAAAAGACATCTCTCAGGGCACTAACTTACGAGATACTGGATTTGCAAATTGTTCAGATGGAAAGAAGGTTTCAAGGCTTGCCCAAATTCAATTTGTTGAACTTCTGAACGAAAGCTGTTTCCCGAACTATCAAAAAGAATTCCCAAAGTTGAAACTGCTTCAATTATTAGAACGGTACCCTTTTTCTTCAAACAAGAACAACTTGATAATGAACTGTGTAACATAAACGCTGATGAGAAAAAACACTTATCTCCAAGAATCCTCTTGAAGTACATTGTCAACAATGATTTGGACTCCGTTTATGAAGAAACAACGAAGTTCCTGCGTTTGGTTTTGACCCTATCCGCAACTACAGCAAGCAGTGGACGAAGCATGAGTGCTCTTAAACGAGTGAAGAATTATTTAAGGAATTCAGTGTCCAACATCCGGCTGTCGTGTTTGAGCACGTTAGCAATAGAAAAGACATTACTTGGAGAGCTATCCAGTGCTCAGATCTTTGTAGACCCAGTTGTAGACATATTCGTGGAAAGAAAAGACAGGCGCAATGCACTTGTGTACAAGAAAATATACGTGCTTCCTCTCTTGCTGCTGGAATTCTACAAATTTGTCATCGTTTCTTGAACAAGTTAGTTATTATTATTATTATTATGAGTGGCGGTGGTAGTGGTAGTAGTAGCTGTTATTGTTGGTTTATCTGATGCATTTTGTTTCATTTGTTTAAATTATTTTTTATTGTACTATTTTGTCTCCCTATAATAACTGCAGAGTCTTCCCAACCTTTCCAACCACGCTACGCCACTGCATTGTGTATCTCCTGTGTGCGTGTGTGTGTGTGTGTGTGTGTGTGTGTGTGTGTGTGTGTGTGAAGGGGGAGAGGGGGGGGGGGATTGGGCATGTCGCACATTACAGAACTGGTGCTGGTGGTCTATATACTGTTGTGCTATTATCATCGGGGAAGACATCAAGCATGAAGGGATGCAGGTGGTCCACAATAATACTCATGTAGTTAACAAATGCCGCAGTACCTCTGGTTACTGCCACAGGCGCCACGGAGGCACAGGAGCGTGTCCCCCACAGAATAATACTGTCCCCTACCGGCCGGCATTCGTTGCGCATTGCGTGTTTCTTAAGCCATTCGTCTGTACGACGGCTTATCTGGATGCGACCGCAGAACTAACGCAACAAAAGTGGTTCGTCCGTCCAGGTACATGTTTTCACTGATCCAAGATCCGGTCTCGATGATCTCGAGCCCGCGGCAATCATAACTGAAGATGTCTTCGGGTCAACATGGGAACACGTAGGATACCACTGCTGCAAGGTCTCACGTTCAAGAACGTGTGCTCCGAAACAGTTGGACCTAAAGGAACATTGTACTCTTTCGACACGAGCGGTCTGAGGCGCTGCAGTCGTGGACTGTGCGGCTGGTCCCGGCTGAGGTTCGAGTCCTCCCTCGGGCATGGGTGTGTGTGTTTGTCCTTAGGATAACTTAGGTTAAGTAGTGTGTAAACTTAGGGACTGGTGACCTTAGCAGTCAAGTCCCATAAGATTTCACACACATTTGAATATTTGAACATACTCTTTCGACAGGTTTGCCACAGATCACCGCCTATCCTGCTGTTCAGAACGGTCAAGTCTGAACCTCCACATTCTGTGACGAGACGTGGACACCCAACACCTTGTCCTTCCATGCATGCTCACAGCAGTAACACGCTAATAGCCCATCGAATTCACCGAGATGCTCGTTCCCATGTGACGGGACATAAAAATGTTCCCTTAGTCTAGTGTCGCTCATTTACAGGGTGTTTCAAAAATGACCGGTATATTTGAAACGGCAATAAAAACTAAACGAGCAGCGATAGAAATACACCGTTTGTTGCAATATGCTTGGGACAACAGTACATTTTCAGGCGGACAAACTTTCGAAATTACAGTAGTTACAATTTTCAACAACAGATGGCGCTGCAAGTGATGTGAAAGATATAGAAGACAACGCAGTCTGTGGGTGCGCCATTCTGTACGTCGTCTTTCTGCTGTATGCGTGTGCTGTTCACAACGTGCAAGTGTGCTGTAGACAACATGTTTATTCCTTAGAACAGAGGATTTTTCTGGTGTTGGAATTGCACCACCTAGAACACAGTGTTGTTGCAACAAGACGAAGTTTTCAACGGAGGTTTAATGTAACCAAAAGACCGAAAAGCGATACAATAAAGGATCTGTTTGAAAAATTTCAACGGACTGGGAACGTGACGGATGAACATGCTGGAAAGGTAGGGCGACCGCGTACGGCAACCACAGAGGGCAACGCGCAGCTAGTGCAGCAGGTGATCCGACAGCGGCCTCGGGTTTCCGTTCGCCGTGTTGCAGCTGCAGTCCAAATGACGCCAACGTCCACGTATCGTCTCATGCGCCAGAGTTTACACCTCTATCCATACAAAATTCAAACGCGGCAACCCCTCAGCGCCGCTACCATTGCTGCACGAGAGACATTCGCTAACGATATAGTGCACAGGATTGATGACGGCGATATGCATGTGGGCAGCATTTGGTTCACTGACGAAGCTTATTTTTACCTGGACGGCTTCGTCAATAAACAGAACTGGCGCATATGGGGAACCGAAAAGCCCCATGTTGCAGTCCCATCGTCCCTGCATCCTCAAAAAGTACTGGTCTGGGCCGCCATTTCTTCCAAAGGAATCATTGGCCCATTTTTCAGATCCGAAACGATTACTGCATCACGCTATCTGGACATTCTTCGTGAATTTGTGGCGGTACAAACTGCCTTAGACGACACTGCGAACACCTCGTGGTTTATGCAAGATGGTGCCCGGCCACATCGCACGGCCGACGTCTTTAATTTCCTGAATGAATATTTCGATGATCGTGTGATTGCTTTGGGCTATCCGAAACATACAGGAGGCGGCGTGGATTGGCCTCCCTATTCGCCAGACATGAACCCCTGTGACTTCTTTCTGTGGGGACACTTGAAAGACCAGGTGTACCGCCAGAATCCAGAAACAATTGAACAGCTGAAGCAGTACATCTCATCTGCATGTGAAGCCATTCCGCCAGACACGTTGTCAAAGGTTTCGGGTAATTTCATTCAGAGACTACGCCATATTATTGCTACGCATGGTGGATATGTGGAAAATATCGTACTGTAGAGTTTCCCAGACCGCAGCGCCATCTGTTGTTGAAAATTGTAACTACTGTAATTTCGAAAGTTTGTCTGCCTGAAAATGTACTGTTGTCCCAAGCATATTGC
The DNA here is from genome assembly GCF_023864275.1 of Schistocerca cancellata. Classification (NCBI taxonomy): domain Eukaryota; kingdom Metazoa; phylum Arthropoda; class Insecta; order Orthoptera; family Acrididae; genus Schistocerca; species Schistocerca cancellata. The sequence goes on from NC_064626.1 coordinate 1,240,319,509, forward strand.
AACAAACGGTGTATTTGTATCGCTGCTCGTTTAGTTTTTATTGCCGTTTCAAATATACCGGTCATTTTTGAAACACCCTGTAAATATGCAACGCCTGAAAGCCACGGAACAGCAGCCAGAACGAGTAAGTTTTCTAGAATGTAGAGCACAAAGAGAGACCACATGAAGGGCGCTGGACTGGGCGCTGGCCAGAAGTGTTACGTAGACTCACGACGTATTACGTGGGCTCACGTGGAGAGCCGCAAGGAGCGGCAGTGCGTTGGAGGAAACGTTAGCGCTAGGATTTCACCCGGAACAAGTCCCGCCCACTCTCCCCCGGTTTTCGCGGTGTTTGTTCGGCGCCTGGGCACCGTTTCAGTTGACCCACGTGGTTTACCGCGTTCGGCTGCACTTGGAGTGAACGTTAAATTAATATCTTGCTAGGTCTTAAATTTTGCCAGACGCCTCAGCTGTGCCAGGTACTTCCACAGCAAACATAAGAGAAAACAATTTAGCACTGAAGTCTTTAAATACGAGAACTCAGTATTCAGACGAATAGCCTATGAAGAAACATATTTCTACGTGAGAAAAAGCACCCAAAGCTACAACAGGGAAAAACCTACCCTCAACGAAAAATTTGCTTGGAGAAAGAGGAACCACAGTATACTTGACACTTAAGTTTCAGAACTCAGACAGTATATTTGAAACAAGCACCAATGTTCACTATACTTCCAGATGGCATCACAATTACTTTGTTCTTGCTAGATCGATCCAAGCTGTTTTTGCGTGTTATTCACTGAATAGTTTTGCTGAAAAGTTTTAGGGGTGGAAGGAGAACTAGCACAGCACGAAGGACGTTTTACAGCCGTGAGACACTGCAGCATTCATTTCCTCCATAACTGCTCTGTGACAAACATACATATCATCATTAATATTTTCCAGAACTATTTTGAATGACATTTACGAAATTAATAAATCTTTTGGTTAAAATCAGCGGCCTTGCCTCAGTGAATTCACTGGTTCCCGTGAGATCAACGAAGTTAAGCGCTGTCGGGCGTGGTCGGTACTTGAATGGGTGACCATCCAGGACGCCATGCAGTGTTGCCATTTTTCGGGGTGCACTCATCCTCGTGATGCCAATTGAGGAGCTACTCGACCGAACAGTAGCGGCTTCGGTCACGAATACCACCATAACGACCGGGAGAGCAGTGTGCTGACCCCACGCCCCTCCTCTCCGCGTCGTCCACTGAGGATGACACGGCGGTCGGATGGTCCCGGTAGGCCACTCGTGGCCTGAAAACGAAGTGCTTTTTTTTTGTTAAAAACAGACAGGGCAAAGAATAACGACAGATTATTTTCCTGAGACGTTTGCAACAGCCTATAGGACACTAATCACTCAGAAACATACACAATTCTTTACTACCTCCTTTATAATGCGCTGGTATGGGAATGCAAGAATTTACAAGTTAAAATTCATGCATTACCCATGCAAACACTAACGAAATATGGCATGTAAGGAAATATCTTACTCCTTTCATTAGGCATTTCTGCTTTATAGCATTCTTACATTTCTTAATTTTCGTGAGCTACTATGAGGGCTACATAAACAAAACGACATTCACTTATTTCTATATAAAGATTGATTTTAGACAATAGAGCTGGTCGACTGCATCCGTGGCTTTACTACCTTCACGACAGATTCGAGACCATTATTTTGGTACAAAAATGGCTCTTAGCACTATGGGACTTAACTTCTGAGGTCATCAGTCCCCTAGAACTTAGAACTACTTAAACCTAACTAACCTAAGGACACCACACACATCCATGCCCGAGGCAGGATTCGAACCTGTGACCGTAGCGGTCGCGCGAGTCCAGACTGTAGCGCCTAGAACCGCTCGACCATCCTGGCCGGCACCATTGTTTACGCACTGTATGTTTGCTGTTTCCCTCAAATAAACGTATTATAATAAGTGAATTGTTGTTGTTGTGGTCTTCAGTCCTGAGACTGGTTTGATGCAGCTCTCCATGTTACTCTATCCTGTGCAAGCTTCTTCATCTCCCAGTACCTACTGCAACCTACATCCTTCTGAATCTGCTTAGTGTATTCATCTCTTGGTCTCCCCCTACGATTTTTACCCTCCAAGCTGCCCTCCAATACTAAATTGGTGATCCCTTGATGCCTCAGAACATGTCCTACCAACCGATCCCTTCTTCTGGTCAAGTTGTGCCACAAACTTCTCTTCTCCCCAATCCTATTCAATACTTCCTCATTAGTTATGTGATCTACCCATCTAATCTTCAGCATTCTTCTGTAGCACCACATTTCGAAAGCTTGTATTCTCTTCTTGTCCAAACTATTTACCGTCCATGTTTCACTTCCATACATGGCTACACTCCATACAAATACTTTCAGAAATGACTTCCTGACACTTAAATCTATACTCGATGTTAACAAATTTCTCTTCTTGAGAAACGCTTTCCTTGCCATTGCCAGTCTACATTTTATATCCTCTCTACTTCGACCATCATCAGTTATTTTGCTCCCCAAATAGCAAAACTCTTTTACTACTTTAAGTGTCTCATTTTCTAATCTAATACCCTCAACCTCACCCGACTTAATTCTACTACATTCCATTATCCTCGTTCTGCTTTTGTTGATGTTCATCTTATATCCTTCTTTCAGGGCACCATCCATTCCGTTCAACTGCTCTTCCAAGTCCTTTGCTGTCTCTGATAGAATTACAATGTCATCGGCGAACCTCAAAGATTTTATTCCTTCTCCATGGATTTTACTACCTACTCCGAATTTTTCTTTTGTTTCCTTTACTGCTTGCTCAATATACAGATTGAATAACATCGGGGAGAGGCTACAACCCTGTCTTACTCCCTTCCCAACCACTACTTCCCTTTCATCCCCTTCGACTCTTATAACTGCCATCTGCTTTCTGTACAAATTGTAAATAGCCTTTCGCTCCCTGTATTTTACCCCTGCCACCTTTAGAATTTGAAAGAGAGTATTCCAGTCAACATTGTCAAAAGCTTTCTCTAAGTCTACAAATGCTAGAAATGTAGTTTTGCCTTTCCTTAATCTTTCTTCTAAGATAAGTCGTAAGGTCAGTATTGCCTCACGTGTTCCAGTATTTCTACGGAATTCAAACTGATCTTCCCCGAGGTCGGCTTCTACTAATTTTTCCATTCGTCTGTAAAGAATTCGTGTTAGTATTTTGCAGCTGTGACTTATTAAACTGATTGTTCGGTAATTTTTCATCTGTCAACACCTGATTTTTTTGGGATTGGAATTATTATATTCTTCTTGAAGTCTGAGGGTATTTCGCCTGTTTCATACATCTTGCTCACCAGATGGTAGAGTTTTGTCAGGAGTCGCTCTCCCAAGGCCGTCAGTAGTTCCAATGGAATGTTGTCTACTCCGGGGGCCTTGTTTCGACTCAGGTCTTTCAGTGCTCTGTCAAACTCTTCACGCAGTATCGTATCTCCCATTTCATCTTCATCTACATCCTCTTCCATTTCCATAATATTGTCCTCAAGTACATCGCCCTTGTATAGACCCTCTATATACTCCTTCCACCTTTCTGCTTTCCCTTCTTTGCTTAGAACTGGGTTTCCATCTGAGCTCTTGATTTTCATACAAGTGGTTCTCTTATCTCCAAAGGTCTCTTTAATTTTCCTGTAGGCAGTATCTATCTTACCCCTAGTGAGATAAGCCTCTACATCCTTACATTTGTCCTCTAGCAATCCCTGCTTAGCCATTTTGCACTTCCTGTCGATCTCATTTTTGAGGCGTTTGTATTCCTTTTTGCCTGCTTCATTAATTGCATTTTTATATTTTCTCCTTTCATCAATTAAATTCAATATTTCTTCTGTTACCCAAGGATTTCTAAGAGCCATGGTCTTTTTACCTACTTGATCCTCTGCTGCCTTCACTACTTGATCCCTCAAAGCTACCCATTCTTGTTCTACTGTATTTCTTTCCCCCATTCCTGTCAATTGTTCCCTTATGCTCTCCCTAAAACTCTGTACAACCTCTGGTTCTTTCTGTTTATCCAGGTCCCATCACCTTAATTTCCCACCTTTTTGCAGTTTCTTCAGTTTTAATCTACAGGTCATAACAATAGATTGTGGTCAGAGTCCATATCTGCCCCTGGAATTGTCTTACAATTTAAAACCTGGTTCCTAAATCTCTGTCTTACCATTATATAATCTATCTGATACCTTTTAGTATCTCCAGGGTTCTTCCATGTATACAACCTTCTATCATGAATCTTAAACCAAGTGTTAACTATAATTAAGTTGTGCTCTGTGCAAAATTCTACCAGGCGGCTTCCTCTTTCATTTCTTAGCCCCAATCCATATTCACCTACTACGTTTCCTTCTCTCCCTTTTCCTACACTCGAATTCCAGTCACCCATGACTATTAAATTTTCGTCTCCCTTCACTATCTGAATAATTTCTTTTATATCATCATACATTTCTTCAATTTCTTCGTCATCTGCAGAACTAGTTGGCATATAAACTGGTACTACTGTAGTAGGCGTGGGCTTCGTGTCTATCTTGGCCACAATAATGGGTTCACTATGCTGTTTGTAGTAGCTTACCCGCTTTCCTATTTTCCTATTCATTATTAAACCTTCTCCTGCATTGCCCGTATTTGACTTTGTGTTTATAACCCTGTAGTCACCTGACCAGAAGTCTTGTTCCTCCTGCCACCGAACTTCACTAATTCCCACTATATCTAACTTTAACCTATCCATTTCCCTTTTTAAATTTTCTAACCTACCTGCCCGATTAAGGGATCTGACATTCCATGTTCCTATCCGTAGGACGCCAGTTTTCTTTCTCCTGATAACGACATCCTCTTGAGTAGTTCCCGCCCGGAGATCCGAATGGGGGACTATTTTACCTCCGGAATATTTTACCCAAGAGGACGCCATCATCTTTTAATCATACAGTAAAGCTGCATGCCCTCGGGAAAAATTACGGCCGTAGTTTCCCCTTGCTTTCAGCCGTTCGCAGTACCAGCACAGCAATGCCGTTTTGGTTATTGTTACAAGGCCAGACCAGTCAATTATCCAGACTGTTGCCCTTGCAACTACTGAAAAGGCTGCTGCCCTCTTCAGGAACCACACGTTTGTCTGGCCTCTCAACAGATACCCCTCCGTTGTGGTTGTACCTACGGTACGGCCATCTCTATCGCTGAGGCACGCAAGCCTCCCCACCAACGGCAAGGTCCATGGTTCATGGGGGGATAAGTGAATTAGTTAATGAAAATTTGTCCTTATTGCCCTTAAATAACATCACGTTATTTTTTGTTTTCTATCGCTGGCGATGCTTTCAATTCTCTATAAATACTTTTATTTCTTTAATAATGCACATTCATATTATATAACTATTCAGAAAAACTTAAACTTTCTGTCATTACTGAATCTCATCACAGTGTAACATGTGTTGGACTGTGACGTTAACAACTTTGATGTAGCTTGCAGTTTGTGGAACTAGCGGCCGTTTAGGCCAGGGCCTTACACTATGGATAGGCATGGAGGGGGATGAATGGGTGGGACCTGTTCCGGGTGAAATCCTAGCGCTAAGGGCACGTGTGCGTTGGCAGTGACGAACATGCTCACGCGAGACTCGAGTTTCACACGGAATCTGCAGTCTCCCCTCCACAACGGCCACAGGCCGGTCACGTGATTCCACCTCCACACGGACAGGAGGCGGGGTGTGGCTGCCAGCGCTTAGTCTTAGACCAACTACAAACAGATGTTATTTGCCTTCATCATGATTTCACCTGGGCTTTAGTAACTGAAATTAAAATTGTCAAAGTCTGCAATTTTTGAACATGTTGCTTACAAGGCATTTTCAATGTCTTTAGATAAACATAAGCATGTACCAGAAACATACCTTCTGTGCAATGTTATTCAAAAGAACAAGTTTCCAAAACTAATAACACACACATATTTTGGATATGCAATAGATACATAAGGTAATTCATAATAATGGTAACAGAGTTTGTCATGACAGCAAATATATGTGGTTATTGTATTAAGCTTTAAAACCATTCAGCAGTTTGCTGAGGACGACTGTATGGAAAATATTGACAGTTCAATAATTATTGTATCCTATTTGAGCAGCAAATGGATAAAATGTTGGAAACTCATTCTTCAGCCGACTGTAAAACTCTGAAAAGTCATATCCCATGTATTGCCAAACTATGCATTAAATGACAAACTGCCTATTGGCTTCTGTCTCGGGTTCTTCGGCCGACGTTCATCTAATGATTTTTCTGATGTTTCGCCAGCACGAGTGGCTGGCATTGTCAAAGCTTCACCCTCCATTGCCGGTGGTGAACTGGAGGCGAGCTCGCGGCCGCAGACTATATGTACCTGGCGCGCCAACGTCCGAGGGCTTCTCCGCGGTCATTTCCGGTGCGGATCTCCTCTTGCTACTTGCGACGGTCGTTCGCTGCAGTACGGAAAGCCAGGATCCGTTTACCTTAAGGCTTTCCTCTTTCTTGTTGAAACTGTTCGCGTGTTTTTGTATTTCTACAGCTTCTCTGAACAACCTCGTGTGATAGTGCTTCTCTACAGCCAGAACTTCCGTGTCGGCGAATTTTATTACGTGGTCGGTCTCATTCAGTGCGTGCTCTGCCACGGCCGATTTCTCCACCTGCCCCAACCTGCAATGTCGCTTATGCTCTTTGATCCTGGTGTTAATGGATCGTCCAGTCATTCCGACATAAACTTTTCCGCATGTGCAAGGTATTCGGTATATTCCCGACATTGCAAGTGGCTCTCTTTTCTCCTTCGCCTACCCATGGCGACGCGTTCCAGCTGTTCGTAGAAATCGCCATTCCACGTGAAATAGCTCGTGGTGAGACATGCATGGAAGAGCTTTTTGATGTCTTGCGGGAACATGGAACTGATGTGCTCCAGAGCGTCGCTGAGTGGCACTTACGTAAATAACGAAACAACATCAAAACTGACCAGGATGTCGTTTGGCGCAAGTTTCAGTTCCTTCAGCTTCTCAATGAAATGTCCTGAGTCCTTAATGTATGTGTCGGTCTTTCCCACGTGTGGCTGGAGCAGAGAGGCCAAGTGTTTCGCCAGTTTATATGTTGGTGAGCCAGGAGCGCTAACGATCGGTTTCAGTGGAACGTTGTTCTTATGGATCTTGGGTAATCCATACAGCCGAGGTGGTAGGGCTACTGTGTTGCGCAGGTTTCTCTGTATGTCCGCCGGCAGAGAAGACGCCTTGATTAATCGATTCGTATTCCGAGTGATACGCTGCGTCGGATCTGCGCTTAGTTTTCGGTACGTCGTCGGATCTAATAGGTCTCGGATCTTTTGCTCATAATCTTCGGTCTTCATTACGACGGTCGCATTCCCCTTACCGGCAGGCAGTACCAATATACTCTTGTCGGCGTTGAGATTCTTAATGGCTTGTACCTCTTCTTTCTTCAGGTTGCAAGCTGGTGATTTTGCTCGGCGCAGTATCCTGGCTGTTTCAGTGCGTATTTCCTCTGCCCTTTCACAGGGATGGGTCTGAATGGCTGCTTCGGTGTTGGCAATGATGTCCTCCATCGGTATAGTTCTCGGGATGATAGCGAAATTCCCTCCTTTTTGAAGAACAGACACTTCCTCTTCGTTCAATTGTCGTTCAGTGAGGTTGACCACTGTGTGTGACATGTCGGGAATCGCCTTGTCGGTCTGCTTCCGGCATCTTTCAAACTTTTTCTTTTGCCGCTCGGTACAGCGCTCGAGTTCGTTCTGCATGCTCCTGTGAGTGATGCTGTCGATCTTGTCCCAGTCGTCTCGATGCATTCTGCTACTTAGTTGATAGAAAATGTCCAGAAGTTCCTCATCCGTTCTTGCCAAGTCTCTCCGTATTGTATGTATTCGCTCACGAAGAAAAGCTCGTTCCATTCTGTCGTAGATACGATGTGCTTGGGCGGTGGTGAATAGGCGCTTGCATCTCAAGAACTTCGGTGTAGCACATTCATCTCGGCACCGTGACAGAAAGGCGAGAGAGGACATCAGTCGCGCTTTCTTCTTCCGTCTTTGGTCAAGGCGTCGGTATAATCTGCAAATCTCCTCCCCGTAGAGGCGTAATACAAAATTGTTAAGGCTTTCGTGGCCACTTGTTGACAAACTGCCTATTGGCTTCTGTCTCGGGTTCTTCGGCCGACGTTCATCTATTGATTTTTCTGACGTTTCGCCGGCACGAGTGGCTGGCATTGTCAAAGCTTCACCCCCATCTGCCGGTGGTGAACTGGCAATACAAAAACACGCGAACTGTTTCAACAAGAAAGAGGAAAGCCTTAAGGTAAACGGATCCTGGCTTCCCGTACTGCAGCGAACGACCATCGAAGGTAGCAAGAGGAGAACCGCACCGGAAATGACCGCGGAGAAGCCCTCGGACGTTGGCGCGCCAGGTACATATAGTCTGCGGCCGCGAGCTCGCCTCCAGTTCACCACCGGCAATGGAGGGTGAAGCTTTGACAATGCCAGCCACTAGTGCTGGCGAAACGTCAGAAAAATCATTAGATGAACGTCGGCCGATGAACCCGAGACAGAAGCCAATAGGCAGTTTGTCAACAAGTGGCCACGAAAGCCTTAACAATTTTGTATTACGCCTCTACGGGGAGGAGATTTGCAGATTATACCGACGCCTTGACCAAAGACGGAAGAAGAAAGCGCGACTGATGTCCTCTCTCGCCTTTCTGTCACGGTGCCGAGATGAATGTGCTACACCGAAGTTCTTGAGATGCAAGCGCCTATTCACCACCGCCCAAGCACATCGTATCTACGACAGAATGGAACGAGCTTTTCTTCGTGAGCGAATACATACAATGCGGAGAGACTTGGCAAGAACGGATGAGGAACTTCTGGACATTTTCTATCAACTAAGTAGCAGAATGCATCGAGACGACTGGGACAAGATCGACAGCATCACTCACAGGAGCATGCAGAACGAACTCGAGCGCTGTACCGAGCGGCAAAAGAAAAAGTTTGAAAGATGCCGGAAGCAGACCGACAAGGCGATTCCCGACATGTCACACACAGTGGTCAACCTCACTGAACGACAATTGAACGAAGAGGAAGTGTCTGTTCTTCAAAAAGGAGGGAATTTCGCTATCATCCCGAGAACTATACCGATGGAGGACATCATTGCCAACACCGAAGCAGCCATTCAGACCCATCCCTGTGAAAGGGCAGAGGAAATACGCACTGAAACAGCCAGGATACTGCGCCGAGCAAAATCACCAGCTTGCAACCTGAAGAAAGAAGAGGTACAAGCCATTAAGAATCTCAACGCCGACAAGAGTATATTGGTACTGCCTGCCGATAAGGGGAATGCGACCGTCGTAATGAAGACCGAAGATTATGAGCAAAAGATCCGAGACCTATTAGATCCGACGACGTACCGAAAACTAAGCGCAGATCCGACGCAGCGTATCACTCGGAATACGAATCGATTAATCAAGGCGTCTTCTCTGCCGGCGGACATACAGAGAAACCTGCGCAACACAGTAGCCCTACCACCTCGGCTGTATGGATTACCCAAGATCCATAAGAACAACGTTCCACTGAAACCGATCGTTAGCGCTCCTGGCTCACCAACATATAAACTGGCGAAACACTTGGCCTCTCTGCTCCAGCCACACGTGGGAAAGACCGACACATACATTAAGGACTCAGGACATTTCATTGAGAAGCTGAAGGAACAGAAACTTGCGCCAAACGACATCCTGGTCAGTTTTGATGTTGTTTCGTTATTTACGTAAGTGTCACTCAGCGACGCTCTGGAGCACATCGGTTCCATGTTCCCGCAAGACATCAAAATGCTCTTCCATGCATGTCTCACCACGAGCTATTTCACGTGGAATGGCGATTTCTACGAACAGCTGGAAGGCGTCGCCATGGGTAGTCCTCTCAGTCCAGTGGTGGCCAACTTCTTCATGGAACAATTCGAAGCACAGGCACTGGACTCGGCGACTTGCAAACCTAAGGTGTGGTACAGGTACGTCGATGATACTTTCGTGGTGTGGAGCCATGGTGAAGAACAGCTCGGTGAATTCCTGAGACACTTGAACAGCCTCCATGCCAACATAACATTTACCATGGAAGTAGAAAAGGACAAGAAACTGCCATTTCTAGATGTGCTGGTCACAAGGGACGGCGAAAACCTGGGACACAGCGTGTATCGAAAACCGACACACACGGACCGATACCTGCACAAACTGTCAAACCACCACCCGAGTCAGAAAAGAGGCATGATTAGTACGCTCGTAACGAGAGCAGGACGAATATATGAGCCTCAACACCTCAAACGAGAAATGCAACACCTGGAAACTGTTCTGAGGAGCAATGGGTACTCCACAAATTACATTAGAAGTGTAACAGAGCCAAAAACTCGGCGAAGTAAGGAACCAGAAAAAGAAATGTCGGGTTTTGCCTTTCTGCCATACATTCCCAGAGTGACGGACAGAATCGGCCGTATATTGCGCAAACACGGCGTAAAGACGATTTTCAAACCGACAAGGAAGATTAAAGAGCGTCTTAGATCGGCGAAGGAGAAAAGAGACCCACTTGCAATGTCGGGAATATACCGTATACCTTGCACATGCGGAAAAGTTTATGTCGGAATGACTGGACGATCCATTAACACCAGGATCAAAGAGCATAAGCGACATTGCAGGTTGGGGCAGGTGGAGAAATCGGCCGTGGCAGAGCACGCACTGAATGAGACCGACCACGTAATAAAATTCGCCGACACGGAAGTTCTGGCTGTAGAGAAGCACTATCACACGCGCTTGTTCAGAGAAGCTGTAGAAATACAAAAACACGCGAACAGTTTCAACAAGAAAGAGGAAAGCCTTAAGGTAAACGGATCCTGGCTTCCCGTACTGCAGCGAACGACCGTCGCAGGTAGCAAGAGGAGAACCGCACCGGAAATGACCGCGGAGAAGCCCGCGGACGTTGGTGCGCCAGGCACATATAGTCAGCGGCCGCGAGCTCGCCTCCAGTTCACCACCGGCAATGCAGGGTGAAGCTTTGACAATGCCAGCCACTCGTGCTGGCGAAACGTCAGAAAAATCATTAGATGAACGTCGGCCGAAGAACCCGAGACAGAAGCCAATAGGCAGTTTGTCAACAAGTGGCCACGAAAGCCTTAACAATTTTGTATGCATTAAGTGTTATATCAGCCTAAGACACGGATATATTATGAACATAATGCTTGAAGTATGCGAAATAAAATCTCACAAGAACACTAGTAGACAGCAACTTTAATAAGGAAACGAAACGAACAATGAACTGTTTGCATCTGCTAAATGTTTATGTACAAAGAAATAGCCAACTCGTTACAGCACATTAAAGTGGAAATTTCACGAAGTTAAAGCCTTTTTAATTTCCGTACACGAAATTGAAGCCGACTCCTTCGGCAATTTTGTGACTGACATTTTATTTTGAGCAATAAAAACATCACAGTAGAAACTCATGTTCGCTACACACGAAAGTTAATAAGAAAAATATTTATTTTGTGAAACAAAACGGAAAAAGAGTGCAAACTTTTGTTGGGTCACTTAATCTTCTAGGCTCTTTTTGGGCTGTACGTTTTTAAACAACTCGTAGCAAAAACCTGAAAAAAATCTGTGCAACCTGGCTGTAGTGCACTTTGCTGGTTTTGCTTACAGACACAAAGCAGGCGAGAGTGTGTTTGTTTTCTGGCGGGAAAGGCAACATAGTACACTCAAGCAAAACCAGGAGCGCTGGCAGTCACGCCCCGCCTCCTGTCCGTGTGGAGGTGGAATCACGTGACCGGCCTTTGGCCGTTGTGGAGGGGAGACTGCAAATTCCGTGTGAAACTTCAGTCTTGCACGAGCCTCACACACGAGATCCCGCAGGGCGGAGGTCGGAAGCGCCAGTGCGGAATGGGCAGCGTGGCGTACTGCACAGTATAAAGGCGCGGGTGGCGGCGTGCGAGAAAATAGTTTATTCCAGGTAGCCGTCCAGGAGGGACTTCAGTACAGGTCAGGACTTGTAGTACTCGCTCTGGGACTGTTCTCATTCACACTTAGCCGCGTACCTCGCTCTAGAGGACATTTGGTCACTCAGGAATAGTCTACTTTCATTCAGGACACCTATTCAGTTTTGCTCAGACGAGCATTAAAGATCGTAGGTGTTCAAGTCTTGCCTAATCGTTCGTATATTTCCCGAGCGAGTTCCATAACGCCTTCAAAATATTCAATTAGCCTTCTACATATTTGCTGGCTGGACTGACCATCCTCAGATTGATACGTTATTAAGTGCCTGGATGAGATAATAGTGGCTTACGTCAGTGGATTTTCCCATCTGCTGTGCGTTTCGCCGCCAGGGTGACACACCATTCATCTCTGCGTCATGTGCTTGCAATGTCTCCAGGCGGAATTAATGGTCACGATGTCCTGTGGTCCTCATGTTTTGGCTTACTACTATAATTCAAAACTAGTAATACGCACTGACTGTCAGCTCTTTTGTGCAGACATGTCAAACGTAAATATTTCAGTTACGTAGGTTTTCGAAGACATAGTTACAGCATTTCTTCTGTTTTAGATCTGCCGCTCTTGCCCTTTTTTGCGCATTTTGCAGTTAAATCATAGGATATGGGTTCTACTTTTTGCAAAGACGCTGTTTCTTCTTTTCACCCAAACATGTTCACCTTTCTGCCACCATCAATGGGTTTATGTCTATTGAAAACTGTAAAAAGTGAAAATGTTTAGGCTATAACTGATTTAACAAAGTGAGGCCTAAAGAAAGTTTTTGTTCGTTTTGCTTCTTAGCGTGATTTTTACATTAAATTGGCTTTGCAGTACCAACTGTATGGTGTCCTGCACTGATAGTTAAGCAGAGTGTATGGCCGGATATCATGTGACCGGAAGTGCATCTTTAAAGTAGAAAAGAATGCTTGACAGCCACAATTGATCAGTCTTCCACTGTAGTTGAAAGTGTCAACATGGATTCCTCCAAAGTGCTAAACATCCCTCAGCTATTAGGGATGAAGACAAGACGAAAGGATGAATGGCTTGGTTTGTGGTTATTACAGCAGAACCTGGATAATCTGGCCACTGACTTTGGCTACAGAAATACACCAAAAATGGTAAACTACTTTGCGAGAAGAATGTAAATGTGCTTACACCTATTACACAACTCTTTTGGAATAACATTATGGTGATTAAAATCTCTGATCAAGTGGACTGTCTACAACAATTAGAAAGAGGACGGTATGTAACGTTAAAGAAGGAGATGTGTGGCTCATTTAACTATTATCTACGTACGAGGTGCATTCAAGTTGTAAGGCCTCCGATTTTTTTGCTCCGGACTGGAAAGAGATAGACATGCGCATTGTTTTAAAATGAGGCCGCGTTCATTGTCAATATGTCCCAGAGATGGCAGCACCGTACGGCAGATGGAATTTTACCGCCAGCGGCGAGAATGAGAACTGTTTTAAATACTTAAAATGGCGACGTTTTCCTTACTTGAACAGCGTGCAATCATTCGTTTTCTGAATTTGCGTGGTGTGAAACCAATTGCAATTCATCGACAGTTAAAGGAGACATGTGGTAATGGAGTTATGGATGTGTGGAAAGTGTGTTCGTGGGTGCTACAGTTTAATGAAGGCAGAACACCGTGTGACAACAAACCGAAATAACCTCGGGCTCGCACAAGCCGGTCTGACGACATGATCGAGAAAGTGGAGAGAAATGTTTTGCGGGATCGCCGAATGACTGTTGAACAGATCGCCTCCAGAGTTGGCATTTCTGTGGGTTCTGTGCACACAATCCTGCATGACGACCTGAAAATACGAAGTCTCATCCAGGTGGGTGCCACGAATGCTGACGGACGACCACACGGCTGCCCGTGTGGCATGTTGCCAAGCAATGTTGACGCGCAACGACAGCACGAATGGGACTTTCTCTTCGTCAGTTGTGACAATGGATGAGACGTGGATGCCATTTTTCAATCCAGAAACAAAGCGCCAGTCAGCTCAATGGAAGCACACAGATTCACCACCAGAAAAAAAATTTCGGGTAACCGCCAGTGCAGAAAAAATGATAGTGTCCATGTCCTGGGACAGCGAGGGCGTAATCCTTACCCATTGCGTTCCAAAGGGCACTACGGTAACAGGTGCATCCTACGAAAATGCTTTGAAGAACAAATTCCTTCCTGCACTGCAACAAAAACGTCCGGGAAGAGCTGCGCGTGTGCTGTTTCACCAAGACAACGCACCCGCACATCGAGCTAACGTTACGCAACAGTTTCTTCGTGATAACAACTTTGAAGTCATTCCTCATGCTCCTTACTCACCTGACCTGGCTCCTAGTGACTTTCGGCTTTTTCCAACAATGAAAGACACTCTCCGTGGGCGCACATTCACCAGCCGTGCTGCTATTGCCTCAGCGATTTTCCAGTGGTCAAAACAGACTCCTAAAGAAGCCTTCGCCGCTGCCATGGAATTACGGCGTCAGCGTTGTGAAAAATGTGTACATCTGCAGGGCGATTACGTCGAGAAGTAACGCTAGTTTCATCGATTTCGGGTGAGTAGTTAATTAGAAAAAAAAATCGGAGGCATTAGAACTTGAATACACCTCGTGGTACAATCTCTAGTTTTGTCACTGCAAGACGGATATGTGAAAAACACACCCAGCGAAAATCGAACCCAGCCAGAAATCTGTGAAATTCGCACCTAGTTTTGCTGGAAGCTACCTGCTCAAGGGCAGAGCCTACCTGCGCCCTCAGGAGTTGTCATCCACCGGAAACGATATCTGTGCGGCGCGGCCTGTCTGCACTCCGCTACGTGGGGTTTCCTATCATGGGGTTTCCTTGGAGGGTGCAGCAGGTAGCGAAGCTGTCCCGAGCAACCGGTTCCCTAACGAGGTGTTTGCGAACTGAGCCTCCCCCACTGCTTGTCTACCCCTGCCGCTCACCCTCAGTTGTCGCCGTTTCTCAGACAGGGTCGTCGAGGATAGCTTTCCTTGCGTGCGTTTTCCTATACAACTTCTGTTCCATGCAGTGTACACGATGGAAGTGATAACAACAACGAAAGGGAGGCCGTGTCTTATCAAGGATGGTCATCGCTACCATATTGATAGGAAAAATGAAGAATGTGCGAACTGGGTGTGCGCCAATTATGAACTGAGTAGGTGTAAATGCCGTTTAAAAATTGCAAATGGTGAAATCTTGTCCATCTTGTCCACCTGACAAAACAGATGTGGAGATAAAGGAAAGACTACGTAATTGCAGAAAAAGACTTCGAGAAGAAAAGACAGTGCCCGTAGCCCAAATTTTCAAGTGGGAATTTCAAGATTTGAAAGATAAAGGATTAGAATTCGTGGCATATATTCCGAATTATGGCAGCTCCAAGACTCAATTGTGTAAGGCGAGAAGAGGAACTACATCTACATCTACATCTACATTTATACTCCGCAAGCCACCCAACGGTGTGTGGCGGAGAGCACTTTACGTGCCACTGTCATTACCTCCCTTTCCTGTTCCAGTCGCGTATGGTTCGCGGGAAGAACGACTGTCTGAAAGCCTCTGTGCGCGCTCTAATCTCTCTAATTTTACATTCGTGATCTCCTCGGGAGGTATAAGTAGGGGGAAGCAATATATTCGATACCTCATCCAGAAACGCACCCTCTCGAAACCTGGCGAGCAAGCTACACCGCGATGCAGAGCGCCTCTCTTGCAGAGTCTGCCACTTGAGTTTGTTAAACATCTCCGTAACGCTATCACGGTTACCAAATAACCCTGTGACGAAACGCGCCGCTCTTCTTTGGATCTTCTCTATCTCCTCCGTCAACCCGATCTGGTACGGATCCCACACTGATGAGCAATACTCAAGTATAGGTCGAACGAGTGTTTTGTAAGCCACCTCCTTTGTTGATGGACTACATTTTCTAAGGACTCTCCCAATGAATCTGAACCTGGTACCCGCCTTACCAACAATTAATTTTATATGATCATTCCACTTCAAATCGTTCCGCACGCATACTCCCAGATATTTTACAGAAGTAACTGCTACCAGTGTTTGTTCCACTATCATATAATCATACAATAAAGGATCCTTCTTTCTATGTATTCGCAATACATTACATTTGTCTATGTTAAGGTTCAGTTGCCACTCCCTGCACCAAGTGCCTATCCGCTGCAGATCTTCCTGCATTTCGCTACAATTTTCTAATGCTGCAACTTCTCTGTATACTACAGCATCATCCGCGAAAAGCCGCATGGAACTTCCGACACTATCTACTAGGTCATTTATATATATTGTGAAAAGCAATGGTCCCATAACACTCCCCTGTGGCACGCCAGAGGTTACTTTAATGTCTGTAGACGTCTCTCCGTTGATAACAACATGCTGTGTTCTGTTTGCTAAAAACTCTTCAATCCAGCCACACAGCTGGTCTGATATTCCGTAGGCTCTTACTTTGTTTATCAGGCGACAGTGCGGAACTGTATCGAACGCCTTCTGGAAGTCAAGAAAAATAGCATCTACCTGAGAGCCTGTATCTAATATTTTCTGGGTCTCATGAACAAATAAAGCGAGTTGGGTCTCACACGATCGCTGTTTCCGGAATCCATGTTGATTCCTACATAGTAGATTCTGAGTTTCCAAAAACGACATGATACTCGAGCAAAACACATGTTCTAAAATTCTACAACAGATCGACGTCAGAGATATAGGTCTATAGTGTTGCGCATCTGCTCGACGACCCTTCTTGAAGACTGGGACTACCTGTGCTCTTTTCCAATCATTTGGAACCTTCTGTTCCTCTAGAGACTTGTGGTACACGGCTGTTAGAAGGGGGGCAAGTTCTTTGGCGTACTCTGCGTAGAATCGAATTGGTATCCCGTCAGGTCCAGTGGACTTTCCTCTGTTGAGTGATTCCAGATGCTTTTCTATTCCTTGGACACTTATTTCGACGTCAGCCATTTTTTCGTTTGTGCGAGGATTTAGAGAAGGAACTGCAGTGCGGTCTTCCTCTGTGAAACAGCTTTGGAAAAAGGTGTTTAGTATTTCAGCTTTACGCTTGTCATCCTCTGTTTCAATGCCATCATCATCCCGGAGTGTCTGGACATGATGTTTCGAGCCACTTACTGATTTAACGTAAGACCAGAACTTCCTAGGATTTTCTGTCAAGTCGGTACCTAGTATTTTACTTTCGAATTCACTGAACGCTTCACGCATAGCCCTCCTTACGCTAACTTTGACATCGTTTAGCTTCTGTTTGTCTGAGAGGTTTTGGCTGCGTTTAAACTTGGAGTGAAGCTCTCTTTGCTTTCGCAGTAGTTTCCTAACTTTGTTGTTGTACCACGGTGGGTTTTTCCCGTCCCTCACAGTTTTACTCGGCACGTACCTGTCTAAAACGCATTTTACGATTGCCTTGAACTTTTTCCATAAACACTCAACATTGTCAGTGTCAGAACAGAAATTTTCATTTTGATCTGTTAGGTAGTCTGAAATCTGCCTTCTATTACTCTTGCTAAACAGATAAACCTTCCTCCCTTTTTTTATAGTCCTATTAACTTCCATATTCAGGGATGCTGCAACGGCCTTATGATCACTGATTCCCTGTTCTGCACTTACAGAGTCGAAAAGTTCGGGTCTGTTTGTTATCAGTAGGTCCAAGATGTTATCTCCACGAGTCGGTTCTCTGTTTAATTGCTCGAGGTAATTTTCGGATAGTGCACTCAGTATAATGTCACTAGATGCTCTGTCCCTACCACCTGTCCTAAACATCTGAGTGTCCCAGTCTATATCTGGTAAATTGAAATCTCCACCTAAGACCATAACATACTGAGAAAATTTATGTGAAATGTATTCCAAATTTTCTCTCAGTTGTTCTGCCACTAATGCTGCTGAGTCGGGGGGTCGGTAAAAGGAGCCAATTATTAACCTAGCTCGGTTGTTGAGTGTTACCTCCACCCATAATAATTCACAGGAACTATCCACTTCTACTTCACTACAGGATAAACTACTACTAACAGCGACGAACACTCCACCACCGGTTGCATGCAATCTATCCTTTCTAAACACCGTCTGTACCTTTGTAAAAATTTCGTCAGAATTTATCTCTGGCTTCAGCCAGCTTTCTGTACCTATAACGATTTCAGCTTCGCTGCTTTCTATCAGCGCTTGAAGTTCCGGTACTTTACCAACGCAGCTTCGACAGTTTACAATTACAATACCGATTGCTGCTTGGTCCCCGCATGTCCTGACTTTGCCCCGCACCCGTTGAGGCTGTTGCCCTTTCTGTACTTGCCCGAGGCCATCTAACCTAAAAAACCGCCCAGCCCACGCCACACAACCCCTGCTACCCGTGTAGCCGCTTGTTGCGTGTAGTGGACTCCTGACCTATCCAGCGGAACCCGAAACCCCACCACCCTATGGCGCAGGTCGAGGAATCTGCAGCCCACATGGTCGCAGAACCGTCTCAGCCACTGATTCAGACCCTCCACTCGGCTCTGTACCAAAGGTCCGCAGTCAGTCCTGTCGATGGTGCTGCAGATGGTGAGCTCTGCTTTCATCCCGCTAGCGAAAGTGGCAGTCTTCACCAAATCAGATAGCCGCCGGAAGCCAGAGAGGATTTCCTCCGATCCGTAGCGACACACATCATTGGTGCCGACATGAGCGACCACCTGCAGATGGGTGCATCCTGTATCCTTCATGGCATCCGGAAGGACCCTTTCCACATCTGGAATGATGCATGGGGGCTTAATTAAATAAAAAAAATGCAAATATTTTTAGTAGCTGTAAGTCCGATTACGCAAGTCTCGTAAACGGCTGGCCCTGACTAGTATTATTACGCAATCTGACTGCATGAAACAACAACAAAGAATGAAATGAAAATTTCAGTTAATACAATTAATTAATTAAGTCCCCAGCAACTATAAAACCTACGAAACAACAAACACAAGTGTAGTTGTTCTGTATGTGGTAGTATGACTCAACGTACACATCTGGCACGGTTCTTCTTCAACAAGACAAGAAATTTTAAATACCATTTATACTGACATGATAAAAGAAAATTAGAAATACTATAATTGTGCAAGAAAACCAAAATTACACTCTAATACAAGAACACACGCCAAATGCTTTGTTGACTGAACCTGTAATGACACATTATTCAGGTCACTGAAAGAATAAAAGAATAAAAGAAAATACCTCCATATATATTGACGAAATGCACTCTGACCATTACAATATCTCCATTAGAACAACATCTGCTATCTCTCCCATCAAACCACTGCATAAAACATGGAACAACACTCTCCACTATCACATCTCACTCTGACTTCATGACAAGCAGTGTCCACCACAACTTCTCGGTAAGAACTGCCTGCCGCTACGTCTCAATAATCACTGCCAGTGGAGGCGGCGGAACAATACTCTCTGGCGCGATCTTTGGCGCTGTGGCTCAGTGTAGCCACCTTTCGTATGCCCTTCCTCCACAGGCTAGAATTTGATGGTATTTTTGCCAGCATTGGTGGTGAAAATACCACCAAATTCGTCAAAAAAATACAGACAAAAATAAAACATAATATTAATACGTAAATATCATATAACTAGATAAAATTTTGGCTTTGCACTGACCTTACAATAGCCTAATATATAAAATACAGTAAGGAACACAAATTCTTTCATACATATGACTTTACATAATAGTTTACACAAATATCATGTGGTTAAACAATTCAATCGATAGCGTCAGCAACGACGAATATGAGCAGGTAAGAGTCTTATAGCTTTTCACAAACAGTAATACACAAAAAATCAGTTTATACAAATATTCACATAAAATGCTTTCATAACAAGTACTTGACAGTTCCAGCAGTAGCACCCAGCATTGTGGAACAGGTGCAGACTCCAACAGGTGACATAATTTCAGTAGAAGCAGTTCATCAGTGGCACCCAGCAATGTCGAGTAGGTGCAGACTCCAACAGGTGACATCATTTCCGTAGAAGCAGTCCATCAGTGGCACCCAGCAATGTTGAGTAGGTGCAGACACCATCAGGTGACATCATTTCAGTAGAAGCAGTCCATCAGTGGCACCCCGCAATGTGGAACAGGTGCAGACTCCAACAGGTGACATCATTTCAGTAGAAGCAATCCATCAGTGACATCCAGCAATGTTGAGTAGGTGCAAACAGCAACAGGTGACATCATCTCAGTAGAATCAGTTCCATCAGTTGCACCCAGCATTGTGGAATAGGTCCAGACACCATCAGGTGACATCATTTCAGTAGAAGCAGTCCATCAATGGCACCCAGCAATGTGGAACAGGTGCAGACTCCAACAGGTGACATCATCTCAGTAGAATCAGTTCCATCAGTTGCACCCAGCATTGTGGAATAGGTGCAGACAGCATCAGGTGACATCATTTCAGTAGAAGCAGTCCATCAATGGCACCCAGCAATGTTGAGTAGGTGCAGACAGCAGTCCATAATATTCACTATCACTAATCACACTGTTCATCAGTTTATAAGCAGAAAGTAAACATGTCCTATTGGCACCAATCATGTAGAAAAAGTACAAGTAACAGTCCATAATATTTACTATCACTACTCACACAGTTCATCAGCAGAAATTAAACATTTCTAAGTGTCACACATCATGTTGAAAAGTGCAGGTAACAGTTCATAATATTCACCATCACTACTCAGACAGTTCAAGCATGAACAATAGTTTGAATACACATACAAATGCTTTTACAATGCTCTTACACTAAACATACAAATTCTAATAAACACACAAATGATATCAGATAATTGTCATATTACTATTACAAATACACAAACATCAGTAAACCTATAATATTTATGGGTGTCAGTGCAAGCCACTACAAACAAATAAAATAATATTTAGGAGATAGGTGGGTAGGATTAGGAAAGGAAAACACACAAAACACACTCACTCATCTTTCATCCACATTAAGTACTACTGTGTAATTGAATAGTGTTCTGTGTAAATGCACTTCTGTCAAATTTCATGTTCATCATGAGTATCAAGTAGTAGTGACAGCAATGTATAACAGTCAATAATAGTTAAGTCAACGTCATAGTCATCATGTCAAGACCAATGTTTGCCAAGCCAAATAAAAATGTACGGTTGCTGAACAACTGTCAGTGTGCCAAGATATGCAACTTCCTCTCTCCAAAAAAAAGTGCATACTGCTTAGTGATTTAACAAAGTGTGTGTAGACAATCTTCCTTCCATTTTAGTGTTCTAGTCTGCTATCTTCATCCTCCTTGTTCCATATAGACCAACAAAAAAAAAAAAAAATATGCACCTCACTTATTTTACCTCTTATACACCAAAACTCCAATCAACTTCATATAATCTCAATACCTCAATAATACCTCTTCAATACGTCGATACATATAAACCTTATTGCCAGTATCATTTCACTTCCATAACAACTCTTTCCTCTAGTCAGTCTCCTCGAATAAGTACAGATAAAATCCTAATGCAAACCTCCTCATCCCATACAATCCGAAGACACACTGTCAACACACAACCTCTGTGTAATCCATCTGACCAAAATCTTCTACTCATTATGAATTATAAACAAAGAATGCATACATGACCTCTAACAGACTTAGTTCGAATAACTCTCAGTAATTAAGTACGATTATGGAGTGTGAATGATCCTAATATTTCACAGTGTGTACACCACTTCAAGAATTATGGCAAATAGAAGCAAACATGTGGAGTATTTCTGTGTCAAGTGTCACTTCCTATTTCAATTGCTCACGAAAAATGCAGTGTAATAACTGTGTTGGCATGTCATGTCGTTAGCTTCCTTCCTATTGGCATAAATTTATACAGCTTTATAAAACCTCCAGCTCATGTGACTTCTATGAAGTTTCTTGTACTAATGTCGTTCGTCGAATCATAGCAGTTCATTTTCCTATCTTAAAAATATAAGGCACTGAGCGTAAGCAAAGCAGGCAATAGCGAGTAAATATACCAGTAGTGAACAGAATGTCAACAAGTGGATGCAGCACAATTCTTACAACGAGGCTCTGCCAAGCGAACAATCTGTAATTAAGACAATAGTGTGACCTAAACTCTATGTTCATACACAGTACAACAGCATTTCTATATACCAAATTAAAGAGTAGTTGTGACAACAAACAGAAATGTATAAATATGCAATCCATACGCATAGCAGCAAACATATATCTTACATACTAAACAGGTCATTAGCATCATATCATCATAAGGAAATAAATGTTCATATGTAATCTTAATAAGTAAACATGAAGGCGCAAGCAGATAAATCACAAAGTGTAACTTACATACCTAACCACATCAGCACAATTAATCAGGTGACAATTATAATTTAAATAAATAAGCACAGCAGGCACATAATAAAAAAAATATGACATCAGTGAAAAAGCAGTGCAGTCAAGCTATGCATAATATACACAAGTTACAACCCAGTTCATTAATAATCATTGTCAAAATCAGTTAACGTACACAAGCACGTCGCTTCACAAGTAATTTCATAGAACATGTAATTAGCACAAAGTATGAATCACATAATCGCGAGCAGTAAATTACGTCTAAAGTACGTACCTCAGTTGAAATATGTTACCTGAAAAATAAACTCAATTAATAGTTACCTTTTTTAGTTTATTAGTTTCTTCTTGGATATTACATTCTTCCTGAAAATTTCTCGATAGCAAGTCGTCTTAACGTCGGACACGCACAGAATTTACCTGAAGTTCTTAAATATTTTATAGAACCGTATACTGAAAAATACTGAATGTTAATAACATAATTCATCAAGTCACTATAGCTTTATACTGATTTTATTCGGAGAAAGACTGTGTATTTGTTTACGGCTGTCAGTGCATTCGCACCGAGCGCTCGACCAGCTGTAGGCGCGTGACGTAGAAAGCAATTGTTTGCGGTCAACGACTGCCCTGTACGGCGCGCAGACTTGACTGTTGCTTTGAGTATCTGCCGCCGCCGGAACACGGCGCGGTATCCTTGCATTCTCCGTGTGTTTACATACAACTGTTAGTTTCTCAAAAGTATGTCATTCTACAAAAATTTTTCAAAAGTATATCATTCCACAAAAATTTTAACGTTAGATATATGATGTATTCCCTTAGAGCGTCGTGATTTAAGAGTTTCTACTTCGACAGTGTTATCATGAATAATTTCGCGAATTCTATATGGACCACTATAAAGCAGAAAAAATTTGCGACACAAGCCCTTTCCTTTGTGAGACAATCGATGAGACTTAATTAACACCTTCTGACCAACTGACAAGATTTTTGAAGGAGCAGGACGCTTAGCTGATTTCTCTCTTTTAGCAGCCGCAGATGCAATATTTTGTAGAGCCAGATTCACAACTTCAGAATGCCGCAGTTTCCGTGAAGGCGGAAAAGGAACGATTTCAGAAATGCGATTTGTCGGTGCTTTATTTTTTAATATCAGTATAGGTGGTAAAGAAGTTGAGTCATTAGGAAGTTCATTCAGAATGTTTTGAAAAATATGAAGATACTGATCCCACGTTCTGTGATTCTGATGACAATAAAGACGACACAATTTATTGATTTCCTTCATCCATCTCTCTGAAGCGTTAGATTGAGGGTGAAAAAGTGAAATGAAAATTGGTTTAATCTTACGACGCCGTAGAGTACGAAGCCAAATTTTAGAATGAAACTGTGATCCATTATCTGATATAACCTTATCAACATGACCCACTTCTTTAAGAAAATGTTTGATGAAAGCATTAGATACTGAACGAGCTGTTGCTTTGCGTAACGGTGTAAAACACACATATCTTGATGTCAACTCCACTGCTACGAAAATGTACGCAAAACCATTAGTAGATCGAACCACTGGACCGAACAAATCAACTGCAGCCATGTCCTTTAATTTTGCTGGAATGATAGGAAACAACGGTGCTCTATGAGAAATTGTTGGCGGCTTAGCCTTTTGACATAATTTGCATTTGGCCAGCACAGATCGAATACGTTTTTCCATATTACTGAAGTAGCAATTTTGTCGTAATCTATGGAAGCATTTTCTGGGACCAAAGTGTGCATAACTGAAATGCGTATACCAAATCAGCTTATTAACCCACTCATCAGGAATACAAACTAACCAAACAGAGTTGTCGACCGATTTTCGTTTAAAAAGAATGTCATTGCGAACTAAATAATGCTGTCTAATCGCTACGCTTTCCTTTCTCCTCCACTTCTCCTTAATGTCCTTCCAGATTGGATCCTTATTTTGCTCCTTAGCGATGTCCTGGAGCGAAGACGAAATAAAGTTCTCAAACGCAACACCTTGAATATACATCAAACAATAATTGTTTTCCTTGCAGTCCTCTTCAGCACTTTGTTTCAAACCCATAGGTGCACGTGATAAAGCATCGGCAACAATATTTGAAGAACCCTGTATGTAAACAATACTAAAATCAAACTCCTGTAGGTACAACGCCCATCGTGACAATCTGCCGTGAGTTAATTTTGTTGACATAAGAAATTCCAGAGCTCGATGATCGGTGTAAACCTTAGTATGTCTGCCAAACAAGAATGTCCGAAATTTTGTAAAAGCCCAAACAACAGCCAAAGCTTCAAGTTCCGTAATCGAATAATTCTTTTCTGATTTAGAGAGAACACGACTTCCAAATGCAATAGTTTTCTGGACTACAACGCCGTTTTCTTCTATCTCTTGAAATAAATGTGCACCTAGGCCTTTGTATGATGAGTCCGTCGCCAAACAAAAATCTTTAGATAAATCCGGATGTGAAAGAAGTGGAGCAGCAACTAAAGCATCACGGAGTTGTTCAAATTCTGACTGAGCTTCCTCATCCCAACACCAATTAGATTTCCTTCCAGATAGTTCACATAAACGAGGTGTGGCCAAATCGTCCAATTTAACAAAGCGTCAAAGAAAATTACAGACACCAAGGAAACTACGAACGTCACGTTTTGTAGTAGGAACAGCATAATTACGAATAGCGTCCAATTTTTCTGGATCAGGAAGAACACCTTCTGTAGAAATAATGTGACCGAGAAATTTCACCTGAGAACGACCAAATTCAGATTTTTCCAAGTTTACTGTAATGCCAACTCTTGCAAAGATACGTAACAATGAATCCAAAATTTTGATGTGCTCACTCCAAGAATGTTTAGCAACAAGAATATCGTCAACATATGAAGTAATATTGTCACGAAGATAAACAGGTAAAATTTCATTTAAGCTACGAATGAATGCTGCTGAAGATACAGTAAGTCCAAACGGTAATTTCCGAAACTGGTAACAGTTACCAAAGGCTAAAAAGGCAGTATATTTTCTACAATCAGGGTGGAGTTCTATTTGCCAAAAACTTGCGCGCATATCAATCGTGGATAAAACTTTAATTCCATGAAAATGTTGAAGAAGTTCATCTAAATTTTGTGGACGGTCAGTTTCAGGAATGATGATATTATTTATCTGTCTGGAATCCAGAACCAAACGAATTGACCCATCCTTTTTAAGAACAACGTGTAATGGGCTAGTATAAGGACTGACTGCAGGCTCAATAATGCCCTGATCTAACATGTATTGAAGTTCTTTCTTAACCTTGTCTCTGTAAGCCAAAGGAATAGCGTACGTTTTCCCGCGAAATGGTGTGTGTTCTTTTACTTTAAATAAATATTGTAAGCCTTGTATAGTTCCTGTGTGATGACTAAATACTGTAGCATGTGAAGTCAAAATGTGGTGCAGCTCTTCTCTTGCAACGTCATCTGGCACTTCAGCTTTCTTAACCTTTTCATTAATTAATTCTTCGCTATTAATTATATCATCCATCGCGTCTCTGTATCTATTGTCATTGTCATGAATAAACACACTGTCGTCATAATGCTCAACGAAAACATCAGAAGTAAGAAACCTTAAACATTTTGTATTTGACTCAGATCTTGTTAAACACTCGAAAAATTTCAAACATTTCGGCATTCCGGCAACACTCAAATTCACACTTCCTTCTTTAAAGTTCAAAATTGCCTTATGTGCGTTAAGAAACTCCATACCTAATATAATTTGTGTACTGAGTAATGGAACAATAATAAAATTAGCAGAAAATTCGTATCCTTGACAATTGAAATTTAGGTTGGTCTGTTGTTTAACTTCTACACCCTTTCCAGAAATCGCTCCTCGAATTGTAGTTTTAGAAATAGGTAACACAGGACAGGCAACAGTCCTTTCACATATACGAAAAACTGATTCACTAATGACGTTCAATGGGCTCCCAGAATCTAAAACTGCAGTGAACTTATTCTTACCCACATATACTTCAATAACAGGATGTAAAAATGCGTCTACATTATTTTCCTTTTCGTCTAACAAAATGTCTCTCATGTCTTCCAGGCGTACGTAGTGTAAAGCCGTAGTGTCATTACTTTCTGAACCGTCTATATTGCTGCCAGAAGCCGAAGCTGCTAGTCATTGTCGATTGTTTGCGTCACGTCTTTGATTATTCGCGCCATTTCGCGGATCCATTTCTACGATTTGCACTTGTCTCTCTGAAGTTCTGTCACGTGGAGGATGCCAATTAGGTCCCTCCTGTCTGTTAGATACAAATTCTTGGTTGTGTCTGTTATTAAAATTTCTGTTTTCCTGTCTGTCTGCATAACTACTTCTTGTGTAATTTCGACTGTCACTTCTGAAATTATTGTTGTATCTACTACCCTGGTTATTTCTGTAATAAGAATTTCTATTACTGTATGAATAATTTCTGTCTTGGTGATACCGATTACTGTTTCCGTATGATTGATCATTCCGGTATGAATTACCGTTATTATAATTGTCTGTGTAATTTCTGTTAGAACGTCTGTTATTGTCATAGGGCTGGTATCTATTGTCCTGTCTGTTACGTCTGTCATTCTCAAAGTTACCGCTATAACGTCCGTTCCGATCACTATCCCTTTTCTCTGAAAATCTATTGTAATTACTGTTACCGAAAAAGTTACAAGAAGTCCCGTCGTCATTGTCACACTCAAGTTCTTGCAACAAAGTCTTAAAAGTCTCAATGTCGTCTTTACATCTTCCGGCTAAAGCAATTTGTCTTATGGATTGTGGCAGCTTAGTTAAACAAATGCGAATTAATTCAGGCGGGCTATAAGGGTTGGAAAGGAACTGATTCTTTCGAATCATGTCTTCAAAATATTCCGCTGGCGTGCGGAACTCAAACTGTTTGAAATTACGCTGCATAATAAGGCTGTGTTTGACTCTGTCTTGCGTGTTCTCGGACCAATATGCCGATAGAAATGCATGATAAAAATCATTCAGATTATTACAATCTCTAATGAGTGCGCGCATCCGCGTCGCCGGTTCGTTTTCTAAATACCCACACATAAATTCCAGTTTGTGACTTAGTGGCCAATTTGGTGGAAGTGCGTACATAAATTGATCTAACCATGAACATGGATGTATGTCATTCTTAGAATTGCGGAAGATCTTAAATTTCCGAACAGTCAAAAAGTGTTTATAGTCAAAGTTTTCGCCTCTTGGCGACAAAGACCTACCGCGTCTGTCCCAGTCCCAATGTCGATTATTGTCAAGTTCGCGCGCCTGGCGATCTCTTGTTGCATCCCGTAAATGAAACAAATTATTTTCTTCAAAGCCCTCTGCTATCCGTGATTCTAAATTTCTTCTGCTGTCTTTTCCTACGATTTCGCCTTCAATTTGTTTGACTTGCTTTCGTAATGCCTCAGCTTCCCTTTTAACGCTTTCGTTAAATTTTCCCTGATTTTCAACATGTTTATTTATCTTCTGATACTCTTCGGTTTCTGCAAATGGCAATGGTGCTGTGTCATCTGAATCTTTGTCCCCATTTAAACTAAGACTTGTCAGTTTATCTGAAATCTCCTCAACGCTTTACGATAAATCACATATTTGTTCTTTCTGTTTATTTACGTCTTCCGTAAGTGTCGCGACTCGGGTTTCAGTATTAACACATTTAGTAGTTAACTGTTCCTACTGTTGTGTTAGGTTATTTAATCTGTCATTTGGTACGGATTCCTCGATTCTCTCAAATATTTCTTCCTTATCTTTTGCACGGTGTAAATTTAACTCTGAAAATTTTTGTACTATCGCGCGATCTCTTTCTTCCTGTTCTCTATCCTGTTCCCTTTGTCTAATCTCTACTGCAACTAATCTATTATTGTGAGCATTCAAAATCGGTTGTACTTCTTCTCTGATTTCTTTCTTTAATTCATCTTTCATGTTTTTGAAACATGTCCCTATTCGTGAGTCTAACCGTGTTTCCATTGTTCCCATATCTGTTTTTAATTCAGATCGTAACTGTGATCCCACTGTTTCCATATCTGTTTTTAATTCAGATCGTAACTGTGATCCCAGAGAGTCTAACCGTGTTGCCATTGTTCCCATATCTGTTTTTAATTCAGATCGTAACTGCTCCATTGTTCCCATTTCAGTTTTAAATTCAGATCGAAAATTTAATATTGCACTCATCAACTGCTCCATATTAACTTGTTCGAGATTCCTTTCGCCCCTAACATTTCCCACAAAACCAGCTTCCTTCGTCATGGCTGTAAAGCTATCTGTGTTCGATACTGTTCCAGAATCTTCTATCGTTAATCTCGTATTCTGTGAATTTTCTGATTGAGAAAAATCTTGAACTGGTTCCGGACTGTCTTCCCGACTTATTACATTGTTTTCATTATTGATCACACTGTTCTCCTGTGTTGGCGAGTTCGCCATGTTAACAATTTCGTCATTCTCACTATCCATCATTTTTGCCTTTTTCATCGATCGCGTAATCATTTACAAAACATACAACTCGTCACTATATGAAAATTACACACAATGACACTTTATCACCAACAATATCAATCACACGAAATGCTTCCTTCAAACACGATTAACGAACAATAGAAGAATGACAATCACCAAATCTACACATGCAAAATAGACTATAATTACTAAACTACAAATTACTACAACAATACTACTGTCTACTATTTTTGCAATCAGAAGAATTCCAAGGGACGATCCGAAGCAGCGGTCGCCACGTGCATGGGGGCTTATTTAAAATAAATAGGAATGCAATGCAAATACTTTTTAATTTTCTGTCGCTGTATGTCCGATTACGCTGTTTCGTAAACGGCTGGCCCTGACTAGTATTATTACGCAATCTGACTGCATGAAACAACAACAAAGAATGAAATGAAAATTTCAGTTAATACAATTAATTAATTAAGTCCCCAGCAACTATAAAACCTACGAAACAACAAACACAAGTGTAGCTGTTCTGTATGTGGTAGTATGACTCAACGTACACATCTGGCACGGTTCTTCTTCAACAAGACAAGAAATTTTAAATACCATTTATACTAACGTGATAAAAGAAAATTAGAAATACTATAATTGTGCAAGAAAACCAAAATTACACTCTAATACAAGAACACACGCCAAATGCTTTGTTGACTGAACCTGTAATGACACATTATTCAGGTCACTGAAAGAATAAAAGAATAAAAGAAAATACCTCCATATATATTGACGAAATGCACTCTGACCATTACAATATCTCCATTAGAACAACATCTGCTATCTCTCCCATCAAACCACTGCATAAAACATGGAACAACACTCTCCACTATCACATCTCACTCTGACTTCATGACAAGCAGTGTCCACCACAACTTCTCGGTAAGAACTGCCTGCCGCTACGTCTCAATAATCACTGCCAGTGGAGGCGGCGGAACAATACTCTCTGGCGCGATCTTTGGCGCTGTGGCTCAGTGTAGCCACCTTTCAATGAGTCCCCCCGGTATGCACACGGTGTGCACTTTGGTTTTCTTCCCCTCCCTTGCTGCCATATCCCTAAGGGGCCCCATTACGCGCCTGACGTTGGAGCTTCCAACTACCAGTAAGCCCACCCTCTGCGACCGCCCGGATCTTGCAGACTGAGGGGCAACCTCTGGAACAGGACAAGCAGCCATGTCAGGCCGAAGATCAGTATCAGCCTGAGACAGAGCCTGAAACCGGTTCGTCAGACAAACTGGAGAGGCCTTCTGTTCAGCCCTCCGGAATGTCTTTCGCCCCCTGCCACACCTTGAGACGACCTCCCACTCTACCACAGGTGAGGGATCAGCCTCAATGCAGGCAGTATCCCGGGCAACCACAGTCGTAGTCCGATCGGGGGATGCGTGGGACGAGCTGGCCATCCCCGACAAATCCCCATCCGGACCCCCACAGTGATGCCCATTGGCAACATCCTCAAGCTGTGTGACCGAAGCCAACACTGCCTGAAGCTGGGAGTGAAGGGATGCCAACTCAGCCTGCATCCGAACACAGCAGTTGTGCACTATTGGGACAGAACCCTGGATCTAGTTCAGAAATTCACCTTAGCAAAGAACTTTTGACATTAATGGAAGGTAATAGTTTTTTGAAGATTAATGATGGCTCTTTTTCAGGCAAGAGACTTCTAGTATTTGCTTGTGAAGAAGCAGAGAAAATCCTTTGTGACAATGGAACTGTGCTTATGGATGGGACATTTGACAGCTGTTCGAAACAGTTCAATCAATTGTAGCCAATACATGTCGACATCGGAAGTACAGAAGAGGCAACTAAGATATTTCCTGTTTTATTTGCTTTGCTGCCAGACAAAAGTCAAAATTCATCTGAAAGACTTTCTTCTGGATTGAAATTAAGATGCCTGGGTGGTCAGCAAAAACTGCAGTGGTAGATTTTGAAATGGCTACAATTAAAGCAATGAATTCAGTGTTCCCTGAAACACAACTTTCCGGTTGTAATTTTCACTTTAACTAGTGTCTGTGGAAGAAGATATAAGAACTGGGATTAACGGAAGACTACAGGGATAGGGAGGAAGTCCGATTGTTTTGTCGCATGTGTGCTACTGTCGATGAAGCGCGGATTTTAATAATGGGACAAATGCCCATTGGAGAGAAGATCACACCATTTGCAGACTATATGGTTGATCAGTGGATGGAAAATCCTAATATACCTATTGAAATGTCGAATGTTTTTAACCAATGACGATTGCTGTCGAAGGTAGGCATAGAAAACTGAACTCCTCAATAAATCAAAAACATCCAAATGTGTACTTTCTGATTCAAAAGCTGAAGGGGGAGGCAGTGAATGCTATTTTTGAAATTAAAAAAGATTCCATTGGCCTACCTCTACAAAAAAGAAACAAAAGGTACATAGATCTTGACAAAAGATTAAAAGACATTATGAAAACATATGAAGACTCTGGAGATTTAAAAAGGTGTTTAAAATCTCTAGCCTTTTTACAAGAAATTGAATAAGAAATTACGATTGATAAGACAAAAAGGTTATCGTTTCGCTGCTGTAATGTTGAACAACAACAAAACAACAAAAAATAAATAAAATGAAAAAAAACTGTTAAACTTGCCTGTTTACTACGTGCATAGCCAGTCCTAAGTCTGGATAAAATGTCAGTCGGAAAGTTCACGGTTACGATATTTATTTGTAGTCGGAAACACAAGCGTCACCACGGAGGGGGCCTAGAGATTCGAAAAGTTGGATGATAAAAAATTTACCATGATGTTCTGTGTGAAAAATTCTGGGATTTGCTGTGGGCCTTAAAAATATTGTTATTTCAAAACGGCATGTGTAAATACAGCACACATTTTACCAGCATCAATAATTTCGGAAAGTTAACTTGCCAATTCTGGAGTTAAGTCATATATGTCAAACGAAACTAATTATTTGTATTTGGCGGATCTCATTCACAAAAGTACTCTTTTAACGGTATTTCTTAAGTTCTAATACAAAATCTGCTATTTATTGAGTTTTTAACTCAACAAAACTGAAATTTTACTTGTAAATTTCTTACATAACATGGTCACTCGTCCTGTGAAGCTTCCAGAATTTTTGATGAGGAAGGCGGAATGAGGACTCAGACAGTTGGTTGCCCACTTTTCTGTCAGAGTCTTTTAAACTCGATTACATTTGCCTTTATTGTGCTCCAACAGTGGCATTTTTCAGCTGATTATTATGTAGTTCATTTTATAAAGATGAAATTCCAACTTGATGAACTTTGGTGGAGTGATCTATATTAAGCAACGAATTTTATCATCTGTAGACACCAAGAACAACACTCTACTTATCGAGACTTTATACGCCGCATCTAACCATAGGAAAATATTCTGTAATTTCTTTCACATGAGCACGCCCATTGTCGCGTAAATCTTTACCGAATTACTAACAGTAAACCTCGCGTTGGCCGGATATTTATTCATTCCAGTTTTATGTCAGTTCATCCCCTCTTCCCTCATCTCTCTTGTCCATTTAGTCCTATCTCGTCTCTCTAGCCACCTCCTCCTTCCACCCATCTGTCTCTCTTTCCATCTGCCTCCCCTCCCCCTCTCACAACACTTCCTCCTCCTCTCCATCCTCCTTACCTTCTCCATCCATCTTCCCATCTCTGTCCACCTCCTCCTCCACTTTTTATAATAGTACATCAAATTTACAATAACACCCCTAAGTTATGTATTTATTACAGTATTCCATTAGTCATTCACCACCTTCCCCCTTTCTCTGTTTACCTGCTGCTCCCTCTCTCTTTTAATCTGCTTCTCTCACTTGTCTGGATGCACTTCCTCCCCCCCATCCCGCCCCCCAAGTTCTCCTCTCTCCGTATATCTCCTCCTCCGCCTCCGTCATGCTATCTCCTATTTCCCTGCCTATGAAAAAATATTTATATCTGCCAACTTTCATACTGATTGACGAAACGATGTTGAACTTATTTAAAAGTAGGCCAACCCTCTGCCAGCCAGCATATGTTGGGTTGTATAAATGCCTCCACCACGAAAACATACATACATAAGACAACTCCCAAGCTGATCAGTCAAACGGTGTATAATTCTGTTGTAAGGTACCCTCCGCCATACACCGTATGAAATTTCACGTAGATGGTGAGGTTCCCCTTGTTTTGAAGATCAAATGTACAAAATTTCATCAAGATCGGAGCAACACTCTGGCTTTTGTTGAAATCCGTAAGTAAAGTACCCTCCATCATGCACTGAACGAAGTTTTATGTAGACAGTGACCTTCCTCTAGGTTTGGAAAATAGGGATTCATCTTTATACAGCCCGTTTGCTCTATGCCGACTTAGTTGCGAAACATAAATACTAGATTCGAACAACAAAAATCATGTAATGATTAGTGCCATGATAAGGGACAACGTTGCTATTCAATAATAGCAACGAGATTACGAGAGCAGTCACTTTCAGTGTTACGTAAAACAACGTTGTAAGTAGGCTGTTTAGGTTTTTATGTTGGTAACGTCACGTAGGGCTCTGTATGAAAATCTCTGACTGTGCTGTGTGCAGTCTGTGGCTGGTTTGCATTGTTGGAATTTGCCATTGTAGTGCTGGGCAGTTGGATGTTAACAGCGCGTAGCTTTGCGCAGTTGGAGGTGAGATGCCAGCAGTGGTGGATGTGGGGATATATATATATATATATATATATATATATATATATATATATATATATATATATATATCAGTTCATAACATCCAGTCTTACAGATTTACTTTCTCTGATGGACACACGTCCAGATCATCCGCTCTCACAACTCCGCCATATATATATATATATATATATACACTCCTGGAAATGGAAAAAAGAACACATTGACACCGGTGTGTCAGACCCACCATACTTGCTCTGGACACTGCGAGAGGGCTGTACAAGCAATGATCACACGCACGGCACAGCGGACACACCAGGAACCGCGGTGTTGGCCGTCGAATGGCGCTAGCTGCGCAGCATTTGTGCACCGCCGCCGTCAGTGTTAGCCAGTTTGCCGTGGCATACGGAGCTCCATCGCAGTCTTTAACACTGGTAGCATGCCGCGACAGCGTGGACGTGAACCGTAT
Source organism: Schistocerca cancellata (assembly GCF_023864275.1). Lineage (NCBI taxonomy): Eukaryota > Metazoa > Arthropoda > Insecta > Orthoptera > Acrididae > Schistocerca > Schistocerca cancellata. The sequence continues at coordinate 1,240,353,448 of NC_064626.1, forward strand.
GTGCAGTTGACGGACTTTGAGCGAGGGCGTATAGTGGGCATGCGGGAGGCCGGGTGGACGTACCGCCGAATTGCTCAACACGTGGGGCGTGAGGTCTCCACAGTACATCGATGTTGTCGCCAGTGGTCGGCGGAAGGTGCACGTGCCCGTCGACCTGAGACCGGACCGCAGCGACGCACGTATGCACGCCAAGACTGTAGGATCCTACGCAGTGCCGTAGGGGACCGCACCGCCACTTCCCAGCAAATTAGGGACACTGTTGCTCCTGGGGTATCGGCGAGGACCATTCGCAACCGTCTCCATGAAGCTGGGCTACGGTCCCGCACACCGTTAGGCCGTCTTCCGCTCACGCCCCAACATCGTGTAGCCCGCCTCCAGTGGTGTCGCGACAGGCGTGAATGGAGGGACGAATGGAGACGTGTCGTCTTCAGCGATGAGAGTCGCTTCTGCCTTGGTGCCAATGATGGTCGTATGCGTGTTTGGCGCCGTGCAGGTGAGCGCCACAATCAGGACTGCATACGACCGAGGCACACAGGGCCAACACCCGGCATCATAGTGTGGTTAGCGATCTCCTACACTGGCCGTACACCACTGGTGATCGTCGAGGGGACACTGAATAGTGCACGGTACATCCAAACCGTCATCGAACCCATCGTTCTACCATTCCTAGACCGGCAAGGGAACTTGCTATTCCAACAGGACAATGCACATCCGCATGTATCCCGTGCCACCCAAGGTGCTGTAGAAGGTGTAAGTCAACTACCCTGGCCAGCAAGATCTCCGGATCTGTCCCCCATTGAGCATGTTTGGGACTGGATGAAGCGTCGTCTCACGCGGTCTGCACGTCCAGCACGAACGCTGGTCCAACTGAGGCGCCAGGTGGAAATGGCATGGCAAGCCGTTCCACAGGACTACATCCAGCATCTCTACGATCGTCTCCATGGGAGAATAGCAGCCTGCATTGCTGCGAAAGGTGGATATACACTGTACTAGTGCCGACATTGTGCATGCTCTGTTGCCTGTGTCTATGTGCCTGTGGTTCTGTCAGTGTGATCATGTGATGTATCTGACCCCAGGAATGTGTCAATAAAGTTTCCCCTTCCTGGGACAATGAATTCACGGTGTTCTTATTTCAATTTCCAGGAGTGTATATATATATATATATATATATATATATATAGTGACTTTTGAACACTATTAAAGTAAATACATTGTTTGTTCTCTATCAAAATCTTTCATTTGCTAACTAAGCCTATCAGTAGTTAGTGCCTTCAGTAGTTAGAATCCTTTATTTAGCTGGAAGTAGTGGCGCTCGCTGTACTGCAGTAGTTCGAGTAACGAAGATTTTTGTGAGGTAAGTGATTCATGAAAGGAATAGGTTATTGTTAGTTATGGCCATTCTACTGTAGGGCTTATTGAAAGTCAGATTGCGTTGCACTAAAAATATTGTGTGTCAGTTTAGTGATGATCAGAATAAGTAAAGAGAGAAATGTCTGAGTACGTTCAGTTTTGCTCAGCTGTTTGAAAAGCAAATAACGCAAGGAGTTTACCGGCAGAGTCATTCATAATTTTTCTACATCTACACCTACATCTACATGACTACTGTGAAATTCACATTTAAGTGCTTGGCAGAGGGCTCGTCGAACCACAATCATACTATCTCTCTACCATTCCACTCCCGAACAGCGCACGGGAAAAACGAACACCTAAACCTTTCTGTTCGAGCTCTGATTTCTCTTATTTTATTTTGATGATCATTCCTACCTATGTAGGTTGGGCTCAACAAAATATTTTCGCATTCGGAAGAGAACGTTGCCCGCATCTCGTTGTCGTACGGTAGCGTTCTCGCTTCCCACGCCCGGGTTCCCGGGTTCGATTCCCGGCGGGGTCAGGGATTTTCTCTGCCTCGTGATGGCTGGGTGTTGTGTGCTGTCCTTAGGTTAGTTAGTTTTAAGTAGTTGTAAGTTCTAGGGTACTGATGACCATAGATGTTAAGTCCCATAGTGCTCAGAGCCATTTGAACCATTTTTTTTGATGAGAAAGTTGGTGAATGAAATTTCGTAAATAGATCTCGTTGTTGTTGTGGTCTTCAGTCCTGAGACTGGTTTGATGCAGCTCTACATGCTACTCTATTCTGTGCAAGCTTTTTCATCTCCCAGTACCTACTGCAACCTACATCCTTCTGAATCTGCTTAGTGTATTCATCTCTTGGTCTCCCCCCACGATTTTTACCCTCCACGCTGCCCTCCAATACTAAATTGGTGATCCCTTGATGCCTCAGAACATGTCCTACCAACCGATCCCTTCTTCTGGTCAAGTTGTGCCACAACCTTCTCTTCTCCCCAATCCTATTCAATACTTCCTCATTAGTTATGTGATCTACCCATCTAATCTTCAGCATTCTTCTGTAGCACCGCATTTCGAAAGCTTCTATTCTCTTCTTGTGTAAACTACTTACCGTCCATGTTTCACTTCCATACATGGCTACACTCCATACAAATACTTTCAGAAATGACTTCCTAACACTTAAATCTATACTCGATGCTAACAAATTTCTCTTCTTCAGAAACGCTTTCCTTGCCATTGCCAGTCTACATTTTATATCCTCTCTACGTCGACCATCATCAGTTATTTTGCTCCCCAAATAGCAAAACTCGTTTACTACTTTAAGTGTCTCATTTCCTAATCTAATACCCTCAACATCACCCGACTTAATTCGACTACATTCCATTATCCTCGTTTTGCTTTTGTTGATGTTCATCTTATATCCTCCCTTCAAGACACCATCCATTCCGTTCAACTGCTCTTCCAAGTCCTTTGCTGTCTCTGACAGAATTACAATGTCATCGGCGAACCTCAAGGTTTTTATTTCTTCTCCATGGATTTTAATACCTACTCCGAATTTTTCTTTTGTTTCCTTTACTGCTTGCTCAATATACAGATTGAATAACATCGGGGAGAGGCTACAACCCTGTCTTACTCCTTTCCCAACCACTGCTTCCCTTTCATGTCTCTCGACTCTTATAACTGCCATCTGGTTTTCAGTACAAATTGTAAATAGCCTTTCGCTCCCTGTATTTTACCCCTGCCACCTTTAGAATTTGAAAGAGAGTATTCCAGTCAACATTGTCAAAAGCTTTCTCTAAGTCTACAAATGCTAGAAGCGTAGGTTTGCCTTTCCTTAATCTTTCTTCTAAGATAAGTCGTAAGGTCAGTATTGCCTCACGTGTTCCAGTATTTCTACGGAATCCAAAGTGATCTTTCCCGAGGTCGGCTTCTACTAGTTTTTCCATTCGTCTGTAAAGAATTCGTGTTAGTATTTTGCAGCTGTGGCTTATTAAACTGATTGTTCGGTAATTTTCACATCTGTCAACACCTGCTTTCTTTGGGATTGGAATTATTATATTCTTCTTGAAGTGTGAGGGTATTTCGCCTGTTTCATACATCTTGCTCACCAGATGGTAGAGTTTTGTCAGGACTGTCTCTCCTAAGGCCTCAGTAGTTCCAATGGAATGTTGTCTAGTCCGGGGGCCTTGTTTCGGCTCAGGTCTTTCAGTGCTCTGTCAAACTCTTCATGCAGTATCGTATCTCCCATTGCATCTTCATCTACATCCTCTTCCATTTCCATAATATTATCCTCAAGTGCCTCGCCCTTGTATAGACCCTCTATATACTCCTTCCACCTTTCTGCTTTCCCTTCTTTGCTTAGAACTGGGTTTCCATCTGAGCTCTTGATGTTCATAGAAGTGGTTCTCTTATCTCCAAAGGCAGTATCTGTAGGCAGTATCTATCTTACCCCTAGTGAGATAAGCCTCTACATCCTTACATTTGTCCTCTAGCCATCCCTGCTTAGCCATTTTGCACTTCCTGTCGATCTCATTTTTGAGACGTTTGTATTCCTTTTTGCCTGCTTCACTTACTGCAATTTTATATTTTCTCCTTTCATCAATTAAATTCAATATTTCTTCTGTTACCCAAGGATTTCTACTAGCCCTCGTCTTTTTACCTACTTGATCCTCTGCTGCCTTCACTACTTCATCCCTCAAAGCTACCCATTCTTCTTCTACTGTATTTCTTTCCCCCATTCCTGTCAATTGTTCACTTATACTCTCACTGAAACTCTGTACAACCTCTGGTTCTTTCAGTTTATCCAGGTCCCATCTCCTTAAATTCCCACCTTTTTGCAGTTTCTAAAACGTCTTTGCTGTAATGACTTCCATCCCAATTCGCGTATCATATCTGCCACACTCTCTCCCCTACTACGTGATAATACGGAACGAGCTGCCCTTTTTTGCATCCTTTCGATGTCCTCCGTCAATCCCACCTGGTAAGGATCCCACACCGCGCAGCAATATTCTAACGGACCAGAATGGAAACCTAATAATGTCACCGCTGATTTCGAATCAGCTGCAGTTTCTGCGCTAAAAGTTGGGATCTCGTCGGTTCAAGTGCATGGCTGCCGTTTCCACATGAAGAAATCTCTCTGGAGGAAACTGCAAGGCTTGGGACTTACATGCGAATACAGAGAAAACGAAGAAATAAGGCGGCAAATTCGCATGTATGCTGCTCTGGCGTTCCTTCGACCTGAAGAGGTCTGTGATGGCTGGCTTGTGATACATTCACAAGCACCGTGTATCGCCAGAATTTCTCAGTTGTTCCAGTATTTTGTAGACAGATTGTCGGAAAACGACGAAAACCCGATCAGTCTTTGGAACTGCTACAGACGGCGCCATCGTACCACCAACGCTGTAGAAGGCTGGCACAACAAAATTAATAATCCTCTCGGAAAACCGAATCCTAAAATTAAAGACGTGATTGAATGTATGACGACAGAAACAGAGAAATCGGTATGTGCATTAATGAGGTCAGAATTGAGTACGGAAGGCTGTAAGATGGCTATGATTTCGCACCTTACAAGCACTCATCCACATACTTTGCCGTGATCTACAAACACAATTAGGTATCATGTGATAGGTTGTACATCATATATACGAATATATAAAGGGACTGACATTGTCACGTGCGCTTGTAAATAATTGTTAACGCTTATTGCATGAAAGGTGACGGAGTGTGTTTGTAATCAGAACGGCGTAATGAATGATTGCCTATACGAGTAGAGGTTGGAACGCCAGTGGAGATGAAACGGCAGGCAGAACTCAAGCTATGGGTGGAAGGCCCGTGCAGGTGTTGGGCCTGCTTAAACACAGGAAGTAGCTAGACGGACGTCGTGCACCTGAGCTCTGGAGCACAGTAGGGTGACGGCCGGCTGCTATTGCAGTAGGGCAGGAAGGATAACCGGATAATACTTCCAAACTCCGCAAATCTTGGACGCAGGTGAGAGGAAGGAAGAAGCTGAGAGGTGGCATGAACCCCCTCTCATACTTCTATCTTACGGTTTTCCTCTCTAATTGCATGCAGTGAAAAGTCGCTATTCCTTCACACGCGGACTTCCCACGCAGCGTCTGTCGTCACCCGGGTGGTCCGGTGACAGGCGGGCTCTGCTGATCTGGAAAGCGTTAAGCCGACGGGTTTGAGGAAGTCGAGTGAATGCTTTGCAGACGCCGACATTGTCAAAAGACACGCCCGGAGGAGTCTGAAGTAGCGGCTGGGCTAGAGGTTCCGTTACTTCGCAGAAACTTAGCGAAAACACTTTCTGACGGGCTACCAGCGAGGCGTGGGAATGACTTGTGTACCCAGGCAGTTGTGGCGGGAAAATTCCCGCGCTTTCTGCAAAATAGTAACAGTGATTGGCTTGCTCAGGGCATAGCTCCGTGACGTAGCAAAATCACCGCAGAAATTGGCGCCAAGAATTTCCATTGGTGGAATGGTAGTGCTCCGGCAATAGAGTGGAATTTTCCGCCGGTTTTCGAGTTGCTGATTGGAACATTTAACCACGGCCACTGTCGAAGGGGCGGGAATGTTGTGTGTTCGGTTTGTACGGGTGCTCTAGGTAGTCGTCTCTCGCCTTTCGGTCGAGGACGGCGAAGCAACCAGCCATCGCCTCCGGTACGCCAGATCGTGTTCTGGCAGTTAAGAAGACAGTTTGGTAATGTATGTCCGCAGCACCGCCAGATAGGGATTTTCCTAGGTGATAATAAGAGCTCAGCAGAGCGCGCCTGTTCGTCTTTTTCTAACTTTGTTCTGTGTTGAGTAGCAGCAATTAATGTTGGGTTAGCTGTGTGTCTCTCTTAAGATTTGAGTGGCAAGGAATTGGCTCCACATACCACTTCGTCTTAAACCTCACAATCTAGTTTAGGGACAACTTCACCTTCATAGCGTTTGTTTGAGTATCCAACTTGAGCCAATTTGATGTATTATAAACGTTTCATGTGTTTTTGTTTATTATTTTGTGTTTAGTCTTAATAAATCATATTGTTATCTTGGACAGAACTTTCATTCTGTTAATTGGTAGAGCAACCCCATCATTCCTCACTATGTTAATGAAACCTTCGTCTATTTAACTTATTTATCAAATTAAATTATTGCAGGTGCCAAACTCTCTTCTACTCCACTGGCAGGGTTGATTGGAGTCAGTTCGCGTTTTTTTTTTAATTCTTGTGCAACAGAAAAAGTTGGAGTTAGAATAGGGGGGCTTAGAGCATCATTTACATATGTAGATTCTAGAAGAATTGAGTGTTAAATACACTGCTAGCCCCGGCACCTCACAAAGCGGCACTTCGGAAACCACGGAGGCTGGGTTATTTCCTCGAAATTTTACTCAGAAGCGTACCATTGTGTAAGTATTTCCTTACAAACATTCTGTACTGGACGACAAAAGACTACAATATGGTTGGTCGGCGTTTGGAAGAATCTGTAGAGAAGGAGAATGTTCCGTGGTTTCGGGAATATGATTCGTTTCCGGAATTACGATGGTGGGGATCTGAGCCTTGCTGGGAAGACAGCGGTGGAGAGACGAGGTCTTCCGTTGTGAGCGTCCGTGCGTGGGCACTGTACTGTTGCGAACCTATACGATTCTGGACTTCACCTCCGGGCTGGAAGTCGTCGTTGAGTACGCAGCGTTCAGTAATTGAGAGCACTTCCTGTGCCTATACTTACATTGAGACGTTATCTGAACTCCGTCCTTGTGGCTGGGAGTTCGCGTTTCTCGTCTGTAGAACATAAAGAGGAGAATTATTAGAGTATATTAGTCAGAGGACCGCCTTCTGCCGTCCTAGTGTTTGAAAGGGTTTATCTGTGGCTGGAGTTCTTCCATCGCCGCAGACGAGTGCGAGAACCATCACATCGACGCCCCGGACGCTGTACATACGGTGATATCGCAAAGTGCTTCAGCTTATTAGGGCTACAAAAGCTAAACAGCTGTGATCACCTTAGTTTACTTCTACTGAGGCTCCACACCACCGTAGATGATCTTTGAAAGTAGTGTCTTCTAGCCGATAATCAAGTTCCTCCCACACTCGGCGCAGCATGTCCCCATCAATGAGTTCGAAAGCATCGTTGATGCGAGCTCGCAGTTCTGGCACGTTTCTTGGTAGCGGAGGTTTAAACACTGAATCTTTCACATAACCCCACAGAAAGAAATCGCATGGAGTTAAGTCGGGAGAGCGTGGAGGCCATGACATGAATTGCTGATCATGATCTCCACCACGAGCGATCCATCGGTTTTCCAATCTCCTGTTTAAGAAATGCAACATCATGATGGAAGTGCGGTGGAGCACCATCCTGTTGAAAGATGAAGTCGGCGCTGTCGGTCTCCAGTTGTGGCATGAGCCAATTTTCCAGCACGTCCAGATACACGTGTTCAACCGTTTCTTCGCTCACTGCAGGCCGACCCGTTGATTTCCCCTTACAGAGGCATCCAGAAGCTTTAAACTGCGCATACAATCGCCGAATGGAGTTAGCAGTTGGTGGATCTTTGTTGAACTTCGTCCTGAAGTGTCGTTGCACTGTTATGACTGACTGATGTGAGTGCATTTCAAGCACGACATACGCTCTCTCGGCTCCTGTCGCCATTTTGTCTCACTGCGCTCACGAGCGCTCTGGCGGCAGAAACCTGAAGTGCGGCTTCAGCCGAACAAAACTTTATGAGTTTTTCTACGTATCTGTAGTGTGTCGTGACCATATGTCAATGAATGGAGCTACAGTGAATTTATGAAATCGCTTCAATCATTAGTAATAGCCCTGTATATAAGCAGTAACAACGTTTATCATTTAGCAGTATTAGTTGCCTTAATCATTCGTTTATGTTTAGGTTGTAATTTAAACGTTAAAGTCCATTAAGAGATCGTAAGATCTGCTCCAGGGAGTAGTCAGATAGGGCCAAATCTTCATTTCAGCGTTTATTATTTTCCGTTGCGCACATTAATTTTTACACCCGCCTAGAGTAGCATCTTGGAAGGCAAACGAAAGAAAGCAACTGCTACGAAACTTGAAAGACTGGAAAAGTAGTAGAGAAGTATGAAGAGGATGGTGCATCAGGGCTTGTTTGAAAGCAATTTCTTATGTCCAGCCGGCCTGGGTGGCCGAGCGGTTCGAGGCGCTACAGTCCGGAAACGCGCGACCGCTACGGTCGCAGGTTCGAATCCTGCCTCGGGCATGGATGTGTGTGATGTCCTTAGGTTAGTTAGCTTTAAGTAGTTCTAAGTTCTAGGGGACTGGTTACCACAGCAGTTAAGTCCCATAGTGCTCAGAGCTATTTGACCCATTTCTTATGAATTTGAATGAAGCCATATGTTAGTATTACACGATATATATGGAAAGAATGTACAAAATTCAAATACTCATAGTAACTTACAAATTTAAAAATAAAATATAAAATTAAAAAAAATTAAATAAAAAAATACAAAAAATCTTTTAAACTCGCCTAAATGACAGTTTGTTCTTACCATTTAGCCAGTCCAAAGTCTTGATAAAGTGCGATGGGAGTCTGTTTATTACGAAAAACTCGTAGACACAACTTTATAATTTTCTATGGAAATGAGCGTTTGGCGTCATTGGCCGGGAGTCCCCTTACGGGGCAGGTCCGGCCGCCTAGGTGCAGGTCTTATTACATTCGACGTCACACTGGGCGAACTGCGCTCCGGATGGGGATGAAACGATGATGAAGACAGCACAACACCCAGTCCCTGAGCGGAGAAAATCCCCGACCCAGCCGGGAATCGAATCCGGGCGCGTAGGGCGGCAGTCCGTCACGCTGACCACTCAGCTATCGCGGCGGACATCACTTCCTATAAGAAATGACGTTTCATGTTTGGAGTACCACGATTGACTGTTTGATATTATTTTTATTTTCTCTCTGACGCAATCACAAAATTTTCACATGTGGCCTCTATCGGCCAACGTCGTCCATCTCCAGGAACAATGTAAAATATATACAGGGTTATTACAATTGATTGAAGCTATTTCACAGCTCTACAATAACTTTAGCATTTGAGATATTTTCAAAATGCTTTGCACACACATACAAAAACTCAAAAAGTTTTTTTAGGCATTCACAAACGTTCGATATGTGCCCCTTTAGTGATTCGGCAGACATCAAGCTGATAATCAAGTTCCTCCCACACTCGGCGCAGCATGTCACCATCAATGAGTTCGAAAGCATCGTTGATGCGAGCTCGCAGTTCTGGCACGTTTCTTGGTAGAGGAGGTTTAAACACTGAATCTTTCACATAACCAAAAAATGGTTCAAATGGTTCTGAGAACTATGGGACTTAACATCTGTGGTCATCAGTCCCCTAGAACTTAGAACTACTTAAACCTAACTAACCTAAGGACATCACACACATCCATGCCCGAGGCAGGATTCGAACCTGCGACCGTAGCAGTCGCGCGGTTCCGGACTGAGCGCCTGAACTTCACATAACCCCACAGAAAGAAATCGCATGGGGTTAAGTCGGGAGAGCGTGGAGGCAATGATATGAATTGCTGATCATGATCTCCACCACGACCGATCCATCGGTTTTCCGGTATCCTGTTTAAAAAATGCCGAACATCATGATGGAAGTGCGGTGGGGCACCATCCTGTTGAAAGATGAAGTCGGCGCTGTAGGTCTCCAGTTGTGGCATGAGCCAATTTTCCGCGGGCTACGCGTGAAACTTGCCCGCACGCGTTCAACCGTTTCTTCGCTCACTGTAGGCCGACCCGTTGATTTCCTCTTACAGAGGCATCAAGAAGCTTTAAACTGCGCATACCATCGCCGAATGGAGTTAGCAGTTGGTGGATCTTTGTTGAACTTTGTCCTGAAGTGTCATTGCACTGTTAGGACTGACTGATGTGAGTGCATTTCAAGCACGACATACGCTTCCTCGGCTCCTGTCGCCATTTTGTGTCACTGCGCTCTCGAGCGCTCTGACGGCAGAATCCTGAAGTGCGGCTTCAGCCGAACAAAACCTTATGAGTTTTTTTACGTATGTGTAGTGTATCGTGACCATATATCAATGAATGGAGCTACAGTGAATTTATGAAATCGCTTCAATCATTTGTAATAGCCCTGTATTTAAAATTACAAACACATAATTTAAAAATCGTATCTGTTCTACTTGTCAAAACAAACTTTAAAATAAACATTAAATTAAGTATGGCTCATAACTACGGATGGTATATCATGTATATGTAATGTAAAGTACATAATATGCGTTGTCACATAATGTGCGAAGATGAAGGCTGCGCATATGTAGCGCTAAGTGCGACGTGAGACGCCGTGTGCAGCTAATTTCACCTAAATTCGTGTCTAACCCTGGACTTTTAGTCAGTTCGACAACGCGTCTTCGATACAATACATGTACCATATGTTGATCCACGGCTGTGGGCCATATTTTATGTTACGTTTATTTTAAAGTATTCTTTGTGAAGTAGAAGTGGTTATATCTTTAAATTCTGTTTCTGTAAATTGATTTTATTTTTGTTTTCAGCTGTAGTCTCTGAAGTTGTAGCACTAAGTAAAAACCATCCAACAAAATGATCACTTCTCATAATAAGCAATGTGCCACTACGAATCTTATTCGATCATCATTAGTCCCCCTCAGCTGTACATCAAGTAAAAGTCTGTTTACACGGACTGTAAAAATCGGCTGTTGCTGACAATATAGGCCGATAGTGTTGTCTGACAATATCACTGCCACACGAATTACAACCAAATGTACGGCAACATGGCCAGCCACTTGTGTCCTGCAATGTTTGCGGCAAACCGTTTCCGGGCCAAATGTATCTACATGAGCCACGCTATGGCCGCGTAATGAACAAAAGCAGGATAGTGGATGTGACTGGAGCTCTCCTACATTTGCATTCTACAGGGAAAAAAAAATTAGCAAGCACATTAGAAATAAGGCATCGTGGAAGCGTCCTTTTTTAAAGCAAGCGAACTGCTTCCGAACCTTTAGCTTGTTAACTGATACTGGGAAATACCTTTTCCAGACTGCTGAAATCCGATTTCGAATATATCGTTTAAAAGTAATTCGCCCGAGTACTAGTAAAACCAGCACCACTGTGATCTACTATATACGAGTTGCAATCGTTCAGTTTTCATCTAGTGGGGGTTGATACAGAGATCTGATATTCCTCTTTCAAAAGCTGAGAAAAATACATTTTTAAAAGTTTACACCAGAAATGCTAGTTATTTAGTGTTGGTTGCGAAGTTTCGGTCTTTTCCTATTTTCAGATGCCACCTGTTACAGAGAATAAAATTTGTAGTGAGTCGGTGGGTGGAATGTGAATAATAAATATAGCCTATCAGTTATAGTATGGTTCATATGGTAGCTACTTATGTATTTTGTATTTAGGATGTGTTTGGTGTGAACAGTTCTACTTAAGTCACGACACTTACATGTATCTGAGATCTGCTTTAAAATTTGTCACAATTGTAGCTACTGCATCTTACTGTATTATGTTAACAAATGTGCATAATATAAATTTCCCTCAATTGTTGTGCCTTCATTGCACAGCATGATGTGATTCACGTGACAACGATATTTTATATACAGTGGAGAAGTTCCTCAATGAATTACACTATGGGTCACGATGGCCTATTTATGGTAAATATTATCACAATTTTGACAGATGTTGATGCAACGAATTTTATTATGTCTTATATAATCTTTGATGTGTTCAGTTTACTTCGCGATTGTATTAAGATCAATGACTATATGCAGTATAACACAGTATTCCTTCACATCATACAGCACTATTTGAAACCAAACACATTAACTTGTATTTCAGTGAAATCTACATACGACAGTATTCTGCTGTTATAATTCTCACAGTATAGATTGCGATTTGTATGCTGATTGAAGGTTTCTATGAATCGTTTGTAGTTGCGTATTTGATGATTAACGCAGGGTGAAGTGCTTTTCATGTGCTGATTAAGGTGGTATGGAAATTTTCTATGATTTTTCTGCTGCGCGACTCTGTTGATTTAACGTTTGTTCTGGGAGCTTAGTCGTGTGAATCTAGATTTGTACAGGCGTTTCTTCTAGCATGTCCATCAATTGGCCTTTGAAGACATCAGTAAAGAGTGATATTTCTCACGATATTTACAATGTAGTGTGTATTATTCTCTGACGTGCGTGCTGAAAATTGAAAGGTTACTTTCGCTTCTGTGTATGTATCCTATATACCTCTCGTTTTAAGGGGACCGGGAGTTCAACGGGCTGCATATCTACGCTTCGCTTTCATCGCGTGTTATTCTTGATCTACAATGCAAAGGAAGTTGCGGTTTTGTACCAACACTGAATGACATTAACTAAAGCTGTACAAGGAAAGCTATATAATCACCTGTTGTAGGTTAAGAAATACGACATTCTGTATAATAGACGGTTCACTTCGGAGGAATTTGGTGAACATAGCTCAAATCATTGTGAAGATATATGTACCTAATGTCCTGAAAATGAAGTTTCGAGAAAATAAGAAAAGATAGTTCTCAGTGTTTTTGACTCATCACATGCCTCCTTCAGAACATTCCAGTAGCAGTATTCTTGCTGGCCAGCTGCTTCTTCATCCTCTGCAGACTTTTTCAGGAACCTTTTCCTTACTCTGGATCGTTAGTGCTGACTTTCGCAACCCTTTCAGCTTCAACTACTTGCTGACAGTCTTTGGAATTCAACACAGCTACCATATTATTTCCTGGTTAGATGCCTAATTTGTCCATTAGTTTTGTCTTGCTAATTACACCATCACTGAAACAGATGACACCATCCATTACTTAACACTGTCAATCGAACAAACACTATTTTTGCTTCTCTTTGCCACATGCAGCTGTTGAAACTCTCATTAGGGTTTGGTGTATGCCATGTAGACATCTGCTAAGTAATTTTGTATCTGCAAGGTCCCTGTATGTTGGCTTTTTTGTTTCAATGACTGTGGCAGGCAAGATATGTTTAGGATGATATTCCTTGTCTGTCGCATGAGCGTGGATGGTTCGCAGACATTTATTCAAAGAGCGTTTAAGACCAAATCAAGAATTCAAAAGTAGAGAAAAATACATTTTTTGAAACGGTAGAAATTTGTCTTTCAGTTGGTGACAAAAATACGTTTTCGAAAATTTCAGTCATTTCACGTCCAGGTCCCCTATACGTCCGTCTGTCCAACTTAGGCTTTATTACATTCGTTGCATTCATTTCTTTAACTGCCAGAATAGTTATATCGTCATGTTTTGGCTACTTTATAAATGATGTTGGTGTCGAGTGTGTTTCTGTCAAAATTGTGATAATGAATGCAATAAATGGGCCAGCGTAATCCAATGAGACCAAATTCTCCACTCTGTATGAAATATACGTCACCTGGATCACATCATGCTCGGTAGTGAAGGTACCACAATTAAATATATATCTTACCCATACATTAACATAATACGGTACAGTAAGGTGTAAATACAATTGTGTCATCTTCGAACGCAGGTCTGAGATACATTCAGGTGTGGTGACATAAATAGAACTGTCCACATCAAACACATCCCAAATATAAAATACATAAATAGTTACCATATGAGCCATATCATTTATGATACCTTTATTATCTACAATCATCGCATGGGCGAAGTCTGATACTCGTCAACCAACACTAAATAATTAATTAGCAACTTTGTTGCACAAATTTAGAAATATGCCGGCCGCGGTGGTCTAGCGGTTCTGGCGCTGCAGTCCGGAACCGCGGGACTGCTACGGTCGCAGGTTCGAATCCTGCCTCGGACATGGGTGTGTGTAATGTCCTTAGGTTAGTTAGGTTTAAGTAGTTCTAAGATCTAGGGGACTTATGACCTAAGATGTTGAGTCCCATAGTGCTCAGAGCCATTTGAACCATTTTTTTTTAGAAATATATTTTATTCCACATTTTTGAGCTGTCAGACGCGACGGACTTTTCTTCGTATCTTTAAAGTTCATTTCTCATCGATATGCTTCTTGGAACAAAGCATTTGCAGTGCTTTAGTGGAAAGGCTCAAAGAATTTATTTAAGTTGTAGACCAGAGGTATACGGTGTGCAAAGTAATGTATACAACCATCGAAATAAAATAATAACAACTGGCAAATTGATGATCATTTAAAACGGGTGATGAAGCTTCAAAAACGCTCAGTCATTTCAATAACCGATGTAGAATAAAATTTCTGTTCCGTTCTGCATATCTTCCAAAACTATAGCAGTGGGAACGTCTTTTTTCAGAATTCGCTCTTTGTAAACATTACTTTCTGTTTCTTTCGCTCTAGTTGTAGATGTATTTGTTACGTTCATGGTTGTTTCGTTTGCCCAATTTTACATACGTGTAGCTGCTCTTGTATTCTTAGAGCAATGGATCTAGTAATTCGTTAGGCGAACCTATACTCCAAGAACGAAATAATGATGTTTCACATGACTTGACACAGCAGCACTGTCGGCCGATGAAGAACTATCAAGGCTGAGAGTGAAAGGCAAACACATACAGACAAGAACTGAGACGAATATGGCCTGGGCGTTGACGCGTTGAAGCAATGTTTCTGGCAACACTATTCCGTCCACAAATTGCCGAAAAATAAGGCCTTCGGTCTTCCTATCTCCCGAGCGGCGATTCTACATGCGGGTCGGAGAACGAACGGAGAGATTAGAGGATCTTTCTTCGACCTCCTCTGAGTGCGAATTTCATTGGGTGCGAATTTCAGGACACCCTGAAAGCCATGTTGTTAAGGCGAAGCTATCTTTTCTCCTACACGGGAACGAAAGTGTGACAGCAAGAGGGATACGGGAAAAATCAGCAAGGAAGCACTGGAAACTATTTCGAAGAAATATAAAGATACTGTGGTTACACCATATAAACTGGAATTATCTGACGTTAAAACGGATGTTCTACTGGAAGAGCTATCTGGAATAATGCAGCAGCTACGTGTAGACAACTATTACCTTCTGGATTTAGACATAACGCGAGACTTCGCCCGAATTTTTAACAAAATGGAGATGTGCGACCACTTAATATCAACCCAGGACGCCTGCATGGAAGGAGATCACCAGAAAAACGGTAATGTGACTGTGGACAACGATAAGACAGTTGGAATAGACTGTCCAATGTGGTTAAGCTCCAATTGTAAAGACATATAACAAAATTATATGTCAGGTCACAAGTCCAGGAGTGAACAAAGATTTTGGTAACCACATTATATATTTTATAAAGTGTCCAGATATGCGACTATGAGAAACCTTTAGCTCTTCTTTGGCTAAGCAGCATGGCATTACTAAATTGGAGGCTACAGTATACAACTACAGAATGGATCGTTTATTTGACCCTGTGTACGAGTATTTACAATGTGTTCTACTTTACTCCGTGCCACTTGCTTCCATGTGGCGTCAATTAACGGATAAAGTGCAGAATAACTGTTGTGTTGTGTTTAATAACGTTCTGCAGTTTGTGTACTGTGGTAATAAGAATGCCCGAAAATAGACAGGTGTAGAAGTAAGTCTTCCAAATACTCCAGACACTCCAGAAAACCTTATGAGCTGTGTTCTGTCTGAAAACAGTTTTCATTATCTAGTTATAAACAACGTAAAGATTCTTAACTCTGACTTAAATAAAGACAATATAAGTATTATACAGAAGTGTTGTGTTAAAGCAGGAGAAACTTTTTCTTCTCAGTCTAGAAGAATGTTCTCCACAATACCATCCGATATAGATATTCCAGAACTGGAATTGATTGACACGAGCAACGTTATTCCACAAGTCCCAAGAAGAAGAGTAAATGTATCACACAGAATTAAACCAATTCCCATTAAACAAATTACACCTTTAAGTACAGTTAATGTGTTATGTGCAAGAAAAAGGAAATTGGAAATGGAAGACATCGAAGTAAAGAAAAGAAAACTAGAGCGTACAGAGAATAGAACGGCTATAAAGGACGAATATAAGCTGCAAATGAAAAAGGGAGAAGCTATTGTGGATGTGCAGGCCAGGTTTACATATGGCTTTAAACACAGTGAAATCTGGCTACGACTGGGGAATGCAAGATAATAGCATTTACTGTAAAGAGCAGTGGGAAGTGGCCATATATTGGAGTACTGGCCGAAAACGACGGACTGGAGGATGTTTACTATGTTAAAGGACACACACAAAATCTGTTAATAAACTCCATTCCTCCTTGGATCTGCTTAAAAAAGAGAGATACACTATATTGAAATATGGTGGCCTTGATGTCATACACTTACCAACAGAAGAACTGTTTGCTGAGCTTAAAACCGAAGGAATAACAACCTTTAATGGCAATTCGTTTGCAAAAATTGTAAATTTAAAGTTTTATACCGAAATTCCACAAGAATGTGCTGCAGAAGTGGCAGCCAAGACCCAGGAGGATGTGGAATGTAACTTCAACACTGTCATGCAGGAAATAGGAGGAAAAATTAAAATCCCCATATACTCTTGTCTAGAAGAACTGCTGGAAGGAACAGAACTGATTGTTAAAGCCATAAAAGAGTTAGTTTACAGGAAAAAAATTAGATATGTACTAGACTTCGAAAACATACCATCTCTGTATTTGTCAAATTACTGGCTGGAGAAAGAAATAGATAATTCAGACGTGGTTTTGAGTTATAAATTAAAAATTAAATTGGGCATTACTAAAACTACTCCTAACAAAAATAATGAAAGATTTATTTTCTGTACGTAAACATAAATGCAAAACTTATTAAAGATCTGGTACTAGAATATTTGCTTGACTTATTCGCTAATCTACGAATAATCCTAAGACATTTCCTATATACAGTGGTCTATGGGCATGTATTTCAGTTCTGGAAAGTGGGTAGTCAGCTGAACTTGAAAAGTAGATGAAACTAGGTAGTTGAAAGTGTAGTGACCACCTTTCTGTGTCTATATGAGGAAGCTAAACTCGCTTTCTTTTTTTTTTCCTTCAAGCATGCTTGGTGCAGCTGTTTGAGGGAAATAACACATCTGTGGGGGGAGGAAGTAAAAAGATATGAGAGAAGCATCCTTTGCTGGCAAGTGGCTGGAATATTGGATGCAGCTGCTAGCTTTAGAAAAACACTCTTCGTCCATTCTGAAGGAAACAGATACTTTGATATTTATGACGTCAGCTGCACCCTTCGAAAGACATGTCGCTGTTTTCCTTAAGACAGAGCTGTGGGGTGAGAACGCTAACCTCGCTTTCTTTTTCTTCTTCTAGCAGGCTTGGTGCAGGCAGTTGCCGTGGGAGACAAAAAGTTCTGTGAAACAAGTAGAAGCCCCTTTCTCAAAACATCCGGTGTTTGCCGGCAAGTGGATGGAGAATTGTACAAATCCGCTATCTTTAGAAATACATCCTTTGTTCATTCTGAGACTTACTGATAGTATGGCACACCTAATGCCAGCTGCATCCCTCAAAATGTATGTTGCTGTTTTCTTTAGGAACCAGCTGTGGGGGAACACGCTAACCTTCGAAAGCAAATGAGGCACACGGTTCCAAAACCCGCCTTATCCATTTTTTATGAAAATTGAGTTATTGTCTTATCTCTATAGCTCATGTTGTTTGGCATCTTTTCCAAGAAAACTGTTCCTAAACCCTCTTTTTCTCCATGTAAATATAGCATAAATTCACGTGACGTTTACCCACCTTATCCTAAGATGGTGCTTCCAAAACCCTCCTTATCCAAAAACGTGGTACGGCAACTGGAATGTATCTCAAATAACAATTTATGAAGTAAAGATTAGTACAATATTTACGAGGTCCCGAGTTCACTGTGTATTCTTTGAAACAGTCGGCAATACTGTTGCCGATTATTTCGTGCCAGTTTCTCACATGTATGTGTTTGTAAGACATACCAGTGGCGTTTCGAGTTTCAGTAAAAAAGTGTACCTTATTTTCTGTAGTAATGGAAAACGGAAGTGCCTTGGAGATCAGTCATATACATAGCAGGAAGAAAATAAGAGATTCTTCAAGATGGAAAAAGAATACAGCTAAACGGAACAGGTAAACATGCTTACCTATATTTTGCTTCAACATAGGATTTTGTGTATCTCAGTCTTTCCTTATAAAATTTATTGAAGTTGGTTAGATTTATTTTGCAAACCACAGCACCACCTTTCTCTTAATCCTTCGTTTTAGGTATATTTCAAAACGCCTGCCTGCAATGCCCACTTGCAAACACGCGAAAACTGTCTTCAAGTGCAATGAACTTAAAATGCAGGGTGTAAGGTGATTTCATCAAGTGTATTATGAACCATGAAGCATCGACCTTGCCGTTGGTGGGGAAGCTTGCGTGCCTCAGCGATACAGATGGCCGCACCGTAGGTGCAACCACAACGGGGGGTTATCTGTTGGGAAGCCAGACAAACGTGTGGTTCCTGAAGAGGGGCAGCAGCCTTTTCAGTAGTTGCAGGGGCAACAGTCTGGATGATTGACTGATCTGGCCTTGCAACACTAACCAAAACGGCCTTGCTGTGCTGGTACTGCGAACGGCTGAAAGCAAGGGGAAACTACAGCCGTAATTTTTCCCGAGGGCATGCAGCTTTACAGTATGGTTAAATGATGATGACGTCCTCTTGGGTAAAATATTCCGGAGGTAAAATAGTCCCCCATTCGGATCTTCAGGTGGGGACTACTCAGGAGGACGTCGTTATCAGGAGAAAGAAAACTGGCGTTCTACGGATCGGAGCGTGGAATGTCAGATCCCTTAATCGGGCAGGTTGTAAGTAGGCTGTTTATGTTTTCTTATTGGCAACGTTACGTAGCGCTCTGTATGAAAAATCACTGGCTGTGCTGTGCGCAGTCTGTGGGTAGTTTGCATTGTTGTCTGCCATTGTAGTGTTGGGCAGCTGGATGTGAACAGCGCGCAGCGTTGCGCAGTTGGAGGTGAGCCGCCAGCAGTGGTGGATGTGGGGAGAGAGATGGCGGAGTTTTGAAATTTGTAATACTGGATGGCATGAACTGCTATATATATTATGATTATTAAGATAAATACATTGTTTGTTCTCTATTAAAATCTATCATTTGCTAACTATCCCTATCAGTAGTTAGTGCCTTCCGTAGTTTGAATCTTTTATTTAGCTGGCAGTAGTGGCGCTCGCTGTATTGCAGTAGTTCGAGTAACCAAGATGTTTGTGAGGTAAGCGATTTGTGAAACGTATAGGTTAATGTTAGTCAGGGCCATTTTTTTTGTAGGGATTTTTGAAAGTCAGATTGCGTTACGCTAAAAAAAATATTGTGTGTCAGTTTAAGCTCAGTCCTGTACAATTTTTCAAAGGGGACGTTTCATATGTCGACCCTTAGCCGAGGATACCTCACTGGAATCTTCTGATTTTTTCTTGTAGTTTGTCTTATTAGTGTAGGTTTTGTTTATAGCTAGCGCGTAATTATAGAGAGAATTTCCTTTGTAGTTGTAGTTTTTCATTGTTGTACACAGTTGTGGCATGCATTTAGATTTCCACCAAGTATTTCGCAGCTGCGCCTGCAATTAACTAGATATTATTTTCAGTTCTATGTTAATGTGTTCTCTTATTTTTGGTCTTCAAATTGTGTTTTTCTGTGTTGTCGTGTGAAATATTGTGACAATAATGGCGTGTGAAAAACGTAATACTAGGCTCCAAAGTAAACTGAGAATTAACAGTGAAGACGAAAGCAGTGTGTTAACGCCACCATGTAATCAATTAACAAATATTCAAAGTAGTAATTTGGTAACTGTGCATAGGAAAATGGAACGGGCCTCAAATAATGGTGTAGGCAGTGAAACAATTAGTGAACAGGGAAGCATTATCGATCGATCGGTCGGCAACAGCTCGCCTCAGGATTCCGAAATGACAGGACACAATCTGGCAAATAGTGTAGATTCAGGTTTTGCGTCCTCACCCTTTTCTCAAATAAGTCAAGACACATTTTCTGCTTTTCAAACTGCGAATATTGCCGGTTCAAATGCATTGCCGAATAGCACTGAGGAACATGTTTCAGACACCAGTGCATTGTTATTACAATTAATGCAACAAATGGGACAAAATCTTCAAAAGTTAGACACGATGGAACAGAATCAGAGACAAACACAGCATAAGCTTCAACAGTTAGACACAGTGGAACAAAATCTTAAAAAGTTAGACACTTAAAGTAGTAAAGGAGTTTTGCTATTTGGGGAGCAAAATAACTGATGATCGTCGAAGTAGAGAGGATATAAAATGTAGACTAGCAATGGCAAGGAAAGCGTGTCTGAAGAAGAGAAATTTGTTAACATCGAGTATAGATTTAAGTGTCAGGAAGTAGTTTCTGAAAGTATTTGTATGGAGTGTAGCCATGCATGGAAGTGAAACATGGACGACAAATAGTTTGGATAAGAAGAGAATAGAAGCTTTCGAAATGTGGTGCTACAGAAGAATGCTGAAGATTAGATGGGTAGGTCACATAACTAATGATGAAGTATGAAACTTCCTGGCAGATTAAAACTGTGTGCCTGACCGAGACTCGAACTAATGATGAAGTATTGAATAGAATTGGAGAGAGGAGGAGTATGTGGCACAACTTGACAAAAAGAAGGGACCGGTTAGTAGGACATGTTCTGAGGCACCAAGAGATCACAAATTTAGCATTGGAGGGGAGCGTGGAGGGTAAAAATCGTAGAGGGAGACCAAGAGATGAATACACTAAGCAGATTCAGAAGGATGTAGGTTGCAGTAAGTACTGGGAGATGAAGAAGCTTGCACAGGATAGAGTAGCATGGAGAGCTGCATCAAACCAGTCTCAGGACTGAAGACAACAACAAAAAACATTATGAACTTCGTGACAAGGTTAGACAAGATGCATTTATTCTGAGATACGCAACTCAGGAAGCGCCTAAAAGAGGGAGAGAGCTGTGAAGCCAAACAGTTCGAGGAAATGCATGTCTGTCAAGTATTTCATCAGAGTAAAGGCAAGCAGTGGACACACAATGGCGCAGAAATGTCAGAAGACCTTCTTATCAATACTGGGCGTAGGCAAGGAGAGAGTGAAAGGAGAGTGTAAGAAATCATACACCACAGGTCTGTCACTAAAGGAGAATAGAGGAGGTGACACGAGATCTCCCAAGTATCTCAAAATGCGAAAAGAGGTTAAAGTCTTCATTGAAAAACTACAGCCTGTCGATTGTCATTACTGTATACCCAAATCTACGAGATTGCACTTGCCCACGGAACTAAGTATTCGCAAATTATGGCGAAGGTATGTTTCTGAAGCCCTCCCGGAAATGAAAGTAAAGTACGATTATGTCAGAATTTGTGACTGATTATAACATTAGTTTCAAGACATCAGCTACTCATGTATGTTCTGAATCTCAGTTCCTCGCCCTGCAAATGGAGTCAGACCACCTATCACCGAAAGCAAAGTTATCTTAAATTACACAATTTCATGTGCATAAGCTCAAAGCGGCTACATTTAAAGCCCTGTTACAGAAAGAATAGTCAGCGATGATCAAATTTTCTTTCGACTGTCAGAAGAATATGGTCTTGCCCAAACTACCAGATCAAGTGGTATATTATTCTAGGCAGTTATATTCATGTTGTTGTTGTTGTTGTCTTCAGTCCTGAGACTGGTTTGATGCAGATCTCCATGCTACTCTATCCTGTGCAAGCTTCTTCATCTCCCAGTACCTACTGCAACCTACATCCTTCTGAATCTGCTTAGTGTATTCATCTCTTGGTCTCCCCCTACGATTTTTACCCTCCAAGCTGCCTTCCAATACTAAATTGGTGATCCCTTGATGCCTCAGAACATGTCCTACCAACCGATCCCTTCTTCTGGTCAAGTTGTGCCACAAACTTCTCTTCTCCCCAATCCTATTCAATACTATATTCATATAACCTTACAATCTGCAGAGGTGGATCAAAATATCGTCAGAACAAAGAAACGGTTACGAATTATAATTGGCTCGAATATGAACGCCCCAAAGAGTGCAATGAAATTGTTTCCGCTTTACACTACCACCTGAGCCATTCTAACCTATGGGAGGTTACAACTGTTGAACTGTGTGCAGACGGATGCCCTGGTCAAAATAAGAATTCTGCAATGGTTGGAATGCTGTGTTATTGGTTGCAGCTTGAATCTCCCAGTAACATTCAGGAAGCACATCTAACGTTTTCTGTTGTTGGACATTCTTCCCTGCCTCCAGACCATGGATTTGGAAGAACAGAGAAGAAGGTGCGGCGAAGAAATGTCATTGTTGATCCTGAAGAATATATTGAACTGTTTGAGGAAGAAGGTACTAATTTAAATGGTTCAAATGGCTCTAAGCACTATGGGACTTAACATCTGAGGCCGTCAGTCCCCTAGACTTAGAACTACTTAAACCTAACTAACCTAAAGACATCACACACGGCCATGCCCGAGGCAGGATTCGAACCTGTGATCGTAGCAGCAGCGCGGTTCCGGACTGAAGTACTGTTCTAAGGCTGAAGTGATTTCCCCATAAAAAGCTGGAAACATGGTGTACCTCCAATAAATAAAGCTCCAAGTGGATAGAATTTCCTACTTCACCAGTGTAAAAGAATTATATATTAATTTTAATTTCATTCTAACGAGCTGCATGGTCACCTATGGTATCTGTTCTTTCGGACATGTCCGAAAGAACAAGTACCATCTTAGTATATACACTACTGGAAATTGAAATAAGAACACCGTGAATTCATTGTCCCAGGAAGGGGAAACTTTATTGACACATTCCTGGGGTCAGATACATCACATGATCACACTGACAGAACCACAGGCACATAGACACAGGCAACAGAGCATGCACAATGTCGGCACTAGTACAGTGTATATCCACCTTTCGCAGCAATGCAGGCTGCTATTCTCCCATGGAGACGATCGTAGAGATGCTGGATGTAGTCCTGTGGAACGGCTTGCCACGCCATTTCCACCTGGCGCCTCAGTTGGACCAGCGTTCGTGCTGGACGTGCAGACCGCGTGAGACGACGCTTCATCCAGTCCCAAACATGCTCAATGGGGGACAGATCCGGAGATCTTGCTGGCCAGGGTAGTTGACTTACACCTTCTAAAGCACGTTGGGTGGCACGGGATACATGCGGACATGCATTGTCCTGTTGGAACAGCAAGTTCCCTTGCCAGTCTAGGAATGGTAGAACGATGGGTTCGATGACGGTTTGGATGTACCGTGCACTATTCAGTGTCCCCTCGACGATCACCAGTGGTGTACGGCCAGTGTAGGAGATCGCTCCCCACACCATGATGCCGGGTGTTGGCCCTGTGTGCCTCGGTCGTATGCAGTCCTGATTGTGGCGCTCACCTGCACGGCGCCAAACACGCATACGACCATCATTGGCACCAAGGCAGAAGCGACTCTCATCGCTGAAGACGACACGTCTCCATTCGTCCCTCCATTCACGCCTGTCGCGACACCACTGGAGGCGGGCTGCACGATGTTGGGGCGTGAGCGGAAGACGGCCTAACGGTGTGCGGGACCGTAGCCCAGCTTCATGGAGACGGTTGCGAATGGTCCTCGCCGATACCCCAGGAGCAACAGTGTCCCTAATTTGCTGGGAAGTGGTGGTGCGGTCCCCTACGGCACTGCGTAGGATGCTACGGTCTTGGCGTGCATCCGTGCGTCGCTGCGGTCCGGTCCCAGGTCGACGGGCACGTGCACCTTCCGCCGACCACTGGCGACAACATCGATGTACTGTGGAGACCCCACGCCCCACGTGTTGAGCAATTCGGCGGTACGTCCACCCGGCCTCCCGCATGCCCACTATACGCCCTCGCTCAAAGTCCGTCAACTGCACATACGGTTCACGTCCACGCTGTCGCGGCATGCTACCAGTGTTAAAGACTGCGATGGAGCTCCGTATGCCACGGCAAACTGGCTGACACTGACGGCGGCGGTGCACAAATGCTGCGCAGCTAGCGCCATTCGACGGCCAACACCGCGGTTCCTGGTGTGTCCGCTGTGCCGTGCGTGTGATCATTGCTTGTACAGCCCTCTCGCAGTGTCCGGAGCAAGTATGGTGGGTCTGACACACCGGTGTCAATGTGTTCTTTTTACATTTCCAGGAGTGTATATATAGTTAAGTCTCACCGGCCACTTGACCATCTTCTTCTTCTGTGCGAATGCACAAACAGTGCCCGAACTCTTACGGGAATCGGCAACGCGCCGCGAGTAATGAGTATGATGGGCGGGGGCACTACGAATGTAGTGCGGAACAATACGTTGAGCATGTGGGTTTCGCGGGATGCGTGCCAGAGATAAATCCCTGCAGTCGCGTTATCTCTGTGTCCTCGGTAGCTCAGATGGATAGAGCGCCTGCCATGTAAGCAGGAGATCCCGGGTTCGAGTCCCGATCCGGGCACACGTTTTCATCTGTCCCCGTTGACGTATGTCAACGCCTGTAAGCAGCTAAGGGTGTTCATTTCATTGTAATTTAAAAGAATTATCTCCAAGAAAGGCAAGTCTACAGTTTGGTTAGAGGTGAGCCCAATTATAGATGTGACGTTGTGTTTTCCATTCTTTCTTGAGGAAACATCAGAAAATTGACAATATTGCCTTAAGTACTCTACTGAAAGGTATGCCACTAAAACCAGAAAAATTAAAGGATGCCGGTAAACTGCTCTCGGAACGGTTTGGCGGAGCGTGACAAAGTAATGAGGACCTCATCTTGTAGTATTACAGCCTGGTGAAAAAGGAACATGCAAAGAATGAAGATTTCGCTGAACAACTAGACCAAGTGGAAAATGAATGTGGTGATGAAGAAGACACTGACTTCAGAATATGAAGGATTTACTGTTAAATCAGCACTTACATTATTTTCTGGATACACATTATTACACTTTTAAAAATATGTAGGAAAGTAATGTGTATCGTGCACCATTTGCTTGTCATTTTTGGAAAATGTTGCTACATTATGATTGATATTGAGTTTAATTGTTGGCATTTCATATTTTTGTGTACTATGACTGAAATATTTTGTGATTTCAAATAACATAAATAATAAAAGAACGTCGATAATAATTCCAATTAATGACGAAAATCATCGTTATTAAGTTTTAGCTACGTTTGCAAAAACCGACCTTATCCACAATGACAGAACCGAAACTCTCCTTATCCAATGTTGAGTTCCAAAACGCGCCTTATCCAATCTTAATTTGTAAATACCTTCCTTACATGTCACGAATTATATGCATGTCTCAGATATATCAATATACCGGGTGATCAAAAAGTTAGTATAAATTTGAAAACTTAATAAACCACGGAATAATGTAGGTAGAGAGGTAAAAATTGACACACATGCTTGGAATGACATGGGGTTTTATTAGAACCAGGCGCTCCACCCCATATTTCTAGACGCGTGAAAGATCTCTTGCGCGCGTCGTTTGGTGATGATCGTGTGCTCAGCCGCCACTTTCGTCATCCTTGGCCTCCCAGGTCTCCAGACCTCAGTCCGTGCGATCATTGGCTTTGGGGTTACCTGAAATCGCAAGTGTATCGTGATCGACCGACATCTCTAGGGATGCTGAAAGACAACATCCGACGCCAATGCCTCACCATAACTCCGGACATGCTTTACAGTGCTGTTCACAACATTATTCCTCGACTACAGCTATTGTTGAGGAATTATGGTGGACATATTGAGCATTTCCTGTATAGAACATCATCTTTGCTTTGTCTTACTTTGTTATCCTAATTATTGCTATTCTGATCAGATGAAGCGCCATCTTTCGGACATTTTTTGAACTTTTGTATTTTTTCGGTTCTAATAAAACCCCATTTCATTCCAAGCATATGTGTCAATTTGTACCTCTCTATCTACATTATTCCGTGATTTATTCAGTTTTCAAATTTATACTGACTTTTTTGATCAGCCGGTATATAAGTACCTCGATATAATAAACATGACTAAATACCACGTTTGTTTGTGTGGCTATCTTCCGCAGCAAGCATATAAATACATGTTTTGCACATCAAACTGCCTTTTCCTGCTGCTATTTATTTTATTTAACCCATACGCGTTTCGCCTTCTACTGTTTTAAGGCATCATCAGTGGGATCTATGATGATACAGTTTTGTTAGTTATAGATTATCAAGCAGTTCACTTCGCGATTTTTTGTAAAAAATTGCAATTTTTTACGATTTGCTGATTTGTGTTTGCTCACATCTGGTCTGGAGATCAAAATGGCTCTGAGCACTATGGGACTTAACATCTATGGTCATCAGTCCCCTAGAACTTAGAACTACTTAAACCTAACTAACCTAAGGACAGCACACAACACCCAGTCATCACGAGGCAGAGAAAATCCCTTACCCCGCCGGGAATCGAACCCGGGCGTGGGTCTGGACGTCGCACTATCACTTTTATCACTGTTCTATATTCATCTCGTCGTGTTTTCGCCATCCACACACTGTTCAGCATGTTTGTCACTCTTTTTTGTGGTGGACTATCGTTCTTCTGTGACTCGATGCAACTATTTCGTCGTACACTTCTTTTCACAGCGTAAATATAGTTCGTTAGGTTGGCGACACATATGTAAACATACCAAAGACGATGAAAGACGTAATGGAGTCGCAATATTTACGCTGTGAAAAGAAGTGTACGACGAAATAGTTGTATCGAGTCACAGAAGAACGATAGTCCACCACAAAAAAGAGTGGCTAACATGCTGACCAGTGTGTGGATGGCGAAAACACGAAGAGATGAATATAGAACAGTGATAAAAGTTATAGTGCGACCGCCAGACCAGATGTGAGGAAACGCAAATCATAAGTAATTACATTTTTTACAAAAATCACGAAGTGAACTGTTTGATAATCTATAAGCAGCTCGTGGTCTTGCGGTAGCGTTCTCGCTTCCTGCGCACGGGGTTCCGGGTTCGATTCGCGGCGGGGTCAGGGATTTTCTCTGCCTCGTGATGATTGGGTGTTGTGTGTCCTCCATCATCACTGACACGCAAGTCGCCGAAGTGGCGTCAACTAAATAGGACTTGCAATACGGCGGCCGAACTTCCCTGCATGGGGCCTCCCGGCCAATAATGCCATACCATCACTTCCTTTTGTTTTTTGTATCATTATAGGTCGCACTGATGATGCCTTAAAACAGTAGAATGCGAAACGCGTATGGAATAAATAAAATAAATAGCAGCAGGAAAAGGCAGTTTGATTTGCAAAACAAGTATGACTAAATACATTTATTTTACTGAGGGCGAACAAGAAACGGTTTTTTCGTTTCCTGAAAAATTTGCAAAAACGGATAAGGCGGGTTTCGGAACCGAGCGCCTCATATCTATTGTGCGTGGTAAAAAAATGGCTCTGAGCACTATGGGACTTAACTACTGAGGTCATCAGTCCCCTAGAACTTAGAACTACTTAAACCTAACTAAACTAAGGACATCACACACATCCATGCCCAAGGCAGGATTCGAACCTGCGACCGTAGCGGTCACGCGGTTCCAAAGTGACTCGCTTAGAACCGCACGGCCACACCGGCCGGCATTGTGCGTGGTAGACGAACAACAAAGCACGCCTCAGAAGTGGTATTGTACATTGTAATAATTTCCAGGTGGTGGCTGCCGCCTCCCCCCCTCCCCCCTCTCCCCCCCCCCCCGTCCCTGGGGAAGTCGTGTGGGCTGGGGGCAGACAAGTGGTGGTCAGCAGTAGACCTCCGAACACGTGGCCAAGCTGCGCACGTGTCGCGGTTGTGTCATTAGGCCGCCTGAGAGTTAACAGCTCACGTGGTGCGGAGACTTCCATGTCAAAAGGCACACAGCAGTCCCGTGGGCGGGGTAGGCGGGTGCGCGAGCCAATCATTGTGGATACGGCCGGGTCCGCTACCAGATTCGGAGTGGAGGGGTGGGGAGAGCTGACGGCGCGGAGGCAGCAACACGAACCCGGCAGCGACCGCGGTCAAACCCGGTTCCCACCAAGGCTGACGCGCATCAAAACAGCGCAGCACGGCGTCGGTTGCCATGGAAACGCCGTCAGCGGCGCGGTATAGCGGGCTCTGCGTCGCGGTTTGCCCGTGTCGAACGGAGAATGCGAAGTTCACCGGACTCAGATACGATGCGACGTCATTATGACGTATACACGCTACATCGAAAACGATAGAAACCGTATATCGACTATTCGACTTTTGTGAACTTTCGAGAGGTTGTGACAGGGTAGCGCTGTGCTCTGCGCCATTCGTTTAAATGTGTTTTGCGTTCCTTGCGTTTAAATCGCGTATTGCACTGTGTTTGTGTCCTGTGCGTTGTTTTTCGTTTGATCGTCTCTAATTATTGTGGCTATCCGCTCATGTTGTGATGCAATTCGTATTTTGCATAATCTTGTCTTAGCAAATAATACTGCTGACATAAACCACATTGACATGGCCAGGTACATTCTAAAACTATTGTGGTTGTATACATGACATAATATACAGTACGTCTGGTTTATCATACCACCATGGAATGCTTTGACACTGCATTCAATCATTTCATACGTCAATCAGCACTAGACACTAACCTTTGATTAAGATTACATTGAGAAATCCACTTCCCCTCGTATTTCATTTCCGGTCGACGATTTTTCTTCAAGAATGCCTCATATTTTTCTTTTTAAGTTAGAAATTCAATCATTCTACACAGCAGTCATTACTGGACACTAAGGTACCTGTCTCTGCGGTCCGAGTGTAAAATTACTTGGAATTATGGTTGATAAAAGACTATCTTGGGATGGACATGTAAATTACTTAGCTAACGAACTTGCACGAGTTCTCTTTCAGCTATATAAATTAAGAACAAGAAGTCAGCAAGAGTATACTGCTACAATCTAATATGTACTGACGAGACCAATTGTATGAAACCATACTAAAATGTTGATAATAAATAAATATTATTTTCGGCGTAAGCATTCAATAGAACAATCTCACAATCTAATCTGGTCGGGACATAAGAAGACTTCACTTTTTTACGAAACGTGTTGTCCGTGGTGTTTTCAAGGCCACGGTCAGGAATATTTCTATTAATATCCAGCTCTTTTACTTTTATTTTGGCGACATACATATACGCTGCCACACAGCTGTTTTCAGAATCGCACGTGTCAAAACAAACCACTAGCTGACGACAGTTTAGAATCTCGAACGTTCGTAAAAGTCGATAGGTGTGTTAATCGACTAAAGCGTATTATGTCATAATGACGTCACATCATATCCAGGTTGGGTGAACTAAGCGTCCTCCGTGTCGAACAGCTTCCGCCGCCGTGTGCCGCGCTGCAGGTCCGAGCCGCCAATCGCAGAACGCGCTGGACGTGACGTCAGTTACGGAACCCCTGTCTATACGAGCTTTCACCTAAGCGCTGGCGCGGGCACTGCGGCAGCTATGAAATACGTATCATCCGATTTCAAGGAAACTATAAGGTGAAAAAAGTTTGAAACTTCTGCATATCTTCTCTCGATGAACAACTGAATTTCTTTTGGTTATTCGTCGTGTTTACTTGCTGTTGCTGTATGAGTTGAAGTGAACCATTACACGAAATTTTATTGAGTCTGTAGAGGTAAAAACGCATTGCGTAGACTTTGCGTATATTTCATTTTAGGTAGCCAACGTATCGAAATTGTTTTTAAAGTTGAGAGCAGAACGATAGCTATCACCGTTGTCGAGATAATGGATGACATTCGGCGAACGAGCGGTGAAGGGGCCGCGTCCGGGTCGCTCGCGACCAATACTTCGCCCTGCTCGTCGTACATAATGTGGTTGTATCAGCTGCAAATAACGTAAACGGTTCAAGAAATCGAAACGTGTTTTTTTTTCTGCAGTTGAAAGCTCAGAAGGACTCACTCATTTTGTCGCGTGATAAGCATACAAACTCTATTTCTCTATCGAAGTGTGAAAGTAACTACAGTTTTAGCCGGGCGCGGTGGCCGTGCGGTTCTAGGCGCTGCAGTCCGGGACCGCGGGACTGTTACGGTCACAGGTTCGAATTCTGCCTCGGGCATGTATGTGTGTGATGTCCTTAGGTTAGTTGGGTTTAAGTAGTTCTAAGTTCTAGGGGACTGATGACCTAAGATGTTAAGTCCCATAGTGCTCAGAGCCATTTAAACCATTAAATACAGTTTTTCACAATGGATCGATGAACTTTTTTAAACGGCATTCAGTAGCATGTGAAATGAGAATTGCAGTGACATGGAACACATTAATATTTACAATATCCTATATAGACCTACAGAAGTTAAACCGAAACTAATTTACTGGCATATCATAAGACAAAAGTTACTAAGCGTCTGCAACTACTGATTATTTTGTTTTGTAAGGCTTCCTCAGTGGAGTCTAGAATGATTTAATTTTGTTTTGATATGCGATACATGTAGATTATAAAACTGTTCAGGCCTTATTTTTTATGTAAATAAGTAAATGTCGTGTGACTAGGGCCTCCAGTTGGATAGACCGTACGCGGGGTGGAAGTCTTTCCATTTGACACCACTTCGGCAACTTGCGCGTCGATTCGGATGAAATGACGATGATTAGAACAACAGAACACCCAATCCCTGAGCGGAGAAAATCCCAGACCTCGCCGGGAATCGCACCCGGGCCCTTAGGATTGACATTCAGTCGCGCTGACCACTCGGCTACGGTCCACCCCGACAGCGGAGTGGCGCCGGCACGGTAGCTCAGCGTGTTCGGTCAGAGGGCTGCGTGCTCTCCGTAATAAAAAAGCGGAGTCGAGGAATCAACGATCAACTTGAACGGGTGTCTTGTGACGTCCGCCCAGACCAAACGGAACAAACTATATCGAACAAAATGGAAAACAAAGTGGTCAGCGTGACGGATTGCCGTCCTACGCGCCCGGGTTCGATTCCCGGCTGAGTCGGGGATTTTCTCCGTTCAGGGAGTGGGTCTTGTGTTGTCTTCATCAACATTCATCCCATCCGGCGCGCAGGTCACCCAGTGTGGTGTCGAATGTAATGAGACCTGCACTAAGGTTGCCGGACCTGCCCCATAAGGGGCCTCGCAGCCAATGGCGCCAAACGCTTATTTCCATTTTACCACTCAGCAACCGGGGGCGGACATGTATATACAGGGTGTTTCAAAAATGACCGGTATATTTGAAACGGCAATAAAAACTAAACGAGCAGCGATAGAAATACACCGTTTGTTGCAATATGCTTGGGACAACAGTACATTTTCAGGCGGACAAACTTTCGAAATTACAGTACTTACAATTTTCAACAGATGGCGCTGCAAGTGATGTGAAAGATATAGAAGACAACGCAGTCTGTGGGTGCGCCATTCTGTACGTCGTCTTTCTGCTGTAAGCGTGTGCTGTTCACAACGTGCAAGTGTGCTGTAGACAACATGGTTTATTCCTTAGAACAGAGGATTTTTCTGGTGTTGGAATTCCACCGCCTAGAACACAGTGTTGTTGCAACAAGACGAAGTTTTCAACGGAGGTTTAATGTAACCAAAGGACCGAAAAGCGATACAATAAAGGATCTGTTTGAAAAATTTCAACGGACTGGGAACGTGACGGATGAACGTGCTGGAAAGGTAGGGCGACCGCGTACGGCAACCACAGAGGGCAACGTGCAGCTAGTGCAGCAGGTGATCCGACAGCGGCCTCGGGTTTCCGTTCGCCGTGTCGCAGCTGCGGTCCAAATGACGCCAACGTCCACGTATCGTCTCATGCACCAGAGTTTACACCTCTATCCGTACAAAATTCAAACGCGGCAACCCCTCAGCGCTGCTACCATTGCTGCATGAGAGACATTCGCTAACGATATAGTGCACAGGATTGATGACGGCGATATGCATGTGGGCAGCATTTGGTTCACTGACGAAGCTTATTTTTACCTGGACGGCTTCGTCAATAAACAGAACTGGCGCATATGGGGAACCGAAAAGCCCCATGTTGCAGTCCCATTGTCCCTACATCCT
Source organism: Schistocerca cancellata (assembly GCF_023864275.1). Lineage (NCBI taxonomy): Eukaryota > Metazoa > Arthropoda > Insecta > Orthoptera > Acrididae > Schistocerca > Schistocerca cancellata. The sequence continues at coordinate 1,240,385,707 of NC_064626.1, forward strand.
CAAAAAGTACTGGTCTGGGCCGCCATTTCTTCCAAAGGAATCATTGGCCCATTTTTCAGATCCGAAACGATTACTGCATCACGCTATCTGGACATTCTTCGTGAATTTGTGGCGGTACAAACTGCCTTAGGCGACACTGCGAACACCTCGTGGTTTATGAAAGATGTTGCCCGGCCACATCGCACGGCCGACGTGTTTAATTTCATGAATGAATATTTCGATGATCGTGTGATTGCTTTGGGCTATCCGAAACATACAGGAGGCGGCGTGGATTGGCCTCCCTATTCGCCAGACATGAACCCCTGTGACTTCTTTCTGTGGGGACACTTGAAAGACCAGGTGTACCGCCAGAATCCAGAAACAATTGAACAGCTGAAGCAGTACATCTCATCTGCATGTGAAGCCATTCCGCCAGACACGTTGTCAAAGGTTTCGGGTAATTTCATTCAGAGACTACGCCATATTATTGCTACGCATGGTGGATATGTGGAAAATATCGTACTATAGAGTTTCCCAGACCGCAGCGCCATCTGTTGTTGAAAATTGTAACTACTGTAATTTCGAAAGTTTGTCTGCCTGAAAATGTACTGTTGTCCCAAGCATATTGCAACAAACGGTGTATTTCTATCGCTGCTCGTTTAGTTTTTATTGCCGTTTCAAATATACCGGTCATTTTTGAAACACCCTGTAAGTGATCACTTACAGTTAATCGAGTTTTTGGTTGATATCTGCGTTTCACATGCTGGTCACATGCTGGAGGTCGCACTAAAATTTAAGTTACGGAACATAAGCACATTTTCACATTTGCACTTTTTTCTTCACAATTTTCGTGTAATTTACGCTAACTGGTGTGGAGCCCTATTATTCTTCTGGCATTAGCTGCAGACATTTTACCGAAAACTGTGATTTAAATTTATAACTGCAGTGCGTTCCCTTTTGGCTCTTCCTATTTGATTTTTTTATGTGCGTGTTGCCAATCCAACGAATTACACGCTGTTAAGTTAACATCTGTTCATTTCTGTTCTCCTTATATTTGTATGTGTGTATGGCCAGTCAGTGCGAGTTATAGAAAGTTGAATGTGAATGCAATAGCTGTCAGAGAGTGGTTGAAAGCTTTGGTGTTCAGCTGCTGCGAGGTTTGAATATTAGCACGCACCCCTTTGTCCTCACTTTTATATGACCCCTTCCACTAAACATTTAAACCAAAACTCGAATCAGGTGAACACGAAAACACACACACAAACAGCTATAAAGAGAACAGAAATGAATAGACTTCAGTTTTCACCATACACTTTGTTAGGTTGGCAAAATGTGCATAAACAAACCGAATAAGAAGAGACGTAAGTTGAACACACAGTATTACGACTTTATATCAGTTTTTGGTAAAATATCCGCAGCTAGTGACTGAAGAATAGTAGTGGTCCACACCAATTTGCGGGATTAACATGAAAATTGTGAAGAAAAAAGTTTGTAACGTGAAATGTTGTTATGTCTCGTAAGTGAAGTTATAGTCTGTCCTACGGCCTGCGACCAGATGAGAGGAAACGAAGATGCCAGCCAAAACCTCGATTAACTGTAAGTTTTCACTTCTTCATGTAAAAAAATAAGTTGTGAACTGTTTTATAATCTACAAGTATCGCAAAGATTCCACTGGAAATGGCTTAAAGTAAAAGGAAAATCGCGTCTGGAACAAACAAAATGAATCACAGGAAGAAAAAGGCGTTTATTATTTACGATACTAATATTTCTGTGCTTGCTGCTGGTGATGGCCACATAAACAAACTTGTTATTAATTATTTCGCTTTGCCTTAAGACATTTTGTTTATTTGCAACGTTTAGAATACTTTATAATTACATGTAATACCAAATTGCCGATTACACTTTCCAGCGTCGCTAAAATAGTCTTTACAGGCAGAATATATAGCCTCTGATAACTCGATTTCTTTTACAAAAAGATTTTACATACATGATCGAATCTTTGTGTCAAACAGCTTGACATAAAGTACCAAATATAATATTCTACGCATCGTCTTCAATATCCATAAAGTCCCATTCATCCCAGTTTTGCAAGTAGTTAAGAAGGAACAGTCATAATAATTGGTTTCACAATTACCACTTTCGGTGTTACGGTCCAGTTGCCTATTCGATATTTAGTTTCCAAAATGCCTTATTTATTTTTTATTTAACCTGCTTTCCCGGCACAAACGGTAAATAAATATAATTTCGTACGATGTTAGTGCATTCTTCGATACGTCAAAGAATGGGCACATAATATTTGAAGTCAACGGAAAAGCTTCCACTGCACAAAAAACCATGTCCCAACATATGCAGAACTGCATTACGATACATTTGCCACCGCTGAGAACTACCAGTGCATTTGAAAGTCAAGGATAATACGTAACCAGTCGCTGGCTGTTGCTTCATGAAGGAATACATGTTCGGTGAAAAATGCCACAAATGGCAGAGTGGCCAAGACAGTAATTAACTTTATCATTTGCTGACAGTCGCCGTAAGAAAACTGCATTGAAGATGTAATTTCTCCCTAACATAAGACTGCTTGCAGTGAGCAATAGAGATGCATACACAAATACAGGGTTATTACAAATGATTGAAGCGGTTTCACAGCTCTACAATAACTTTATTATTTGAGACATTTTCACAATGCTTTGCACACACATACAAAAACTCAAAAAGTTTCTTTAGGCATTCACAAATGTTCGATATGTGCCCCTTTAGTGATTCGGCAGACATCAAGCCGATAATCAAGTTCCTCCCACACTCGGCGCAGCATGTCCCCATCAATGAGTTCGAAAGCATCGTTGATGCGAGCTCGCAGTTCTGGCACGTTTCTTGGTAGAGGAGGTTTAAGCACTGAATCTTTCACATAACCTTACAGAAAGAAATCGCATGGGGTTAAGTCGGGAGAGCGTGAAGGCCATGGCATGAATTGCTGCTCATGATCTCCACCACGACCGATCCATCGGTTTTCCAATCTCCTGTTTAAGAAATGCCGTACATCATGATGGAAGTGCGGTGGAGCACCATCCTGTTGAAAGATGAAGTCGGCGCTGTCGGTCTCCAGTTGTGGCATGAGCCAATTTTCTAGCATGTCCAGATAGACGTATCCTGTAACGTTTTTTCCGCATAAGAAAAAGGGGCCGTAAACTTTAAACCGTGAGATTGCACAAAACACGTTAACTTTTGGTGAATTGCGAATTTGCTGCACGAATGCGTGAGGATTCTCTACCGCCCAGATTCGCACATTGTGTCTGTTCACTTCACCATTAAGAAAAAATGTTGCTTCATCACTGAAAACAAGTTTTGCACTGAACGCATCCTCTTCCATGAGCTGTTGCAACCGCGCCGAAAATTCAAAGCGTTTGACTTTGTCATCGGGTGTCAGGGCTTGTAGCAATTGTAAACGGTAAGGTTTCTGGTTTAGCCTTTTCCGTAAGATTTTCCAAACCGTCGGCTGTGGTATGTTTAGCTCCCTGCTTGCTTTATTCGTCGACTTCCGCGGGCTACGCGTGAAACTTGCCCGCACGCGTTCAACAGTTTCTTCGCTCACTGCAGGCCGACCCGTTGATTTCCCCTTACAGAGGCATCCGGAAGCTTTAAACTGCGCATACCATCGCCGAATGGAGTTAGCAGTTGGTGGATCTTTGTTGAACTTGGTCCTGAAGTGTCGTTGCACTGTTATGACTGACTGATGTGAGTGCATTTCAAGCACGACATACGCTCTCTCGGCTCCTGTCGCCATTTTGTCTCACTGCGCTCACGAGCGCTCTGGCGGCAGAAACCTGAAGTGCGGCTTCAGCCGAACAAAACTTTATGAGTTTTTCTACGTATCTGTAGTGTGTCGTGACCATATGTCAATGAATGGAGCTACAGTGAATTTATGAAATCGCTTCAATCATTTGTAATAGCCCTGTACATTACAAGTGATATGTGCTACAAGCTAAATCAAACACATATTCCAGCTATAAATACGGTCCAAGATGCTACTCCAGGGGGGTGGCTATAATTTCGCACCTTTCAAGCACTCATCCATATACTTTTCCGTGATCTACAAACACAATTAGGTACCATGTGATAGGCTGTACATCGTATATATATATTATTTACAAATAATTGTTAACGCTTATTGCATGAAAGGTGACGGAGTGTCTTCATTATGAGAACGGCGTAATGAATGATTGCCTGTACTAGTAGAGGTTGGAACGCCAGTGGAGATGAAACGGCAGGCAGAACTCAAGCTCTGGGTGGAAGGCCCGCATAGGTGTTGTGTTGGTCCTGCCTAAAAACAGAAATTAGCTAGACGGAGCTCTGGAGCACAATAGGGTGACGGCCGGCCGCTATTGTAGCAGGACCGGAGGGGTAACCGGGAACTCTGCAAATCTTGGACGCAGTTGGGGGGAACCAAGAAACGGCACTTCGGAAACCACACAGGTTGGGTTATTTCCAAGGATTTTTACTCAGAAGCGTACCATTGTAAGAGTATAGGTTTTTCCTAATCAAAGGTAATGTTATTTGCTACTGGGTTCCATTAACAAGAAATACAATTCGTTTCACTATTTTTTGCTATAGTTTTCAGCCTGAACACCGTGTTCATACAGTGCTCCACATTAGTCTATACCGCGTAGGCCTCTTCACCTCTACATAACTACTGCATCCTACATCCAGTCGAATCTGCTTGTGGTTGGCAAGCCTTGTCTCCCTGTCTGTCTCTACAATTTAGCTCCATTACCAAACTGATAATTCCTTGATACTTCAGAATATCTCCTGTCAACTATTTCCCTCTTTTAGTCAAGTTGTGCCATAATTTCCTTTTCCTCCTCAGTTTTATTCAGTGCCTCTTCTTTAGTTAAACAATGTACATATCTAATCTTCAGCATTCTTCTTTAGCACCACATTCTGAAAGCGTTCATCGTCCTCTTGACAGAACTAGTCATCGTCCACGTTTCACTTACATACAAGGCTGCACTCCACATAAATACCTTTATAAAATACTACAACCATTTAAATTTATATTCGATGTCAATAAACTTCCCTTTTCAGAAGCCCTTTTCTTGCTATTTGCAGTCTGCATTTTATATTCTCTCTACTTCTACCTTCTCAATTACTGCTTCCCTTTCAAGTCATTGAAGTCTTACAAGTGCAGTTTGGGCTCTGTACAAGTTGCATATCACCTTGTGTCCCTGTGTTTTTTTCGCTGATATCTCCAGAGGTTCAGAGAGTGTCTTTCAGTTAAGACTGTTAAAACCTTTTTCTAAATATACAGGTGCTATAAACACAGGTTTGTCTTTCTTCAGTCTGTCTACTAAGTTAAATGGTAAGATCAGTATTCCCTTGTGTGTTCAGACATTTCACTGGTATCTAACATTGTCCTCATGTTACATTGCATAGTCCCTCCCCCTCTCCTTTCTACATATTTATTCCACCTTCTAGCCTTCCCTTCTTTGCTTAGTTCTGTCTTGCCATATGACCTCTTGACAGTTACATCTCTTTTGAGCAAAGTTGGTTTCCTACTTTTCTTATTTAGTTTCCACATCTGTGGTTTCCAAATGCAGAATAGCAGTTACGATTTTGGACTCTCTATTCCCTATGGCCTACTTTATTTGCCGCATTTTCGTATTTTCCTTGTTGTCAGTTCAATTTAGTATGTCGTGTTTTATCCAAGGATTTCTACTGTACCTTTTTCTCATGTACATCGTCTGCTGCTTTTTCTCTCAAAGATATCCGTTCGTATTATAGTGGATTCCTTGCCCTATTTCAATCAGTTCCTGCCTAATGGTTCCTTTAAGATTATCGAAAAACTCTGTACCTTTACTTGTTCAGGTTTTATCTCCTTAATTTGCTACCATATACTAATTCTTAACTGCAGCTGATAACCAATAAATTATCATCGGTCTGTGTCTGCACCTGGAAATGCCTTACAATTTAAAATCTGGCTTCGAAAACGCTATTCCAAATATACGTCCTTCTTTCATGATTATTAAGCAGAGTTAATTAAATTAAGCTCTGTCCAAAAAATTTTTCAGTTGGCTTCCCCTTTCATCCCCTCCCCCAAGCCTATGTTTTCCTACTATTTTCGTTTCTTATACCTGCTGTCGAAATCCAGTCTCTCACCACATTTTAAATATTTTGTCTCTCTTAACTATCTGAGTAATCTCTTTTCTCGTACATTGTTTGAATCTGTTGATCATCTGTGGTGTCGGTAGGTATGTAAACTTTTATCATTGTGGTGTGTGTTAGCTTTATGCCTATCTTGGTAATGATAATATTAATGGTGGTTTAGAGATGGAGCTGAGTTTGGTCATACTACTTTACCAGTAGTTTCAATAACTAACACTCACAGAGTCGTTAAAATACATGATCTTAACACAGCAAATACTGAGGATCAACTGTTAGTCGTTTTCAATCATAAAAAAATGACTACCACCTAACAGGTAATGCGTTTAGGTACTGCAATTTGCAATACTGAAAGCTGTTATCAGAGTAACAATAAGTTTTCGTTCTGGGGCGATCGGTTTTTGTAAAGCAGTAGTGAACAGTGATAATGTTTTTACGATCGCACTATATGAAGCGATAAAGCGAACGGAAGTTAAACAAGAATATCCCTGTCCTACGTCTGCTGCTCGTGGTCGTGCGGTAGCGTTCTCGCTTCCCGTGTCCGGGTTCCCGTGCTCGATTCCCGGTGGGGTTAGGGATTTTCTCTGCCTCGTGATGACTGGGTGTTGTGTGATGTCCTTAGGTTAGTTAGGTTTAAGTAGTTCTAAGTTCTAGGGGACTGATGACCGTAGATGTTAAGTCCTATAGTGCTCAGAGCCATTTGAACCAACCCTGTCTTACGAAATGCAAGAGCATAATTCTCCAATTTTCTGTCCTCGGAATTATTTTTCCCTATTTCTGCTACCTATTCCTGTTTTATTAACAATTTCCATCAACAATTTCCGTTAATATAACGTCCTCTGAACTGATAATTAATTTGTACAGCGTAATGTGGAAACTGCTGCCAAAATTCGAAATTTCCGCCAAAATTCTAAATTCCTGCCAATAGGGTGGGTGGGGGAGGGTGTAGAGGGTGGGAGGGGGTTGGGGCACACTTACAGGCTGATAATAACATGTGACGTTGAGAGGTGGCATGAGGCCCCTCTCATATTTCTATCTTAAGATTTTCCTCTGTAATTGCATGCGGTGAAAAGTTGCTATTCCTTCACACGCGGACTTCCCATGCAACGTCTCTCGTCACCCGGGTGGTCCGGTGACAGGCGGGCTCTGCTGATCTTGAAAGGGTAAGCTGACGGGTGTGAGGGAGTCGAGTGAATGCTTTCCAGACGCTGACATTGTAGAATAGCAGCGGAGACACGCTTGCGGGGGTCTGAAATAGCGACTGGGCTAGAGGTTCCGTTTCTTCACAGAAACTTAGCGAAAACACTTTCTGGCGGGCTACCAGCGAGGCGTGGGAATGACTTGTGTACCCAGGCAGTTGTGGTGGGCAAATTCCCGCGCTTTCTGCTCTGTGTGCGTCGGTCGTATGCAGTCCTGATTGTGGCGCTCACCTGCACGGCGCCAAACACGCATACGACCATCATTGGCACCAAGGCAGAAGCGACTCTCATCGCTGAAGACGACACGTCTCCATTCGTCCCTCCATTCACGCCTGTCGCGACACCACTGGAGGCGGGCTGCACGATGTTGGGGCGTGAGCGGAAGACGGCCTAACGGTGTGCGGGACCGTAGCCCAGCTTCATGGAGACGGTTGCGAATGGTCCTCGCCGATACCCCAGGAGCAACAGTGTCCCTAATTTGCTGGGAAGTGGCGGTGCGGTCCCGTACGGCACTGCGTAGGATCCTACGGTCTTGGCGTGCATCCGTGCGTCGCTGCGGTCCGGTCCCAGGTCGACGGGCACGTGCACCTTCCGCCGACCACTGGCGACAACATCGATGTACTGTGGAGACCTCATGCCCCACGTGTTGAGCAATTCGGCGGTACGTCCATCCGGCTTCCCGCATGCCCACTATACGCCCTCGCTCAAAGTCCGTCAACTGCACATACGGTTCACGTTCACGCTGTCGCGGCATGCTACCAGTGTTAAAGACTGCGATGGAGCTCTGTATGCCACGGCAAACTGGCTGACACTGACGGCGGCGGTGCACAAATGCTGCGCAGCTAGCGCCATTCGACGGCCAACACCGCGGTTCCTAGTGTGTCCGCTGTGCCGTGCGTGTGATCATTGCTTGTACAGCCCTCTCGCAGTGTCCGGAGCAAGTATGGTGGGTCTGACACACCGGTGTCAATGTGTTCTTTTTTCCATTTCCAGGAGTGTCTTTTGGACAGAACTTTCGGTAGAGCAACCCTTTCATTTCTCACTACGTTACTGTAACTTTCCTTTATTTAATTAATGTCTATCAAATTAAATTATTGCAGGTGCCAAACTCTTTTCTACTCCACTTGCAGCATCTATTACAGTCAGTTCGCGTTTCTTCTTAATCCATGTGCAATAGCAAAAGTAGGAGTTAGAAAAGGGGGGGGGCTTAGAGCATCATTTCCATATGAAAATTCGAGAAGAATTTAATGTTAAATACACTGCCAGGCCCGGCACCTAGCATAAAATGGCGACCCTTAGCCTCGGATCTTTCCTGTGAATCACTGAGTAACAAACAGTATTCTTAGTAGGAACATTCAAATTTGCTTTCTCTACTTGTTTGTAATGATTAATACCCAACTTCTTTTTCTTGTAGTTCCGTGATTTGCTTTAAGTAGCGTCGCATGATTACTGTTTTTGTTTTCAGCGTATATATTTGTTTGTTTGTTCATTGTTTTATGTGTTTCTTTGATGTGGTGTCCGTACCACATCACGCTTTGTCGGGTTTGTGTGCAGTTTCTGTGCCACAACAGATCGTGCATGTAATTACAGCGTTGGAATAGCGTTGTTGAAATTTTATGTCCATGTGGAAAAATATATGGAGTAGATTATTTTTATTGTGCATGTTAGATAAAATTGTTTTTCATGAATGAGCACGAGAAGTAAGGCACGACTATTATTCAGCGAAGCTAAAACAAAAGAGGATAGCATAATGGATAAGGGGCAGTTTACTGACGGGGATAGGTTCGGAGATGAGATGTACATTTTTAGCACGACAGGACGACAGGGTCATTAATGAGGAGGGTGATTTGGACGCGATCTTAGGGCAACGTCGCGGACGTGATTATGATAGTGAGGTAGAGGATGAAACAGACAGGCACACAGGTCGAGACGGCAGCAGAAGTTTATAATCAAACGAACGAGAGCAGACAGGGGCCAGCTCGGTCACGTCAGAGCTCTAGCGCCCATGTTTGAAGAGGATTAAAAAGATGGCATAAACCCAATACTGAGCTTCCTACTATCAATGAAAGAAGGAGCTGACGAACAGCGTAAGAAGGACACTCAGGCAATAATTTCGCATATAGGAGAAATTCGTGGGGAATTACTAACAATAAAGAAAGAATGTGGAGAAGTAAAACAAATGTCAATGGCTGCACAAAAAGTAGCAGGCCTGGCCAAAACGGCGGCAATTGGGCTAATGAAAGTCGCGGAAGCAACTTCTAAACTCGCAGGGCCCTTCCGACGTACAACACAATCCCACTTAAAATCATTAGCGTTCTTAAAAACCCATGGTAATATCGCGGTTGCGAACACCACGAAACGAATGGAAGAAGTAGAGAGTCGGATAGCAAAACTAGAGCAAAACGGGCACACGAGCACTGCGCGTTCGGATACCAATGATGGAGTACACAGAATTGTGTCTCCGAGGAAAAGCCCGACGTGCTCTAGCCCAATGACCGAGTGCGGAACTAACAATGCAACGCAGAAACAGCGAGTAATAGCTCCAATAATTGTAGCCCACTTAGGAGAGTGAATTCTGACAGGATCGGCAGCCTCTTATCACAGTAGCAATAGCTGAAAAGAGTATGAATGCGATAATAGATAGTGGAAGCTACATAATAGCAATATCTGAGACAGCATACAAGAGGTGCTCTCAGGAGGTGGACTTGCCTGTTCTATCGGTTAAGAAAACCAAAATAAAAGGGGCATTAGCGGGTAAATGTACGGAGGTCACTCAACAAACAAGACTGGAATTCTCCTGCCAAGGACACAAAATAGAGTCTAACTTCTGGATCGTGCCAAACCTGGCGATCGACATGATAATAGGAACGGACTTCCTAAATGAACATGAAACGATAGTTGATCTAGGACGAGGTGAAGTGGTTTTGAGGAAAGGGAATCCCGTCCACATTAAGTTCGACGGCCAGCTGATCCCAGCTCAACTACCGTCTAACTGTGTACGGATAAACTATGCGTGTCTGAAAGCAGAAAGGAAGAACAGGTCGACGCTGCGGGTAGGGGAGAGGACACGGATGAGAATGAAGTCGAAATAATGGGAGAAATAAAGGAGAAAATAGGAGAAAAAGTGGCAGCAATAAAGAATATAAGGTGCGACCACCGCAAAGAACTTCATAAATTACTAGTAGAACATGCGGAGGTCTTCATTCCCAAGACAGGATCAATAAAGAACTTCCAATATGAATTCCGTGTACGTCCGCACAACCAGTTTCGTGTGCCACCCTACCCAATCCCCTTGGCGTATCGACAGAAAGTAGCAGCTGAAATTACGCGAATGCTCAGTGAAGGAATAATAGAACCTACGGCTTCAGCCTATAATAACCCGTTAAGAGTAGTCGAGAAGGCAGATGGTAGTATTCGTTTAGTCTTGGACTCGCGACAAATTAATACCATAATAGAACCCGAAACAGACAGACCGGAACGATTAGAGGAACTCTTACAAAACTTCCATGGAATATCAATCTTCTCATCAGTTGATCCAAAATCGAGTTTCTGGCAGATCGAGCTCCATCCAAATTGCAGACAGTACACAGCCTTTTTAGCAATTGGAAGATGTTACCAGTTTCATCGTCTACCATTTGGTTTGAACATTTCGTCTTCCGCATTCATTCTGGGGCTGGACTTCATACTAAGCGATAATTTGAAACGTCATGTCACCAGCTATGTGGACGATTTGCTGATCGCGGAGAAATCTTGGGGAGAGCACAATGCGGTCCTCGGTGAACTCCTTGCGACATTCAAGGAATACGGAGTGACTATCAATAGCGAAAAATCGAATTTTGGGACTTCCTCTGTAAAATTTCTAGGACATATCATCCCGAAAAGATCGAAGCGATTGAAAAGTTTCCCATTCCTACGACAAAGAAGCAGTTAAGCGGATTCTTGGGGATCATAAATTTTTACAACCGCTTTATACATGTCAAAACTCAGAGCAGTCCTAGGTTGCATCAACTTACAGGAAAGAAGATTCCTTGAGAATGGGATGAGGCGGCCGGATCCGAATGGAAAGCATTAAAATTCGCATTATTACAAGCACCCATCCTCTCACCCTAATTTAGCAGAAGAGCTTTGCATAGTAACTGACAGTTCATACTCAGGTCTGGGTGTCATGGTGTTCCAAGACTATGTACATGAAGGAAACAGGGCGTGGAAGACAATTGCGTTTGATAGCAGAGTACTAGCCAAGAGTGAGAGGAATTACTCAGTAATCGAGTTAGAGGCGCTGGCTATTGTATGGGCGTTTGAAAAATTCAGATACCTTCTGTTTGGTCGCAAGACGAGGGTCTACACAGACCACAAGGCACTCGAGTTCCTGATGACTGCAAAGCTTAATCACAGGTGGCTCATTAGGTGGGCATCATATCTGCAGCAGTACAACTTTTCAATAGAATATATCCCTGGCAGTCAGAACATTATTGCAGACGCCTTATCACGGTCACCGGTCGGATTTGAGCACAACATGGAAGAAGATCTGGAGGAAAATCACTACTGCCTTTTCTATATGCAGAAAGTAGCCTTTGAAAATTTTATTACCTGTAGTATGCAGGACATCAAGAAGGAGGAAGACAAGGATCCTGCCCTAGTGTTATTGAAACAGAAATGGATAGACAGAAGACACGCCATCATCAGGCAGTTCTACCTCTTGCGGAAAGGCATAATTTTCCACCGAAATTATGCCAATGACACTGAATGGGGGGTATGCATCCCTGAACACTAATAAACAAGGTTATATGGCATACTCACCTCAGCTATGGACACTTCGAACCACGCAAGTGCAATCTCAAGCTAAGGACCATGTGTTACTTTCGAAACATGGAGCGTCGAATTCGGAGGGTACTGTCGGTGTGTAAAGACTGCCAAAAGGCTAAGCACACCACTGTGAGCATGCAGGCACCATTATACCCAATCGTACCGACCAAATTAAGACAATTAGCAGCAACAGATTTGATGGGACCTTTGCCAAGAACAAGAAGAGGATATACTTACGTATTAGTGTTTGTTGAACTAACGTCCAAATACGTTACCACTGAAGAGGGCGACAGGACGAACTGTATCACGAGCCCTAATCCGGGATTTCCTACCACAGTTTGGTCATGTGAGTAGAATTATTTCTGATAACGGGCCACAGTTTAAGTCAAAAACATGGAAGGAGACGTTGTGTGGATGTAAAATTGATCCCATTTTTACATCTTCACACCATCCGAGCTCGAATGCTTCAGAACAGGTTATTAAGGAACTCGGAAACTTGTGCCGGTTGTACTGTAACAAACAGCACACGACATGGGACGTTTTCCTTAAAGACTTCCAGGAGGTGATCAATGAGGCACCCCATGGGATAACAAAATTGTCACCCATTACAGTACTGAAAAACCGGATTCCTAAGGACTTGATAACCGAGGTCGTAAACTTCCCACCAAGGGCGCGAGCGCAGCACCAAGCCATAGTGGATTTGGCTCTCAAGAGGATACGGGCTGCAGCAGAGGTCAGGAAGAGACGTGCCGACAGGGGAGCTCGTCTACGACACTTCCAAATTGGACAAAAGGTGCTCGTTAAGTCTTTCCGACTTTCGAACAAACAAAAAATGAAATGCCAAAAATTCTATTCTGTTTACAACGGCCCGTACCGTATAAGGAGAGCAGCTCACCACAATGCTTATGAATTGGAGACGCTGAAAGGAAAGAAGTCCATAGGACTCCACCACATCTCTCACATAAAGGAGTTCGTGGAATAGTAGTAGTGTAAGTGGTGTAAATAGTAGAATGGGCAAATACATGAACCTTGCTATAGTAGTAGTGTAAGTGGTGTACATAGTAGAATAGGCAAATATATAAACCTTTCTTCGGGGAACAATAATCGTTGCATTAATAGATTAAGATTGCTAAAGTATTAACACGCTGCGTTGTCTCGCGTAAGAATTTACTGCTGCTATCCTTTTTTGTTTCTGTTCACGACTTCCAATGTCGATGGAGTAGGAGACACTACCTTTCCATGAGCAATGTTTTAGTCCATTCCTGTCTGGTGTCCATGTTGAGGGATAATGATGAGTGAGGAGATGTCGCACAAACGGGCGCATACAAGAACGTGCTCTTAGAAGCGTTCTGAGAAGTCGTGATACGCGCCATAGCGGCCACAACCAGTTTGTGAGACGTTCATACCAATGCTTGCAGGCACGCGTTAGTGCACTGCAAGATTGTGGTATATTGCGTGATTTCGAGGATGAACATGGGCAGTATAGTTTTTACAGTGATGCACCAGCATCGTTGTCTTGCAAGTCAGGGTGAACCTGTGAGCGTTTGACTCCAATGGTGCCCTAGACGGTAGAAAGGCGGGCACAAAGCCTACCATGCCAATGTGCTGGTTGGGGATTTAGCGTGCTGCTTGTGACTGTCACAGATGAATAACCAAGGAATTATACTTGGAGATTCGTGACATACTGTGTAGCTGGTGTGTGGTGGGCGACGGAATCCTCAACAGGAACCAGTCCTGGCTTGACCATATTACATTGCCTCTGGAAAGGTGTGCTTTGATCACGAAAACCGCATCACATAAAAAAAGAAGTTGCAACTATAAATTTATTGTCTTGTATAGCCATGGCTAACCCAGTCTCTGGAGTTTCAGTGAGGCGTAGTGAGAACTCGGAGGCCATGTCGTACGGCGCGCACATCACTGTCGTCAATAGCGGCGAGCAGCGAGACATCTCAGCGTAACAGGAATTACGTAAAAGTGTTGTATAAGGTAAAAAAAATAAAAAATAAAGTAAGAGAGAGAGAGAGAGAGAGAGAGAGAGAGAGAGAGAGAGAGAGAGAGAGTACCATATACTAGGATAAGTTAAACTTTAGGATTTAACAATAACTAGATCCTTAATATTGTGGTGATTTTCTACCACAAGTGTTTGGCGCGCGCCTATTGGGATGCTATTTTTCAGGTCACCAAACCACAGACCCGAGACGGAGGGACGACGGGTGAGCGAAAGTAGAATAGTTGCATGTTCTTTATAGCACAGTAAAACTTCGACCTGCATAACAACATAATTTAATCAAAAGACATAGAATGTAGGTCGTTGGCAAATGGTAGTTAATTCTTGAGCATGTCTACTGTCGATATATATAATTAATAGTAATTTAGTGCGGGCCCGCACATTTAGTTGTTCATCCAATACATAGCATCAGTTGTCACAAACCATATACAATAGTGAGATCGGTCTCTACACAAATATCAAGATAAATTATTTCCATGTCTAGATTAGATACACCAAGATTTTGTTATAATGATAGCCATAGATTAATAACTATAAAAGTAAAATAAGAGTGTCTGAAATGACAGACCATCAATGTGTCGTTATGTAAATTTATTATAACATAGAAGGCCATGGGAAAAAGTTAGGCATAAGATTTTTGTCAGAATTGTGCAGATGACGGGTATCGTGGCAATGCAGAGGCCAGCTGGAGCAAAAACAAGAGGTCTTCGGCTACCTGCAAGAAGGGGAGCGTCAGGGCGCCACCTAACGAGAAAGGCGCGGGAGTGTCCGGTCCTGCAAGCTGACAGTCACCGGGCCATATACCTGAGGGATTAGGCGGGATCCTCACGGGGCCACAAGCGAAAGTGAGGCTGGCCGTTGACACTGACATGCGACCCACACGTGACAGCCAGCTAGCTCTCTGGACGCGGCAGCCGTTTGGAGGGATTCCCTGCGGCAGACCACATTGTCGTGAGAACACCAAGAAGATCACATATGGTGTCAGAACCTGTGCTTCATGTGCCTCAGGACAGAAAGGCACGCCATATACTCACCTGTTTGGGTTTTTACAACTCACTAGCATTGGCCGATCTGCACACACAAAGCAGTATCGTGCCACAAACTCTAACAAATGAATTGTCTCATTTCTAACTTCTCCTCTCTATTAGAGAGCAGTTGTAGCAATCGTCGCTCCTAGTTCGATCCTGTCTGGATGACCTCACACACTTGTGGAGTCACTCCACGAGCCATCATCCCTCGTCGAACTGCAATATTGGGAAACGTAAAGTACTGTCCAGGGAGAGAAGAGATCTGGACTAGCGATGCATCCCAACTAGTAGACTTCAGAGACATTTAATCGACATGAGGAGAGCCTATCACTATGTCTTCCTACCGTACTGCCGTTATCATATGCTTGGGTCTTGCTGCAATCTCAACAGAGTACTGCAGATGCTCCACCACACCCTATTGCTGTTGCAACAATGTAGCAAGAACACCCGACGTTTAGCCCTATGTGATGTCAGTACTGTAGCCCCATCCCAAAAGCCCCCCTCCGATGCTCAAGAGATGGAACCACATGCATCAATGCATGTGACTCAACATACCAACCCCCTCAGAGAAACTAACGAATTTGTGAAGTGCTTCGAATATTTCTAACAATGTGATTTAGTGCCTCATTCTCAGCACATTCGTGAACATTGTGCAATGTGCAAGCACAACATGCCGCCCCATGAACCTTGTTTTTTTTCTTAAATTTCTTTCTCAAGTGTTGTTTTTGTAATGTATGTTATACCTTGTATGTGTTTGTGTTTTACACTGTATTTCTTATGTAAGTAATAGAGTAAGGCGCACAAATTACAAATTACTGTATTGTTCTCCACACCATGTTGTTTTTTTTGTATTTTGTATTTATTGTTGTGTGTATGCAAACAGTGTGCCTGAAGTCCCCATAAACTGAAGCAGATACCACCACTGTCATTGTGAATGGACCATCAGTCCAGGGAACATTTTGTAAAGGTTATTCTTGCTGCAGGGAGACAGAATGAGTCGGAGGTTGTAATTAGATTCTGAAAGCTCACAAAGAGATTGTTGAGTTAAACAGTATCATGTGTGAGTGAGTTCAGGTTAGTTTAATGATTCAAATTGTTGTAACATCTTGGGCATATAATTGCGGAGCACTCCAACTCTGATTGTAAATAATAAACTGGTCCATATTTGGCTCACATGCCCGGGCCATATTTAGAGCGTGAATGTCTGTGTGAATTGGTGTTTGGAAGGGGCTCCCTGGGTATGGATCTGTGACGTGAGTGTTAGAGTTCCACACTAAGAAGGTGAAGTTGGCTACATCATAAATAATCCTCCCTCTATGAGCTGCATTTTTCAGTTACAATGATTTTCTTTATAGAGTGCGGCATGTGGTGTCAGTTTGCAAGATTGTTCTTGGGCGATTGACTGACTACCTTGCTCCTAAGTGAGCCAACCGCTCACCAATTACAATCTAAAATGGCGTAGGGGCTATGAGAGGTGGCATGAGCCCTCTCTCATATTTCTATCTTACGATTTTCCTCTCTAATTGCATGCAGTGAAAAGTTGCTATTCCTTCACACGCGGACTTCCCACGCAGCGTCTCTCGTCACCTGGGTGGTCCGGTGACATGCGGGCTCTGCTGATCTTGAAAGGGTAAGCCGACGGGTGTGAGGGAGTTGAGTGAATGCTTTCCAGACGCCGACATTGTAGAATAGCGGCGGAGATACGCTCGTAGGGGTCTGAAGTAGCGACTGGGCTAGAGGTTACGGTACTTCACAGAAACTTAGCGAAAACACTGTCTGGCGGGCTACCAGCGAGACGAGGCGAGGCAGTTGTGGCGGACAAATTCCCGCGCTTTCTGCAAAATCGTAACTGTGATTGGCTTGCTCAGGGCATAGCTCCGTGATGTAGCATAATCAGCGCAGAAATTGGCGCCAAGAAATTGGTGGAATGGTAGTGCTCTGGCAACAGAGTGGAATTTTCTGCCGGTTTTCGAGTTGCTGATTGGAACGGTTAACCACAGCCACTGTCGTGGAGGCGGGAATGTTCTGCGTTCGGTTTGTACGGGTGCTCTTGTGAAGTAGTCGGCTCTCGCCTTTCGGTCGGAGTAGGTTACAAGACTGAGGTCTCACTGCTCTGGACAGCCTGCCTTCAGTTGTCTGTCTAATATACTTTTATTTGATTGTAACTGTTTAACGAAGTTGCTGAAGTTTCGACTTCAACGTAACTTTCCGAGTACAGTTGGCAATTGAGAGTTCTGCGTACAAGTGACCTATGTTGTCTGTCTTAGGCAGTTTTGGCTAAAGTTGACTGTATCGGAGTTACTGTGTGACTTCGCTTGTGAAAATCAATCACTGTACTGTCCGTCAGTGATTGTGTGGCGAGCCTTCTTCGTCTCCCTCAGAGGCGCATTTGTATAGATAGGAAGCCTTTAGTCTGGAACAACCAGACCAGAACAATTTGTTTCGGGCTATACTCACGACATTATCATCACCACGACGGGATGTCGAAGCAACCAGCCATCGCTTCCAGTACGCCAGATCGTGTCCTTGCAGCTAAGAAGACAGCTTGGTAATGTACGTCCACAGCACCGGCAAAGTGGGCATTTTTGCTAGGCGATAATCAGAGCTCAGCAGAGCGCGCCTGTTCGTCTTTTCTAACTTTGTTCTGTCTTGGATGTTCACTGTCTGAGTTCTCACTACTGTAGCAGCAATTAATGTTGGGTTGGCTGTGTGTTTCTCTTAAGATCTGAGTTGCAAGGAATTGGCTCCATATACCACTTCGTCATAAATGTCACAATCTAGTTTAGGGACAACTTCACCTTCACACCATTTATTTGAGTATCCAATTTGAGCCAATTTGATGTATTGTAAATGTTTCATGGGTTTTGTTTATTATTTTGAGTTTAGCAATAATAAATCAAATTGTTATTTTGGACAGAACTTTCAATCTGTTAATCGATAGAGCAACCCTTTCATTTCTTACTATGTTACTGAAACTTTCCTTTATTTAATTAATGTCGATCAAATTAAATTATTGCAGGTGCCAAACTCTTTTCTACTCCACTTGCAGGGTCAGTTCACGTTTCTTCTTAATCCATGTGCAACAGCAAAAGTAGGAGTTAGAAAAGGGGGGGCTTAGAGCATCATTTCCATATGAAAATTCGAGAAGAATTTAGTGTTAAATACACTGCTAGCCCCGGCACCTCGCAACGTCATCCGGGGGTGGGCGTGGTCGAGGCTGGGGGTGGTTGGGATCAGGTTGATTAATTGATCAATTTAATTAATTTGCATATCAATTTGACATCAAAACTGTGCTGAGGACAGCATCTCCCTACTACTTGTGGGGAACAGTCTGTACAGAAATCGTACTGCAGATGTAAGCCAAAGGCCTTGGTAGGGAAGCAATAACTGAGAAGGGAGTGGGACAGGGTTGTAGCCTATTGGAAGTGCGGTGTTTAAAAACGAGACATGAGATGTACCTCTTACGAATTTCAATCCCGGAATTTACGTCGGCAAAAAGAAGTGCCCTCCAAATAATGACCTATAATTTGTGCGCAAAAAAATTTAATGGAAATTCTTATATAGCTAAGAGGCAACGGCCTTGCCGTAGCCGGCAGGACTGGCCCAGCGGTTCTAGGCGCTGCAGTCTGGAACCGCGCGACCGCTATGGTCGCAGGTTCGAATCCTGCCTCGAACATGGATGTGTGTGCTGTCCTTAGGTTAGTTAGGTTTAACTAACGTTCTAGGGGCGTGATGTCAGCAGACGTTAAGTCCCATAGTGCTCAGAGCCATTTTTGAACCTTGCCGCAGTGGATACACCGGTTCCCGTCAGATCACCGAAGTTAAGCGGTGTTGGGCGTGGCCGGCACTTGGATGGGTGACCATCCGGGCCCGCCAAGCGCTGTTGCCCTTTTTTCGGGGTGCACTCGGCCTCGTGATGTCAATTGGGGAGCAACTCGGCCAAATAGTAGCGGCCCCGGTCAAAGAAAACCATCATAACGACCGGGAGAGCGGTGTGCTGACCACACGCTCCTCCTATCCGCATCCTCACTGAGGATGACACGGCGGTTGGATGGTTCCGATGGGCCACTTGTGGCCTAATGACGGAGTGCTTATATAGCTAGGCACACTGATTGGAGTACTTCACATCTCTCTCTCTCTGATTATCAAATTACTCGAGCTATTTCTCCCAATAACTTGACATCTCAGAAACAATGTTATCAGATAGTATCTACTTGAATTATAGACCGTACTAAGGATCACGAAAACGTTTATTTCTAATCAAAGACGAGTTTGGATAGTAATAAGTACATTGCCTGATAAACTTAACTAGCAAAAACCTAGTAAAAATAATTAGGGTTGGTGGAAATTGAGCATGGATTTCCGCGACTTTCCTCTTGATGAAATGAACGGATATCGGACTCTAACAAATTAATACAGAAGTGAAAATGGTTGAACCTCACTGGTTGGTGGCTCCATAAACTTGCCAGTACAGAGGCTCTCGCTGTTAAAAGCAGCTCGACTTCACGCACGAACAAACTCCTGTGTGAAATTACTCTGCCTAAGCTGCGAGGATCTCACCTGAACCCAACACAAGCTGCTGGATAGCTGATACGACGCGCAGTGCTTCGTCTCAGCAGTGATCACGAACAGACAGCTAACTGCCTGCCCAAGTAGACACCCGTGGCCGGCGTCTTTACACGACGCCGCTGCTGGACGAAGTCTCCATTTTGTACGAGGCCAACGGGCAAAGTCTCCGGCTCCCAAGTCTGTAGTGTCTTTCTCCACACCGCCCACACCCCAACTGTACTTACTCTATGTTCGCTCCGTAAAATTTCGACGTTACTCCACGTGAAGCAGACAGAGAAATGTGTTAGAGCACCAGTGCAGTTGTTACGCATTTCTGCGCCAATCGAACGTGTTCTAGCATCGGAAAATCTCTCACCCCCCCCCCCCCCCCAATACAATTCTGAGGTATCGTCTCAAACAGCACATAGCGCGTACCCAGTCGCGGGCTGTATCATCTGTATTTTTTTCAGAGACGTAACGTTATACTATTGTATATGTAATAAATTTTTTTCTCCTGAATTTCGATAAATTAGTATAATCGATATTTTGGTTTCATTTCTTTTTTGTTTCATGACATTATGTTGAAAAAGCTATAAACAATTTTCGATGTAAATTTTAATATTTATGTCAAATTTCAAGTAATGTTGTAATCAAAGGGAAGTGTACCTAATGTTGAAACTATTGTAAGATGTGAAAGTTTTATTTGTACGCCTGGTCCATACGTAGGCAATGTATTAGAATATGTGGAATGTAAAACCTTTTGTGAATACCCTGTCTGTAGGGGAGAGGTCAAAGGTGAAGGCAGGCGAGCGCGGGAAAACGCACACGGGCACGGTACGGCACAACGGGCTCAGCAGCAGTAGTCGGAGTTGGGCTTCGATCTGAGAAACACGTGCTGGATCGAGGAGGCTCCCCTGGAAAAAGTGGTTTCGTTGAGCCTCGGATGCGCTGTTTCCGACGCCTATACAGCATGGCAATATTCCATAGGCACTAAATGGAAAAGCATTGCGACGCTATGAAGAAGTAAAGTGCCGATATTTCATGAGCCACTGCTGTAATTGCATGTGTGCTTTGCGCCTCGCCATCTCGCCGCCTGCCGACCGCCTCATCGATGCGAACAGGTTGAAACTTTTAGTACCGTATTCGCGTGGACCAGCGTTACTTTTGCTACATACTGTTCAATAACAACTTAAATTTTACCAGAACTGTCCTATCAATTAATTATCCTCACAACTAACCTAGACAGGGTCCTTTCCACATGTTGTGCAATCCGAGTGTCCCAAGATGAAGATTTAAAGTTTATGTTAATATTAATTACCTGCGGACCTATCTATGTTAGAATGATATTTAAAGGCTCAAAATGGTTCAAATGGCTCTGAGCACTATGGGACTCAACATCTTAGGTCATAAGTCCCCTAGAACTTAGAACTAATTAAACCTAACTAACCTAAGGACATCACACACACCCATGCCCGAGGCAGGATTCGAACCTGCGACCGTAGCAGTCCCGCGCTTCCGGACTGTAGCGCCAGAACCGCTAGACCACCGCGGCCGGCAATATTTAAAGAACTTTGTTGTTAATGAATACTGGATGAATAATATAGGTATGACAAAGTTGGAAGATAATGTTGAAATTGGTTTAGTAATGAAGTTTATTTAAATTGAGCCAAAAATAACGGTAGTTAAATGAGCAGGAAATAAGACAAAAAGAGTGGTAAATCATATACTGGAAATCTTGAATGCTTAATGCTCTCAATAATCAAACTTTCACTACAGTGATCATAATAGTTTCAGGGTACCCCCCCCCCCCCCTTTTTCTTTTCTATTCATTTGAATTCTGAAGTGTACTGAACTGCTTTGACCAGCAAAGTTAAAGTCTATATAAAACCTAAATTCTTCAGTGTTTTACCCTTCTTGAAATTGACTTTGTATGTGTGTTTCCAAAGTACTATTTCTAGGGTAACCTATGCCCGATTTCAATCAGGTCAATAGACAATACGAAGTTAGTAGTAAACATTATAGTGTAATGTTGGGTATTTATCGTGTGTCCATATTAGTACAGAAAGTGAGATTCTTAGTTCAGTAAATTTTCTGGTTCAAAATTTACCATATAATGCAATGTTTCTACGTGTTGTTATGCTTGAACGTACTTCCTCTTGTACGTGGAAGAACCTCAGTTAATGCCTAATTAGGCTGGCGACCGTATTATTAACAATTGGTAGCATCTGCTGTGTATGTTTCTTGTCCATTCTAACGTGTAGTTGCACTTTAGACTTGCTTGACGTATCATTGTTGTTACTGAGTGGGTGTAAGTCTGATTTTGCCTCCATTCAGGTACACGCGGTCAACATATTTACTAAAATCCTTTCTTATAAGGTGAAGCCCGTCAACTTACCATAGTAAAGGCTTTAAAGAGTTAACGTACGCGAGAGCGTAGTCGTTACACGCTGTCCTAGAAATTCTCCTAGCCGTCCATTCCCACGGCGGACGCCACAGAGCCCCACGCCCCTCTAACCCGTATTTACTTCCCTGTTAACAAAATTTTTTCTCGTGAAGGGAACGGGACATGGCGTCGCCGTTTCACTTCAGGAATGTTCGCCTTGAGTTCCGACCATAAAATTTCGTTGGGGGCGATCATCCGGCGTCCCAGGCTCCGTTTGACAACATCTGCCTAACACAACGGATTAGTTTCGCACTGTACTGGCCGCCCGAAAGGCACCATGCTAGGGACGAACAAGAAATCGCGTATCTGTTTTAAATCACAGTGACTGAGAAGTCACAAGATATCACAATAACGACTTTACAGAATCTAGCTGCGATTTCAGTCACAACTAGGAATCGCAACTAGCCTTTTAGGTCCAACGCTGTGCGCCATTTGTTGGCCGAATTTCGTACTTCTTCCTGTGAACCTCTCGTGTAGCTGCGATTTGAGTGACAAGTCGCAAGTAGAAGCTGTAACTAGCGACTAAAAAGCGCCGTTGACATTCAATGCCCTTGTGCCATCTGACGGCCTATGTTCGTATTACTGTTTTTCTTTGCGACACGCTATCGAGTCTAACTGCGATTACCGTGACAAGTCGCAGTTAGAAGTCGCAAGTAGCAACCAAAAAGCGCAGATGCCGTATGCCATCTGATTTCCTACACCCTTACTTCTTTCTAAGAACCTTGTATGTCACGATATGGATGTATTATACGTTTGTGGCCTAAGAAAAGAACCAAAAAGCTAATTTGCTCTGGGAAATTTTTATACTCGGTTGAGAATTGGTGCAGCCGAGGAATGTGACGGCCGAATGAAGGTTGTGTTAAACTCCTCCGCCTCACTCATCTCCTCTCCCTCCAGCTTAACTCCCGTCGCTCCGCCATTTTTGTCTCACTTGACCTCGAAAAGGCCTACGACCGTGTCTGGCATCTCGGTCTCCTGTTTAAACTCCAAACCTACGCCCTTCCTATCAACTACATCCGTCTGGTGGCCTCCTTCCTCTCCCGCCGCCCCTCCTATGTTACCATCCATCATGCCAATTCCCACACCTTCTACCCCTCTGCCGGTGTGCCCCAGGGCTCTGTCCTCTCCCCTCTCCTCTACCTCCTGTACCCGGCAGATATGCCCCAACCCCCCTCCAGTACACCTCTTGCAATATGCTGATGACACCGCATTCCTCGCCCTCGCTCCTACCCTCCAACGGTCCCAACGCCTTCTCCAGAATCACCTTGACCTTTTTGCTGCATGGTGTAACCAATGGCTCCTGACACTCAATCCTTCCAAGACCCAGGCAATCATCGTAGGTCGTACCACTCGCTCCTTCCGGCTCCTGGATTTCTCCCTTACTGTCTGCGCACGTCCTGTCCGTCTCACCCCCACCCTCACCTACCTTGCCCTCACCATTGACCGTCACCTCACCTGGATACCTCATCTCCGCTCCATCCAATCCAAAGCCCACAACCGCCTCCGACTCCTCAAACTCCTCTCTGGCCGGACATGGGGGTTGCACCCCTCTACCATCCTCCACACCTACAAATCCTTAATCCGTCCCATCCTCTGTTATGCCAGTCCTGCCTGGATATCTGCCCCCCCCCCCAAATTCTATCAGTCCCTCCAGATCCTTGAGCGTCATGCACTCCGCCTCGCCTTCTGTATCCGCCTCCAGTCCCCCACGCGGATCCTCTATGATCTCATTCCTTTCCCCCATCTGCTCCTATTCCTCGAACATATCCGCATCTTCTACACCTCCCGCCGTCTTGAACCCCCTCACCCCCTGGTTGCTCCTCTCCTCTCCCATCCCCGCCCCCTGCCACGTCTTCACCGTTGTGTCCCCCCTACCCTCCATCTCTACACCCTCCATCTCCTTTCCCAAGGTGGCTTCTGTCAACTCCCCCTCCCAGATGATGCCCTCTCTCCCTCCATTTATACTTCCTATCAACTCTGATCCTCCCTCCCCCTCCTTTCCTCTGTCCTTTCCCTGGGCTCCCTCTTCCCCCCCCCCTTCCGTCCTGTTTCCTCCCCACTAAACCTCTCCCTACCTCCCTTCTCCCCCCCAGTCCTTTTGTATTCCCCTCCTCTGCCTACCCCCGTCCCTGTCGCGTCTGCCCCCCACCCCTCTTATGGGTCCTCATCCTCCATCAGCTCCTTTCCCGGTCCCCCCCCCCCTTCGCTTTTACTCTCCTTTCCCCCCTTTTTTGTTTTCCCATCTTCTGTCCAGTTTCCCCCCACCTGCTCTCGACTGTGGTGTCACATTTGCCAACTTTTTCGTGCAGTGTTCCAGTGACTATTCAGTGTTGTTTGTCTTTCTCGTGTTGCGAACAGAAACCATGCTGTCGCTGGGTGTGAATTTTATGTCTTTTGCGAACAGAATCCAGACTGTCGCCGTGTTTTTTAATTGTCTATTGTTTTCCCTGTCTGCTCCGTATGTATTTTTATTAGCATCATCATCCCTCTGTTGTTTGTTTTAAGTTCCACTATTTCTTTTCGCCTTGTTACTCTCTAAGTCCCCGATTTTATCGCCTGTTTTTTATTATTATTTGTTCTCCTGATCTTTGTCACAAACTCTGTAGGCTGAAGAGCGGCATACTAAGCTGCTGCCAGACCGCCCCCTTCGGGGGGAATTGAAATTCAATAAAGAAAAAAAAAAATTGTGTTAATCCTCTCCCTCCGTCGGCTCCCCCCTTTTTTTCATTTCCTCTCCTCCCCCACTTTTTCCTCCTCATCGCTCCGCCCCCCCCCCCACCCAATCTGCCGCCGTGTCGCCCCCACAGTGCTGTTTTAAGTGAGTGTTCAGTGTTGTGCGTCCCCTGCCAATGTTTCGAACAGCCACCATACTGCGCAAGTTGTGTTTTTCTATCTCGTGCGAAAAGAAACCAGACTGTCGCCGTGCTTTTTAATTTGTGCCTGTCTATTTACTATGTGTTTTAATAAGCATCGCCGACCGTTTTGTTTTTATATTTTCTTCGTACCTTTTTCTCAATGGTTCAGTTTTTAACAGTCACCGTTTCATCACCTGCTTTTGTTTATTTTCCGTATCTCCTGATTCTATGTTTTAACTTTTCTGTAGGCTGCAGAGCGGCGTAATGTGCTGCTGCCAGCCCCCGCCTCCCGCTCCCCTCTGGGGAGGGAGGGGGGGGGGGAATCGAAATCCATTAAAGAAAAAAAAAGTTGTGCTAGTAGACAGCTCTGTAGTGTAGCCTGGAATTTTCGTGACGTGTTGAAACACACTCTTGATCGTAAAAGCTAAAACTGCAGGGTAATTTCGAAAACAGGTAATGAATCTGCCTCCGATGAGTATTTGGATGCGTGTTACACTCATACATCGTACATAAACTACCAAAAATGCAATATGGTGTCTACTATATAACTTTTAACAACTGTATTCACAAGACTGACGTTTTTTTCCCCGACAGTACAATACAGAGTTAAACTTTCGTCTGTATTTTCAAATACTGCGTTGGTACTATTCCCAGTGTCAACTTGTAACTGTAAGATCACTGCTTTCCACTGTTTTCACTTGGACATCATCAACCTTAAAACACGTAACCATCCAACCTAACCTAGACCTTGGGCTACGCTACGGGTCAGTCTGTCATCACAACCAATACTCAAGCCGGGAGGGGTTGACGGATCAGTGTCACATTCTAGCAAGCTTCATCACTAAATACACGGCAGAAAATTTTGGGGTATGGGATGAAAGGTCAAAACGGAATTTTCGTAATTCACTCAAAGTGTAGTCCACATTAATGTGTCACCCCTTTCAAATCACATAATGACTTCAAAAACTATCAATACTCAATTTGAACACTTGCTGTATCAATTATGGGTGTTTTACGATGCGAATTCTTCAAGGACCGTTTTGAATCTTCACAATTATCCATTCCAGATGTGGATTGGTACATAGAGCACTCACTAATTGAAACGGGAACTGTGACGGGAAAATCACAAGGATTATTAAACTTTTATACTGCTACTAATCACTAGCAATATAATTCACATTATACAACGGCTAATATTTCTGGTAACGAAAACAGTGTAGTGAGGAGGGGGGGGGGGGAGGTTTCACACTTTGCATGAACGATGCCCCTAAGTTCTTTCACAAACTCAGAAACTACCCTTACTTCTGAAGAAGATGATGTAAAGACGCTGTGGCATCTTTTCCAGTCTACTATCACTCATATTTTGAATTAATGCTTTATCGAGTGATTGATAATGTGGTTAAGATAAGAATGAACGTAAAAACGCGGTTAGAATCCGTATTCTTAACGTGAACTCCTATGGTACTGTGTGGTATTTGTGTTATGTTTTTCAAGATCACACTATCAATATTTTCACACTTGTTCCATTAATATAAAACAAAAGCCAAAGGAAGAACTTAAGTAAAACGTATTTGATACTGACTGTTTTGTTAAGGTTAAATTTTGTCTGTGGGCTAGCGTACATTATGTGATCAAAAGTATCCGGACATCCTCAAAAATATATATTTTTCATATTAGGTGCATTGTGCTGCCACCTACAGCCAGGTACTCCGAGTCAGCGACCTCATTAGTCATTAGTCATCTTGAGAGAGCAGAATGGGGCGCTCCACGGAACTCACGGACCGCCAATGGTTCAATTGGTTCAATTGGCTCTGAGCACTATGGGACTCAACTGCTGTGGTCATAAGTCCCCTAGAACTTAGAACTACTTAAACCTAACTAACCTAAGGACAGCACACAACACCCAGCCATCACGAGGCAGAGAAAATCCCTGACCCGCCGGGAATCGAACCCGGGAACCCGGGCGTGGGAAGCGAGAACGCTCCCGCACGACCACGAGATGCGGGCCCGCCAATGCGGTCAGGTGATTGGGTGTCACTTGCGTCATACGTCTGTACGCGAGATTTCCACACTCCTAAACATCCATAGGTCCACTGTTTCCGATGTGACAGTGAAGTGGAAACGTGAAGGGACAAGTACAGCACAAAAGCGTACAGGCCGACCTCGTCTGTTGACTGACAGAGACCGCCAACAGTTGAAGCGGGTCGTAATGTGTAATAGGCAGACATCTATCCAGACCTTCACACAGGAATTCCCAACTGCATAAGGAGCCACTGAAAGTACTATGACAGGCGGGAGGTGAGAAAACTTGGATTTCATTGTCGAGCGGCTGCTCATAAGCCACACATCACACTGGTAAATGCTAAACGACGCCCCGCTTGGTGAAAGGAGCGTGAACATTGGACGATTGAACAGTGGAAAAATGTCTGGAGTCACGAACCACGGTACATAATGTGGCGATCCGATGGCAGGGTGTGAGTATGGCGAATTCCAGGTGAACGTCATCGGCCAGCGTTCGAGTCGCGGTCGGGCACACAGTTTTAATCTGCCAGGAAGTTTCATATCAGCGCACACTCCGCTGCAGAGTGAAAATCTCATTCTGGAAACATCCCCCAGGCTATGGCTAAGCCATCTCTCCGCAATATCCTTTCTTTCAGGAGTGCTAGTTCTGCATGGTTCGCAGGAGAGCTTCTGTGAAGTTTGGAAGGTAGGAGACGAGGAACTGGCAGAAGTAAAGCTGTGAGTACCGGGCGTGAGTCGTGCTTCGGTGGCTCAGATGCTACAGCACTTGCCCGCGAGAGGCAAAGGTCCCGAGTTCGAGTCTCGGTCAGGCACACAGTTTTAATCTGCTAGGAAGTTTCATATCAGCGCACACTCCGCTGCAGAGTGAAAATCTCATTCTGGAAACATTCCCCAGGCTGTGGCTAATCCATGTCTCCGCAATATCCTTTCTTTCAGGAGTGCTAGTTCTGCATGATTCGCAGGAGAGCTTCTGTAAAGTTTGGAAGGTAGGAGACGAGGTACTGGCAGAAGTAAAGCTGTGAGTACCGGCCGTGAGTCGTGCTTCGGTGGCTCAGATGCTACAGCACTTGCCCGCGAGAGGCAATGGTCCCGAGTTCGAGTCTCGGTCGGGCACACAGTTTTAATGTGCCGGGAACTTTCATATCAGCGCACACTTCGCTGCAGAGTGAAAATCTCATCCCAGAGACTGGTTTGATGCAGCTCCCCATGGTACTCTATCCTGTGCAAGCTTCTTCATCTCTTAGTACCTACTGCAATCTACATCTTTCTGATTCTGTGTAGTGTATTCATCTCTTGGTCTCCCTCTACGATTTTTACCCTCCACGCTTCCCTCCAATATTAAATTGGTGATCCCTTGATGCCTCAGAAAATGCCCTACCAACCGATACCTTCTTCTAGTCAAGTTGTGCCACAAATTTCTCTTCTCTGCAATTCTATTCAATACCTCCTCATTAGTTATGTGATCTACCCATCTAATCTTCAGCATTCTTCTGTAGCACCACATTTCGAAAGATTCCATTCTCTTCTTGTCCAAACTATTTATCGTCTACGTTTCACTTCCTTACATGGCTACACTCCATACAAATACTTTCAGAAACGACTTCCTGACACTTAAATCTGTACTAGATGTTAACAAATTTCTCTTCTTCAGAAAGGCTTTCCTTGCCATTGCCAGTCTACATTTTATATCCTCTCTACTTCGACCATCATTAGTTATTTTGCTCCCCGAACAGCAAAACTTATTTACTACTTTAAGTGTCACATTTCGTAATCTAATTCCCTCAGCATCACCCGATTTAATTCGACTACATTCCATTATCCTCGTTTTGCTTTTGTTGATGTTCATCTTATACCCTCCTTTCAAGACACTGTCCATTCCGTTCAACTGCTCTTCCAGGTCCTTTGCTGTCTCTGACAGAATTACAATGTCATTGGCGAATTTCAAAGAAAATTTATTCTGAATGGATTTTAATTCCCACTCCGAATTTTTCTTTTTTTACTTTACTGCTTGCTCAATAAACAGATTGAATAACATCGAGGATAGTCTACAACCCTGTCTCACTCCCTTCCCAACCACTGCTTCCCTGTCATGCCCCTCGACTCTTATGACTGCCATCTGGTTTCTGTACAAATTGTAAACAGCCTTTCGCTCCGTGTATTTTACCCCTGCGACCTTTAGGATTTGAAAGAGAGTATTCCAGTCAACACTGTCAAAAGCTTTCTCTAAGTCTACAAATGCTAGAAACATAGGTTTACCTTTTCATAGTCTATTTTCTACGATAAGTCGTAGGGTCAATATTGCCTACGTGTTCCAACTTTTCTACGGAATCCAAACTGATCTTCCCCGAGGTCGGCTTCTAGGCGCAGAAAAATGTCTGCATCCTCCAACCAAATCCAGAAATTAACCATTGTAATAACGTTTAAGACACGCTCCTAGTCGTGCAGCACAATTAATTACCGAAATAAGTCGTCCCATAATTGCGTCTGATAATCAGATTATAGTCTTAAAGTAAAACGAAGGGAAGATTAAATGACGTGCTACGTTTCACTGTCACCCACAAGTTACTGGATCTGTACACTGAGCCAGCTAGTAAAGTACATTAAACAGTATTTTGGAAAAGGAATTAAAACTTAAAGAGAAGAAAAAACTTTGAAGTTTGTGGACGCCTTTGCAACTTTGTCAGAGGCTGTAAAGGAATTGGAAGATCCGTTGGGAGGGATAGGAGGTGTCTTGAAAAGTGTTTACAAGATGAAGATAAACGCAAATAAAACAGGGTTAATGGAGTGCAGTCAAATTAAATTAGGTGATTCCAAGGGAATGAGATTTGGAAATAAGACATTAAAAATACTCAATGAGCTTTGCTCTCCGGTCAGCAAAACAACTGGCTATGGCTGAAGTAAAGAGGATATAAAATGTAAAGGTAGGAGCCGGCCGGTGTGGCCGAGCGGTTCTAGACGCTACAGTCTGGAACCGCGCGACCGGTACGTTCGCAGGCTCGAATCCTGCCTCGGGCATGGATCTGTGGTGTTCTTAGGTTAGTTAGGTTTAAGTAGCTCTAAGTTCTAGGGGACTGATGACCTCAGATGTTAAGTCCCATACTGCTCAGAGCCATTTTTTTGTAAAGCTAGGAGAGGCGGAAGTAAAGCTGTGAGGAGGCGTCGTGAGTGGTGTTTTGGTAACTCAGTGGGTAGAGCATTTGCCCGCGAAAGGCAAACGTCCCTAGTTACAGTCTTGGTACGGCACACCGTTTTAAATTGTCAACGAGTTCCGTTATCAGCGCGCACTCCGCTGCAATGCAAAACTTTCGTTCAGGATATAAAATGTAAACTGGCAACAGCAAGTAGTGTTCCCCGAAAAGAGAAATTGGTTAACTGCGTCTTACGAAGACTCTTCTGGAGGTATTTGTATGAAGTGTAATCTTGTGCGACACCGAAACGTGCACGATAAGAAGTTCACATAAGAACACAAGCGTCTGAAATGAGGTGGTACAGAAGAGTGTTCAAAATTATATGGGGTGGTAGGGTAACTAATGAAAATCGAATCGGGGAAAATTTCATTTTTAGCACAAGTTGAGTGAAGAACGGATATGTCGATAGGACACGTCCTGAGTGATCAAGGAATATTTGTTTGATAATGTGGACAGTAAAAATTGTAGGGGGAAATCAGGGGTTGACTACAGCAAGCATATTTGAGTGTATTTCGGTATTTCGGTGCAGTGGTGATGCAGAGACTCTCACAGATACAATAGGGTGCAGCGCTTGTAGCGGTTGTTGTTGTTGTTGTTGTGGTCTTCAGTCCTGAGACTGGTTTGATGCAGCTCTCCATGCTACTCTATCCTGTGCAAGCTTCTTCATCTCCCAGTACCTACTGCAACCTACATCCTTCTGAATCTGCTTAGTGTATTCATCTCTTGGTCTCCCCCTACGATTTTTACCCTCCACGCTGCCCTCCAATACTAAATTGGTGATCCCTTGATGCCTCAGAACATGTCCTACCAACCGATCCCTTCTTCTGGTCAAGTTGTGCCACAAACTTCTCTTCTCCCCAATCCTATTCAATACTTCTTCATTAGTTATGTGATCTACCCATCTAATCTTCAGCATTCTTCTGTAGCACCACATTTCGAAAGCTTCTATTCTCTTCTTGTCCAAACTATTTACCGTCCATGTTTCACTTCCATACATGGCCACACTCCATACAAATACTTTCAGAAATGACTTCCTGACACTTAAATCTATACTCGATGTTAACAAATTTCTCTTCTTCAGAAACGCTTTCCTTGCCATTGCCAGTCTACATTTTATATCCTCTCTACTTCGACCATCATCAGTTATTTTGCTCCCCAAATAGCAAAACTCCTTTACTACTTTAAGTGTCTCATTTCCTAATCTAATTCCCTCAGCATCACCCGACTTAATTCGACTACATTCCATTATCATCGTTTTGCTTTTGTTGATGTTCATCTTATATCCTCCCTTCAAGATGCCATCCATTCCTTTCAAGTGCTCTTCCAAGTCCTTTGCTGTCTCTGACAGAATTACAATGTCATCGGCGAACCTCAAAGTTTTTATTTCTTCTCCATGGATTTTAATACCTACTCCGAATTTTCTTTTGTTTCCTTTACTGCTTGCTCAATATACAGATTGAATAACATCGGGGAGAGGCTACAACCCTGTCTTACTCCCTTCCCAACCGCTGCTTCCCTTTCATGTCCCTCGACTCTTATAACTGCCGTCTGGTTTCTGTAAAAATTGTAAATAGCCTTTCGCTCCCTGTATTTTACCCCTGCCACCTTTAGAATTTTAAAGAGACATTCCAGTCAACATTGCCAAAAGCTTTCTCTAAGTCTACAAATGCTAGAAACGTAGGTTTGCCTTTCCTTAATCTTTCTTCTAAGATAAGTCGTAAGGTCAGTATTGCCTCACGTGTTCCAGTATTTCTACGAAATCCAAACTGATCTTCCCCGAGGTCGGCTTCTACTAGTTTTTCCATTCGTCTGTAAAGAATTCGTGTTAGTATTTTGCAGCTGTGGCTTATTAAACTGATTGTTCGGTAATTTTCACATCTGTCAACACCTGCTTTCTTTGGGATTGGAATTATTATATTCTTCTTGAAGTCTGAGGGTATTTCACCTGTTTCATACATCTTGCTCACCAGATGGTAGAGTTTGGTCAGGACTGGCTCTCCCGAGGCCGTCAGTAGTTCCAATGGAATGTTGTCTACTACGTGGGCCTTGTTTCGACTCGACTTGTAGCGGTACAGAACCTAAAACGTATCAGCAAGGATTTATGCACCCTCGCCATGTATGTTACTGAAGTATGTTGTCAATAGTATTGGCTTATGAACTGGCTTATGATTGTGGTACTGTCATTTGTCTTATAGATATTACAAAGTGTTTATGTTGTTTATTACAGGTATGCTGGCGAAAATATGGAAAGAGACAGCTAAATTTTGCGCAGCTGGGCATCACACGTCACAGGACGCAAACCATCAATCCATATTGATGTGACAATATGAAAGAAATTGCTACTGAAAACATGCATGATTGTTAATTTATATATTGTATTTTTTTTAACTTTCAAACTGTACAAGCGCTTTGTGAAGGTTACCGTTGGCCTATTAACAGTTCACAGTCCACTGCATTTTATTACTAGTCCAAGTCCAGGGGTTGGACAAAAAATAAGATAACACCAAAAACATATGAACATGCCTGTTACAGTGAAAGAAACTCGTTGGCATTTAAAGCAGCTTCCAGTCGTCTCAGAATGGATAAATGCAGCTACCTGCGAAATAGTGGCGAGTTGAGGTAACGATGAACAAGGTGGGTAGCGATCACTCACTCTTCTCCCAAAAGTAGACCAAAAAGGCTCAAAAACATTGTCATCAGATAGTTATGGTGGTCGGGAAAGGTGCGTCAGCTCATCCTTGGCACACAAAACCAGTCCTGGACGGTACGCGCCGTGTGAAGAGGAGCCCCATCTTCTTGAAACACAGCATCACCATTGGGGAACAAGCATTGTACGCTGGGATGGAACTGATAAGCCAAAAAGGTCACATAATCCTTGCCAAATAATGCTACCTTGCAGAGTAACCACAGTCCTCATGGAATACCCCAATTTGGCTGTCCAAAACGTCACAGAATCACCACTGTGTCTCACTCGTGAGACGTAAACTCGGCCAGAAGTTGGAAACGGTGTGAAACAAGACTCATCCGACCAGACGACTTTCTCCCATTGTCTAGGTTATATGGCTTCGGCACTACGTTTTCCTTCTACCGGCATGTTTATCGCTGATGACTGGTTTTGGAATTCCAGCTTCTCCTGCAATTCCCACCCTCTGGAGCTCCCGATGTGTTATTTTGGTACTGGCAGGGTTCGCGAGTACAACGTCACTTCTGTAGCGACTTTTTTAGCTGTCGTCCTCTTACTTTTCCTTGCAACCCTCTTCGGTGACCGTCCGTCACGATCACTTGACACAAATTTTCGTCCACTTTGTGACTTTGCGGATGATGTTTTTCCCCTTTCGTTGTATGCTGTATAAATCTTCGATACTTTGCTTGTTGAAGTGACAGGTTATATGCCTTTCCGATGCACACAGTGGCCTGCCCCCTCTAATGTTTACAGCAATCATCTTACTCTTAGTAATTCAATTTGGGGAGGTATAGCCGAGAATTGTCATTACAATGCTAGTATTGAGAACTCGGAAGATATGAATGTTTTCCTCTTAATTGCAGAAGGGAGAAGAGTTGCTATTCCTTCCCACGTGGCGTCTCTCGTCGCCTGGGTGGTCCGGAAATACAGGAGGGTTGTGCTGGTCAAGAAAGGATTATGCCGGCTGGTGTGAGGGACTGGCTGAATGGGTTGGATGCTGCCCCGACGCCGACATTTTCAAAAGAGCGGGACGAAACGCCCACGGTGGGTTCTGAGGGAGCGCGTGGGGTGAGATAACCCGTTGCTTCGCGGAAATTCAGTAAACACACCATCTGGCGAGCTACGAGCGAGGCGTGGGAACGACACGACTTCCCAGGCAGTTTTCGCGGGTAAATCCCAGCGTTTTCTGTAAAATATTACTTACGATTGTCTTGCTCAGGGAAAAGCTCCGTGACGTAGCAAAATCGACGCAGAAATTGGCGCCAAGTATCTCCATTCGTGAAGTAGAAGTGCTTCGGCAATAGAGTGGAATTTTCCACCGCTTATGAAGTTGGTGATTGGCACGTATAACCACGGCCACTGTGGTGGGGGTGGTAAGGTACTGGGTTCGTCTGTCAGCAATACACCCTGAGGAGGGTGTATTGCTGACTGTCAGCAATACACACTGAGGAAGGCGCCTTGCAACAGTCACCGAAACGTCGGAATTTTACAGATGACAATGCGGTCTCAAACCCAGAAGAGTTTTATTGACTGTAATATATTTCTGTTTAATAGTACCTGTCTGACGAAGTTGCTGAAGTTTTGGCTTCAAAGTAACTTTCCGAGTACAGATGGCAATTGAGCGTTCTGCGTACAAACGGCCTATGTTGTCCGTCTTGAGCAGTTTTTGGCTAAAGTTGACTGTATCAGAGTTACTGTGTGGCTTCACTTTTTAAAATCAATCACTGTACCGTCAGTGATTGTGTGGCGAGGTTTCTTCATCTCCCTCAGGTGCGCATTTGAACTGCTAGGAAGTCTTTAGTCTGGAACAACCAGGCCAGGATAATTAGTATCGGGTTATACTCGCGACATTATCATCACCGCGACGGGACCTCGAAGCAGCCAGTCATCGCCTCTGGTTCGCCAGATCGTGTTCTTTCAATAAAGACTGTATGTCCGCAGCACTGGAAGATTAGCGAATTTTGTTACGTGATAATCAGTTCTCAGCAGAGTGCTCCTGTTTCCGTTCTTTCTAACTTGGTTCTGTCGCGGGTTTTCATTATCTGAGTTTTCACTACTGTTGCAGCGCAATTAATTCCGGGATTTGCTGGGTATTTTTCTTAAGATTTAAGTTGCAAGTAATTGGCTCCACATACCACTTGGTGATAAATGTCACAAGCTGGTTTATGGACGGCATCACCTTCACAGCAATTATCTGTGTATCAAATTGACGTATTGTAAAGATTTCATGTGTTTTTCATTTTGAATTTATTCAGAATAAATTCAATTGTTATCTTGAACAACATTAAAAATACTAAATTAAGGTAGAGCGACCCTTTCATCTGTCACGACATTAACTAAACTTTCCACTGTAAAATTAATGTTTATCAAATTAAATTATTGCAGGTGCCGAACTCTTCTCTACTCCACTTGGGTCGATTACAATTTTTTTTTAATCCATGTGCAACAGCAAAAGTCGGAGTTAAGGAAGGTGGGGGGGGGGGGGCTTAGCGCATCATTTCCATATGCAAATTCTAGCTGAATTTAGTTAGTGCTAAACACTGCTAACCCCAGCGCCTCGAAGAAACACCAAACACCTCGACTTCCTTGGTTACAGATGCAACCACCATATGATCACCAACAATTTGCCCACGAACGAATTCACCTTCTTTTCTTTCTTTCTTTCTTTTGCTTGTGCCCATTTTCCCCGCCGATACGCAGGGTCGGCATGGTTAATCGGATGTGACAATTTTACTTGAAGAGGTGGCCGGATGCCCTTCCTGCAGCCACCCTGTAGGCCCCGGGAAGAAATTAATGTACCCCAACTGTCTGCGACTAGTGTAATCCATGGAATAGTGCGAAAGTGTTCAGATGTCTGCGAGCCGTGGAACTGAGGCGGGAAGTGGGGACCAGCCCGGTATTCACCTAGCGGATGTGGAAAACCACCTAAAAACCACATCCAGGCTGGCCGGCACACCGGCCCTCGTCTTTAATCCGCCGGCCAGATTCGATATGGGGCCGGCGCGCCTGCCCGAGTCCTGGAAGCAGCGCGTTAGCGCACTCGGCTAACCTGGCACGAAGGAATTCACTCAGCTCCTACATAATACCCTCACAACTACAAAGAATATTGTTCTGACCACGACTGACACTTACAACGAACTGAGGGTTCCGTTCGCCGTCGAATACAATAGTGTAGATTGCAGGCTCGGCTATCATCTGCATTTACGTTCAAGCATATATTTCTCACGGTGTTGCCAATCTGTATAAAGTGTAGTGAATAACAAGTGTTCACGTACTTTATTGAACACCATTAACTAATTTGTGGGCAAAGGTCCATTCCCATGCCTGAAAGCCGGCCGATGTGGCCGAGCGGTTCTAGGCGCTTCAGTCTGGAACCGCGCCATCGCTACGG
Source organism: Schistocerca cancellata (assembly GCF_023864275.1). Lineage (NCBI taxonomy): Eukaryota > Metazoa > Arthropoda > Insecta > Orthoptera > Acrididae > Schistocerca > Schistocerca cancellata. Next base: position 1,240,422,010 of record NC_064626.1, read on the forward strand.
TCGCAGGTTCGAATCCTGCCTCGGGCATGGATGTGGTGTGTCATGTCCTTAGGTTAGTTAGGTTTAAGTAGTTCTAAGTTCTAGGGAACTGATGACCTAAGATGTTAAGTCCCATTGTGCTCAGAGCCATTTGAACCATGCCTGAAAAAAGACAAGTTTCATTTGCTGCGATTAATGGAGGAATGATATCTGCTTGAATATTTTGCCCAGAAGCTAATTTAGTCGAAAGTTGTCAAAAGTGTAAAAGTATTAGGACGATGTGAATGAGCTAAAGTATTGAGTGGGTTTATTAAAGGATAACATGCTACCACGCATTCTAAACTGGTGAAAAGTATACATCACAAATAGACTGAAATTACACACATACTGAAACTACTTTGACTAAATATTGTACGAGAAAATCTTACTTCTAGTGAAGTTATTGAAATAGAGATTAACGCTGCAGTAATGTCAGGGAGCAGTATGTCGTCCTGAACGGGGTGACTTCTTTAGAAACAAGCGTAACTTCAGGTGTGCCCCAGGGCAGCGTAATAGGTCCTCTGCTTTTTACAATTTACATAAACGATCTCGCTGATGGTATTGAAAGCGGCCTTATACTGTGTGCCGATGATGCCGTAGTCAACAGGAAAGTAGTATCACACGAAAGTTGCGAACAAATCAATGAGGATTTGCAGAAAATAAATGCGTGATGTAATGACTGGCAGTTACCTCTCAATATTAATAAGTGTAAGCTACTGCGTATAACAAGGCGAAAATCCCCATTAATGTACGAGTACAAAATAGATGCCCAGTCTTTGGAAGCTGTAACGTCCGTGTGACTATACGAAATAATCTCAAATGGAATGATCAGATTACACAAGTAACGGGTAAGGCGAACTCTAGATTGCGGTTTATTGGTCGGATCCTGAAGCGATGCAGTCCTTCAACAAAGGAAATAGCTTACAATACGTTAGTTCGTCCAGTTTTGGAGTATTGTTCGTCTGTGTGGGACCCTTACCAGTTGGGTCTGATTCAAGAGATTGAGAAGGTCCAAAGAAGAGCGGCAAGATTCGTGACTGGTACATTTAGCCATCGCGAGAGTGTTACAAATCTCATAGAAAGTTTGAAGTGGGAGACACTTGCAGATAGACGACGCGCTAAGCACAAGGGGCTGCTCACTATATTCCGAAATCCGATCTTCACCGAGGATGTAGAGCATATATTATTACTACCAACTTTGAAATCGCGGAATGATCACCATTCAAAGATGAGGGAAACAAGAGCTCGTACTGAGGAGTTCAGACATCCGTTTTTCCCTCGCGCGATCCGTGAGTGGAACAGTGGGGAGGGGGGGGGGGGCGGGGGATATGACTTTGGTGCGATTTGTGCCCTCCGCCACACACCGCTTGGTGGCTAGCGGAGTATATATGTAGATGTAGATCTTGAACATGGAGATAAAAAGGAAGGGAGTTGTCATTTCGTTACAAAGTTGAAGCCGGCGTCCGCCGTCCTACATAGCACAACACATTAGGTTCACCGCATTCATACCTCTATGGTTCACCGCGATGATACATCCCCATGATGTCACTCTGACGTGCCCGTGGCCAGTTTCGACAGTTGGCAATATCTGTCGAGCTTTTGGTCGTGTCCCAGACAGCATCTGGTGCTTTAATTGTGTGGAGACGTAACTGTTTTATAAAAAATGCCAGCTTACGTCGTTTACGGGTGTATTAATCCATCCGATTGTAGTATAAAGTCTAAAGGAATCATATTTTATTCGTAAGTGGAGCCGTTCAAGCAATATTTTCTTTTGTATAGCTGAATTATGGTTACGCTGTTTAATTGTATTCTTTCGTTTATTTTCAGTGCATTCCAAACCGCAAATGCTGTGGTTTGTGGTTGTTGGTGCAACATCTCATACTCCAAATTGCTCCCGCCAGTAATTATTCATTGTTCACATTTCCTCCCTTTTTAAAAAGATAATGTCTAGAACAGCCTGAGACAGCGGCCACATGTGTGTGAGTTTTGTGTGTATGATTGTATGAATGTGTGTGTGTGTGTGTGTGTGTGGTGTGCTTTGTTTCCTGTCTGAAGAATACTTTGGACGAAAACTTATGTGAATGCTCTTTTCGTCGTGCCTGCCTGCTGCTCGGCGCGTGATTAGCAGTCTAACCGCTTCACAGTATAATTATTCCCTCCTGAGGTTTGTTGTAAATAATCCACTGCAATTCAACACGAACAATGATGTACATAATTACGATACCAGAAGGAAAAAATGACATTCATTAATCCTCATTAAGGTTGTCTGTAACTCAAACAGGGATTCGTAATGCTGTAACCAAAAGTGTTGACCACTTTCCCAGCGATATAAATGTCTGACAGACAGCAAAGTAAAATTTGACAGTAAACTGAAAGCGTTTCTCTTTGATAACTCCTCCTATTTCGCAGAAGTCTATCTGTTATTGTAATGTGTGATACCTATCAATGACTAACATCTGCCTGTCTTCAATTAAAAAAAAAAAAAAAAAAAAAAAACCTAATAAATTTCCAACATTGAGGCATATTAAAAAAATGATATAAAATGACTCACTCCAGATCATTAAGATCTGTCGTACAAACGATACATGGAACACGAAATTAACTAAATAAGTAACTACTGGTGTATCACAAAGCATGGTATAGATTTCTATATTTTGAAAACCTCAAAATGAAATTCAAACGTAAAATGTAGCTGATGATCAAAGTAGATGTACGTTCCAGTTGTGATATGTTTGGTTATTCCTGAAAAACTGGCAGAGTTATTGGCGAGAAATATACCGATAAAAGAAGCAAACAGACTACAGTTGGGAAGGTGGGCCTGTGTATTACACAGGTTAATCTATCATTACTAAAAAATGACTTACATACAAGTTAAAGCAAAAATCCATTTTAACGGGTCTAAACGTTTGAGACCATTCCCTTAATCACGTTTATACTATTGTGCAATGCTGGAACATGCTTAAAAATTATATCGTATTTTTATCCTGAAAATTGCTATTATTGGTCACACACTGAATGAGCAACATAGGTAAGATTTCAGAGTGAGAAGTTGTGTAAATTGCAGTGAAACTAAATGACTGACACTCTAATAAAACAATGATTCGGTTCTGTAAGGAGGTACGCCTCTATCCAGTTCTGTTCCTTTGACGTTTCAATTATCGTTCACTTTGTTGACATGCACAAGACACGATAGCATGTCTTGCGTCTTCCCTCATTGTACACATTTATGGACTAGCAAAGAAAACGTAGGTAAGTTTATTGCAAAAGTGAACATTAAAAATGTTGCGCATGCGAGTTGAGAGCTGAAAATGTAACGAATAAGAAGCATTACGAGTAAGATAACAAGCATTAGTTTCGAGTGCCAGCTACATTTACTATCGATACCAACACAGTAAAAGTGGAATTAAGTGAATGACGAAAGCGTGCTTTACACACCACTTCCTTCTCTTCTTGGTTATTCGAAATATATCCACGAAAACCAAGATCAACAAAAACCAAGATACATTAACGAGGGCAAAAGTGCCATATTACTATAGAAAATACGCATTTAAGAACAGAAAAACGTTCGAAATTGCCGTCTTTGACACTATGTTATTTACTTAAGCACTGTAATTTTTAGTAATTAAAACAGCTGTTGGGTGCACACGACAGAAATAATGAAGCAGAAGCAATCGTAAATCGCAGTCTGCTAATGTTATGGGTTATCTAAGATGGAGGCGGCGCGAGGGATTAGCCATGCGGTCATAGGCGCTGCAGTCATGGACTGTGCGGCTGGTCCCGGCGGAGGTTCGAGTCCTCCCTCGGGCATGGGTGTGTGTGTTCGTCCTTAGGATAATTTAGGTTAAGTAGTGTGTAAGCTTAGGGACTGATGACCTTAGCAGTTAAGTCCCATAAGATTTCACACACATTTGTACATTTAACATGGCGGCAGGCCCCGCAAACTCTGTCTTCAAAATAACGCACAGCGTAGGTTCAAAAGTGGTTCAAATGGCTCTGAGCACTATGGGACTTAACATCTCAGGTTATCAGTTCCCTAGAACTTAGAAGGACTTAAACCTAAGCACATCACACACATCCATGCCCGAGGCAGAATTCGAACCTGCGGCCGTAGCAGTCACGCGGTTCCGGACTGAAGCGCCTAGAACCACACGGCCACCGCGGCCGGCGCACAGCGTAGGTCTATAGCGCCATGTCCTTTCTTTTTTTTTACCTTCATGGTCTTGAATGTCTGAGTCAAACACAATCGGTGGTTGTTAGGACAACGATAATAAACAGCTGAGATTACGACGAAAGTTTTATTCAGAAGTTGTTTTTCCTTTCACAACACATGAATGACCCAGACATGCATCATTACGAGATACTGAAAGCAATAGAAATGCAACTTTTGGTACAACAACTGGCACGGTGTCTCATCTACTTCTGCACTAAATTGAATCGTCGACGGCGAAAGTCATTTGCCACTCTTTGTACGAGTAGCACATTTGATGCAACATAGGAAGCATCATACAAGTTTTGTGTTGTGATTACGGTAGGTACGCCAAGTCAAGTTACGTTCGACACAAATAGCTCAGGGGTCCGCCGTTACCGCGATAATCAAGTCTTCGCGGTGAATACCGTAACAATTACGTCAGCCAGAAACCCGTTCTCATACATTCCGCAGCAGACACATTCCTCCACGCTAACTGTACAGACTAACGGCACATATCGACTCGTATTTCGACACCTTCGGCCGCCTGACGCGTATCTGTTGCTGAGACCTAGCCGATTCATTGCCTCACAGCTGACAACGCAGTGTTTCGTCCACTGCCGCGACTGGGATTCCAGGCATTGCCGACGCAATGTAAACAGGTGTCAACGGGGTCGTTTTTAGGGCGGACTCCGACAGCGGCGAGGCATACGCAGCGCGATGCTCTTCTGTCACATCCTTCACCGGTTCTACATCGGGCGTGGCGCCTACGGCGAAGCAACACGAAGAAACTCCTCTACGATTTATAGGAGGCCCCTCCACCAACCGGGAGACAGAAGCTGCCTTCTCGCGACGCAGCCAGTCCGGCCACCCGCGTGGCCTGTTCTATGACGTTGATGGCAGGCTGCCCGCCTTCACGCCGCTGAACTTGTAACGCCGGAAATGCATCTCCTCCTATTGCCATCTAATGTACTATGAATTTTTTCCTTATTTTGTTACCTGAAGATGTGACATTTCTGTGTCTTTATACAGGGTGATTCAAAAAGAATACCACAACTTTAGGAATTTAAAACTCTGCAACGACAAATGGCAGAGCTAAGCACTATCTGTCGGCGAATTAAGGGAGCTATAAAGTTTCATTTAGTTGTACATTTGTTCGCTTGAGGCGCTGTTGACTAGGCGTCAGCGTCAGTTGATGCTAAGATGGCGACCGCTCAACAGAAAGCTTTTTGTGTTATTGAGTACGGCAGAAGTGAATCGACGACAGTTGTTCAGCGTGCATTTCGAACGAAGTATGGTGTTAAACCTCCTGATAGGTGGTGTATTAAACGTTGGTATAAACAGTTTACAGAGAATGGGTGTTTGTGCAAAGGGAAAAGTTCTGGACGGCTGAGAACGAGTGATGAAAATCTAGCACGCATCCAGCAAGCATTTGTTCGCAGCCCAGGAAAATCGAGAATGTACAGAAATGTGTCACGTGGGTTTCTACTCAACCACATGTTGTGCAGTAATATCCCCTGCACTTAGCCTACGTACCTGTGTGGCAGTGTTTCAGGAACTCCTTCATTCTCCATCAGTTTTTCTTCGAGGACACAGCACCTCGCAGACCTTTCCACACTAACGGGAAAGTCAACCGTCACAATGTCTGTATATGGGGCACTGAGAATCCGCGGGAAACAACTCAGTATGAACGTGACTCGCCTAAGGTGAACGTTTTTTGTGCCATTTCAGCCAATAAAGTTTTTGGTCCCTTTTTCTTCGAAGGTGCTACTGTAACTGGACTACAGTACCTGGAGACGTTAGAGAATTGGCTGTTCCCTCAGCTCGAACAAGAAGCACAACAATTCATATTTCAGCAGGATGGAGCGCCACCACATTGGCACTTATCTGACCGTAACTACCTGAACGTCAACTACCCGAGGCGATGGATCGGCCGCCAGGCAGCCCGTGACAGAGCACTTCATCACTGGCCTCCAAGAAGCCCTGATCTTACCCCTGCGATTTTTTCTTATGGGGGTATGTTAAGGATATGGTGTTTCGGCCACCTCTCCCAGCCACCATTGATGATTTGAAACGAGAAATAACAGCAGCTATCCAAACTGTTACGCCTGATATGCTACAGAGAGTGTGGAACGAGTTGGAGTATCGGGTTGATATTGTTCGAGTGTCTGGAGGGGGCCATATTGAACATCTCTGAACTTGTTTTTGAGTGAAAAAAAACCTTTTTAAATACTCTTTGTAATGATGTATAACAGAAGGTTATATTATGTTTCTTTCATTAAATACACATTTTTTAAGTTGTGGTATTCTTTTTGAATCACCCTGTATATTGTAATTGTTTTACTATTTGTATGTATATATTTATGCATTTATGTCGATGTATAATTCGTTTGTTTTGTAAATATTATTTGCATTTTTACGCTGGGTCTTCCCTAGCGAAAACTATGCTGTCGAACGAATACATCGATAGGTCGTGTCGAGAACCAAAGTGTTTAGGATCTTTGGTAGTGTGAACTCGGCCGCGTGGAGCGTGTCGCGGACGGGAAGCATTAGCTGGCGCACATCAAGAGCCCGTTTCGCCTGGTGACTGTCGAGAAGAATGCGCGCCAACATCCAGCTTCTGCAACAGCGAGGGCCGACAATGAGTGACTGTCGCCACCTCCTCGACCGACGACTTCAAACCTTGAATCAACCAACAAGGAAGACTGGAAGCACGTAAAGTTTTAGAACTGTATGGCACACCTCAGTTTTAAAATTGTTGCATCACAAAATTACAGCAACTTAGCATAAACGTTTGTTGCTCATTGTCCCAATTGCGTTACCAAGCAGGGTCCCTTCGTTTTCCGAAATGAACCCGAGTGTCGTTGTAATTCAGACGCCAGCATTAAAGTAATATCAATCCATTTCACTGCTTTAATTTCAAAGTGCAGTTAAGGTATTCATAGCTGGCTACAATATTTAGATTACACAAGCACAAATTAAGAGTGCGAGTTTTGTTAGCATATTTTAGCTTACCCGTGACTGCAGCTCAGCTTGTTACGTACTAAATGTTACTATTTTTAATTGTCCAGAATCATTTAATTCAAGTTCAAAGTTAAATCTCTTATTTCTAAATTGCGTAGATTCAAGTAGCTTTTGAAATGATTGTTGAGGTAGCCCAAGACTAACCTTATTTTACTGAATTTCGTAGTGCTTCAGAAACTAATCTCACTGTTAATTTCAGTCACTAAATTAACTTTAAGTTTTCTGGTGTTATTAATTCTTTTGCTAAATTAAGTCAGAGTGTAGCGAAATTTATTACTTCTGACAAACTTTCAGTTTTCACACAACACGTGTCAACCTTCAGTGGCCACGCTTTAGTGCTAATTATATGTGCAATAACGTTTCGTTTTCAGTTATTATACTAGTTGTCCATAGGACTGGCGACTGTAATTTTCCCCAAATCTCAAATATGTAATTATCGCCAATTAATTGTCAACGTGACGACCGCACATTTACCTTCTTTATTAATTTTACCCTTTTCTCAAAATTAATTTCCACCAGTTTCATTAGCACAGTTCCTTTCATTTAGATGTAACCCTTTCCTACCTCTTTACCGACAGATTAACTTCGGTGGCGATTGCTTTTCCCAAATTTCCATTAGGTACACGCGGTTTAATTTTTCACTGTCATTAAGGTCGATAAGTGAGGGGGAGGTTACAAACTGAAGTTTCCATCTAAAACCCGTCTTACACGAGCCACTTTCTGGATAAAATCAACTACTGAAAGTGCGAACAGCTTTTGTGGCTGTGTGTAAATCAGCAGTCAACCACGACGCGAGTGTGTGTTTGACGTCAATGATCTATGGACTTTGTCGAGTGTGGAGTTGTAAATTTACACACATGCCGCACACTGCGCATGCGCAGAAACAAGGGAGCGTAGCGGCGTATGCTAACATCTGAAGACAACCTATTCTTGCTGGGCTCACCCCTGTTATAGAAATGTATTTTGTGATTTCGTGTTTGTTTAATTTTTTGTGTTTTTGGTTTGTTTTCGTGACGCAGTGAACAATTACACAAAGTCCTGACATTTTTTACTACTGATGTTCTCTCGCAGGACAGACAAAATATCTGAAAGCATAAAGAAATTTAAGCTTTACAGAGAAAAAGCCTAAACCGTGCATAAACAGTAACGTAAATAGACAAACGTGTTTTAACGAGCATTGTTTCGACAGTGAAAAAGTTAGAATTATTTGACGAGAAAAGTGATTATCGATGTTTTTGATAATTAACAAGAAAACAAGACACAAAGCTTAAAGCAAAAAGGCACCATTTACTGCGTTCTAGTTATTGATTAATATTATTGGATGTGGGTCCCGCCTTAATGCAATACACTATTTTTTCTTGTTGTAATGTTGTTGCATTAATTTGATCTGAAAGCGGTGCTGATATTCAAGACAATAAAAGCGGGTTAAAAGCTGTGAGCTATCTGGGGAAGTTAACCTTGCATTACTGAGCAACTGTTTCACCAGGTATCCAGTCTAGCTTACCAAATTCCCAACCAGACTAACATTAATTATAATCTTTTAGTACTCATCTTACGATAACCGGTGATATATATATATATATATATATATATATATATATATATAAAGACAATTTAAATAAAAATAAATAAATCAGTTTATATTTGGACATTTATTTTAACATTGATCATTGTTCCGTTAAAATTTCAGCATATTAAATTTGATTCATAACTAAACTGGTGCCTTATTTAGGATTGTGAATACGTGAGTTTGTAACGTTACAGAACACATCAAATATGGAGCCAAGATGGGGAGACTGCATACAACACTGCATTCATAAAATAAAACACGAAAAACGTTGAAACATATGCAAGAGGAAATTAACCACAACCAACCTATTCAATTTTCACCCAAATAAGTTATATTCGTAGTGCAATTCTGTCCGTGATGAAATTACCACACACTGGTATACTAAATTCATACTAACTCTCTGTGAAATCTTCCCGAAAAGAATAGCTGAGGGCTACTTTGATGCTTACACCACATGCTTCACGTGGTCAACTTGGTTTACACAAAGGGTGTAACTCCACAATAATTTTAATAATTAAAATAAATTAGATCGAAAAGCAATTTACATAAGAGAACCCTCGAACTGGTTACTGTCATCTTACTATTAACCTGATGGGTCAAACAATTGTATAAGCACGTGGTACTGGTCTCACACAGTAACCCCCACGTGGGTTGAACATAAAGAAAAGTTGCTATATTGAAAAATATTGTCAAGACGAGACGTTATAATCTCACGCACATTCGCATTTAAGATTGATGATCTTAGTTAGAGTTACTGATCAACACGTGGTTCCACTTTACTCACAAAGTAGTGACAAAGCAACTACTGGAAGATATTCTGAACTACACACTCGAATGCGTTGCAATTTAGGATAACATTAGATATTTTAGAGCTAAACCTGAAATAAAGGTGATTAAATTTTCAGTTAGGCTGAACTTAAGAAATCCATTGTCCTACGGACTTTGCAGACACGCGCTTAGATGGAGATCTTACCACTTCAGACGCTCGCCGTGGACAGACTGCCCTGGGCTCCTACCGAGCGTGCTTCACAAATACGAACGGAAGTGACCAGAGAGGCAACTCCCTATACCAACATGACAAGGGACGGACAGGACCATACTAAGAATAGAAACCTCTTTGCTTCTAGAAAGTGTAGCTACCTGTTCCGACGTTGGTCCTACTGTTCTCTAGCAGACAGCCTTGTCTGCTACCATCAAGCATGCAACTAGAAATACATTTGCTCATTCATCCCCTCACACAGAAGGGAAGGGGGATGACAGGATCTTATCATATACAGTATATAAAAGAATGTGGACGTAGATTCCGTATGAGACTGTGTGACATGAATGACATATAAACTGTGTTTTAAAGTGTAGTAGTGTGACAGATCGTTCTTGTTTATGTGTAAAAGTAACACGTTTCACTGCTCAGTCTCCTCCCAGATAGTCAGAAACAACATAGTAAATTTAGTAGAGGAATTTATGCCGTAAATGACAAGAGATTTAAGAAATTAACATGAAAGGAATCCAACAGAGACCTTTCATTGTTACCCAAACATGTTTCAACACCTCTGTGCCATCATCAGTGGATTTTGTTTATTGGACTACTGTAAAAGTAAACAAATTTACGGTTGTAACTGATCTAACGAAATGATGCCTAAAGACCGGGTTTGTTCGTTTTTGTTCTTACCTTGATTTCACATTATATAGTTCTGCAGGAGTACCTGTATGTTGGCCTGCATTGATAGGGTGTCACCTGCAAACCAAACCATGTAAAGTGAATTTCATCAGTGAGTTAACCTATCTATATATTTTTTAAAAACCTGACTTCGGTGCCGGCCGGGGTGGCTGTGCGTTTCGGCGCTACAGTCTGGAACCGCGTGACCGCTACGGTCGCAGGTTCGAATCCTGCCTCGGGCATGGATGTGTGTGATGTCCTTAGGTTAGTTAGGTTTAAGTTGTTCTGAGTTCTAGGGGACTGATGACCTCAGAAGTTAAGTCCCATAGTGCTCAGAGCCGTTTTTGAGCCTGACTTCGGGGTGGCAACATCTTTGTTGTATTTATTTGTTATTACTCACGTTTTGTTGTGACTGATCCTTCTATGTCTTTCCGAGGGCACTGCACTGCACGCAAAGCACATTTAATATATGTGTGCAGTGCCTCCGGAAAGAGAAACAAGAAGGACCAGTCACAACAAAACGTGAGTAATAACAAATAATTACAAAAACATGTTGCCACACCGGAGTCAGGTTTAAAAAAAATCGATGGGTAAGTTAACTCGCTGATAAAATTCACTTTACATCGTTTGTTTTGCAGGTGACGAGCTATCAATGCAGGTCACTACACAGGTAGTCCTGCAAAACTATATAATGTAAAATCAAGGTAAGAACAAAAACGAACAAAACTGTCCTGAGGCATCAATTCGTTAGATCAGTAATAATTGAAAATTTGTTCAATTTTACAGCAGTCCAAAAACATAACCGACTAATGATGGCACAGAGAGCTGAAACATGTTTGGGTAAAGTGCGTAGCTCGTGGTCGTGCGGTAGCGTTCTCGCTTCCCACGCCCGGGTTCCCGGGTTCAATTCCCGGCGGGGTCAGGGATTTTCTCTGCCTCGTGATGACTGGGTGTTGTGCGATGTCCTTAAGTCAGTTAGGTTTAAGTAGTTCTAAGTTCTAGGGGACTGATGACCATAGATGTTAAGTCCCATAGTGCTCAGAGCCATTTGAATCATTTGAATAAGGAAAAACAGTGTATTACATAAAAGGTGGAACCTATATTCAATAATTTTAACTGCATACAGAGAAGAAATACAAGAGCAGCAAATCCAAAAGATGAATTGATTAATGTGTTTGCAAGTATATATTTCCTCGAACAAATAAATGTATATGTTCTGACATATTTGGATCACACGTTTCGTATTCTTTCAGTTCTCAGGAGTGAATCGAATTTACCACGTAACCTTTGACAAGAATGTCCACTATCAACTCTCCTTTGGTGTCTAACAAACTATATTATTCTTGCCTGTTCCTACATTATGTACTATATTTCGATTTTTTTCGTAAAAAGGATAGTCCCTCATAAAGTAACTTTCACAGTTCAAAAGTCAAACTACCCAGCAGACAGCGCTGACGTCACACGCAAATTTGGCGCTAAAGTGTAAAGCAAAATTACCACTCGAATGAGACGAGACGCAGTACAGGAATAAAACGTCAGGGGCGCTGCAGTAGACTCATTTGTCTCGAGTAGTCATCTGAGACAAGAAAGTGGACCGTGTCAAGAGACTTAACGGCTGCCTGTGTGACGTCACGACCCGTGCGCTATGCAGACGAAGACTCGACGTGGCTAGCAGTTTTCGCTGCCGCGTCCAGGATGGGAGTGCTTTGCACATGTCGGAAACAGCATATGGTGCAAATTTCACGCAGTTTACAGGTCTGCTGGAGGAACAGGGAAGAGGGAAAACTGCAAACTCTCTTCAGCAGCGCTTTTTGAAACACAGCTTCAAGGCGATTACTAAACATTTGCTTGATTATCAAACTTTTGTAAAGTGTGCGAGGTGCCGGGGCTAGCAGTGTATTTAACACTCAATTCTTCTAGAATCTACATATGTAAATGATGCCCTAAGCCCCCCCTATCCTAACTCCAACTTTTGCTGTTGCACAAGGATTAAAAAAAATACGCGAACTGACTCTAATCAACCCTGCCAGTGGAGTAGAAGAGAGTTTGGCACCTGCAATAATTTAATTTGATAAATGAGTTAAATAAACGAAGGTTTCATTAACATAGTGAGGAATGATGGGGTTGCTCTACCGATTAACAGAATGAAAGTTCTGTCCAAAATAACAATATGATTTATTAAGACTAAACACAAAATAATAAACAAAAACACATGAAACATTTATAATACATCAAATTGGCTCAAATTGGATACTCAAACAAACGCTATGAAGGTGAAGTTGTCCCTAAACTAGATTGTGAGGTTTAAGACGAAGTAGTATGTGGATCCAATTCCTTGCCACTCAAATCTTAAGAGAGACACACAGCTAACCCAACATTAATTGCTGCTACTCAAGACAGAACAAAGTTAGAAAAAGACGAACAGGCGCGCTCTGCTGAGCTCTGATTATCACCTAGGAAAATCCCTATCTGCCGGTGCTGCGGACATACATTACCAAACTGTCTTCTTAACTGCCAGAACACGATCTGCCATACCGGAGGCGATGGCTGGTTGCTTCGACGTCCTTGACCGAAAGGCGAGAGCCGACTACCTAGAGCACCCGTACAGGCCGAACACACAATATTCCCGCCCCCACGACAGTGGCCGTGGTTAAACGTTCCAATCAGCAACTCGAAAACCGGCGGAAAATTCCCCTCTATTGCCGGAGCACTACCATTCCACCAATGGAGATTCTTGGCGCCAATTTCTGCGCTGATTTTGCTACGTCACGGAGCTATGCCCTGAGCAAGCCAATCACAGTTAGTATTTTGCAGAAAGCGCGGGAATTTTCCGGCCACAACTGCCTGGGTACACAAGTCAGTCCCACGCCTCGCTGGTAGCCCGCCAGAAAGTGTTTTCGCTAAGTTTCTGCGAAGTAACGGAACCTCTAGCCCAGCCGCTACTTCAGACCCCTCCGGGCGTGTCTTTTGACAATGTCGGCGTCTGCAAAGCATTCACTCGACTTCCTCACACCCGTCGGCTTAACGCTTTCCAGATCAGCGGAGCCCACCTGTCACCGGACCACCCGGGGGACGAGAGACGCTGCGTGGGAAGTCCGCGTGTGAAGGAATAGCGACTTTTCACTGCATGCAATTAGAGAGGAAAATCGTAAAATAGAAATACGAGAGGGGGCTCATGCCACCTCTCAAGTGTGGATCCTAGGAGGTTGATCTAAGGGCAACAATGCAACTTACCGATCACACTAGATGCCACGAGAGGTGGACCTTCCAGTACAAGAGGGTGCAGGGAGTATTGCGTGTTGTCCGTAGAGAAGCAGTGGCAGAAGAACAGATTGGTCAGGACAGCTGACTCACTTAGAACGTGGTCTAGTCACTGTATGTCGCCCGCGCAACAAATTAATCGGGGACATTTCGAGCCTTCTATAGCTGCACAACTACACTGTTGGTGATCCGATTGTGAAGTGGAAGCAGGAAGCAAGAATCACAGCTGAACACAGGTATTGTTTACTGACAGACAGGGACCACTATGCATTCCAGAAGATGGTTGTAAAAATTCTCATGATATCATGGTATGGAATCACATGTGAGTTCCCAGATGGTACCAGAGATCCATCTACCACAACGACGCCGAGAGCTAAAGAGAATGGGCACAATAGTCGACTGGTTCCTCATAAGCAACACTTCTTGTAGCGAGCGCCAAGTGACGCTTGAGGTGAGCGAAACCACTGGAGTGATGAATCAGGTGCGGTTTCGGAAATATGGTGGGAAGGTGAAACGCCCTGCTAAACTCGCAGGACAGGACAGGTAGTTGGAATTGTGGAAAGGGGCCAAAATGAGTGGCTGTCAGTTACACTCGAACACGTATAACTTTATTTATTTGACCAAACATTACAGTACAAATCCTTGAACTTAGTTATCGGCTGAATACGCCACACTATCTTATGCCTTAAGGGCACAACCACTTTAATTTTTTTAAAAAAGGCTAAAAGCCATTAACTCAAATTTCAGACGCCAAAGAGAATATTTAGAAGGCAGAAGGCCCAAGTTAAACAAGTTCTATAATTTAGCTGAAGGCCCAAAACAGTGGAAAAGCAACAACCTTAATTTAAAGACGGCTGAAGGCCCAATTTAAGACTCAAGGTAAAATTAAATAAAAAGACACAAGGCAGAAGGCATTATCTTTAGTTAGGCTGGAGGCCCCAAACAGCCTGATGCTCGAAAGACAAAGATCCTTAATTTAAAAACGGATGAAGGCCCATGACTTAACACTCAAGGTAAAATACACTCCTGGAAATAGAAATAAGAACACCGCGAATTCATTGTCCCAGGAAGGGGAAACTTTATTGACACATTCCTGGGGTCAGATACATCACATGATCACACTGACAGAACCACAGGCACATAGACACAGGCAACAGAGCATGCACAATGTCGGCACTAGTACAGCGTATATCCATCTTTCGCAGCAATGCAGGCTGCTATTCTCCCATGGAGACGATCGTAGAGATGCTGGATGTAGTCCTGTGGAACGGCTTGCCATGCCATTTCCACCTGGCGCCTCAGTTGGACCAGCGTTCGTG
Source organism: Schistocerca cancellata (assembly GCF_023864275.1). Taxonomy (NCBI): domain Eukaryota; kingdom Metazoa; phylum Arthropoda; class Insecta; order Orthoptera; family Acrididae; genus Schistocerca; species Schistocerca cancellata. The sequence goes on from NC_064626.1 coordinate 1,240,437,045, forward strand.
CTGGACGTGCAGACCGCGTGAGACGACGCTTCATCCAGTCCCAGACATGCTCAATGGGGAACAGATCCGGAGATCTTGCTGGCCAGGGTAGTTGACTTACACCTTCTAGAGCACGTTGGGTGGCACGGGATACATGCGGACGTGCATTGTCCTGTTGGAACAGCAAGTTCCCTTGCCGGTCTAGGAATGGTAGAACGATGGGTTCGATGACGGTTTGGATGTACCGTGCACTATTCAGTGTCCCCTCGACGATCACCAGTGGTGCACGGCCAGTGTAGGAGATCGCTCCCCACACCATGATGCCGGGTGTTGGCCCTGTGTGCCTCGGTCGTATGCAGTCCTGATTGTGGCGCTCACCTGCACGGCGCCAAACACGCATACGACCATCATTGGCACCAAGGCAGAAGCGACTCTCATCGCTGAAGACGACACGTCTCCATTCGTCCCTCCATTCACGCCTGTCGCGACACCACTGGAGGCGGGCTGCACGATGTTGGGGCGTGAGCGGAAGACGGCCTAACGGTGTGCGGGACCGTAGCCCAGCTTCATGGAGACGGTTGCGAATGGTCCTCGCCGATACCCCAGGAGCAACAGTGTCCCTAATTTGCTGGGAAGTGGCGGTGCGGTCCCCTACGGCACTGCGTAGGATCCTACGGTCTTGGCGTGCATCCGTGCGTCGCTGCGGTCCGGTCCCAGGTCGACGGGCACGTGCACCTTCCGCCGACCACTGGCGACAACATCGATGTACTGTGGAGACCTCACGCCCCACGTGTTGAGCAATTCGGCGGTACGTCCACCCGGCCTCCCGCATGCCCACTATACGCCCTCGCTCAAAGTCCGTCAACTGCACATACGGTTCACGTCCACGCTGTCGCGGCATGCTACCAGTGTTAAAGACTGCGATGGAGCTCCGTATGCCACGGCAAACTGGCTGACACTGACGGCGGCGGTGCACAAATGCTGCGCAGCTAGCGTCATTCGACGGCCAACACCGCGGTTCCTGGTGTGTCCGCTGTGCCGTGCGTGTGATCATTGCTTGTACAGCCCTCTCGCAGTGTCCGGAGCAAGTATGGTGGGTCTGACACACCGGTGTCAATGTGTTCTTTTTTCCATTTCCAGGAGTGTAAATTTAAACAACAAAGCCTTATCTTAAATTAGGCTGAAGGCCCCAAACAATCTAGCACTTGACAAGCAAGTAACTTTACTTTTAAAACGGCTGAAGGCCCATGACTTAAAACCACTAAAAACAATTCAACTTTAATTGGAAACCACCGGCTATGAGGCATAAAAATACACACAACAGAAAATAAGAAAAGGCAGTGCAGCTGACGGCGCTCAGAACTTTCAGGGGTTCACTAATGTTCACTTAAGTGAGACAGGCAGTCGGCCCAACCATTCTCGATCCGACGACAACCCAACCAACAGACAGTCAACGGACACACCGACAAGGTAACTTGCGCTCCACTCGACCAGCACACAACCGGGAGTTCGATGCAAAACGTAAAAGGCATGGACGCCAACAACCAAGCATACACTAAGCTGTCAAACTACACACTGTGCTGGACAGCAACAACACGGTGAGGAATGGACACTGCATAGATTTACGTCAATGGCCAGGGCAGGTAACCGGAACGTTAACGGCCACAAGGCAGAAATTTCCGCTGGTGCACTTCAATTGCAAATAACCAAATGCTGTTAGACTCCATCGGATGGTGGCTAAACCTTCATCAACTTGGACACATACGTTGCTCGCAGGAATGTCCCAACAGCCAACAACGAGAACCAAGCGGCACAATGTGAACAGTCTTCACTTGCTCAACTTTCGTGTCCAGGGTCGGTGAGCCACGGACCTCGTAGCAATGGGAACAGCCCCACAGACTTCGACACTGAGTAGATACCGCCAGCGGGCCCGTCCAAGCTACCCTCCGCGGAGATTTCTTCGCTGCTTCACGCCAACCGACCGACTCCTCGCACACCAGCACGGAGGCAGCACTAAAATAACTGAGCAGTCGACATCACAAGCCACACACAATTTCACAAACACTACAACGAAGAACGCAACCAATGCTAAAAACAGTGACCGAATATGACACGGCTGAACCAAGTGTTCAGACACACACCGCCAATGCATAAGTGACCGGCCAGCAAATACACGTCATGCGGTAAGACGACCAACCGACGATCAATCAAGACCGTCCCCTGTTCAAGTCATGTGTGCCGGCGACAGTTGGGTGAGTCATGGTATCCAATAGAGATGGGCAAAACTGTTCTTTTCAGAGATTGGATCAGAACTGTTCACTCCCTGAAATGAATTAGCTCTTTTTCATGACTCACCACTCATTTACAATAGAAAATAAATGGAAGGCACATTGCCCTTTAAACTTGGTTCATTCCAGTACTATACCTGTATTTTGATCTTATTTGATCCTATTTTGAAGTAACACAGATAATGAGTAAGAATTTTGTATTGTTTATTGAAATTTCCACGATTTGACAAAGTTTTTGATTATTGATTTATTTTGCACTATCGTGGTTTTTTGGGTGATCGGAAAATGTTGTAACTTGAGATTTACATTAACAATATATTTGGCTATAATGTATTAAAATTTCATTAACCTCATACAAATACATCGCAAGCCATATATTTTTAAAGTGAACGTTTCCTTCCGAAGACGCCTAAAATCGCAAAATCCGTACCAGAATAAGAAAAAAAAATATAAATTTGACTGTAAAACGAAAGTGCTGCATATAGCCTTACGCAGAATAAAACAAGGAAAATATTGGTGTATCACATTTTGCGATACGTTTATCGGTTCGCTCGTAATTAAAGCGTAAATTCGAGTGTCCATAATGAAAATCCTATAGTAAGAGGAGTCGTCAGGAACCTAATCTAATCAGTTTAAACAAAGAAAAATAAAATAAAAACAATTGATGTATACATAACATAATAATGTAATATACATAGCGGTATTACTAAAAAGAACAATATCCAGTAGAGACGAACTCCGATGCAGAGGCGCTGAGTCGAGCAGGTCGAGCCACGAGCTGTATTACTGCGTGAGCTGAGACCGCAGAGACCAGAGTGACACCTGAGTCGCTTTTCTCAATGCTCTGGCTAGAGTCGAGACGGTGGGGCGAGCATTGAGCGGGCGAGTTCCGAGGGTGGGGGGGAGCGGTGAACTCACCCGCTCCGAGACAAATCGTCCGTTCCCTTGCGAGCAGGTTGTTGCAAGTAGTTCCTATGTTATCCGCTAGGTGGCTCTCTGTCCTGTTGCTCGCATCAACTGCCCAGAGGGCAGGACATGCGACTGAAACGATCGCCGACAGAGTGCGATGCGAAGTTACTCTGCGCCAGACACTGCAGGCGGCAGACGACGCACAGAGACGGCACGGCATATGTGAAACACAAAATCCAATGGGGCACTGCACAATGCAGGCAGCCAAGGTAGAAGCAGGGCAGAGGCCGGCGCTGGCTGTGTTGTGTGGCGTGCACTGTGCTCTGACCAGCAGAGGCACTGCTGATATGCTCCGTCTCTCTCTCTCTCTCTCTCTCTCTCTCTCTCTCTCTCTCTCTGCTGTGGGAAACGTTTGGAGCTACCGTTCTTTTTTTCTGAATCACTGATTGTTCACTCCTTTGATTTCTGAATCACTGATTGTTCACTCTTTTGAAAGATGCAACTCTATGCATTAGTTCAAGAGCGGATCCCCCATCTCTAGTATCCAAGCCGCACTACTGCACCAACCCCACCGACTTCCGCTACGTTCCAACTCTAAGACTGCCAGGTCCGAAATGCACTGCAGGCGTATTCCAACACGCTGCAGATCCGAACTCACTCCTTACACTCGACAACCGGGAAGTCATAGCAGTCAGCAAAGAGAATACGCCAGGGCTTATATCGATAAGCGCTGCTGCTGCCGCTTGCGGGCAGCCAAGGCGGCAACTCAGTGACACCAGTAATTGAAATTAGCATAACGAGATCGTAGTACAGTAAAAAGAGGATGTCAAATGAGATATGGCACGAACATGAGCCATGCACAGCTCAGAAGGGATGGGTTTGGCGAATGTATGGGGAAAGTTATATGGAAATTGGAAATTTGTGGTAAGGACTATGGGACAAAACAGCTGAGATCATCCGTCCCTAGGCTTACTCACTACTTACTCTAACTTAAACTAACTTACCCTAAGGGCAAAACACACACACACGCCCGAGGGAAAACTCAAACCTCCGCCGGGGGGAGCCGGAAACGTAATATGCCATCAAGTGTAGTGCTAACAGTGAAGTTGGTCTTAAGGTATGGAGGTGTTTTTCGTAATTAGGCTGTGGTCTGGTTGAAAGGTCTCTGTTGGATTCCTTGCATGTTAATTTCTTAAATCTCTTGTCATTTACGGCATAAATTCCTCTTCTAAATTTACTGTGGTCTTTCTGACTATCTGGGAGGAGACTGAGCAGTGAAACGTGTTACTTTTACACATAAACAAGAACGATCTGTCACACTACTACACTTTGAAACACAGTCTATATGTAATTCATGTCACACAGTCTCATACGGAACCTACATCCGCTTTCTTTTATATACTGTATATGATAAGATACTGTCATCCCCCTTCCCTTCTGTGTGAAAGAATGAATGAGCATATGTATTTCTAGTTGCATGCTTGATGGTAGCAGACAAGCCTGTCTGCTAGAGAACAGTAGGACCAACGTCGGAACAGGTAGCTACGCATTCTAAATGCAGACAGGTTTCTATTCTTAGTATGGTCCTGTCCGTCCCTTGTCATGTTGGTATAGGAGCTGCCTCTCTGGTCACTTCCGTTTGTATCGGTTAAGCACACTCGGTAGCGGCCCAGGTCAGTCTGTCCGTGGCGAGCGTCTGAAGTGGTGAGATCTCCGGCTAAGCGCGTCTCTGCTAAGTCCGCAGGACAATGGATTTCTTAAGTTCAGCTTAACTGAAAATTTAATCACCTTTATTTCAGGTTTAGCTCTAAAATATCTAATGTTATCTTAAATTGCAACGCAGTGTATTTCGAGTGTAAAGTCCAGAATATCTTCCAGTAGTTGCTTTGTTACGACTTTGTGAGTAAAGTGAAACCACGTGTTGATCAGTAACTCTAACTAAGATCATCAATCTAAAATGCGAATGTGTGTGAGATTATAACGTCTTGTCTTGACAATATTTTTCAATATAGCAACTTTTCTTTATGTTCAACCCACGTGGGGTGTACTTTGTGAGACCAGTACCACGTGCTTATACAATTGTTTGACCCATCAGGTTAATAGTAAGACGATAGTAACCAGTTCGAGGTTTTTCTTTTGTAAACTGTGTTTCGATGTAATTTATTTTAATTATCAAAATTATTGTGGAGTTACACCCTTTGTGTAAACCAAGTTGACCACGTGAAGCATGTGGTGTAAGCATCAAAGTAGCCCTCAGCTATTCTTTTCGGGAAGATTTCACAGAGAGTTAGTATGAATTTAGTATACCAGTGTGTGGTAATTTCATCACGGACAGGATTGCGCTACGAACATAACTTCTTTGGGTGAAAATTGAATCGGTTGGTTGTGGTTAATTTCCTCTTGCATATGTTTCAACGTTCTTTGTGTGTTATTTTATGAATGTAGTGTTGTATGCAGTCTCCCAATCTTGGCTCCATATTTGATGTGTTCCGTAAGATTACGAACTCACATTTTCACAATCCTAAATAAGGCACCAGTTTAGTTATGAATCAAGTTTAATATGCTGAAATTTCAATGATCAATGTTAAAATAAATTTCCAAATATAAACTCATTTATTTCTTTTTATTTAAATTCTCTTATATATATATATATATATATATATATATATATATATATATATATATATATATATATATATTACCGGTTGTCGTATGACGATTAAAAGATTATAATTAATGTTAGTCTGGTTGGGAATTTGGTAAGCTAGACTGGATACCTGGTGAAACAGTTGCGCAGTAATGCAAGATTAACTTCCCCAGACAGCTCACAGCTTTTAAACCGCTTTTATTGTCTATTTGCACCGCTGACATAACAAATTAATGCAACAACATTACATTGTATATAGGTAAACGCTAAATGCAGAAGGATATTAACACATTTTATGGCACTGCGTAATGCAGAAGAACAGTTCGGAGATGATGAATGTTTACATCGGCATGACAACGTAACGTGTCACAAAGCAGCGTCTGTGAAGCAATGGTTTGTGGACAGTAACATTCCTGAAGTATACCGCCATGCCTAGATTCCCGCTCTGAGCCCACTGGAACACATTTGCGACGTTCCAGACCTCAGCGTCCAACATCACTACATTCTCTGGTTTCTGCTTTTAAAGAACAATGGATTGCCATGCCTTCCAGACCGCTCATTGACAATGTTCCAAACAGAGTTGAAGTCGTCATACAAGCGGACGGTGAACACACTCCACATTAATTTCCACTAATAGGTGTCCAGATACATATGACTGGGTCGAGTATATCGCTGCTTGCTGCTCATTAGATTAGATTAGATTAGATTTACTTTCGTTCCAATGGATCCGTAGTGAGGAGGTCCTCCAGGATGTAGAACATGTCAGGAAAACAAATATTTACAACTGAAACGAATAAGCTTAGGTACCTAATATTCAAAGCTAAAACAAATAAGCTAATTTACCTTCCACAGGTCCTAAGTGGAATGATCGTCTTTTTTTTTTAATGAACACTGTATGAAAGGATCATTTTATAACACTCATTTTCTAAGATCGTATTAATGCACAGAATTTAAAATTAAAAAAAATGTTTTTATTTATTTATAAGGTAATAAACATATAATAGAACTACTATAATACTTATTTACAATGAAGACATGACTACACTGAAATGGTGCAAGAGTTAGACTGTACTTTGTACACACACACACACATACACACATGCACGCACACACACACAAAAAAGAAAAAATCAATTGGTTCTACTGAGAAATTCATCAATGGCGTAGAAGGACTTTCACATCAATAAATAAAAAAAAAAGGTCAAATGTGTGTGAAATCTTATGGGACTTAACTGCTGAGGTCATCAGTCCCTAAGCTTACACACTACTTAACCTAAATTATCCTAAGGACAAACACACACACCCATGCCCGAGGGAGGACTTGAACCAATAAATCATTTAGGCTTCCCTTAAACTGAATTTCTTTGGTTGTTAAGCTTTTTTTGGCTGTTGGCAAGTTATTGAAAATATGTGTTCCTGAATAACGCACATCTTAGAATGAAATTTTCACTCTACAGCGGAGTGTGCGCTGATATGAAACTTCCTGGCAGATTAAAACTGTGGGCCCACGAAAGGCAAAGGTCCAGAGTTTGAGTCTCGGTCTGGCACACAGTTTTAATGTGCCAGGAAGTTTCAACGCACACCTTTTTGTACAAGAGTAAGTGACTTTACATCCTTGTGAAGATTATTCTTGTTTCTAGTCTTTATTCCATGAACTGAGCTGTTGGTTTGAAAAAGTGATATATTTTTAATGACAAATTTCATTAAGAAATAAATATATTGGGAAGAAGTAGCTAGTATTCCTAGTTCCCTAAACCGGGCTTCTGCAGGATGTTCTTTAGTTCACAGCACATATAACTCTTACTGCACGTTTTTGTGCCCGGAAAACTTTAGCTGGGCTTGATGTATTACCCCAAAATATAATCCCATATGAGCTTATGGGGTGAAAGTAAGCATAATACGCCAACTTTTTCATTCTAATATCACTTATGTCTGACAGAATTCGCATTGGAAATAGATATTTGTTTAGACGCTTCAGCAGTTCTGTGGTGTGCTCCTCCCAGTTGAATTTATTATCAAGCTGTAATCCCAAGAATTTAACAATGTCCACTTCTTGTATCTGTTTGTCATCATATGTTATGCATATACTCGTTGGACACCCCTTACAAGTTCTGAACTGCATGTAGTGCACCCTCTCAAAGCGCGAGTGAGGCTGTTGCAAGCAGGAGATACGGTTGGAAAAATAAATGTTGGGATGAGCTAGGAACTCGATGAATAAATGACTGGACTTCATGAACAGTGGATCACTACCGGAAGATAGCAATTATGTTCAAGCAGATTATACCGAAATGCAGGGTACTATAACTGTGGAATGATGTAAATATTAACTATAGAATATGTCTGCCACGTAAAGGAGATTAACAGTTGTTCTCACTGGGGCGGCTGTGCGCAGGTATCGGTCCACGTGCGCTGCTTTTCGATTCGCTCTGTGTGCGGCGGCGCGGTGCATTGTCCTCCTCTTGCTGAATCTCTTCCTACACTCACGCCTCCTTGAAGTTACCGACGTGCAGTTCTCCGCCGGAAACAGCGATAGAAAATCCAGCTGTACAAATCGTAACAACAAGTCGCACTAAAATTGTTTTGTCGGTGGAAGGAATAATTAAATGGAAGTATTTATGTGTGTAAACTTTCTCTCTATTACGGCAAGTCACTACCAAGCCTTACTCTAAACTGTACAAAGTCCACACGCACACATCATTCATAACCGTGGTCAGTTTACGGTAATTCTTCAGTGAAAGATTAAAAGTTTTAAGACGTGCTCGCTCAGATGTTACTATAAGCAGTCTCACGGAACAAAATGCCCAAGTTCGCTAGTAAGCAACGCACCATGCGGAATTTAGTTATTTTGAACGTCACCAAAAGTTCTGAATTTCACCCCATGCATTAACTCGAACTCTCTTCCACACTTACGGCACTTCTCAAACATTTTAATACCGAAATATCACAATATTAATAATTTTCAACGGAGCACATATCAATAGGTCTGATCACTATGAGATTCAAGCACCTACTCTACTCATGTCTCTATAAAAAAGAAGCTTCTGGTTCCCAAAAAACTGGCAGAGCAACATCATAACCAGTCGGAAAGCAGCACAAGCCCGCTCAATCCCGCACATATATGCAGAACCAATCAAAACAGAATATAAATTAACATAAATACATTTTGAAAACTCGCAACTATGAAATAAATTTTCTCTTAACACAACTTCTTTACTGAAAACATAATCTCATTTTCCTAGTACCATAAACTGACGAAATATTTTATAACAAATTCTCCGGTACGAATGACTAACACACAACGTCATTCTTGAACATTCCTCAGTGACCAATTACTTCACTGTATAGTATAAAAACTTTGCATAAAACTGTATTTCAAATGCGCACATTCTATTAGTCTCTCAACTAAGCGCAGTTATAGTAGTAATTAATAAAAAATAGAATATTAAATAAACAGAACCAAATATAAAACTGATAGGATTCTGACTGCAAATCGAACACTGTCCGTCAGTTAGTGACCTAGATCGAATAGAAACTACATACACTCGAGCAATCTGTCGCCACCTGTTCAAATGGCTCTGAGCACTATGGGACTTAACATCTGAGGTCATCAGTCCCCTAGAACTTAGAACTACTTAAACCTGACTAACCTAAGGACATCACACACATCCATGCCCGAGGCAGGATTCGAACCTGCGACCGTAACGGTCGCGCGGTTCCAGAGTGTAGCGCCTAGAACCGCTCGGCCACCCCGGCCGGCTGTCGCCACCTGCACGTGTGATTACTACTGCAATGTACCAGCTGAATAAGCATGATGTAGAGACTATACGCCTCATGTGGCCCACTTCTTCATTATTCCTCGTAATCATTAGATCTGCATATGGTAAGTGTTGCCTTTTTTCTACTTCTCGTGATGACTGGGTGTCGTGTGATGTCCTTAGGTTAGTTAGGTTTAAGTAGTTCTAAGTTCTAGGGGACTGATGACCATAGATGTTAAGTCCCATAGTGCTCAGAGCCATTTTTTCTACTTCTATAAGACCCTTAATGTTTACGGAATATTCCTTCGGTTCTTGGAGGAATGAATGTTCCACAATAATTAGTGTGGAACATTAATACTGTGTATTCAAGTTATTGAATTTAATGTTGTAATGGAAGCTGCTTAGATGTCGTAGGAAGCCATTAGGAAGTCACCGAGCTCTTGCTCACCGTGATTTATACACTGGTGTGCAAAGCTTAAGGACGAAAGTAGCTTTCGCATGATGTGTCGCGCAAGTAAGATACCTCGACGAAACTTGGACCATACATAGAAAGAACTATTACAGTGTATTACAGAAGGTCCTGGAATGCGACGCTGGACGCGGCTAGGACAGTCTTTGCCAGTGGTTTCACTCTACGTATTTTTCTCCCATGGATCAGTAGCCTTTTAATATTCATTCTCTTCGTTTTCAGATATTTAATGAATAGATATTAAATAAATACTTCAAGAGGGGAATGAAAAAAGATGGTTCAAATGGCTCTGAGCACTATGGGACTCAACATCTTAGGTCATAAGTCCCCTAGAACTTAGAACTACTTAAACCTAACTAACCTAAGGACATCACACACACCCATGCCCGAGGCAGGATTGGAACCTGCGACCGTAGCAGTCCCGCGGTTCCGGACTGCAGCGCCAGAACCGCTAGACCACCGCGGCCGGCAATGATAAAAGAAATCATCACAAAGAATAGATACCTGGGTGTTATGTCGCATTTTTGAAGACTGTACATCAGTTCACTACCTTAGTGTAATGTTACGAGTGGGTATGAAACTGGTCAAATGTGTGAAATTAGTAATAGAGAAGGTGAATGAAATATACAGAACTATTGGTGAACAACACATCCAGTCACAGCATCAACAATTCTTAGCGGCCTAGGAGATCCATCATGGCTAAAGTGAGCACTCCGTCTTCAGGCCACAAGTGGCCCATCGGGACCATCCGACCGCCGTATCATCCTCAGTTGGGCATGCGGATAGAAGGGGTGTGGGGTCAGCACACCGCTGTCCCGGTCGTTATGATGGTTTTCTTTGACCGGAGCCGCTACTATTCGGTCGAGTAGCTCCTCAGTTGGTATCACGAGGCTGAGTGCACCCCGACAAATGGCAACAGTGCAGGGCGGCCCGGACGGTCACCCAACCAAGTGCCGGCCACGCCCGACAGCGCTTAACTTCGGTGATCTGACGGGAACCGGGGTATCCACTGCAGCAAGGCCGTTGCCGCAAGGCTAAAGTAACATATATATAATTTTTTTGAATCGTTCTCGGAAAGTGTGGTGCATCTGTAAAGCAAACTGCATACAAGATGATAATTTTACTGTGTATAGACCAGGCGCGGCTCGTGGTTTCTATACTGGGGAAGGCTGCGGCATTTATCGATCGGAACCAACATAGACCTCGGGTTACGCTACAGATTAGTCTGACATAAACAACTAAGAATTCAGGTGGACGGGGTGGGCAGATCACTCTCTACCCATAATTTTACGTACTGTATCTTCTATAATCAGGTATTAAATATCATTAGTAGCTAACTTCGAGTTGAAATCTTTGGTAAGTGTTTTTATACGTCATCATTACATTTTCTGACACTTTGCAGCAAATCATATGGAAAGACGCGTTTCGGAGAGATCTTTAATGCGGGTCTCGATGCACAAAGTTCTTTCACTTTCATTCTATGGCCGTGTTCCAAGTTTTTACCTATTAAATTGCACACTGAATTCATATTGCGCTTGTTTCACACTCGCGGTATGTCGCAGATATTCACCAGCAAGTAAAACTCACTAAAATCTTGCAAAATATACTCCGAAAAAGAAACTTGCTAATATTACACGGTATCAACAAAAGCAGTCAGCATCAGCAAGCAAGGAAAGTAAAGTAACGGGACAAATTTTGCGCGCTTTGTCCTCTAACCACTTAGGAAACTCTCGCTAGATGGCAGTACTGGTATGTTACTGTAGTGTAGTGCACTCTGGCGGGATATTTGCAAACTTATTCTAAATGTGGCTAAAATAGCCAATGGCTGAAACAAAACAACTATGTAAAACATTACCAAAACAATAATACTAAAAGTCGATTAATGACGCATCGAAGCGTAGTAGAGATGTGCAGAGACAGAGATTGGATAGCGAAGTTTCGGCCACTCTACATTCCTTTATTACATAGATAGTGGAACCTGAAAAACGTGTGGTGGTTGGTATGACACCCTTAGGCTGCAAGCTCTGAGCCTTCGGGTCGCCCATAAAGAGCAGTACTATGTAGAAGCCACGCCCCCAAACAGCTACTACATGCAGCTTACGGACGTTCCAAGGCGCAGCCTAAACACTACTAACCGTTCGGAAAACATCTATCGATATAAACAGTTCCAAAAACGTTGACCGCCGTTATTTTAATCGGAATGGGAAATACGCGAAATTCGTCCTGATAATTTAAATTATGTAATACGTTCTTGCGAAATTTACCTTAACATATATTTTGGGGCGGCTCCGCCTCAGAGCCTTTAATTACGAGCCGCGCCTGGTATAGACTATTGTTCAAGCGTGCGGAACCCTTATGAAATACGCAATGATACGAACAGAAATGCCTCTTTTATTCAAAGGCAACGATTACACGAAGTCAGCGCGATGTATGATGGTCCCCTGGACATTACAAAACTTGGAACGTGGTTCTTAGTAGGGCGTGTGACCACCGCGGACCGCGATGCATGCTCTGCAACCCGCTCGCATTCTCGCCACCTGTTTGCTAAGGAGTTCTTGAGGTAGGTTGTTTCGTTCCTCCCCCAGCGCGGCTGGTAACTGCCGGATGGATGGTCGTTGGTGCATGTGGACTTGCTGCAGTACGCCTCCCCAACGCATCCCACACGTTCTCAATTGGAGTTAAGTTGGGGGACGGGCAGCCCAGTCCATTAGCCCAATCTCGTCTCGTTCCAAGGGGCACTCCTCCTCTTCATCCTGCTTCTGCGCAGTTCGAAGCGGTCGTGCGTTACCATCGATAAAGCTGAAGTCAAGGCCAAATTCACCGCTGGAAAGACGCACAGGGGAGGGAGTGCTGCGTCACTATACCGTTGACTGAGTGAGGGTGCCGTGTTCAAATACACTACTGGCCATTACAATTGCTGTACCACGAAGATGACGTGCTACAGACGCGAAATTTAACCGACAGGAAGAAGATGCTGCGATATGCAGATGGTTGGCTTTTCAGAGCATTCACACAAGGTTGGCGCCGGTGGCGACACCTACAACGTGCTGACAGGAGGAAAGTTTCCAGACGATTTTTCATACACAAACAGCAGTTGACCGACGTTGCCTGGTGAAACGTTGTTGTTATGCCTCGTGTAAGGAAGAGAAATGCGTACCATCACGTTTCTGACTTTGATAAAGGTCGGATTGTAGCCTATCGCGATTGCGGTTTATCGTATCGCGACATTGCTGCTCGCGTTGGTCGAGATCCAATGACTGTTAGCAGAATATGGAATCGGTGGGTTCAGGAGGGTAACACGGAACGCAGTGCTGGATCCGAACGGCCTCGTATCACTAGCAGTCGAGATGACAGCCATCTTATCCGCATGGCTGTAACGGATCGTACAGCCACGTGTCGATCCCTGAGTCAACAGATGGGGACGTTTGCAAGACAACAACCATCTGCACGAACAGTTCGACGACGTTTGCAGCAGCATGGACTATCAGCTCTGAGGCCGTGGCTGCGATTATCCATGACGCTGCATCACAGACAGGAGCGCCTGCGGTGGTGTACTCAACGACGAACCTGGGTGCACGAATGGCAAAACGTCATTTTTTCGGATGAATCCAGGTTCTGTTTACAGCATCATGATGGTCGCATCCGTGTCTGCCGACATCGCGGTAAACGCACATTGGAAGGGTGTATTCGTCATCGCCATACTTGCGTATCACACGGCGTGATGGTATGGGGTGCCATTGGTTACACGTCTCGGTCACCTCTTGTTCGCATTTACGGCACTTTGAACAGTGGACGTTACATTTCAGATGTGTTACGACCCGTGGTTCTACCCTTCATTCGATCCCTGCGAAACTCTACATTCCAGCAGGATAATGCACGACCGCATGTTGCAGGTCCTGTACGGGGCTTTCTGGATACAGAAAATGTTCGACTGCTGCCCTGGCCAGCACATTCTCCAGATCTCTCACCAATTGAAAACGTCTGGTCAATGGTGGCCTTACGCCAGTCACTACTCTTGATGAACTGTGGTATCGTGTTGAAGCTGCATGGGCAGCTGTACCTGAACACTCCATCCAAGCTCTGTTTGACTCAATGCCCAGGCGTATCAAGGCCGTTATTACGGTCAGAGGTGGTTGTTCTGGGTACTGATTTCTCAGGATCTATGCACCCCAATTGCGTGAAAATGTAATCACATGTCAGTTCTAGTATAATATATTTGTCGAATGAATACCCGTTTATCATCTGCATTTCTTCTTGGTGTAGCAATTTTAATGGCCAGTAGTGTATTTGGAGGTCCGTACGCACTGGACAACTCTAAATCAAGTGTTTAAGACAGTCTCCGAAATGTTTTGAAGAAGAGAAGTTCGTGTGTGAAGTCTGCATCACACATCTCGCCTCCCGAACGAAAACAACGGCATGTGGGCGCGTGTTGCGTCTTCTTTGAAAAGGCGTACGTGGACAGTTCTTTTCTGGAAAAAATCTAGCAGGCGACTAACCTTCGTTTTATCAATACGAACTTTTCATAAAACGACGAAGGGCAGAATGGGTCTCTGATGGTTCGACGAGAGCACAAGAGTGTGAATGTAATGTGCGAATTGAACGACATCCAGAAACGAAGGAATTTTCTGGTAGTTTCAAATGGTTGTACTGTTGTAAGTGGGCTGCTTCTGCGTTGGCAGCGCTGTGTAGCGCTTTGCATTGGATCTCTGACTGCGCTTTCTTTAAAAGAGACTCTGTGGCTTGTTGGACTCGTTGAAACATCCCGTTAGAAAAAAATTATGAATTACTGTGCTGGTAAACCTCTTACGTTATTTGATTTTCAAACAGCTGAGCAAAACTGAACGTACTCAGACATTTCTCTCTTTACTTATTCTGATCTTGACTAAAGTGACACACAATATTTTTAGCGCAACGCAATCTGACTTTCAGTAATCCCTACAAAAGAATGGCCCTGACTAACAATAACCTATACCTTTCATGAATCACTTACCTCACAAAAATCTTCGTTACTCAAACTACTGCAATACAGCGAGCGCCAATATTGCAAGCTAAATAAAAGATTCAAACTACTGAAGGCACTAACTACTGATAGGCATAGTTAGCAAATGAAAGATTTTGATAGATAACAAACAATGTATTTACCTTAATAGTGTTCAAAAGTCATCATATATATATCAGTTCATGACATCCAGTCTTACAAATTTACTCTTTCTGGCGCTCACACGTTCATATCGACCACCCTCAAAAGTCTGCCATCTCTGCACACAGCACAGTCAGTGATTTTTATACGGAGCGCTACGTGGCGTTACCAACATAAAAACCTAAACAGCCTACTTACATCGTTGTCGGAAGTTAATCACCAGTAGTGTTGGGCAGTTGGAAGTTAGTCGCCAGCAGTGATGGAAGTACTGTTGGGCAGTTGGAGGTGAACAGCCAGCAGTGATGGATCTTAGATGTGAGGAGTCAGCATTGATGGAGGGTAGAGGTAGGCTAACGATCTGGAAGTATCCGACTTGAAGATTGAAAATTATTCAAGATTATATACTGTTCTAGTAGATGTCAATGACGATCTATCTTCGTGTCTGAACTGGATCTCACATTATTAAGGTAAAGAAATTACA
The DNA here is from genome assembly GCF_023864275.1 of Schistocerca cancellata. Classification (NCBI taxonomy): domain Eukaryota; kingdom Metazoa; phylum Arthropoda; class Insecta; order Orthoptera; family Acrididae; genus Schistocerca; species Schistocerca cancellata. The sequence goes on from NC_064626.1 coordinate 1,240,452,713, forward strand.
TTATTTCGTTTGCAACAAAATCTCTCCTTTGCTAACTATATGCCTATTAGTAGTTTGTGGCTTTAGTAATTAGAATCTTTTATTTAGCTGGCATTATTGACGCACGCTGTATTGCAGTAGTTCGCGTAATGAAGATTTTTGTGAGGTAAGTGCTTAATGAAATGTATAGGTTATTTTTAAGATTTATTTTTAGTCAGGGCCATTCTTTTGTATTAATTATTTGAAGTCAGGTTGTAATTTTTTTTTTTTTTGAGCAGTCAGATTGCGTTGCGCCAGAATATTGTGGGTCAGTGTTGACATGATAAGAATAAGTTAAGAGAAAGTAGGCTCTGTACGTTCAGTTTTACTCGGCTGTTTCAGAATTAAATAACGTAGAAGCTTCAACTTCCCATTTCATTCAGCAATAGAAGCAGAAAAGAATTTTAATAAAGAAGTTGCACTTAAGTGGGGAGAGACTATGTAGAAAATCTGACGCATTAAAACTACCATCTAAACTTTTCTCTCTTTATTATTAATCCAGCCCCAAAACTTTTTTGGGCTAACGGGTTATGCCAAGAAGACGGAAGAACTGCTACTCATTCTTTTCCGAGTACCGCTGCTTGCGAACAAAGGCTTTTTCCATCGAAGGATTTCCTCTTCATTTGCGTGAGTACATCTGTTTCACATTCGCTTAATAGACCTGTTAATGTCCTGGCCCCGTACCCTGAATGCTTTGAATGTCTACTGTCGTGCCTAATCCATAAGGGTTCTGCACGCTTGAGCAGTAGTCTATACACAGTGAAATTATCGTCTTGCATGCACGTTGCTTTACAGATGCACCACACTTCCCGAGAACGATTCAAATAAATTATATAAGTGTTACTTTAGCCATGCTGGATCTCTTAGGCCGCTAAGAGTTGTTGATGCTGTGACTGGTTGTGTTGTTCACCAAAAGTTCTGTATGTTTCATTAACCTTCTCCGCTGCTAATTTCACACATTTGACCAGTTTCATACCCATTCGTAACATTACACCAAGGTAGTGAATTGATGTACAGACTTCAAAAGTGCGTCATAACACCCAGATATCTATCCTTTGTGATGATTTCCTTTTTCAGTCCCCTCTTGAAGTAATTTAATATCTTTTCGTTTAACATTTGAAAACGAATAGAATGGATATGAAAAGGTTACTGAGTCATGGAAGAAAAATGTGCAGATTGAAACCACTGGCAAAGACTGTCCGAGGCCCGTCCATCGTCGCATTCCGGGAAATGGAGCGCCCGAAAGACGTGGACGTGAGGGAGAATAACAGTCTAAGAACAAGATGCTCGACATGCACAATCAGTCGTTGTTTTCTCAAGAATTAAGACAAAAGTGGCAATGTAATATAGCAGTCTATTACAGTATCTATTTTGGACTGACCAATTTATTTCCGCCATGCCAGGACTACTGGTTGCAGGGAAAATTCGTTTCAGAAGCTGAGTCACTGTAATGTTTTTGGAAGAATATATTACGTTTTTAATTCAGTGTTCAATGGCTTATTTTATAGAGTGAACTGACATGAAGGTATGCTCATTGTATTTTGAGACTATTTGTGTAGCAGTGTCCGCTTTTCAAATTGTAACGTGAAGCCAGGACAAATCTTCATTCATTGGAACGGCTATTTTCATACCAGTTGTTTTGCTGGCAGCACCGGAGCGGAGACACGTTATTCATAAATTCTGTGCTAATCTAGGGCCCAAATTGAGATTGTTACAGTAGTTAACACGGTTATCCCAGGGGTTTTCTACTTAGGCCCCTAGATGTGGACGTAGATGTAGTGTAGTGGTCCACCCCTGACAAATTATAAAAAACAAATTTACGTTTATGCTGAACCGTAGCGATCTAGGGCAATACCGCTATATGGGACACAGTATCGCGTCCCAAGTGTGGATTTTACTTGAGACTGAGCGACACGGTTCGTAACCACAGATTAGCTGGTTTGCCTACGTGACAGGGAGACTTTGACCTAGCTAAGAAGTTACAGTCTCTGGTGTAAAGGTAGAGAAAGGCTGGGAGATAATTGAAGTACTCTCCAGAAACGTTTAACTATCTGATGTTTATTCAGGATATACAGAATGATTTCGTAACTGCTCTAGCTGAGACGTTTCCAATGAGTGGCCACGTCTGATACAGAGACAGCGTAAGCCAACTGCCGTTTCGTCTACTCTTCGAATGCGACCCACACGACTAACTCAAAGAATCCCACGGCTGCTGCCTGTCTGGTCATCAGCTACATCTATACCTACATCTACATTTATACTCCGCAAGCCACTCAACCGTGTGTGGTGGAGGGCACTTTACGTGCCACTGTCATTACCTCCTTTCCCTGTTCCAGTCGCGTATGGTTCGCGGGAAGAACGACTGCCGGAAAGCCTCCGTGCGCGCTCGAATCTCTCTAATTTTACATTCGTGATCTCCTCGGGAGGTATAAGTAGGGGGAAGCAATCTATTCGATACCTCACCCAGAAACGCACACCGCGATGCAGAGCGCCTCTCTTGCACAGTTTACCACTGGAGTTTGCTAAACATCTCCGTAACGCTATCACGCTTACCAATTAACCCTGTGACGAAACGCGCCGCTCTTCTTTGGATCTTCTCTATCTCCTCTGTCAACCCGACCTGGTACGGATCCCACACTGATGAGCAATACTCAAGTATAGGTCGGACGAGTGTTTTGTAAGCCACCTCCTTTGTTGATGGACTGCATTTTCTAAGGACTCTCCCAATGAATCTCAACCTGGCACCCGCCTTACCAACAATTAATTCTATATGATCATTCCACTTCAAATCGTTACGCGCGCATACTCCCAGATATTTTACAGAAGTAGCTGCTTCCAGTGTTTCTTCCCCTATCATATAATCATACAATAATATCATATAATCATATTCGCAATACATTACATTTGTCTACGTTAAGGGGAGCCGGAGGTGCCTATGCTGCCCATGTTAAAATCACTAAGTTTGAGGAACATTTCTGAATAAACTACCAAATAGAAAAATTTAATTTTTTTTACGTATAGAGTGGTTTAGTATTGCAGTTATGACAGAGGGATTTTGGAGTATCTTTTCTAGTTTCCTTCCAATTATTTTTTTTATTAATGACCCAATTTTTTTTACAAATAATTGTTTTATAATTAAACTGAAATGAAACTACTAAACCTATTGCCAAATGGCTGTGTTACAATGTAAGTTTGACCACTAGGAGTGCTGTATAAAAATTTCATCTCTCTAGCTTGAGTTGATTTTGAGAAAATGTTCCTTATATTCGAAAAATTCTAATTTACGGGAAATGGCTATCAAAGTTTCTGAATACATTCCTGCACTATAGGATGGATTATCAGGGTCTTCTTCTTCATCCTCCAAAAGCTTCCTCTTCTGTCTTCTTTTCTGGCCTGTTGTTCCATCATACTTCATATGTCTTTCTCTTCTTTCTGCTCCTCTTATCCTTTCTCTGTCAATATTTCTTAGTGCTCGTACAGTGTTCACCCCAGCTGTAAATCCTAATGCCTTCAGAACTTCACACTTCACACTGTTCCCTTGGTTGTAGGTTGCTATTGCATCATAAATGCCAAAGTGCAGTGTTTTTATGCTTACAAACACCCTTTTAGGAATCACTTTCCAAATCAAATAGTTTACGCTCTCATTAGGATTTTGCGTCTTTCCGTGTAGACATTTGTGTAACAATTCTGGCTGTGCTAAGTCGTGAAAAATTGGTTTTATTGCATTTATCACAGCTGCTGGCAAACCATGTTTGTGATCATAGTCCTTTTTTGCATTATATTTGCACCAGGAATCTTTTGGGCACAGGCTGTATTGATGGTATTCATTGGAAGAGGCAGTATGAAGGAACAATGCCCACACTGCTTTTCGCATGTCACTAACATTACTAGTATTTTGCCTTATAGCATACCTATAGCATCTCTGTAGACGTTCAATCACCTCATCAGTAAGCCTGCCTCTCCCTCCTATTGTCTTTCCATCACTGAGCTTACTCGAACCCAAAGTTTGTTTGAGCCTTCGAAGCCGTGCACCCATACGCTTTTGCACATGCCCAATGCATTCCAACTTTTCAACTACAAATTCATTTCCATATGGTTTCAGTTCCTCTATAGTCTTGAAACCTTTGGAGTCACCATCCCCAAGGTAGTATTTGCTAGAAGATGTCACAGGGCTATGGCCGGCCATGTGTTGCTTAGCAGAAGAACACACTGTTTCAGTAACTGTAGTATCGCAACTTGGTATTAGTGTTAATTTTCTTTTCCCTACGTTCTTCCTCTTCTTATATACACGGTTACTAAAACGTGGCATCGTAACCAGAACAACGCTTTACACAAGAAGTATAATACTTCCAACAACAGGTGCAACACTGAACTAATTCGAAACGGTAAACAGCAAAGAGACGATGTTCCGCGCTCTTAGCGCTTCATTTGTCACAGAAAACAATGTAGCCAACCCTTGCACACTCGCTGTATGCGCAACATAAAGCGCTGTATGCGTAACAGGCCGAGAAAATCCCAAGCAGTTCGCCAGGAAGTCACGGGAGGGTGCTAGATGCATTCAGCGGCCGCCCTTTTCCTCTGCAGGCGTGGGGGAAAATGGTAATAACTCCACTTCTAGGGCGAGTAGAACAATAATTCAAAGTTTACATTAAAGAGGAATGTTAATTTTCGGGAGCAAAAAAAAAAAAAATAGTATTTTTTTGGATTTGACCACCTCCGGCTCCCCCTTAAGGGTCGGTTGCCACTCCCTGCACCAAGTGCCTATCCGGTGGAGATCTTCCTGCATTTCGCTGCAATTTTCTAATGCTGCAACTTCTCAGTATACTACAGCATCTACATCTACATCTACATCTACATCCATACTCCACAAGCCACCTGACGGTGTGTGGCGGAGGGTACCTTGAGTACCTCTATTTGTTTTCCCTTCTATTCCAGTCTCGTATTGTTCGTGGAAAGAAGGATTGTCGGTATGCCTCTGTGTGGGCTCTAATCTCTCTGATTTTATCCTCAGGGTCTCTTCGCGAGATATACGTAGGAGGGAGCAATATACTGCTTGACTCTTCGGTGAAGGTATGTTCTCGAAACTTTGACAAAAGCCCGTACCGAGCTACTGAGCGTCTCTCCTGCAGAGTCTTCCACTGGAGTTTATCTATCATCGCCGTAACGCTTACGCAATTACTAAATGATCCTGTAACGAAGCGCGCTGCTCTCCGTTGGATCTTCTCTATATCTTCTATCAACCCTATCTGGTACGGATCCCACACTGCTGAGCAGTATTCAAGCAGTGGGCGAACAAGCGTACTGTAACCTACTTCCTTTGTTTTCGGATTGCATTTCCTTAGGATTCTTCCAATGAATCTCAGTCTGGCATCTGCATTACCGACGATCAACATTATATGATCATTCCATTTTAAATCACTCCTAATGCGTACACCCAGATAATTTATGGTATTAACTGCTTCCAGTTGCTGACCTGCTATTTTGTAGCTAAATGATAAAGGATCTATCTTTCTGTGTATTCGCAGCACATTACACTTGTCTACATTGAGATTCAATTGCCATTCCCTGCACCATGCGTCAATTCGCTGCAGATCCTCCTGCATTTCAGTACAATTTTCCATTGTTACAACCTCTCGATACTCCACAGCATCATCTGCAAAAAGCCTCAGTGAACTTCCGATGTCATGCACCAGGTCATTTATGTATATTGTGAATAGCAACGGTCCTATGACACCCCCCTGCGGCACACCCGAAATCACTCGCACTTCGGAAGACGTCTCTCCGTTGAGAATGACATGCTGCGTCCTGTTATCTAGGAACTCCTCAATCCAATCACACAATTGGTCTGATAGTCCATATGCTCTTACTTTGTTCATTAAACGACTGTGGGGAATTGTATCGAACGCCTTGCGGAAGTCAAGAAACACGGCATCTACCTGTGAACCCGTGTCTATGGCCCTCTGAGTCTCGTGGACGAATAGCGCGAGCTGGGTTTCACATGACCATCTTTTTCGAAACCCATGCTGATTCCTACAGAGTAGATTTCTAGTCTCCAGAAAAGTCATTATACTCGAACACAATCATCCGCGAAACGCCGCATGGAACTTCCGACACTATCTACTAGGTCATTTATACATATTGTGAAAAGCGATGGTCCCACAACACTCCCCTGTGGCACGCCAGAGGTTACTCAGGATGCTAACTGCGTAACGAGCCCTGGCTCTCCCTGCAGCACCTCTCTTGTCTCCTGACTTCCCTTGTTCACCGCTTCAACGACTCGGAGCGTCTTGCTGACCAGTTTTTATCCTTTTCCCCTTCGACCCCGCCGGCTATTGACATGACGTAATGTCGAGCGCTACTTGCCTCCTCATTGGCTGCCATTGTGAACTGTTCTTCAGTGGTTCTTCAGAGGCTGGATAGAGGGGTGGAGACGTCTCTCTTAATATGGTCACTCACTGCGTCCTGAGCCCTGTATTGGCGTCTGATGACGTAGAGCTGTCCCCACCAAAAGGCCCTCTCTCCTTCTCCCTCTCTCTCTAACCAGAAGAGCTGTTTGCTTATTAATTCCAATCCTTATCAAGGATCCTGTTGTTAAAAGTACACACAGCCCTCTTTGTGTCTTTGTGGCGTATAGCTCTTAACTCATTAACAAGCACAGCTGCCCATCTGCCTGGCGTAGGCCACCCAGCCCGCTTCCGGGTCTGTGGCTCCTCTCGACACGCCTTAACAGATTACTGTTGTCTCTTTTAGGTTTCCCCTTTTTGTTGTAAAATGCCTTAACAATTCCCTGTTTGTTATGATTAATGCAATTCAGACTTAGTTTTCCTCAAGGATATGACAACAGGAAGCCGGCTCATGGTTCTTGACACAGTTCTCTTTCACGTGATCTTCGTTCCCTCAGTGAGAACAAACAGTTTCAAATCTTCATTTGCTTGAGTCTACCTACTAGCGCTGATCGTCGGCACACGACCGATGGGATACAGCATCTCCGAGGTGGCAATGAAGTGGGGATTTTCCCGTGTATAAAGCGATAGCCGTTTGACAAATAAAAGTGGGACTATAGGCGAGAGTAAATACTCTTTTTCTAAGTGTGTTGTTAGTTTTATCAACTGACAGTATGTGACGTATATGGAAAAGGTAAATTTGTCCTAGCACTAAAATTTCTCTGTTAAATTTCAGTACTTTATACATTCGTAATTATCAAATAGTTCTTGAAAGCTGTAGGTGAGAAAGCTATGTACAGTTAGTTACCTTCGTGCTAGCAGTTCTTTTCCTACAACTCAGTTACGAAGTGTACTTCTTCTTTCTTCGGCGCATCCTTAGTGCAACTTCGTCTTTTTTTGTTATTTCATGTAAATTTTTTTCATACTGGATGGCTCTTATTCCTTTTTTTTTTTAAACTGACGTCTCTTTCCACTTGCTGTACATTATCAACAACGATTTCTTATTCTTCGGAAGTTCGCAGTTTAAGGTCTCATTTACCCCTGTACTTTTGATTATCTTCCTAGTGTCCTGTGAAGCATTTTCGACCGTTATTACACTTTTGTGAAGACTAAGATTAGCGAAGTCGCCTGAAGATGGCAAGTAAGGAACTTGCTGAAACGTTGCTGGAGAACAACACATTGACTCGGCTGCCAACCCGAGAAGATTTTATCATCGAGATTCGTGGAGAAAGCCTGCATTCTCATATGAAACAATTCTACTTCACTGAAGCCGGTAATCCAGTGTTTTAACATCTATCAAGCGTGACCAATGAAGTATTATTATAATTAGTGCAGTGTGTGTGGTTCTAACGCTCTTGATAATCAGCTTATAATCTATGTGACTGATCAAATTTGTTAATCTCCTATCTGTTTGTCTGCCTCACTAATAGGCATCTTAGTGAATGAAGGTCGTTCCACATCATTTCCTTGTAAGATCTAAGCTTCTCGTTCCTGAGCCCACTCAGGACGAAATATCTACATATCAAATAGGGTTAGCAGCAGTTTCAGATCGTTCAGCGAGGTTGCCACTCTCTAAATAATATATCGTCGCCGTTTAATGGTGATCCGGCCGAGGTGGCCGAGCGGTTCTAGGCGCTGCAGTCTGGAACCGCGCGACCGCTACGGTCGCAGGTTCGAATCCTGCCTCGGGCATGGATGTGTGTGATGTCCTTAGGTTAGTTAGGTTTAAGTAGTTCTAAGTTCTAGGGGACTGATGACCTCAGAAGTTAAGTCCCATAGTGCTCAGATCCATTTGAGCCATTTTTTGTGTAATTGTGAGGAAATACAAAACGACTTGCAAGGCATTACTGTTTGATGTACTGAATGGTGAAAGGCAGCAGCCTGGGGCTAGGCAGACACTTTCCATATTTCATTTCTTTTACATCGATTAATGGAGACTTCTGTATGAATGGGGCCTCATTGTTGATCGAGATCCAAGTGCTAGTATCATGGGAATGTTAATGATTGCAAAGTTCCAGCCGATGACTCACAGTTTACGTAGTTTCGTGTCTGTCTAGTTCAATAGTTCCCAATCTTTCTTACAAGACACGGCCAACCGATTCGGCTCAAATTTGGCAGGTCGCTTGTGTACAACCTAAAACGAAGGAATCTAAGATGTTTTGGGCCAACACCCCCGCAATTTTGAGGAAATCACCCCTAAAGATTATGACGAGAAATCGACTCAAAATTGGCGGGATCGATAGATAATTGTAAGTAGAGCATTATTCGTCATCAGGTATGGGGTCCGAAAACGCATACTTTTCCAGATATCGAGGTAAGAAACTTTTACAACTGCCGCTTCTGTACCCACATGGTAAACGCTTTTCGCCGACAGCACCGATAGCGCAATGGCCAAGGTAACTGGCTGGGAATCGGAAAACCCACGTTCGAATTTCGAAAAAACCCAGCGGATGTTATTTTTTTCGTTTGCATTTTTCCGTATCTCAATTGATAGGGATAGGAGGGTTAACAAGGTAAGTAAATCAATAAGAAATGATAATAATAAGGTAGACAAATAAATTTCTCAAACCTCTTCCAGTCACTGTTACTTGTTCTCACTTCTCTTCGAACAACTAGATGGATGGTACTTGTCATATAAACATTCAAAACAAATATACTCAAGGCACCAAGAACATCTAATGAAGGCAATCTTTCGACAGGTACACTGTTTCTTCCGAAGAGTCAGCGGAAAACAAACTTCGTTTACATTTAAAAATATATCTTTTTCGGGAATTAATTTTGATGCGCACCACACATACGATATCATTGCCTGAAAAATCGGTGCTGAAAGTTGGTTATGAATTATGCTGTGAATAGTTATTGCATCCGTGCGGTTGTGGGATTCCCGCTGGATTTCCAGAAGCACACTGCAATTCTGAAGCCTGGAAATAAAGTTTTTAACCTGGCGATAGAAATAAACGTCACACGGCAGGCACACAGGTGTGCAGTTTGTCGGTATTACTTTTACTGTGCACGTTGGCTGACCCTCTCCATCTATATACATTGTGTCATATATTGTAGTATTAATTTGTCCACTCCAGGTATCCAATATTAGACAAAACTTGTTATCAGAAACGTATGGTCTTAAAACGTTCTCAAGAAATGTTCCATAAATCGCATTCGTCAGTTTCCCGGATTTGGAGCAGGTAATGTAAACATTTTTCAACGAGTCGGTTAAACGATTGACCTCTTCTATAACCTGAGGACCAAATGTAACATTCGTTTCTTTTAAACACAGGAAAACCTTAGGCAACACTTTTCCAGAGGCTGTGATGGCATATTGCGCCGTGTACGAATGTGTTAGTTTGTTTTTACTGCCAACTGCAACAAGGGTTCGTTTTTCTCCCCTATGCGATAATGTGCGTCGAATGTTCACCCGATACTCTCATCCTGTTTGATCGGTGTTGATCACGTAATCACGATTAAAACCGGTCATAAGTGACGCCGTCTGCGTGCTGAAAAGAGCCGCCACTTTCTGTATATCTTCTACATTTTGTACATCCTGATGGGAGACGTATTTAGTGACGTGCCGTTAACGAATTTTATACTCCGATTTGAAATTTCTTGCCCAAGATAATGATGCAGCAAACGTAAAATCCTTGTTGTCCGTATAGTGAAGCGCTGCACCTGCAGCCCACTCCTGAAGTATTCTCGTTGTTACATTCTCGTTACGACAACGAGATTCGACAAATCGGTTGTATGTCCACTTATTTATCGCCTGGCATTTATCGTATCTTGTCCCTCCTTTAACGATATCACTTTCCCACAATTTCAAGTCCTCCTTCCTTTTCAGGGCTGTTGTCGCTCCATTCTTTTGTAGTGTTTGTAAGTTCCAATTCGGACGATTCCTGGCTAGCGCTACCGTCTTTACTTTTACTTCAAGGGGTATAGTGCCGTAGTTCAATCATTTAGTAACCGGTTCATAATACTCATCGGGAACGGATGAAGCACATATTCCCAGTGACGTGAAGATTTCCAAAGTGTTACGACCATTTTGCGATTCACTACTCGGGATATCTTCCACTGAATCACCTTCTACTTCGTCTTCACGGTACTGTACTTCAGTATCAACAAAAGTCATTTTGTTCGTCAGCTCCAAAAATCGCTCGACGATAGCCGCTCCTATCAATGTGGAACGCCGAGAAACAGAAGTGCATGCTTCCGGTAGTGCATTGATAATGCATTTGTCTTGCAACACTTTTACAAAGCAAAACACAGCGTCGGTAACTTCCCGCTTGCCATCGTCTGTGACAGGCTCCCAACTACATATTACAGCGCTAGTCGAAGGGTGTACATCCTCCATTATTCAGATTATGCACCTGAAACATATGACACAACAAGCAATAACTAGATACTATGGCATACACAGACCAGCTAATTACTACAAACTACATTCAGTACTCGTCATATGTTACTTATGGAAGAACACCGTGTAAGACATCGTGGTCTCCTGACCTTCATTGCTTACATATTCCACCCTCACAATCATATTCCGCACATCAAGACGCTTCATTCGAACCCAAACTCGATAAGATAAAGTCAATGTTGTATGAATTCATGTAAACGATATCCAAATAACTAGTAAATCGCAAATGCGCTCCGAAATTGAAATACTTGAGGCTGGCGTACACACACACATTCGAGACACGACGGTCGCAGGGGCTTTTAGTTCGGGAGACGCAAACCGCACAACGGGACGCCAGTCCCTGCAGAGGACAAGTCAACCTCGACTGCCCGTGGAGCAGACAGCGTCTGCCCGAGTGAAAGGAAGAACGAACCCATGTTCGGCTTAAAAGAAAATTCCGCTACATTGTGTGGGAGCGCCCAGCCTATTGCATTCTTTACAAATACAGCACGCAGTTTCAGAGATTTTCACAGGGAGACAGTAAACGCAAAACACCGATGCTACAGATTTCTGGATTGGTCGCCATAAACGAAACGTCATTCTACCGTTTTATAAAAGCAACGCTGATTGGCAGACGATATTTCTGACGCCTTGAGCGGAAGGAGTAATGGAAGAGACCGAAACATATACCCCTTCACGTCTGACGTGGAGTGGGGCCGTTCCGTTGTCACTGCTGGAGCGAGAACACGTAACGAGAGCGTGCGCGCTCGTACGTGTACTCAAAGAGCGGGGAACAAGTCTCTCCTCAGTACTTCACTGGGAGAGCACATCTGTCGAGAGCGAATCGGAGTGCGACTCTATGTTGAGTCTTTGCGGTCAAGCGTTGTTCACTGTGTTGGCCGCCACACTTATTGTGCGGTGTGAACGGACAGAGTTATAGTTAAACGCCTGCGAGCGCATTTTTGAGTGGCATCGTGGTAGACTGGTTATCTGACCGGTGTACTACGCCAATAGTTAGACTAGGGGCGAATAGGAATCCTTGACTTCATCAAGGCGTAGGGAGAGTTTGATTGGCGAAAGTCAATCCAGATAGAACGAGAGTTGTCTTATTTGTCAGCAACGAGCGGTGCAGACAGCAGTCATTGCAGCTCACAGTATTGTGTGCTACAGCTCTTGCGAGCCCCATATTTCCTCCACAACAGTACACTTCACTGCATTTCACATGCGACAGCCTCGACCATACCTAGCAACATTGTAATGGATAATTATTCAAGTTGAGTAGTCGTGGCTCTCAGCCATTCTGCCAAGTCAATAACAATCTTAAACTTTGTATAGAAATTTCGTTAGCGAATCCTATCCTTGAGAGGTAACTTCACATTCCAAAAAGAACCCGGAAATAACTTGTTTAGTTCATAACTAAAAGTGACATTGTGATTTCTCAGAATTTTTGCAAAATAAATAATAACTTTCGTTAGTTTCATGTTTTTCTTACACTAACTAGCACTATTCCAGTACCCAAGTATCCCACTAGTTATGTAAGAAATTTTGTGAATTTTTGTGTCATTTCCTTACAGTGGACGACTCCAGAAGATATTTATTGCTGAAAGTTTTTCAGGCATTTATCTTTAGAACGTTAGTAGCGTCTGTCTGACTTCTGTAGTAGTGTGGGGGTGGAAATTACATCTTGCAGGAGCTACAGGGAAAAGGGTACATCTCAGACTAATCCGTTACGCAGAATGACAGAATAGCACCCCCGCCGCTTACAACTGTATCCATTCACGAAACGTATTTCATTCTGCGCATTTTGCGATGGAAAAGTGACTACATGTATCCGCGAGGTCTGCGTCAGCCTAATGACGGAAAACAACTCTTTCCGATTGCCTTCTATAAGGCTCGTGCTGCACACCTTCGCTCTTCCAGGTTCACAACTATGATATGACGAAGAGACAACCGGGACAACGTAACTCTCCCTGCGTACTTTCTGTCCCGTGCCTCGCTGTAAACAAGCGTCGCGCGGTTGGCTATCTGTGATTCCTCGTGAGGAATTCGCAGCACTCGTAGTTGTTTTCATGTGACAAGACTTAAAAGTTTAATACTTTACTAACTCACGACGTTTGGGAAATTAGTTTGCCTACCTTATTATTATCATTCATTATTGATTTACTTACCTTATTAAACCTCCTGTCAATATCTATTGAGACATGGAAAAATACAAAAGAAAAGAATAACATCCGCTAGATTTCTTCGAGATGCGAACGCGGGTTTTCCGATTCCCGGCCAGTTACCTTGGCTGTTGCGCTACCAGCGCTGTGTGCGAAAAGGCTTTACCATGTGGGTACAGAAGCAACAGTTGTAAAAGTTTCTTTCCTCCATTTCTGGAAATGTTTGCGTTTGCAGACCCCATACCTGATGATGAAAAATGCTCTATTTACAATTATCTATCAATGCCTCCAATTTTGAGTCGCTAACCTTGAGGGGTGATTTTCTCAAAATTGCGGGGGTGATGACCCAAAATATCTTAGAGTCCTTCGTTTTAAGTTAAACACAAGCGACCTGCCAAATTTGAACCGAATTGGTTTGCCGTGTCTGAGGCCTTCCCCTTGTTAGACCATTACCCTAGGGTGCAATCAGACACTAGCTAGTACCCTCGCTCTCCACCCCCCCCCCTCCAGCCGTCTGTTGCGTCCCTCTTCCCCCTCATTATCACCAACTTTAGAAGATAACTAGACCACAGAATGAAAGACTTTTCTTGGAACACTTTCATTTTTAAAATTATGAAAGACGTGAAGTATCAGTGTGTGTGTGTTGTGTGTGTCTTGTGAGTGTGTGTGTGTGTGTGTGTGTGTGTATGTGTGTCTCTTAGAATGAATGAGGAAGCAATTTGCGATACATCGCAAATGCTGCCCACAGCCCCATCTCAAATGAGAAAGTTAACTACCCACATTGAGGGTAGACTCACACTACAGAATATGAACAGCCCGCATCTCGTGGTCGTGCGGTAGCGTTCTCGCTTCCCACGCCCGGGTTCCCGGGTTCGATTCCCGGCGGGGTCAGGGATTTTCTCTGCCTCGTGATGGCTGGGTGTTGTGTGCTGTCCTTAGGTTTAAGTAGTTCTAAGTTCTAAGGGACTGATGACCATAGACGTTAAGTCCCATAGTGCTCAGAGCCATTAGAACCATTAGAATATGAACCCCTGCATTACTCCTCTCCATTGCGGCATTTGCTTGACCTACACACTGCAACTCCATTTAAAATCAACTGAGCTCAACTGTGTGCACTATACTTACTGTTTGTGAATCACTTGATTGCTGGACCCCTCACTTCTGAACTGACACAAATTGGATGACTCCAGGTTTTAATAGTTTATCTCTAAGTAGTCTAATAATAATAATAATAATAATAATAATAATAATAAACCCCGTGGAGGCCCGGGAAAAGAATAGGCCTCCGGTATGTTCTGCCAGTCGTAAAAGGCGACGAAAAGAACAAACCACTAATAGGGCTAACCCCCCTTTTAGTGTGATTACTTGGTTCAGGACAGAACTAAAGAAGCCTCGGACAAGCGCCGTCATGGTCGGGGACGACGCTTGAACCCTATGCCCGCCCACAATGGTAACGACACTGCTAGCCAACTGGAAAATGATTTAAATCCGAATAGAGGTGTTTTGCAGGATATGCTTCCTGCAACCACCCTAGAAGGAAAACAAAGACAGAGGATGAGATGGTCAGATGAAGTTAATCGACACCTCATGTTCTGTTATTACCAAGCAACAAACCTAGGAACCAACACAACTGGATACAGATCACAAGTATACACAACATTTATTACCAGATACCCGGAATTAAAATTTTTAACAGAACAACGACTAGCTGATCAGATCCGTGTAATAATAAAAAATAACAGGATACCCCAGTCAGAATTAGAAAACATCAAACAACAAGTACAACAAATACTGGAACAAAATAATGTGCAATCAGAAGAAGAAGAAAACACAGTAATGGACTCAAACATCCCAGAGCAAACAAACAAAGACCAACACGCATCAATTAAACAATCAGAGGAAAACGAAATCTTAACACAGCCACCAGAACAAGCACAAATAGAACACGAAGAGACACACGTGTTAGATATAGAAGAGAAATTTCAGCTGACATATATAGAATACAAAGACACAAATACAGACATTAGACCATTCTTGCATAGACCGCCAAATAACCCACAAGTCGAAACAACAATAAAAACTATCAACACAATCATACACAACAAAATAAATGAAAACACAACTATGGAAGAGTTACAACTACTGGTTTATATAGGAGCACTCACTACACTAAATATACACACTAGGCAGAGATCAGAACAAACCAACACACAGAAGAAACCCACAAAACCAGCATGGCAACACAGGTTACAGATCAGAATAGAAAGACTGAGAAAAGACATCGGACAGCTAACACAATTTATAAGAAATGAAATATCAGACAAAAAACGAAAAAGGTTAGGTAAAATCTCACACCAAGAAGCAATAGAGCAATTAGATGAAAAAAAGCAGAAATTGCAAGCATTGGCCAAACGACTTAGAAGATACAAAAAAAGTGAAAATAGAAGGAAACAAAACCAAACATTCAACACAAACCAAAAGAGATTTTACCAAACAATGGATAACACACACATTAAAATAGACAATCCACCAAACATAACAGACATGGAACACTTCTGGAGCAGCATATGGTCAAACCCGGTACAACATAACAGGCATGCACGGTGGATACAAGCAGAAACAGACACATACAAGATGACACCACAAATGCCTGAAGTGATAATTTTGCAACATGAAGTCACCCGAGCAATTAATTCTACACACAATTGGAAAGCCCCTGGAAATGATAAAATAGCAAATTACTGGCTAAAGAAGTTCACCTCAACACATTCACATCTAACTAAGTTATTTAACAGTTACATTGCAGACCCATACACATTCCCTGATACACTTGCACATGGAATAACCTATCTGAAACCTAAAGATCAAGCAGACACAGCAAACCCAGCTAAATATCGCCCCATAACATGCCTACCAACAATATACAAAATATTAACTTCAGTCATCACACAGAAATTAATGACACATACAACACAGAACAAAATTATAAATGAAGAACAAAAAGGCTGCTGCAAAGGAGCACGAGGATGTAAAGAGCAACTGATAATTGATACAGAGGTGACATATCAAGCTAAAACTAAACAAAGGTCCCTACACTACGCATACATTGATTACCAAAAAGCCTTTGATAGTGTACCCCACTCATGGTTACTACAGATATTGGAAATATACAAAGTAGATCCTAAATTGATACAGTTTCTAAACACAGTAATGAAAAACTGGAAAACCACACTTAATATCCAAAGAAATTCAGATAACATCACATCACAGCCAATACAGATTAAGCGTGGAATATACCAAGGAGACTCATTAAGTCCTTTCTGGTTCTGTCTTGCTCTGAACCCACTATCCAACATGCTAAATAATACAAATTATGGATACAATATTACTGGAACATACCCACACAAAATCACACATTTGCTATACATGGATGATCTAAAACTACTGGCAGCAACAAATCAACAACTCAACCAATTACTAAAGATAACAGAAGTATTCAGCAATGATATAAATATGGCTTTTGGAACAGACAAATGTAAGAAAAATAGCATAGTCAAGGGCAAACACACTAAACAAGAAGATTACATATTGGATAACCACAGCGACTGCATAGGAGCGATGGAAAAAACAGATGCCTATAAATACCTAGGATACAGACAAAAAATAGGAATAGATAATACAAATATTAAAGAAGAACTAAAAGAAAAATATAGACAAAGACTAACAAAAATACTGAAAACAGAATTGACAGCAAGAAACAAGACAAAAGCTATAAATACTTATGCTATACCAGTATTGACCTACTCATTTGGAGTAGTGAAATGGAGTGACACAGACCTAGAAGCACTCAATACACTTACACGATCACAATGCCACAAATATAGAATACATCACATACATTCAGCAACAGAAAGATTCACATTAAGCAGAAAGGAAGGTGGAAGGGGATTTATAGATATAAAAAACCTACATTATGGACAGGTAGACAATTTAAGAAAATTCTTTCTAGAACGAGCAGAAACTAGCAAAATACACAAAGCAATCACTCATATAAATACATCAGCTACACCATTGCAATTTCACAACCACTTCTACAACCCTTTAGATCACATAACATCAACAGATACGAAGAAAGTAAATTGGAAAAAGAAAACACTACATGGCAAGCACCCGTATCATCTAACACAGCCACACATCGATCAAGACGCATCCAACACATGGCTAAGAAAAGGCAATATATACAGTGAGACGGAAGGATTCATGATCGCAATACAGGATCAAACAATAAACACCAGATATTACAGCAAGCATATTATTAAAGATCCCAATACCACAACAGATAAATGCAGACTTTGCAAACAACAAATAGAAACAGTAGATCACATCACAAGCGGATGTACAATACTAGCAAATACAGAATACCCCAGAAGACATGACAATGTAGCAAAAATAATACATCAACAACTTGCCATAAAACATAAACTAATAAAACAACACGTTTCCACATACAAGTATGCACCACAAAATGTACTGGAGAATGATGAATACAAATTATACTGGAACAGAAAGATTATAACAGATAAAACAACACCACATAACAAACCTGACATCATACTCACCAATAAAAAGAAGAAATTAACACAACTAATTGAAATATCCATACCCAACACAACAAATATACAGAAGAAAACAGGAGAAAAAATTGAAAAATACATCCAACTGGCTGAGGAAGTCAAGGACATGTGGCATCAGGATAAAGTCGACATTATCCCAATTATACTATCAACTACAGGAGTCATACCTCACAATATTCACCAGTACATCAATGCAATGCAGCTACATCCAAACATATATATACAACTACAAAAATCTGTAATTATTGATACATGTTCAATTACCCGAAAGTTCCTAAATGCGATATAACATATACCATACAGTTACAAGGAAGTCACGCTTGACCGAGGTCCGCGTCACGTTCCATTTTTAACCAGACTTAAGTCTGAGAAAAAAAAGTCAAGATAATAATAATAAAGTCTGAGAAAAAAAAAGTCAATAATAATAATAATAGTTGGATGTGAATGTGTTGAGATGGGCTACTTTGGCCAGTGATTTGCTATTTTGTCATTTCCAGGGGCTTTCCGGTTGTGTGTGGAGTTGGTTGCTCGGGTGACTTCGTGTTGCGGGGTTGTCACTTCGGGCATTTGTGGTGTCGTCTTGTGTGTGTCTGTTTCTGCTTGGATACAAGCAGAAACAGACACATACAGGGTGATGCCGCGGGTGCCTGAAGTGATAGTTTTGCAACGTGGGGTCGCCCGAGCGATTGATTCTGCACACGGTTGGGGGGCCCCTGGAAGTGATAGGATGGCGGGTTGCTGGCTGGAGAGGTTCATCTCAGCGCATTCACATCTAACTAAGTTATTTAACAGTTACATTGCAGACCCATACACATTCCCTGATTCACTTGCACATGGAATAACCTATCTGAAACCTAAAGATCAAGCAGACACAGCAAACCCAGCTAAATATTGCCCCATAACATGCCTACCAACAATATACAAAATATTAACTTCAGTCATCACACAGAAATTAATGACACATACAACACAGAACAAAATTATAAATGAAGAACAAAAAGGCTGCTGCAAAGGAGCACGAGGATGTAAAGAGCAACTGATAATTGATACAGAGGTGACATACCAAGCTAAAACTAAACAAAGGTCCCTACACTACGCATACATTGATTACCAAAAAGCCTTTGATAGTGTACCCCACTCATGGTTACTACAGATATTGGAAATATACAAAGTAGATCCTAAATTGATACAGTTTCTAAACACAGTAATGAAAAACTGGAAAACCACACTTAATATCCAAAGAAATTCAGATAACATCACATCACAGCCAATACAGATTAAGCGTGGAATATACCAAGGAGACTCATTAAGTCCTTTCTGGTTCTGTCTTGCTCTGAACCCACTATCCAACATGCTAAATAATACAAATTATGGATACAATATTACTGGAACATACCCACACAAAATCACACATTTGCTATACATGGATGATCTAAAACTACTGGCAGCAACAAATCAACAACTCAACCAATTACTAAAGGTAACAGAAGTATTCAGCAATGATATAAATATGGCTTTTGGAACAGACAAATGTAAGAAAAATAGCATAGTCAAGGGCAAACACACTAAACAAGAAGATTACATATTGGATAACCACAGCGACTGCATAGAAGCGATGGAAAAAACAGATGCCTATAAATACCTAGGATACAGACAAAAAATAGGAATAGATACTACAAATATTAAAGAACAACTAAAAGAAAAATATAGACAAAGACTAACAAAAATACTGAAAACAGAATTGACAGCAAGAAACAAAACAAAAGCTATAAATACTTATGCTATACCAGTATTGACCTACTCATTTGGAGTAGTGAAATGGAGTGACACAGACCTAGAAGCACTCAATACACTTACACGATCACAATGCCACAAATATAGAATACATCACATACATTCAGCAACAGAAAGATTCACATTAAGCAGGAAGGTGGAAGGGGATTTATAGATATAAAAAACCTACATTATGGACAGGTAGACAATTTAAGAAAATTCTTTCTAGAACGAGCAGAAACTAGCAAAATACACAAAGCAATCACTCATATAAATACATCAGCTACACCATTGCAATTTCATAACCACTTCTACAACCCTTTAGATCACATAACATCAACAGATACAAAGAAAGTAAATTGGAAAAAGAAAACACTACACGGCAAGCACCCGTATCATCTAACACAGCCACACATCGATCAAGACGCATCCAACACATGGCTAAGAAAAGGCAATATATACAGTGAGACGGAAGGATTCATGATCGCAATACAGGATCAAACAATAAACACCAGATATTACAGCAAGCATATTATTAAAGATCCCAATACCACAACAGATAAATGCAGACTTTGCAAACAACAAATAGAAACAGTAGATCACATCACAAGCGGATGTACAATACTAGCAAATACAGAATACCCCAGAAGACATGACAATGTAGCAAAAATAATACATCAACAACTTGCCATAAAACATAAACTAATAAAACAACACATTCCCACATACAAGTACACACCACAAAATGTACTGGAGAATGATGAATACAAATTATACTGGAACAGAACGATTATAACAGATAAAACAACACCACATAACAAACCTGACATCATACTCACCAATAAAAAGAAGAAATTAACACAACTAATTGAAATATCCATACCCAACACAACAAATATACAGAAGAAAACAGGAGAAAAAATTGAAAAATACATCCAACTGGCTGAGGAAGTCAAGGACATGTGGCATCAGGATAAAGTCGACATTATCCCAATTATACTATCAACTACAGGAGTCATACCTCACAATATTCACCAGTACATCAATGCAATACAGCTACATCCAAACATATATATACAACTAGAAAAATCTGTAATTATTGATACATGTTCAATTACCCGAAAGTTCCTAAATGCAATATAACATATACCATACAGTTACAAGGAAGTCACGCTTGACCGAGGTCCGCGTCACGTTCCATTTTTAACCAGACTTAAGTCTGAGAAAAAAAAGTCAAAAAGATAATAATAATAATAATAATAATAATTTATGGGGGATATCTCGGAACCATTTGAAATCCAAACTGGAGTGCGATAGGGTGACGCACTTTCACAATTACTCTTTAATATCATTCTTGAAAAAATTATCAGGACATGGGAAAAAGAAGTCAAAGGAATCCAAATTGGCATTAGAAAAGATAATAGATTCAATTTGAAGTGTTTACACGAAATTGCACAAAGAACTGGCCTGCAAATCTCATGTGGGAAAACCCAGTACATAGAAAGAGTGCCACAAGACAAATTGCCTATTGTGACAACCCATGGGAAAATCGTACAAGTACCACATTTTAAGTAACTGGGAGAAATCATACAGCCATCAGGGATCAACCTAAAGGCCAATGAGGAAAGAATAAAAAAACTACAGAAAGCATATAAACTCACGTGGAACTATTATAACAAAAAGTCCATATCCATTAACGCAAAATTGAGGCACTGTCGTACTTCCGGAGGCACTGTATGCATCTGAAACAACACAAATAGGTGGGCAAACTAAAATCGAAGAAATAGAGAAACAAGAAATGAAAATTCTCAGGAAAATTTTTGGCCCGATACAAGAGCAAGGACTCTGGATGAAGAGACCAACATCAGAATTATACAAATACACAGACAAGATTACGGATACAATAAGGAAAAGAAGAATGCAGTTCTACGGACATATCCACAGGATGAATGAAAACAGAATTTCAAAGCGGATTCTTAAAGTCATCAACTCAGGCAGAGGAAAAACAAAATGGATAAAAGAAGTTGAAGACGACCTCACACAAGCACACATAACAGTAAACGATGCAGAAAATAGAACTGAATTCAGGAACATTATCAAAAAACATAAATTTGACACCACAACACAGAAGAGACCAGGATGCAAATGGACAGCGGAGCGAAAGAAGCGACACAGTGAACACATGAAGAAAATTTGGGCTCAGAAAAAGCATAAACAATAATATAATAATAATAATAATAATAATACTGCGTACAGCCTTATGGAGTTACTAATGTGTCGCGCTGTCAATTAATTCATTTATGTGTTTCGAAGTGAGTAATGAAGCAATTTCTGGACGACTGCTGGTACTATCTACAACTTGGAGAAGAAATTTTCTTGGGATATTTAGCCTTTGTTACGTATATGTCTCACTTTTATCATCAACAATGTATGGGACAAAGCATAACATATGCGTATAGTGGGTGGACTATGTGAGGAATCTGTAAACTTCACCAGATTAAAAAAACTACTAACTGAGAAAATGAAATTACTGATTATTATATAATCAATGTTAGAGTTTTACAAAACTGTCATAATAGTAATGATCTCTTAATGGTTTAGTGGCTGATAAAGAATTTAATCGTTCAGTTCTTGTTGTTGTTGTTGTGGTCTTCAGTCCTGAGACTGGTTTGATGCAGCTCTCCATGCTACTCTATCCTGTGCAAACTTCTTCATCTCCCAGTACCTACTGCAACCTACATCCTTCTGAATCTGCTTAGTGTATTCATCTCTCGGTCTCCCTCTACGATTTTTACCCTCCACGCTTCCCTCAAATACTAAATTGGTGATTCCTTGATGCCTCAGAACATGTCCTACCAACCGGTCCCTTCTTCTGGTCAAGTTGTGCCACAAACTTCTCTTCTCCCCAATCCTAATCAATACCTCCTCATTAGTTATGTGATCTACCCATCTAATCTTCAGCATTCTCCTGTAGCACCACATTTCGAAAGCTTCTATTCTCTTCTTGTCTAAACTATTTATCGTCCATGTTTCACTTCCATACATGGCTGCACTCCATACAAATACTTTCAGAAATGACTTCCTGACACTTAAATCTATACTCGATGTTAACAAAATTCTCTTCTTCAGAACCGCTTTCCTTGCCATTGCCAGTCTACATTTTATATCCTCTCTACTTCGACCATCATCAGTTATTTTGCTCCCCAAATAGCAAAACTTCTTTACGACTTTAAGTGTCTCATTTCCTAATCTAATTCCCTCGGCATCACCCGACTTAATTCGACTACATTCCATTATCCTCGTTTTGCTTTTGTTGATGTTCATCTTATATCCTCCTTTCAAGACGCTAACCATTCCATTCAACTGCTCTTCCTAGTCCTTTGCTGTCTCTGACAGAATTACAATGTTATCAGCGAACCTCAAAGTTTTTATTTCTTAATTTCTTTTATTTCATCATACATTTCTTCAATTTCTTCGTCATCTGCAGAGATAGTTGGCATATAAACTTGTACTACTGTAGTAGGTGTGTGCTTCGTATCTATCTTGGCCACAATAATGCGTTCACTATGCTGTTTGTAGTAGCTTACCCGCATTCCTATTTTCCTATCATTATTAAACCTACTCCTGCATTACCCCTATTTGACTTTGTGTTTATAACCCTGTAGTCACCTGACCAGAAGTCTTGTTCCTCCTGCCACCGAACTTCACTAATTCCCACTATATCTAACTTTAACCTATCCATTTCCCTTTTTAAATTTTCTAACCTACCTGCCCGATTAAGTGATCTGACATTCCATGCTCCGATCCGTAGAACGCCAGTTTTCTTTCTCCTGCTAACGACATCCTCTTGAGTAGTCCCCTCCCGGAGATCCGAATGGGGGACTATTTTACCTCCGGAATATTTTACCCAAGAGGACGCCATCATCATTTAATCATACAGTAAAGTTGCATGCCCTCGGGAAAAATTACGGCCGTAGTTTCCCCTTGCTTTCAGCCGTTCGCAGTACCAACACAGGAAGGCCGTTTTGGTTAGTGTTACAAGGCCAGATCTGTCAATCATCCAGACTGTTGCCCCTGCAACTACTGAAAAGGCTGCTGCCCCTCTTCAGGAACCACACGTTTGTCTGGCCTCTCAACAGATACCCCTCCGTTGTGGTTGTACCTACGGTATGGCTATCTGTATCGCTGATGCACGCAAGCCTCCCCGCCAACGGCAAGGTCCATGGTTCATGGGGGGGGGGGGGGAGGAGGGGGGGATTCATTTCTTACCCCTCAGAAAATTTCATTTTACCCCTCATGGGGTAGTTACCTCCATGTTGGGAACTAATCATATCGCTGCATGTTCCCCATAGTTGAGTGTATGCACATTTCTGCAGCACATTTGAGTGAGCTTCAAATAGGTAGCGTGGATCGTCGGCCGTGCCGGCGGTGGTTTACCAAAGATGCTCAGGCGGCCAACAATATGTTTGCATCCGGTCACTGATGAGTAGACAAAGACCCTCTCCCCTCCCTCCTACCCCCCCCCCCCCCCCTCTCCCCTCACCCGCCATCGGACTGGTCTCCGTCGGCGACTCCGTGTTGTCCGGAGAGCCGCTTAAAATATCTTTTCCGCTCAACTGAATGGAGAACGCCGTCCTGCTAGCCGGCGGTAACTTTCCAAACACGGCAGAACAATAAAATGCCATTGCACAAAAGATGGCATTCTCAGATATTCACGAAGGAACGACAGGCCGCAACTTCAGCCGAGTTTTTTCTCCCAGCTCCATGACAAACATTCTGCCAATAACTGCAAGGGGCCGTTCGTGAAAAAAAAAAGTATTATCAGGTGTTCACATGTGAATACCATGCGGCAGTTTCAAACGAAGTTTTTCTTCGTCTTTTTGTAAGCGCAGAATGGCGCCATCTAGACCTGAAAACATGCAAACAAAGAATGAGATTTTCACTCTGCAGCGGAATGTGCGCTGATATGAAACTTCATGGCAGGTTAAAACTGTGTGCCGGACCGAGACTCGAACTCGGAACCTTTGCCTTTCGTGGCAAGTGCTCTACCAACTGAGCTACCCAAGCACGACTCACGCCTGGTCCACACAGCTTTACTTTTGCCAGTATCTCGTCTCCTACCTTCCAAACTTTACAGAAGCTCTCCTGCGAACCTTGCAGAACTGACAAAGGTCCCGAGTTCGAGTCTCGGTCCGGCACACAGTTTTAATCTGCCAGGAAGTTTCATGCAAACAAAGAATTCCTTCTCAATTTGCGCGGCAAAGTACCTCATGCAGGAACTTATTTTTATCTACTAGGTGGGTAATGGGATCGCTGCTTCTAAAAAATTGATTGGGCGATCTTTAAGCGAACCACTGGCTAAAAAATTTCTTCGAGAAGGCTGGAGAAGAGAAGTCAGGAGGGATTATTAGGGGTGGACGTTCTGGTAGGAAACGCTGGGGAAGTTAGGTGGGGAGGTAGTTGGATGGCGGAACTGAAACATCGGCAGTGACAACAGACTTGCATCATGAGAACGAGCATCCGAGCCTTTGGTTGATGATTGGCATATGGCAGCTTCATCGAACTCCTTCGCTACTGCTGGTAAGAACTGCTCGCAGCTTGGAATTTCATGACAGGAAGGCTATTTTAAACTTTCGATGTTGTTGTTGTTGTGGTCTTCAGTCCTGAGACTGGTTTGATGCAGCTGTTCAAATGGTTCAAATGGCTCTGAGCACTATGGGACTTAACATCTGTGGTCATCAGTCCCCTAGAACTTAGAACTACTTAAACATAACTAACCTAAGGACATCACACACATCCATGCCCGAGGCAGCATTCGAACCTGCGACCGTAGTAGTCGCGCGGTTCCGAACTGAGCACCTGAACCGCTAGACCACCGCGGCCGGCCCGATGCAGCTGTCCATGCTACTCTATTCTGAGCAAGCTTCTTCATTCCCAGTACCTACTGCAACCAACATCCTTCTGAATCTGCTTTCTGTATTCGTCTCTTGGACTCCCCCTACGATTTTTACCCTCCACGCTGCCCCCCAATACTAAACAGGTGATCCCTTGATGCCTGAGAGCATGTTCTACCAACCAATCCTTTCTTCTAGTCTAGTTGTGGCACAAACTCCTCTTCTCCCCAGTTCTGTTCTATACCTCGTCATTAGTTATGTGATCTACCCATCTAATCTTCAGCATTCTTCTGTAGCACCACATTTCGAAAGCTTCTATTCTCTTCTTGTCTAAACTATTTATCGTCCATGTTTCACTTCCATACATGGCTACACTCCATACAAATACTTTCAGAAACGACTTCCTGACACTTAAATCTATACTCGATGTTAACAAATTTCTCTTCTTCAGAAACGCCTTCCTTGCCATCGCCAGTCTACATTTTATATCCTCTCTACTTCGACCATCATCAGTTATTTTGCTCCCCAAGTAGCAAAACTCCTTTACTACTTTAAGCGTCTCATTTCCTAATCTGATACCCTCAGCATCACTCGATTTAATTCGACTGCATTCCATTATCCTCATTTTGCCTTTGTTGATGTTCATCTTGTATCCTCCTTTAAAGACACTGTCCGTTCCGTTCAACTGCACTTGCAGGTCCTTTGCTGCCTCTGACAGAATTACAATGCCATCGGCGAACTTCAAAGTTTTTATTTCTTCATGGATTTTAATAGGTACTCCGAATTTTTTTTTTCGCTTCCTTTACAGCTTGCTCAATATACAGATTGAATAACGTCGGGGAGAGACTACAACCCTGTCTCACTCCCTTCCCAACCAGTGTGTGTCTGTATTAGGGAGGGAGAGAGACTTTTTTTAATAAAATAAAAATTATTTAGTTTATTTTACACACACACACACACACACACACACACACACACACACACATGCATTCACAAAACAATAGAATGCAGAAATCAGAGAATGTTGGTAACACTTAGAAAAACAAATGAAACTGTGTATTAAAAAGATGGCAGTTACAGTGATGTGTAACGTAAACAGTGAACTGAAAGAAAACTGTAAGATATCCACCTGGTTTGCCAGATGAGAAAAAGCAATTTGCTTAGATGCGATGAATTAGAAGTTACCTGTAAGTTCCTTTCCGCTTCATAAAGAAAAAAGTTATGAAACTGTTTTTAAATCTATAACCTAGATGTGAAACCATAACCTGAGTGTAAAAATGAAGAAATCATGTAATATTTCAGGACACCCACTGAAGATGCCTTGTAAAAAAGGCGAAACTCGTCTGGGTGCATGAAAAGTAAAAATTTCGATGCGCAGCATGCAAAGAAGGCATTTTCTTTGAAACAAGTGCGATTTATATACAGCTGCTGCGACAATAGCCACTAAAAGAAACGTACTAGAAATTATATTTAGTGTGCCGGCCGGTGTGGCCGTGCAGTTCTAAGCGCTTCAGTTTGGAACCACGTGACAGCTACGGTCGCGGGTTCGAATCCTGCCTCGAGCATGGGTGTGTGTGATGTCCTTAGGTTAGTTAGGTTTAAGTAGTTCTAAGTTCTAGAGGAGTGCTGACCTCAGTAGTTAAGTCCCATAGTGCTCAGAGCCATTTGAGCCATTTGAATTATATTTGGTGTGATGACTGGCAGCTTGCTTCAGAGGTAGAAAAAAAATGTAATTTATACAGATGAAATGGCCACACGAATGAGGAAAAAAATCCTGTAATGCGGTAACACAGTATCAGTCGTGTGATGCCTGACACAGTCACATCGGTTAAATATCTAGACGTAACGCTGCAGCCGGCCGGCGTGGCCATGCGGTTCTAGGCGCTTCAGTCTGGAACCGCGTGACCGCTAGG
Organism: Schistocerca cancellata; assembly: GCF_023864275.1. Taxonomy (NCBI): domain Eukaryota; kingdom Metazoa; phylum Arthropoda; class Insecta; order Orthoptera; family Acrididae; genus Schistocerca; species Schistocerca cancellata. Next base: position 1,240,479,934 of record NC_064626.1, read on the forward strand.
GTCGCAGGTTCGAATGCTGCCTCGGGCATGGATGTGTGTGATGTCCTTAGGTTAGTTATGTTTAAGTAGTTCTAAGTTCTAGGGGACTGATGACCACAGATGTTAAGTCCCATATTGCTCAGAGCCATTTGAACCATTTTTTTGAACGTAACGCTACAAAGCGTGAGGACGGTAGTAGGAAACGCGAATGATCGACTTCGGTTTGCTGGGAAAATTCTAGGAAGATTTGGCTCGTCCCCAAAGGAGGCTGAGTATAAAACACTAGTGCGACCCGTTCTTGAGTACGGTCCGAGTGTTGGATTAAAAGAAAACGTCCTACTACCGTCCTCACGCTTTGCAGCGTTACGTTCAAAAAAATGGTTCAAATGGCTCTGAGCACTACGGGACTTAACATCTGTGGTCATCGTTCCCCTAGTACTTAGAACTACTTAAACATAACTAACCTAAGGACATCACACACATCCATGCCCGAGGCGGCATTCGAACCTGCGACCCTAGCGGTCACGCGGTTCCAAACTGAAGCGCCTAGAACCGCACGGCCACAACGGCCGGCACACCAAATATAATTTCTAGTACGTTTCTTTTAGTGGCCATTGTCGCAGCAGCTGTATATAAATCGCACTTGTTTCAAAGAAAATGCCTTCTTTGCATGCTGCGCATCGAAATTTTTACTTTTTTTTATGCACCCAGACGCGTTTCGCCTTTTTTACAAGGCATCTTCAGTGGGTGTCCTGAAATATTACATGATTTCTTCATTTTTACACTCAGGTTATGGTTTCACATCTAGGTTATAGATTTAAAAACAGTTTCATAACTTTTTTTTTATGAAGTGGAAAGGAACTTACAGGTAACTTCTAATTCATCGCATCTAAGCAAACTGCTTTTTCTCATCTGGCAAACCAGGTGGATATCTTACAGTTTTCTTTCAGTTCACTGTTTACGTTACACATCACTGTAACTGCCATCTTTTTAATACAGAGATTCATTTGTTTTTCTAAGTGTTACCAACATTCTCTGTTTTCTGCATTCTATTGTTTTGTGAATGCATGTGTGTGTGTGTGTGTGTGTGTGTGTGTGTGTGTGTGTGTGTAAAATAAACTAAATAATTTTTATTTTATTGAAAAAAGTCTCTCTCCCTCCCTAATACGGACACACACTGGTTGGGAAGGGAGTGAGACAGGACTGTAGTCTCTCCCCGACGTTATTCAATCTGTATACTGAGCAAGCTGTAAAGGAAACGAAAGAAAAATTCGGAGTACCTATTAAAATCCATGAAGAAATAAAAACTTTGAAGTTCGCCGATGGCGTGCTGCTGCACTTGTTACCGTTAGGTTCGATCAACGCGCGGGTGTTACGAAGACGCTGCGTGAACTCGAATGAGAATATCTGGACGGCGGACGACGCTCTTTTCGAGAAACGCAGTTAAGAGAACCAACAGTTACGGCTGAGTGCAGAACTATTATACTGCCGTTAACGTACATTTTTCTAAGGGCCGCAAAGATAAGATAAGAGAAGTTAAGGCTCGTACAGAGGCATACAGACAGTCGTTTCTCCCTCGTTCCATTTGCGAGTGCTACAGGAGGAGGAATGGCTAATGGTGGCACAAGGTACGTTCCACAGTTGTTGCAACTCCTCCAATGCTGCGTGCGCGAGGTCTCGCTCAACTTTTGTTAATTCTTAAGCTTACTTTCTCAGGTGCGTGTAAATTTTTGGACGATCTAGCACAGTCTTCTAGTCGTATCGGCACTTGGGAAGGGAGTGAGACAGGATTGTAGCCTCTCCCCGATGTTATTCAATCTGATATAGAGCAAGCAGTAAAGGAAACAAAAGAAAAATTCGGAGTAGGTATTAAAATCCATGGAGAAGAAATAAAAACTTTGAGGTTCGCCGATGACACTGTAATTCTGTCAGAGACAGCAAAGGACTAGGAAGAGCAATTGAACGCAACGGACAGTGTCTTGAAAGGAGGATATAAGATGAACATCAACAAAAGCAAAACGAGGATAATGGAATGTAGTCGAATTAAGTCGGGTGATGCTGAGGGAATTAGATTTGGAAATGAGACACTCAAAGTAGTAAAGGAGTTTTGCTGTTTGGGGAGCAAAATAACTGATGATGGTCGAAGTAGAGAGGATATAAAATGTAGACTGGCAATGGCAAGGGAAGCGATTTTGAAGAAGAGAAATTTCTTAACATCGAGTATAGATTTAAGTGTCAGGAAGTGGTTTCTGAAAGTATTTATTTATATGGAGTTTAGCCTTGTATGGAAGTGAAACATGGACGATTAATAGTTTAGGCAAGAAGAGAACAGAAGCTTTCGAAATGTGGTGCCACAGAAGAATGCTGAAGATTAGATGGGTAGATCACATAACTAATGAGGAGGTATTGAATAGGATTGGGGAGAAGAGGAGTTTATGCCACAACTTGACTAGAAGGAAGGGATCAGTGTGTAGGACATATTCTGAGGCATCAAGGGATCACCAATTTAGTATTGGAGGGAAGTGTGGAGGGTAAAAATCGTAGAAGGAGACCAAGAGATGAATACACTAAGCAGGTTCAGAAGGATGTAGGTTGCAGTAGGTACTGGGAGATGAAGAAGCTTGCACAGGATAGAGTAGCATGGAGTGCTGCATCAAACCAGTCTCAGGACTGAAGACCACAACAACAACATCCGGTAAACATTCACTTGTAGCTACTGAGCAGATTTAAAAAAGAGTTTTAGTTCATTTCTCAAATTTCAGTATCGTGGGAAACAATGATGGCCAGGGATATCACAAGAACGCGAGAATCGGCAATGTAAAGAGAAAAGCGACCCGCACATACACTGCCTAGCGTATATTTGCCAGTTAACATTACTGAATACTTCCAATTAATAAATTCATTGACTTTCAATGTCCACTAAAGTGTTTCAAATTAATTATTTCTCCTTTTTAACTGAATCTGTTGTGTCTAGACAAGACAGCCTAGACACAATGAGAGGAAGCCGAAAGGCACGCGCTTAAACTCACGCAGGCTGGCGTGAGGTCAGAAACAGGATACGTAATGAATGCTATAAAGAAAAGTACGTAGCTTCTGGAATACTTAACTTTAATCCACCTTTGTAGAACATCGCTCTTGATGATACATTAATAGAATCTCAATATCAATTGAATACGGCTCCTTGCTAGGTCGTAGCAAATGTAGCTGAAGGCTATGCTAACGATCGTCTCGGCAAATGAGAGCGTAATTGTCAGTGAACCGTTCCTTGCAAAGTCGGCTGTACAACTGGGGCTGAGTGCTAGGATCTGTCACTAGACCTGCCGTGTGGCGGCGCTCGGTCTGCAATTACTGACAGTGGCGACACGCGGGTCCGACGTATACTAGCGGACCGAGGCCGATTTAAAAGCTACGACCTAGCAAGTGTGGTGTCTGGCGGTGACACCACAAAATCACTTCCAATAAGACTTGAAAATATTAACTACGTGTCTAGTTATATTCACAGGTTTTCGCAAGTTGAAGCTTTGTCAAATAAAATCTGACATTTTCTCCCTTTTCAATGTATTTCTACAGGTCAGAACTTTTCCTGTACAATAACAGACATCAGCTCTTCCCAGAGCGACACACAGGCACACAGGGAAGAAGAACAGGGAAAGAGAGGAACAAAGCGTTACATGGCTAATTATAACAAAAGGAAAACGACGAATCTCATATCTCTAGCTTCATAGCATATAGGTTCTTAGGAATGTAATTATTCCAATATTAATACTGCATGTTAAATATTTGTTAAAACATATGAACAAATTGTTTTTACTGTTAAAAAATCTCAAGTTACGACTTACGGCTGCAGAAGTGTGGTTACACCACGCATCGTACGGTGGCGTTCGAAATATATATGTAGACGTAGATGTATAATTTGCCAACGGCCTTGCCGCAGTGGTAACACCGGTTCCCGTCAAATCACCGAAGTTAAGCGCTGTCGGGCTGGGCTAGCACTTGGATGGGTGACCATCCGGTCTGCCGAGCGCTGTTGGCAAGTGGAGTGCACTCAGCCCTTGTGAGGCAAACTGAGCAGCTACTTGATTGAGAAGTAGCGGCTCCGGTCTCGGAAACTGACATACGGCAGGGAGAGCGGTGTGCTGACCACATGCCCCTCCATATCCGCATCGACGCCGGTGGGTGAGGAGGACACGGTGGCCGGTCGGTACCTTTGGGCCGTCATGGCCTGTTCGGGAGTAGAGTTAGACGTATAATTTACGTGAGCTTGTGCTCGTTTTTAAATTGCAATGTTAGAAAATGTTTTTAAAGTTTGGACTTCTACGTTACACAACGACAAACTATTTGTAATAATATAAGGCTGAACAAATGTGTACCTGGAAAGTAAAAGACATAGGTGATAATATTGCTAGACTCGCCGACAAAATGGAAATGAGCGTTTGGCGTCATTGGGCAAGAGGCCCCTTGCGGGGCAGGTCCGGCCGCCTTGGTGCAGGTCTCATTACACTCGACGCCACATTGGGCGACCTGCGCGCCGGATGGGGATGAAATGATGATGAAGACAACACAACACCGAGTCCGTGATCGGAGAAAATCTCCGACCAAGCCGGGAATAGAACACGGGGCCGTAGGACGGCAATCCGTCACGCTGACCACTTTTTTTTTCATTTTGTTCGATATAGTTCATTGCGTTTGGTCTGGGCGGACGCCACAAGACATCCGTTGAAGTTGATCGTTGATTTCTTTACTCAGTTTTTTTTTTTTTTTTGTTACAGAGGGCAAGCAGCCCTCTGACCGAACACGCTGAGCTACCGTGCCGGCTATCAGTCAGCTATCATGGCGGACCGCCGACAAAAGATAGTTTGTTATGAACCATCACGTTCGCGGCACATATACAGGGTTATTACAAATGATTGAAGCGATTTCACAGCTCTACAATAACTTTATTATTTGAGATATTTTCAAAATGCTTTGCACACACGTACAAAAACTCAAAAAGTTGTTTTAGGCATTCACAAATGTTCGATATGTGCCCCTTTAGTGATTCGGCAGACAACAAGCCGATAATCAAGTTCCTCCCACACTCGGCGCAGCATGTCCCCCATCAAAGGGTTCGAAAGCATCGTTGATGCGAGCTCGCAGTTCTGGCACGTTTCTTGGTAGAGGAGGTTAAAACACTGAATCTTTCACATAACCCCACAGAAAGAAATCGCATGGGGTTAAGTCGGGAGAGCGTGGAGGCCACGACATGAATTGCTGATCATGATCTCCACCACGACCGATCCATCGGTTTTCCAATCTCCTGTTTAAGAAATGCCGAACATCATGATGTAAGTGCGGTGGAGCACCATCCTATTGAAAGATGAAGTCGGCGCTGTCGGTCTCCAGTTGTGGCACGAGCCAATTTTCCGCGGGCTACGCGTGAAACTTGCCCGCACGCGTTCAACCGTTTTTTCGCTCACTGCAGGCCGACCCGTTGATTTCCCCTCACAGAGGCATCCAGAAGCTTTAAACTGCGCATACCATCGCCGAATGGAGTTAGCAGTTGGTGGATCTTTGTTGAACTTCGTCCTGAAGTGTCGTTGCACTGTTGTGACTGAGTGATGCGAGTGCATTTCAAGCACGACATATGCTTTCTCGGCTCCTGTCGCCATTTTGTCTCACTTCGCTCTCGAGCGCTCTGATGACAGAAACCTGAAGTGCGGCTTCAGCCGAACAAAACTTGATGAGTTTTTCTACGTATCTGTAGTGTGTCGTGACCATATGTCAATGAATGGAGCTACAGTGAATTTATGAAATCGCTTCAATCATTTGTAATAGCCCTGTAGATGGGTTCAATCAGCTGCGCACCGGTGACTTGCGTTCGTGTAGTTTTGCACTGCTGTTTACGGTGGAATGGATAGCTGCAAATCGCCCTGTGGAGAGTAATGGTCTATGCGATATGAGATTTTATGTTTACGTAAGTAAGCATCCGCGGCAGCAGTGACCCTTATTAGATCGTTGACGAGTGCGGACAGTTGCTGTTCTCTTTCAAGTCTACTGCGACGGCAGTTGTGTTATGGAATGACAGACGTTCAATCATGTTAGAGGAAGTACTCGAAAGTAGCATATCACCGAAATCAGACATTTGCATGAATCAAATTACTCCGATCGCAATACAGCAAAGGAAGAAAACGGAATAGCTTTTTAACAAATTTGTGGCTATGGATCCGAATATGAAAAAACGTTTTGAGACATAGAAAAAAATTTTTGTAAATAAATGCTTAACACTAGAGGCAACTGTACTCGTTCTGTAGGATGAAGTGAAAATTACCTACGTCCGTATCGGGAGATGTTGAAAGTACAGTCGACACTCGGCGACGACTTATCCTAACAACAAGGCCAAGTCCCTGTTTGCGCTGTCCACATTGGAATGTCCCCTGACTCGCTAGTAAGTCTGACAAACAAGATATTTCCGGTGGAAAGTCGTGGATGACGTCGAAGGACGCCGCTAGTCCAGTATAAAAGGGAGTCGCGCAGACACATCGGCGCAACAGAAAGCTGCGACGGCTGGGGAATGCAGCACGTCGTGCTGGCCACAGTCTTGCACTGGGAAACTTGCGACTCCAGCAGCACGCGTAGCTAGGCTTATAGACTTGAGGTCAAGAAGGAGGAACCACACACTAACTGTGTTTTGGCTCCCGAGAAAAACAGAGTCAAGCGTATTGGCGCAGATATTGGCGTGGAGTGGATTTTGAATCCACGTCGTCACACAAAGTCAAATTCCAAATGGTTTTTCTAAACTCAGTACACCTGCATCCTGGTATAATTCCGCAACGTATTCATTGGTAACTTCTGCCGTAAGTGTGTTCCCCAGAGGCCGTTTTGTAATTCCGTATTACTAACAAATTGTTGTTGTCGTTTTGAGTCAGAAGACTGCTTTAATGCAACTCTCCATGCTAATCATAATGTACAAGTCTTTTTTTTATGAGTCATCAGTCTTCTGGCTGAGTGCCGTCCCCCACGAATTCCTCTGTTACGCCCCTCCATCTCAGTGTTGCACTAACACCCTAGGTCCTCAATTGTTTTTGTGATGAATTCCAATCTCTGTCTTCCTGTACAGTTTTCAACCACTACAATTCGCTCTAGTACGATAGAAGTTATTCCCTGATGTCTTAACACATGTCTCATCATCCTCCCTCTTCTTCTTGTCGGTGTGTCCCATGTGTTCCTTTCTTCACCAATTCCTTGTCACTGGCCGGCCGGGATGGTCGAGCGGTTCTAGGCCCTACAGGCTGGAACCGCGTGACCGCTAGGGTCGCAGGTTCGAATCCTGCCTCGGGCATGGATGCGTGTGATGTCCTTAGGTTAGTTAGGTTTAAGTAGTTCTAAGTTCTAGGGGTCTGATGACCTCAGATGTCAAGTCCCATAGTGCTCAGAGCCATTTGAACCATTTGTGAATCGAATTTTATGGAAAATAGAAGGCATAAGCTAACTAAAAGTAGGGATAGTTTGATAGAACACATCCTGAGACATCACGAAATAGTTAATTCTGTAATGGTGGCAAGAGGGGGGGGGGGGGGGAGAATGTAGCAGGCTACGAAGGTTAGACCAAAGTAAGCAGATTCCAGTGTGTGTAGGTTTCAGTACTTGTGCAGGGACAAGCTATTTATCACATTTGGGGCCCACAAACGTGTACATGTCCCAAATCTAAAGAAATTTGTGAATGAAGACATGTTTGAGACTAAAAAATTGTGACATCTCTAGATGTCTTAGATGTTCTGAAAGTAATCTGTGTTTTACTTCTTCTGCCAAGAACTGACTAATCATGTGTAACTTGCGCGTGTACAGTAAATCATGAGACCTGATACCGAAGTACCCTCTGCCACACACCGTAAGATGGCTAGCTAATTATAGATGTAGATGTAGACTAAAAGTAGGAAGCGGTTGATATTATAGAGGGAGACAGAGGTCTGACAAGAGGTTCCAGCAGTTGCAGGTTGTAATAGTTATGCACTGATGAAGAGACTGGGAAGGTGCCTCTGAAAGGTGTAACCATACGCAATGATCAACATTCTGAGGACACAGGACATGTGGCCTGTAACTAAAAAATTATCATAATGATCTGTCCACCGCCAAAAGATTTCGCATTAGTCCATCATTAGTATATCTGAGAGGGGACTATTAACGGCGAGGTAACCATGATAAAAAGGTTGAATAAACAACGACAGGGCGACATATACTACTAGTCGGAGTGCGAAATGACAGAAGTTTTAACGGGGTATGGCAGCAAGAACATCTGAAAATGGAAGTGCAAAAGGTGAATCTAGATCTAGTGGGGGTCGGTGAGGTAAAAAGGAAAGGAGGCAGGCGAATACAGAGTGCAGCATAGCCGCTTTTGTCACTGAGCAAACACGATGAGTGTGAGGATAACTCGTTTGTTGTCAGGTTGTGAGAGAAGAGAAGACACCGTGACTTGGCTTCACCGTGACTCGCCGGCCGTGGTGGCCGAGCGGTTCTAGGCGCTACAGTCTGGAACCGCGCGACCGCTACGGTCATAGGTTCGAATCCTGCCTCGGGCGTGGATGTGTGTGATGTACTTAGGTTAGTTAGGTTTAAGTAGTTCTAAGTTCTAGGGGGACTGATGAACTCAGACGTTAAGTCCCATAGTGCTCAGAGCCATTTGAACCACACAAGCGGCTCGTAGCGAAATTGCGTGCTTATGGAATATCGTCTCAGTTATGTGACTGGATTTGTGATTTCCTGTCAGAAAAGTCACAGTCCGTAGTAACTGACAGAAAGTCATCGAGTAAAACAGAAGTGATTTTTCGCTTTCCCCAAGGTAGTGTTATAGGCCCTTTGCTGTTCCTGTCTATATATACACTATTTGGGAGACAATCTCAGTAGCTGCCTTCGATTGTTTTCAGATGACGCTGTCGTTCATCGACTAATAAAGTCATCAGAAGATCAAAACAAACTGCAAAACGATTTAGAAAAGATATCTGAATGGTGAGAAAAGTGGCAGTTGACCTTAAATAACGAAAAGTGTGAGGTCATCCACATGAGTGCTAAAAGGAACGCGTTAAACTTCGGTTACCGATAAATCAGTCTAATCTAAAAGCCATAAATTCAACTAAATACCTAGGTATTACAATTACGAACAATTTAAATTGGAAGGAACACACAGAAAATGTTGTGGGGAAGGCTAACCAAAGACTGCGTTTTATTGGCAGGACACTTAGAAAATGTAATAGACCTACTAAGGAGTCTGCCTACACTACGATTGTCCGTCCTCTTTTAGAATACTGCTGCGCGTTGTGGGATCCTTACCAGATAGGACTGACGGAGTACATCGTAAAAGTTGAAAGAAAGGCAGCTCGTTTTGTATTTTCGCGAAAGTGTCACAGAAATGATACAGGATTTGGACTGGAAATCATTAAACGAAATGAGTTTTTCGTTGCGACGAAATTCAAATCACCAACTTTCTCCCCCGAATGCGAAAATATTTTGTTGACACCGACCTACATAGGGAGGAACGATAAAATAAGGGAAATCAAAGCTCATATGGAAAGATGTAGGTAGATGTTCATTCTTTCCGCGCGCTATATGGGATTGGAATAATAGAGAATTGTGAAGGTGTTTCGATGAACCCTCTGCCAGGCACTTGAATGTGATTTTCAGAGTATCCATGTAGATGTAGGCGTAGATGATAGCACACCTCTTTGTCTTCGTTGTCCACACTCTGACATTAAATTTGTCATTAATCTTATGTCTGTCACTCCTTACTTTTTCATCTTTATTCAGTCTATCCTCATTCCATATACTGTGCTCATTAGACTATTCATTGCATACAATACGCCCTGTAATTCTCCTTTACTTTCACTGACGACAACAAAGTCATCATCAAAGCTTATCATCGATAACATTTCACCCTCAATTTTGATCCTACTCTTGAACCTTCCTTTTGTTTCTGTCATTGCTTCTCCGATGTGTTAACTGATCGGTAGGGCCAAATACTTTATCCCTCTTTCATACCCTTTTTAATCCGATCACTTAGTTGTACTTCTTATCGTTCTCTCTTGGTTCTTGTACATACCGTATATTATCCGCCTTCCCCGGAAACTTATTCCCATTTTTCTCAGATTTTCGAACATTTTGCATCATTTTACATTGCCGAATGCTTGTTCTAGGTCTGCAAATAGAATAAACATCTTGATTTTCCTTATGTGTTATTTCAGTTGTCACTGACAATGTCAGAACTACTCGCTGGTACCCTTACTTTTCTGAAACCCAAACTGATGGTCATCTAACAGATTCACGTTTTTCCCAATCATTTTTGCCAGCAATTTGGATACATAAGCTGTTAAACTGATTGCACACAGTTTTCTGCGCTTGCTGCCTTCAAGGTTGTATGGAAGATATTTTTTCCGGAAGTTGGATGGTATATCTTCAGACTGTACACAGCAACTTGAATAGTCGCTTTATTGGCACTCTCCTCAATAATTTCAGAAATGTTATCTATTTCTGCCTTATCTGATCGCAGTTATTCTAAGTCTCTATTACACTCTCTCTAATACTGATTCCCTTATGTCTTCCACATGAATTCCCATTCCTTCCTTGGTCGAGTCATCATACAACTCCCCGCCCTATTAGAGGACCTTAATGTACTCTTTCAATACTCTTCCTGCCTATTTGCTCTCTCCTCTGCGTTTAAAAGTGCTACTTTCGTTGTACTCTTAATGTTGACGCCCTTGCGTTTAATTTTACAGATCGTTGTCTCGACTTTTCTGTGCGCTGAAACAGTCCTTCCGACGGCTATTTCGTTTCCCATTCTTCACATTTTTCCTGCAATCATTTTGTATTACCTACCTTGCATTTCCAGTTTTTGTCGTTCCTTAGTGACTTATGTTGCTGTACTGCTGTCTTTTACTGAATATTTTTTGCAGTATTTCCTTCTTTCGCTGATCGGTTGAAGAATTTCTTATATTACCCAAGGTTATTTCGAATTTATCTTCCTTGCATCTATGTTTGTCTGCCCAACTTACGTGATTTTCCGTTTTATTGATGACCATACCTCTTTATCAGAACTGTCTACTTGGTTATTCATTATCGTAGTATCTAAAGCTCAAAGAACTTCAGGCGCATTTAATCAGTCCTCAGTACTTCAGTACCCTCTTCTTTATTATACTGATTCTTTCGAACGAGTCTGTTAAACTCCATCCTACATTTCATCGTTAGACTACTAAGTTGTGATCCCAGTCTATATCTGCTCCTGAGTACAGTTTACAATCCAGTATCCGGTTTCAAAATCTCTGACTGACCATGAAGACATCCAGCTGGAATCTTCCTGTCTCTCCACGCCTTTTCTAAGTAAACTTATACTTCTTCCCCTTCTCCACATTGTAACAGACCATCAGATGTGAATATAGATCCAATATTCTTGGAACAACTGGAAGATACAATAGTGCCATCAAAAATGGGAAGTGTTCAGGAGAAGACAAAATAAATTCGGACAATGCGGACCTTAGCCCGCATCTCGTGGTCGTGCGGTAGCGCTCTCGCTTCCCACGCCCGGGTTCCCGGGTTCGATTCCCGGCGGGGTCAGGGATTTTCTCTGCCTCGTGATGGCTGGGTGTTGTGTGCTGTCCTTAGGTTAGTTAGGTTTAAGTAGTTCTAAGTTCTAGGGGACTGATGACCATAGATGTTAAGTCCCATAGTGCTCAGAGCCAACAACAATGCGGACCTTCCAAAATTTTATGAATGTTCTGAGAACCCGACGTTGTCCGGGTACGCATTTACTCCAGTTTTCTATTAGTCCTCCTTTCCCTCTCTCTGTCCATCTCCGCTAACCCCTCTCTCTGATCACACCCATCATCCACTTCTGGTATGAACCTGATATCAAATTAATTGACTAATTAGGTAAATTGATTGATTAATTGCCCCCTTCTCCTCTGGGAAATCCCCAGCCCATCGGGAGAGGGAAGGGTGTGTCCCTCTGCTGCTGCTGCATGACAGAGACAGATGGGTCCTCCATGCTCCCCCTCTGTGAAATCCCCAACCCTCCTCACCTCTCCCTCCTATCCTCCCCTCTATCACCACACCCCTCTGGCGGAAAAGTCTGTGCTGTGCTGTCGGACCGGAAGGATCTCATGACACGAAATTCAAATCAATGTCAGCTACATTGCGGCGGATATAATAACACATCGTTTATTAATAAAATTGAATTTGCATGTTCTTTATTTTATCAGTTTGTGGGAGACAGGGCTGTGGACCTCTTTATTTAGCGGGAAAAACTCGTCGCTCTATGTTGTTTACTTAATTTTGGAAGGTGAAAGTGTTGAAAAATACTTCGAAAAAAAATTATCGACCTATTAAAGAAGTAATAAAATATCCAAATAGATTGCTACCGCTTTTTGCGGTAGCAGTGCAATACCGCTTCGAAATTGTCATCAACATGAACATAAAACACTCTCTGCACGTAATTACACTGCTACCGATTCATGGGATACACGCAGTCTGTTCTCTGGAAGATGTCCTAATTACAGTGCTCCTGGTTGGCGGGAAAAAACTCACACATGCCTAGGCACATAGTTACTGATCATCATGTGATTCATTATCGAATCGCTAAATACCGCTTCTATAAAGAGCCAAAAAACGCTACCAAAACCAGCGTCTATAAAGATCCAAAACATCGCTAATAAAGAAGTAAACATACCACAAAGATCGAGATAAACCTCGCCTGACACATACTGTTAGTGGGGAACTGTGCCCTAGGAGTAGTGTGTTTGATTAGTAATCAAAATGTCTTCCGTCTCGGATTCGAACCACACCAGCGCATAAATATTGAATAAAAATCCTCAGCAATGGCAGCCGAAGACTTCCGGCATAAGAAGTCACCCTCATTCTGGCAACGGCTTCATCAAAGAAGGCGGAGGAGCGGGCAAAAGGTCAGCGCACTCCCTTGCCGTAGGGGTGGGATACAGCTGAATGTTCGAATGTGTGTGAATTTCTAAGGGACGAAACTGCTTAGGTCATCGGTCCCTAGACTTACAGATTAGTTACACTAAATGCCTATTTGCTTCTGTCTCGGGTTCTTCGGCCGACGTTCATCTGATGATTTTACCGACGTTTCGCCAGCACGAGTGGCTGGCATTGTCAAAGCTTCACCCTCCATTGCCGGTGGTGAACTGGAGCCGAGCTTTTTTTTTTTTTTTTTCATTCCCACACCTGAGGAGTAGTGGGCGGGCCAATTCTGCCGAGCTCGCGGCTGTAAACTGTATGTACCTGGCGCGCTAACGTCCGAGGGCTTCTCCGCGGTCATTTCCGGTGCGGTTCTCCTCTTGCTACCTGCGACGGTCGTTCGCTGCAGTACGGAAAGCCAGGATCCGTTTACCTTACGGCTTTCCTCTTTCTTGTTGAAGCTGTTCCCGTGTTTGTGTATTTCTACAGCTTCTCTAAACAAGCGGGTGTGATAGTGCTTCTCTACAGCCAGAACTTCCGTGTCGGCGAATTTTATTACGTGGTCGGTCCCACTCAGCGCGTGCTCTGCCACGGCCGATTTCTCCACCTGCCCCAACCTGCAATGTCGCTTATGCTCTTTGATCCTGGTGTTGCTGATCGTCCAGTTATTCCGATATAAACTTTTCCGCATGTGCATGGTAAGCGGTATATGCCCGACATTGTAAGTGGGTCCCTTTTATCCTTTGCTGATCTAAGACATTCTTTAATCTTCCTTGTCGGTTTGAAAATTGTCTTTACGCCGTGTTTGTGCAATATACGGCCGATTCTGTCCGTCACTCTGGGAATGTATGGCAGAAAGGCCGTACCCGACATTTCTTTTTTTTTAGGCTCTGTTACACATCTAATATAATTTGTGGAGTACCCATTGCTCCTCAGAACGCTTGCCAGATGATGCATTTCGCGTTTGAGGTGCTAAGGCTCACATATTCGTCCTGCTCGCGTTACGAGCGCATGAATCATGCCTCTCTTCTGACTCGGGTGGTGGTTTGATAGTTTGTACAGATATCGGTCCGTATGTGTCGGTTTTCGGTACACGCTATGTCCCAGGTTTTCGCCGTCTCTTGTGACCAGCACATCTAGAAATGGCAGTTTTTCGACCTTTTCTACTTCCATGGTAAATTTTATGTTGGTGTGGAGGCTGTTCAAGTATCACAGGAAGTCATCGAACTGTTCTTCACCATGGCTCCACGTATCTGTACCACACCTTAGGTTTGCAAGTCGCCGAGTCCAGTGCCTGTGCTTCGAAATGCTCCATGAAGAAGTTGGCGACCACTGGACTGGACCAGTAAAATCATCAGACGGACGTCGGCCGAAGAACCCGAGACAGAAGCAAACAGGCAAGTATCCACGAAAGCCTTAACAATTTTGTACATACACTAACTTATGCTAAGAACAACACATAAACACCCATGCCCGAGGGAAGACTCGAACCTCCGGCGGGAGGGGCCGCACTGGAATACTGCCCCTGAACGCGGAAGAACCAGCAATGATCAACGGCATGAATATGCAGAAGGCAACGTGTAAGGTGCCTCTTACGTGAGGAAGACAAATCAAATGGCTCTGAGCACTATGCGACTTAACTTCTGAGGTCATCAGTCGCCTAGAACTTAGAACTAATTAAACCTAACCAACCTAAGGACATCACACACATCCATGCCCGAGGCAGGATTCGAACCTGCGACCGTAGCGGTCGCTCGGTTCCAGACTGTAGCGCCTAGAACCATACGGCTGGCTGAGGAAGAAATTTTTACCAGTTTTAATAAATTATTGTCTCTCGTTGATGTATTCACGATAGTTAGGGGGTGCTGTAGTCCGTACTCCGTAGCCGGCTATGGATCGGAGAGCATTTCTCACGCTGGCTGGCTAGGTGACGAAGCGACCAAATGTAGCGTGTAGTGGGGTGGGGCTCGGCGCTGGAACGTAGCAACAAGCGTCAGTCTGGGGAATATACATGACGGGAAGTACCGCCTTCTTGGCGCCAAAGTCACCGATTTTGTTTATTTATATTTAATAATTTGAAGTCATTTATGACAACACGAATACTAGGAGGAGCCTCCGGATGTTTAAAACTATTTATCATAATTGTGCCTCGTTAAAATTCACACCCGTTCATTAACAAATGCATATCTTAGTAAGTACGAACTCGATCGGAAATCCATGAACTGTGACGAAACTAGTAAGAGATACGGACTGCGCGCCAAAGTCGGCGTTAAGAGCTCTTCCTGTCTTGTTCGGTGGTAGCCATGCTCTCAGTTAAGAGTAGTTTGTGACGTGAGTGTTTCATTATTGATCTAATAGGAATAAAAGTGATATTACGGCATCCTGAATGTTAATTTCGCGTAAATAGATAACCCAAAGTTGACCGACAGCAATTTCAGATAATTAGCTTCCACCAACAAAGACATCCAATGCGCCAATGAAGAATCTGCACGGGACGACATTTCCGAGAGCTCCACAGCGTACAGGTAGGAGGAAATCCGACGACACGACCCACCAAGGCGGATCAAGGAAGGTCCGACTCGCAAATTCCGGGTGGAAATGGTGACCAGTCATACTGTACGTCACATATACCACCCTCTACGGGCTCGCGGCTAAGCTGAGTAATAACAGTATCAGTTTATAAGCGAGGGGATCTTCCAAATGGAAACCATTGCATTAGAGACGCATAACTTGAATCCGCAGGATATGTAGCCTGTAACTGAAAAACTGTCATGATGATTCTCCATTGGCAAAAGATTCCGGAATAGTCGTCAATTCGGATCTACGGGAGGGGACTGCCTAAGGGGAGGTGACCATGAAAAAATATTGAATTTCTAACGAAAGAGTAACGTTCTACCGATCGGGGTGTGGGATGTCAGAAGTTTGAATGTGGTAGGGAAGTTAGAAAATCTGTAAGGGGAAATGCCAAGGCGTCAATGAGGTGGAAATGGAAAGAAGACAAGGCAGTCTGGTCGGAAGAGTGTAGGGTGATATCAACAGCAGCAGAAAATTATGTAATGGAAGTTATGAGTAAGATGATAGGACAGAGAGTGAGTTATTGTAAAAGAGTTCAGTGATGGGGTTGTTCTCGCCAGAATCGGCTGCAAACCAATACCGACAACAATAGTTCAGGTATACATCTACATCTACATTTATACTCCGCAAGCCACCCAACGCTGTGTGGCGGAGGGCACTTTATGTGCCACTGTCATTACCTCCCTTTCGTGTTCCAGTCACGTATGGTTCGCGGGAAGAACGACTACCGGAAAGCCTCCGTGCGCGCTCGAATCTCTCTTATTTTACATTCGTGATCTCCTCGAGAGGTATAAGTAGGGGGAAGCAATATATTCGATACCTTATCGAGAAACGCACCCTCTCGAAACGTGGACAGCAAGCTACACCGCGATGCAGAGCGCCTCTCTTGCAGAGTCTGCCACTTGAGTTTGCTAAACATCTCCGAAACTCTATCACGCTTACCAAATAACCCTGTGACGAAACGCGCCGCTGTTCTTTGGATCTTCTCTATCTCCTCTGTCAGCCCGACCTGGTACGGATCCCCCACTGATGAGCAATACTCAAGTATAGTTCGAACGAGTGTTTTGTAAGCCACGTCCTTTGTTGATGGACTACATTTTCTAAGGACTCTCCAAATGAATCTCAACCTGGCACCCGCCTTACCAACAATTAATTTTATATCATAATTCCACTTGTCCGCAGCTCGTGGTCGTGCGTTAGCATTCTCGTTTCCCGCGCCCGGGTTCGATTCCCGGCGGGGTCAGGGATTTTCTCTGTCTCGTGATGACTAGGTGTTGTGTGATGTCCTTAGGTTAGTTAGATATAAGTAGTTCTAAGTTCTAGGGGACTGATGACCATAGATGTTAAGTCCCTTAGTGCTCAGAGCCATTAATTGCACTTCAAATCATTCCGTACGAATACTCCCAGATATTTTACAGAAGTAACTGCTACCAGTGTTTGTTCCGGTATCATATAATCATACAATAAAGGATTCTTCTTTGTATGTATTCGCAATACATTATACTTTTCTATGTTGAGGGTCAGTTGCCACTCCCTGCCCCAAGTGCCTATCCGCTGCAGATCTTCCTGCATTTTGCTCCAATTTTCTAATTCTGCAACTTCTCTGTATACTACAGCATCATCCGCGAAAAGGCGCATGGAACTTTCGACATACCGTCGTTGCGGGCAGAAGACACAGGAGGATATTGAACGAGTAATTCAGTTTGTTTAGGGAGTTGAAAATGTAATAATCATGGAGTACGGGAATGTGGTTGAAGGGGAAGGAGTAGAAGAAAGGTTACGGGAGAATATGGGCTTGGTGTTAGGATTGAGAGAGGATAAAGATTGACTGAGCAGTGCAATAAATTTCAAATGAGAAGAATCTACGAAAAACACTGTCAAGGAGAAGGGTCAGTCAGGATGACAGGAGATCTGTTAAGACAGCAGGGGATAACTTCCAAGGTACTAGAGAGAGCTGTAGATGGTATAAACTGTAGAGGCAGACAGAGACTGGAATACATCCAACAAATAATTGAGGCTGTAGATTGCATGTGCTACTCTGAGATGAAGAGTTTGGCACAGGGGAGGAATTCGTGGTGGGTCGCATCAAACCAGTCAGAAGACTGACGACTTAAAAGAAAATTTCCACCCTTCGCTAACAGCTTTGAGCATATGCTGTGAGAAACGCAGAGGGACGGCTGACACCTCCGCTAACAAGTAGACTGTCGAACAGGCAAAGTCTCCTGCCGCCGAGGCAGCTCTGTTCGCTGCGGAGGACAGCGAGATAATGGCGTAGTTCCGCGCGCTACGGCCAGAGAGCAGCACCTATGCACAGGTGGCGTGACAGCAGGCGGGGCGGATAGGGACACGTCTTTTGCTTTTTGTACCGCTGAGCTTCGGCGCCAGAGACTGACAGCTTGCTGGCGATACCTTTTGTTCCCCGCGGTCCGGGTTTTCCACTGGGTAGGCGGACAGCAGTAAACCTCTAGAGACGTGCACTGGGGCGTTCTTAGTCGGTAGCCGACCATCCACATATCGTTATGTGTATTTCCCGGAACAAAACGTTCGCTCAATTGGCGGCTGCTTCAAACACCTCTACTCCTTCCTAGAAGAACCGGCGAACACCAGATGTCGCCGGTGAAGAACGGTACATATCCTGTCTACTCACAAAAGAGGTTACTTCACAGGCATCCCTGGAACTCATAAAAGTTGTAAGGTATTCCTGGAATGCAGACTTCGTGAACAATACCCACCCTGAGAGGACTATATTCCATCTTTGAAGAACCCGACAAGTTTTCTGGGGACGACTGGTTAACGACGACAAAGCCTGCTGGAATGTGAGCCTCGAGAACAATACCCACCCCCAGAGGATTTTGCGCCATCTTTCATGCAGCCAACATATTTTCCCAAGAGTACTGTTTAACAGTGACAAAGCCGTTCCCGGAACGCAGGCTTTGTGAAGAATATCACAATGTAACATGTAGAAAGAGGCAGCCTCTCACTCCCCCCCCCAATGGTTCAAATGACTCTGAGCACTATGGGACTTAACATCTGAGGTCATCAGTCCCCTAGAACTTAGAACTACTTGCACCTAACTAACCTAAGGACATCACATACATCCATGGCTGAGGCAGGATTCGAACCTGCGAACGTAGCGGCCGCGCGGGTCCAGACTGAAGCGCCTACAACCGCTCGACCACCGCGGCCGGCTTTGATTGGGTCTGTTGCGGACTGAAGCGCCTAGAACCACTCGGCCACTCCGGCCGGCCGGTATCCTCGCCCCCCCACCCCCTCGCCGCTAAACAACTGCTCTTAGTTCCATTAAATGACAGCAGATGTCACGTGGGTTACCCACTTAGTTCTGGTAGACTGCAGTAGAGGCGCTTCTCCAACAGCCTCCGTGACGTCAGCATGGAGGGAGGCAGAGGGGAGAATGCCAAAAACAGGTGTGCTGACAGTAGAACAGAAAGTGTCTCACAACAACAGACGAGATAAGTTATTTACTATACGGTGGCATGACAGACTGTTGAAAGCAGTCGGTGCAGGAAACCAAACAGCGTAAGTGATGATTTGCATGTACCTGATATTCTGTGTAATGGAGGAGACACAATACCTTGTAACATCGAAAAGGCGCAAGAGAGGCAGAAAATCATACATGCAAACATCACCAAACACATTCATGTAAACAAATGCACTAATACACTTGAAAATGAGAATAAATTCTTGAAAGCAGCAAGAAGCGAAAAATAAATAATGGTGCAGTTTCCATTATTTAAATCATGTATGACACGTTTATTTCTACTTTGTGCTAAAAGTCACTTTTTTATTTTATGTTTAATCTAACATAATACAACACGTTTCGAACATGTTCTGTTCATCTTCAGGCGTTTATACATACATACTGAGAAATGTTACTTTAAGTTAAACAGTCTTAAACTAGATTAATCTGGAACTCTTTGTCCATTGTCTGTCACTATAGCGGCTGGTGTAGCATTTCGGGGGGGGGGGGGGGTGGTGGTGGCAGTGTATGGCTAGAAATCGAAATCAGTGATGTCTTCTGCTGTCACCACAAGGAAGAAAACCAACAGAAGACATCACTGACTTCGATTTCTAGCCATACACTGGCAGCAGAGGATCAAGTAGGTAAAAAGACGAGGGCAGAAATCCTTGGGTAACAGAAGAAATATTGAATTTAATTGATGAAAGGAGAAAATATAAAAATGCAGTAAATGAAGCAGGCAAAAAGGAATACAAACGTCTCAAAAATGAGATCGACAGGAAGTGCAAAATGGCTAAGCAGGGATGGCTAGAGGACAAATGTAAGGATGTAGAGGCTTATCTCACTAGGGGTAAGATAGATACTGCCTACAGGAAAATTAGAGAGACCTTTGGAAATAAGAGAACCACTCGTATGAACATCAAGAGCTCAGATGGAAACCCAGTTCTAAGCAAAGAAGGGAAAGCAGAAAGGTGGAAGGAGTATATAGAGGGTCTATACAAGGGCGATATACTTGAGGACAATATTATGGAAATGGAAGAGGATGTAGATGAAGATGAAATGGGAGATACGATACTGCGTGAAGAGTTTGACAGAGCACTGAAAGACCTGAGTCGAAACAAGGCCCCCGGAGTAGAGAACATTCCATTGGAACTACTGACGGCCTTGGGAGAGCCAGTCCTGACAAAACTCTACCATCTGGTGAGCAAGATGTACGAAACAGGCGAAATACCCTCAGACTTCAAGAAGAATATAATAATTCCAATCCCAAAGAAAGCAGGTGTTGACAGATGTGAAAATTTAATAAGTCACAGCTGCAAAATACTATCGCGAATTATTTACAGACGAATGGAAAAACTGGTAGAAGCCGACCGAACACGTGAAGCAGTACTGACCTTACGACTTATCTTAGAAGTAAGATTAAGGAAAGGCAAACCTACGTTTCTAGCATTTGTAGACTTAGAGAAAGCTTTTGACAATGTTGACTGGAATACTCTCTTTCAAATTCTAAAGGTGGCAGGGTTAAAATACAGGGAGCGAAAGGCTATTTACAATTTGTACAGAAACCAGATACAGTTATAAGAGTCGAGGAACATGAAAGGGAAGCAGTGGTTGGGAAGGGAGTAAGACAGGGTTGTAGCCTCTCCCCGATGTTATTCAATCTGTATATTGAGCAAGCAGTAAAGGAAACAAAAGAAAAATTCGGAGTACCTATTAAAATCCATGGAGAAGAAATAAAAACCTTGAGGTTCGCCGATGACATTGTAATTCTGTCAGAGACAGCAAAGGACTTGGAAGAACAGTTGAACGGAATGGATGGTGTCTTGAAGGGATGATATAAGATGAACATCAACAAAAGCAAAACGAGGATAATGGAATGTAGTCGAACTAAGTCAGGTGATGTTGAGGGTATTAGATTAGGAAATGAGACACTTAAAGTAGTAAAGGAATTTTGCTATTTGGGGAGCAAAATAACTGATGATTGTCGAAGTAGAGAGGATATAAAATGTAGACTGGCAATAGCAAGGAAAGCGTTTCTGAGGAAGAGAAATTTGTTAACATCGAGTATAGATTTAAGTGTCAGGAAGTCATTTCTGAAAGTATTTGTATGGAGTGTAGCCATGTATGGAAGTGAAACGTGGACGGTAAATAGATTGGACAAGAAGAGAATAGAAGCTTTCGAAATGTGGTGCTACAGAAGAATGCTGAAGATTAGATGGGTAGATCACATAACTAATGAGGAGGTACTGAATAGGATTGGGGAGAAGAGGAGTTTGTGGCACAACTTGACCAGAAGAAGGGATCGGTTGGTAGGACATGTTCTGAGGCATCCAGGGATCACCAATTTAGTATTGGAGGGCAGCGTGGAGGGTAAAAATCGTAGGGGGAGACCAAGAGATGAATACACTAAGCAGATTCAGAAGGATGTAGGTTGGAGTAGGTACTGGGAGATGAAGAAGCTTGCACAGGATAGAGTACCATGGAGAGCTGCATCAAACCAGTCTCAGGACTGAAGACCACAACAACAACAACAACAACACTGCCACCCTCCCCCCCGCCCCCGCCCCTGAAATGCTACACCAGCCAGTATAGTAACAAACAATGGACAAAGAGTTCTAGAATAATCTAGTTTAAGACTGTTTAACTTTAAGTAGCATTTCTCTGTATGTATGTATAAACGCCTGAAGATGAACAGAACATGTTCGAAACATTTTGCATTATGTTAGATTAAACATACAATAAAAAGGTGACTGGTAGCAGAAACTAGAAATAAATAATTATCCCACACAGTCATGGTTCACAAACATAGCCACTATGGCTGAAAATAATTATGAGTGACTCAGTTGTTGATTTTCCCAAAACATCTATTATGATGAACGAAATTAAAATAATTGATTTGATGAAATTTTCTCAGGTGCTCAGCCGGGTGGTGGCGTCGTCTTCTCGAAATGTTTCAATGAGTTTCGTATCTATTATCTGCAAGTGAGGCGTCGGGATGTTGACTCCCTCTGCATTTTTTACTTTTTCTGTCCGTGATAAAAATGTTGCGTGGGGGGAGTCTGTTGTCGTGAGACATTTACTCTGCATTTTCCGTGACTGGTTGAGTTTGTTTTGTTGCTTTGCCGTTTTGCATTCCACCTAGCTACAGGGTGTTTCAAAAATGACCGGTATATTTGAAACGGCAATAAAAACTAAACGAGTAGCGATAGAAATACACCGTTTGTTGCAATATGCTTGGGACAACAGTACATTTTCAGGCAGACAAACTTTCGAAATTACAGTAGTTACAATTTTCAACAACAGATGGCGCTGCGGTCTGGGAAACTCTATAGTACGATATTTTCCACATATCCACCATGCGTAGCAATAATATGGCGTAGTCTCTGAATGAAATTACCCGAAACCTTTGACAACGTGTCTGGCGGAATGGCTTCACATGCAGATGAGATATACTGCTTCAGCTGTTCAATTATTTCTGGATTTTGGCGGTACACCTGGTCTTTCAAGTGTCCCCACAGAAAGAAGTCACAGGGGTTCATGTCTGGCGAATAGGGAGGCCAATCCACGCCGCCTCCTGTATGTTTCGGATAGTCCAAAGCAATCACACGATCATCGAAATATTCATTCAGGAAATTAAAGACGTCGGCCGTGCGATGTGGCCGGGCACCATCTTGCATAAAACACGAGGTGTTCGCAGTGTCGTCTAAGGCAGTTTGTACCGCCACAAATTCACGAAGAATGTCCAGATAGCGTGATGCAGTAATCGTTTCGGATCTGAAAAATGGGCCAATGATTCCTTTGGAAGAAATGGCGGCCCAGACCAGTACTTTTTGAGGATGCAGGGACGATGGAACTGCAACATGGGGCTTTTCGGTTCCCCATATGCGCCAGTTCTGTTTATTGACGAAGCCGTCCAGGTAAAAATAAGCTTCGTCAGTAAACCAAATGCTGCCCACATGCATATCGCTGTCATCAATCCTGTGCACTATATCGTTAGCGAATGTCTCTCGTGCAGCAATGGTAGCGGCGCTGAGGGGTTGCCGCGTTTGAATTTTGTACGGATAGAGGTGTAAACTCTGGCGCACGAGACGATAAGTGGACGTTGGCGTCATTTGGACCGCAGCTGCAACACGGCGAACGGAAACCCGAGGCCGCTGTCGGATCACCAGCTGCACTAGCTGCGTGTTGCCCTCTGTGGTTGCCATATGCGGTCGCCCTACCTTTCCACCACGTTCATCCGTCACGTACCCAGTCCGTTGAAATTTTTCAAACAGATCCTTTATTGTATCGCTTTTCGGTCCTTTGGTTACATTAAACCTCCGTTGAAAACTTCGTCTTGTTGCAACAACACTGAGTTCTAGGCGGTGGAATTCCAACACCAGAAAAATCCTCTGTTCTAAGGAATAAACCATGTTGTCTACAGCACACTTGCACGTTGTGAACAGCACACGCTTACAGCAGAAAGACGACGTACAGATTGGCGCACCCACAGACTGCGTTGTCTTCTATATCTTTCACATCACTTGCAGCGCCATCTGTTGTTGAAAATTGTAACTACTGTAATTTCGAAAGTTTGTCCGCCTGAAAATGTGCTGTTGTCCCAAGCATATTGCAAAAAACGGTGTATTTCTATCGCTGCTCGTTTAGTTTTTATTGCCGTTTCAAATATACCGGTCATTTTTGAAACACCCTGTATACAGTCGCTTCTCTGCTGTCCGCTTCTGCTGGCGCCCCCTGAAGGGTGTGACGCGTCGGCGGTGGGGGGAACGCGACTCGACCGTTGGTGGGGGAACACGGCGCGGATCTGGCGGTGTGCGGACATTTGCCACGATATTACCTACTCCGAAGCAGGTACTCCTCCTCCTCCTCATCACTTACTGAGCCTTTCCGCTGGTTTACTTAACATAGAACCAGAATCTCTTTGGATTTTCCACCACATTTCTGGAGAGAGTTTCGTTGTGGAAACTATTAAATGCATCTCGCATTGAAATCCGCAACAAATTTCGAGCCTCAGTAAAACTTCGCTAATCTTGGAGATTTTGCGTTCGTCTAAATTATACTTGCCTTTTTCGGCGCTCCTGCAGCAGCTTTCTGTCGTGTTTTGTGTACCATGGGGGATCAGTTCCGTCTCTTATTAATTTATTTGGTATGAATCTCTCGACTGCTGTTCATACTATTTCTTTGAACTTAAGCTACACATCGTCTTCACTTATAGTTTGGAAGGATTGGAGACTGTCTCTTAGAAAGACGTCAAATGAATTTTTAGTTGCTTTTATAAATAAATATATTTAGTTTTGGCGCCACGACTGTGTGTTCACTAATTCCTGTATCTGTCGTGATGCTCAGGATTATTTGTGGCTAAGAGGTCAAGTGTGTTTTCGTAACCATTTACAATTTGAATGTCCTCTTGAACTAATTGTTCAAAATAATTTTAAAAAAGCATTTAGAACAATTACAGAAGTTGTTTTCTATCTACAATTGGGTCTCAAAATGTATTTTTGTCAACGTACCGAAGGTAGACTGAAGTCACTGCCAACTATAATTGTATTAGTGGGGTACCTATTTGTGATGAGACTCAAGTTTTCTTTGAACTGTTCAGCAACTATTTCATCTGAGACCGGGGGTCAGTAAAAGGAGCCAGTTATTAATTTATTCCGGTTGTCGAATATAACCTCTGCCCATACTAAGTCACAGGAACTATCTGCTTCAGTGTTGATTGTGAGTTGGAATACACATTACATTACTTTTCCGTAAGTTGTGCTTCTTGTTTCTGTTGTAGTGCAGATCATTACAATTATGGCTTTTCCCTCACAAACCTACGATGCTTTCTCTGTGACCCTGTAAATACCAGAGCTACACAAAGTAGAACAATAACAAATGTTACAAGCATAGCATTCTGTATTACTTCATTTCCTTATTTCTAACATTTTAAAATTGTACGTCACCTTTAGATGACATGTCAATCATAGATGTTCCTATCTCTATTTAGTGAACGTATTTTCAGTCATGTTTTGAACATTGTCAAAAATGGTTCAAATGGCTCTGAGCACTATGGGACTTAACTTCTAAGGTCATCAGTCCCCTAGAACTTAGAACTACTTAAACCTAACTAACCTAAGGACATCACACACATCCATGCCCAAGGCAGGATTCGAACCTGCGACCGTAGCGGTCGCGCGGTTCCAGACTGTAGCGCCTAGAACCGCTCGGCCACACCGGCCGGCTGAATATTGTCCCGCTATACTTTATTAACTAATGTTTCGCCACAAGGGATATCGCATTTTAGAGAGTAAATTAATATGGAGTATGTCGTTCTTCTTTTCGAACATTCACATACCGATTTCTTCTTTCCTTATTGTCTTTTGGGCATGCAGTTGTAGCAATTAAAGTAGGCACAAATGCAGTGATTAAAAAGAAATGATCAGTAAGCGTGAAAGGAAGCTGCTGTACAGACAGAGGGATCTATATTTATACTTGGCAGAACTAATTACATACTGACATAATCGTCGGTATTGCTTTCGTTTCCCAAAAGTTATAAATATTTCGATTTCGGAAAAGAAGCTCTGTAATTGGTCAGGATGACGAAGAAGAAGGTCCCTTCGTACTGGTTGTATCGAGTAAGATGTGGAGGCGGCGGTTTGAAAGCGGACAGAAGAAGTACGAGGAAGGGCGTCCCTTACCTGAGGGATCGCTACCTGGTGAAGGGGCAAGTGTGGCAAATTTCCGGCGTGGCAAATGTCCGACATTCGACCTGGCAGCGCCGTGGTCTCACGGTTGTTGTCCAATCTGTCTGCGGACGCCGACGCCTTCAGCACGAAGCCATTCTGACGTATTTTCTCAACTGCGGAATCACACGTTGCGATGGGCTGAAATCCTCTATCAGACGTATTTCCACTGCCTCTTTGACAATCGACTCCCAAAATCCGTTGGCGCCGCATAGCTTCACTTTTTTATTGCTGTCTGCTGTTTTTATTGTAGTAGCTCGTTGCTTCACTAATACGGACGGCATGCTCCAAGCCGGCGATGAGCCAGTGTACATAACTAGACTTTATGCTAACAGTGTAACAGATGTTGCAACATGGTGTCACAAGGAAATTCTGTTACACAATTTTGCATACGACTGCAAAAGAGCATTTCAGGCAGTAACGTGCGATTCCGATTAATGATATGTACTTAATCCATCTTTAACAGGACCTCTGACGTACAGTGACTCTATTAAAACATGCAGGGGCTGATAAAAACATCGACCAGTCACATAAGGGTCTATAAGCTGCTTGAATATCATTGTGCAACTGACTACTTCTTTATTCAGCTCATGCTGGATGATAGAATGATTTCCTGTTCGCTTTGATAGTTACGCTCAGTGTATTTCATCTTTACTAATGACAGATTGAGAGGCGAATGCATTTAACTAATTTATTTTCTGTGTGTTGACTGGCTTGCTTTGATTTGCTTACAACGCTCCATGGATTAAGAGTTTATTCTTCCTTACAACGTTCTAGGCTCACAAAATGCAGTCACCCACTACATTAAAGAACAGACACATAACGAGGAAAATCCTTATATGCGATAGGAGGACCAAATGTTACAAAATACTTATACTTGAATTAACTACTTGTTTAAACCCATTAGAGAAATATAACAGGAACTTCTTTACCTACAACGACGATAGTTTGGTAAAATTGCCTCACTATCTCTACAGAGCAGCTGAGTCCACTAAAATTAAAAGAATATAAGACTTAGAACCAAAACAAATACATTTTTTGGAACACTTAACATACAAACGCTTTTGCAACCAGGTAAACTTCATATATTGGTAGATACATCTAAAGAACAGAAGATTCAAGTTCTGGCACTTAAAGAAACACGAATGACTGACATAATACCATGAATTTCCGTAATTATCGTCTTTTAAAAGTAAAACTGATAAAAGAATACTTAATAATACACCCATCTGGGATCTGCTTTTGCAGTCTCCAAAAATGTTTTAAATTCAATAATGGAGTAAAACCCGTTAATAATAGACTAATGACAATTTCACTTAAAAGCGCAAATAAGGCATACACTTTAATTAACGCCCATATGCCGGTCAATAAGGATAGCCATAAAAAAACCTGAAGAAGTTAATGAAGCTTGCGAAACGTTAGAAAGCAACATCTCGAAAATTCCCTCAAACCACAATAAAATATTAATGGGTGATTTTAATGATCAATTAGATAAAGAGAAAAAATATAAGAAAACATTGGGTGGATTTCCTGTTCATAAATGGACAAATCAAAATTGCCAAGACATGTTGGATCGTGCAAAAATCTTAACTTTAAAATCATGTCAACACATTTTAAAAAGAGTCTTCTAAGCAAAAAAATGGATGGGCACCCAATACATTTTTTAAGGAATTTCAGATCGATCATGTAGCAATTTTGTACCCTAACTACAAACAAATTTTAAATGTCCAAGTTAGGAAAGGGGCTAATATAGATTCTGGCCATTTTTAATGCGAATAAAAGTAAAACTTCAACCTCAAAAACTCTTCAAAACAAAAAATATTATCGCAAAATTTGACATTGCTAAAATATCTCCAGCTCTAACAGGCGAACTTAACAAAAAACAACACAACAATTGGCAAAGCCTAAAAGAAAAGTTCATCACAACATCACAAAATTTAATCCCGTTTCAAAAGAAACAAAAACACCCTTGGTGGAAAGCGGATTGTGAAACAGCAATGAAGTCTAGGTATGAGGTATTCAAAAGTTGGAATAGTAACAAAACTGAAAACACCTTTCTAAATGTAAGATAAGAAACATCTGAATTAATGCGACAGACGAACTACGAAAATGTCCTACTTTTAGAAATACAAAAAACTTCCAAAATAACAATACAAGAAACTTCTATAAAATATTCAAAACAAAACTAACTGGTAACCAACCTCAAAGTCTTTGCTTCAAAAATGAAAATGGCTCTTAACAACGAGGAAAATTGTAACGTATTTTGAAAAGCTGTTAAACTGTCCAGAACGAGCGTATAAATTCCAACCACAGCAAACCAATAACACCAAACCTAACTGTAAAGAACATGACGAAATCGAAATAATTAAACAAATTAAGAGGCTAAGTACAATAGAGCATCCGGAGGAGACGGTACAATGGCAGAACTTCTAAAATCAGCTGGTCCTAACACTACAAAGACATCACTCAACTAACAGGACATATCTGGCAAACCGAGAAAATACCTGAGGACTGGAAAACTGCCCTAATTCACCCATTGCATAAAAAAGGGGATAGAGCCGATGTTAATAATTACCGAGGAATCTTTCTTCTCCCGGCCACGTATAAAATTCTCTTCCGTTGCGTACTTGATCGAGCCCAAGAACAGATAGACCTTAAATTGGTGAATACCAAGCAGAGCCCTATGGCTGGCGGCTCCTGGGTTGTCTCGCGATACCACGATCCCGAGTGTACGATAGTGGTACCACGAGACAACCATGGAGCCCTGCCACAGGGGGCCAAAAAAAATTCTGAATTTGGATTTAACGTAAGCCGAAAAAGGTTAATAAAAGAATATTATTGCGTTCTTGACTGTTCCTTCTAACTCAAACATTACGCATCGTCATAATCTGTTGAGCTGAATCGCTCTTTTCGTCATGTACACACTAAAGTAGATTGTCATGTGTACATAAATAACAAAGTATGTAAACGTGACGACCTACAATGTGATGATACACATGGAATTAAGTAATAACTTTTATTGATGTGAAGAAGGCTCATCAATGAGCTTAATCTACACTCATCCTCATAAATTAAGGATAATGCCGATACATGGTGAAACAACGCTCTGGTGGGCGGTTTGCGGGTTTAAATCACCTCGGGGTATGACCATGCGGTGCATTTGACCTGCGGTCGTCGCACGGTTGCGGTGGCAGCAGTCCATATATACAGAGGTGTGTTGGTGCATGTAAGAGTACGGTGCAGCGAGTAAGTATGCAGACGTTTTCAGACGTGCTAATGGTGGCTGTGTGTTGAAAATGGCTCAAAGAATACATATTGATGACGTTACGAGGGATAGAATACTAGGGCGACTGGAGGCTGGTCAAAAACAGCAGGTCGTAGCAAGAGCCCTCTGTGTGCCACAAAGTGTGATCTCAAGATTATGGCAACGATTACAGCAGACAGGAAACGTGTCCAGGCGCTACAGTACGGGACGTCCACAGTGTACAACACCACAAGAAGAGCAATATCTCACCATCAGTGCCCGCAGACGGCCACGGAGTACTGCAGGTAGCCTTGCTCGGGCCTTACCGCAGCCACTGGAACAGTTGTCTCCAGACACACAGTCAACAGACGATGAACAGACATGGTTTATTCGCATGGAGACCTGCAAGGTGCATTCCACTGACCCCTGGTCACAGGAGAGCTCGTACAGCCTGGTGTCAAGAACACAGTACATGGTCATTGGAACAGTGGTGCCAGGTTATATTCACGGACGAGTCCAGGTATAGTCTGAACAGTGATTCTCGCCGCGTCTTCATCTGGCGTGAACCAGGAACCAGATACCAATGTCCTTGAAAGGGACCTGTATGGAGGTCGTGGTTTTATGGTGTGGGGTGGGATTATGATTGGTGCACGTACACCCCTGCATGTCTTTGACAGAGGAACTGTAACAAGTCAGGTGTATCGGGTCGTCATTATGCACCAGTATGTCCGCCTTTTCAGGGGTGCAGTGGGTCCCACTGATGGATGATAACCCACGGCCCCACTGAGATGCCATAGCAGAGGAGTACCTTGAAACAGAAGATATCAGGCGAATGGAGTGGACTGACTGTTCTCCAGACCGAAACCCCATCGAGCATGTCTGGGATGCTCTCGGTCGATGTATCGCTGCACGTCTTCAAACCCCTAGGACACTTCAGGAGCTCTGACAGGCACTGGTGCAACAATGAGAGACTGGTACCCCAGCAGCTGCTCGACCACCTGATCCAGAGTATGCCAACGCGTTGTGCGGCCTGTGTACGTGTGCATGGTGATCATATCCCATATTGATGTCGGGGCACATGCGCAGGAAACAGTGGCGTTTTGTAGCATATGTGTTTTCTCAACTTATCACCAACACCGTACAGTTCAGATCTGTGTCGTGTGTGTTTGCTATGTGCCTATGCTATTAACGCCAGTTTTGTGTAGTGCCACGTTGTGTGGCACCACATTCTGCATTTATTCTTAATTTATGAGCATGAGTGTAGTAATCAATAAAGATGTTTTAGCGATCTTGGTCTCAGATTTTGACCCACATATTATATAGACCTATTGACGGAAAAAAATCTAAGCAACAACAAAGAAATATGCGACATAAACAGAAGTTGGTGGAAATGTTTATACATCTCATGATGCAAATCAGATTTGCTCTAAATACACGTTTTAACGGTCGTGACCATTAGTTACCTTTGAGACTGGACCTGGTGAGTTGTTGTTGGTAAAGAGTACCTTTAAGACGCCCTTACCAGCACCTCACTGAGTTTGAACGAGGTCGTGTAATAGGGCTACAAGAAGCTGGATGTTCCTTCTGCGATGCAGCAGAAAGACCCGGAGAGAATGTAGCTGGAAGAACGTAAAGTACCTAGCGACTGGAAGAAAGCGCAGGTCGTTCCCATTTTCAAGAAGGGTCATAAATCAGATGCGAATAATTATAGGCCTATTTCGCTTACGTCAATCTGTTGTAGAATAATGGAACATGTTTTGTGTTCTCGTATTATGACGTTCTTAGATAATACAAATCTCCTTCATCATAACCAACATGGATTCCGCAAACAGAGATCATGTGAAACTCAGCTCGCCCTATTTGCCCAAGAAATTCACAGTGCCGTAGACACTGGCGAGCAGATTGATGCCGTATTCCTGGACTTCAGGAAGGCATTTGATACGGTTCCGCACTTACGTTTAATGAAAAAAATACGAGCTTACGGAATATCGGACCAGGTTTGTGATTGGATTCAGGATTTCCTAGAAGAAAGAACACAACATGTCATTCTTAACGGTTCAAAATCTGCAGATGTAGAGGTAATTTCGGGAGTACCGCAAGGAAGCGTGATAGGACCTTTATTGTTTACAATATACATAAATGACTTAGTTGACAACATCGGTAGCTCCGTGAGGCTATTTGCAGATGACACGGTTGTCTACAAGAAAGTAGCAACATCAGAAGACTCGTACGTACTCCAGGAAGACCTGCAGAGGATTAATGCATGGTGCGACAGCTGGCAGCTTTCCCTAAACGTAGATAAATGTAATATAATGCGCATACATAGGGGCAGAAATCCATTCCAGTACGATTATGCCATAGGTGGTAAATCATTGGAAGCGGTAACGACCGTAAAATACTTAGGAGTTACTATCCGGAGCGATCTGAAGTGGAATGATCACATAAAACAAATAGTGGGAAAATCAGGCGCCAGGTTGAGATTCATAGGAAGAATTCTAAGAAAATGTGACTCATCGACGAAAGAAGTAGCTCACAAAACGCTTGTTCGTCCGATTCTTGAGTATTGCTCATCAGTATGGGACCCTTACCAGGTTGGATTAATAGAAGAATAGACATGATCCAGCGAAAAGCAGCGCGATTCGTCATGGGGACATTTAGTCAGCGCGAGAGCGTTACGGAGATGCTGAACAAGCTCCAGTGGCGGACACTTCAAGAAAGGCGTTACGCAATACGGAGAGGTTTATTATCGAAATTACGAGAGAGCACATTCCGGGAAGAGATGGGCAACATATTACTACCGCCCACATATATCTCGCGTAATGATCACAACGAAAAGATCCGAGAAATTAGAGCAAATACGGAGACTTACAAGCAGTCGTTCTTCCCACGCACAATTCGTGAATGGAACAGGGAAGGGGGGATCAGATAGTGGTACAATAAGTACCCTCCGCCACACACCGTAAGGTGACTCGCGGAGTATAGATGTAGATGTAGATGTAGATGTACATGTTTGCCTGGCAGCGCTGGTCACGGGAATGTACGGTCATAAGAAGGTTCACCGAGCGAGGTGGCGCAGTGGTTAGCACACTGGACTCGCATTCGGGAGGACGACGGTTCAATCCCGTCTCCGGCCATCCTGATTTAGGTTTTCCGTGATTTCCCTAAATCGCTTCAGGCAAATGCCGGGATGGTTCCTTTGAAAGGGCACGGCCGATTTCCTTCCCCATCCTTCCCTCACCCGAGCTCGCGCTCCGTCTCTAATGACCTCATTGTCGACGGGACGTTAAACACTAATCTCCTCCTCCTCCATAAGAAGGTTCGTATGAGCAGTTGCCAGCGGGCTCGTGCGCATGCGCAGAGCTGAATTCGCGTATGAGCAGTGCCTTCCTCCCGCTTCTGGCTACTTGGAGCGTGGCTGTTTGCTGTACGAGCAGTAGCAGCAAGCAGCCAGAAGCTACCCGGAGAAATTTTCCTGGCGCGCCCAAGCTGCCAGATCCGCGCATGCGCAGAGCAAGCTGAGTTATAGTGGGGGGGGGGGGGGGGTCCTTCCCCACGTGACCCGTGGCCGTGTCTTCGTTTACAGCTCCCACGTCAAATGAAAACAAAACAGATATTTGTGGCTGGGAGCCATTAATATACATTCTCATAACCATGAAAGACCAAAATAACTTAGTAGTTTCAATTTTCTGATTTTATATTATTTCCACGTTATTAGCAAGCAAACATTAATGTCTTAATGAAGCTATTTCTGTCCGTTTTATAGAGAAATTTGCTTCAGTTAATTTTGTTTCCGCTGAGGCATTTAGTTTAGTTGAAACGAAGTGTTTCATTCCGCGCTGTTGGCTACTTTCAGCCTCGTTCAGTTTAAAGTGCAAATTTTCATCTTCTGGGGCGAATGACGTTATACCATAATAAAGAACCAAACATGAGAATACAGTACTGGACCTCCAAGAAAATTAGTATCACGAGAACCACATGAAACGCTGAATATCAGGTACTTCAGAGTCCATCTGGACATAGAAATGTGCAATTAGAGCGGAATGAAGCATTTTAGTATGGTTTATGAAATTCCTATGCTGCTGGAGTAGTCTCTGATGCCCTGTTCCTTTTATGACACTGTATGATCTCTTAATTCTATATATGCACGAACATATGTAAACATTGACTTGAAGCTAAGTAGGCTAATTTGCTCAATAGTTCTGAACTAAATATTTTGTTTCAAATATAATGACAGCTGTAGCAGAATTTTATAGATCTGCCTTATGTGAAAGTGTTTTTCGATCACAAGACACTTTTCTAGCACTACTTCTGGGCCTGAAGTTATTTCTTAATTTGTGTTTACGTCTTAAATTTATAGAATGCCATTGCATGCTAAATTTTAGACTGGCAGCATACCATGTTTTATCGTTTGAACTCCCCACATGGCTTCATATTTATTGCTAGAATAGAATATAAACTGTCAGTTGTACAGTTTCTTTGCCTCACAGACCACCATGTTAATTTTTTCACATTTTGATATAGTCATGAAATTTATTGTCCTTTATTCCAGTGTAAGGTACACAAGAAACTGTCTCTTTTTTTGTTG
This sequence comes from Schistocerca cancellata, assembly GCF_023864275.1. Classification (NCBI taxonomy): domain Eukaryota; kingdom Metazoa; phylum Arthropoda; class Insecta; order Orthoptera; family Acrididae; genus Schistocerca; species Schistocerca cancellata. The sequence continues at coordinate 1,240,513,452 of NC_064626.1, forward strand.
CAAGTAATTTTTATTCCATCCTAGAAGCTTTTTGCGGTGCTGTGTAGATGTAAACCAGTTGGAAATGCTACATAACAATATTGCAGAGTACGAATTAAAAAAAAAAATCTGTCAAAGTCACCCCTTAGCAAAATTTAATGGTACTTCGAGCTGTGGAGTCTAATTTTGAAATGATATTTTGCCAAGAACTGCTTCCTTATTTGCATCCTTTATCTGTGTGGGATATGATGAAACAATTGCTCTAAGTACAATTCAGTATGTCCTGTCAACAACATGCCGCACGGGCGGCACGGCTACACATGGTCACGTGATGCCCCACCAGAAATACGACGAAAAGCGTATGAGCAGAGCAAGCACCAAGCACGGGCTGCCTACGTCATCGTAGCTGCGCATGCGCACTACAGCCTGTTGTCTGGCGCTTTCTGGTAACTGCTCAAACGAACCTAAGAAGACCGGCCTCCGACGGCCACACGGTTACCGAGAGGGAAGACCCTCCTGCGATGACCGTGTGTTGGTTAGCATATAGGAGGTCAGTTGAGGGCCAGCAACCAACCTGTCTGCGTGTTACACGTACTGGACGTCTTCGTATCACAGCAGGAGCACTCTCTCGGTTATCCACTCATCGTGACTGCAAAACTGTACGTCAGTCTCGTATTTTATTTTATTTTTTTTAATAAGAGGTGGAGCCCCTCCACGCCCACACCGGCATGATGGCCAACACAAAAGGTCTACTGCCATCTCTGCATAAGCGTTAGTATTTACTAAAGTGAGGTGTCGCAGGATGTGGGTACTGCTATGTTTGCGTACGTCTGGTTAAGGCTAACCATTAATACGCGCTCATCTGGAGATATATTGGGTCGAAATCGAACGAAGGGTAGCGGTTTGAAGGGCAGAGGAAAAAAAGTGTCAAGACAAGAGCCGAGGGAAGAAAACCTCTGCGATAGTTAGGTCGGGTGATAAGGGCAGTAGCGGATGTCTTGCTGCCTGCGATAGGTCGTGCAAGGATAGGCTTTGTTAGTAGAGGGTATCATGCATGTCGATACCTCGACGTGATGCGGTCGTGTTGCTCGGAGGCTGGTGTTGGGTGCTGGTGCAGAGTCCTCGTTGAGCGTCAGCAACCTGCAACAGTTAGGTTTATTGTCGTTTTTGTGTCCGATAGGTCATATATCGGAAGCACAGTGTAGGGTAATGTTGGCAGATTGTCTGTGCGTCAGTGGGCGAGCTCGTCGGTGTCCCTGCTGTGGCCTGTTGGTCGGCTCTAATAGCAGCTGGTAGTTACCAGTCAGTGTTGCTGATATGCAGGGGCTTGCCGACGTTTGTCGCTTGCTTGCGTATGTTAGTTTACAATAGGTGGCTGTGCCGTAGCTAGCAGTGTCTTTGGCCGCTTGTGCTTCCACCTATGGTTGTGATTAGTCAGTCTCGTTATTCGACCTGCATTTCAGGGGGTGTTTTCGAACGGGCTAACCTTCGCCCATATACCGCTGTTGTAGCGCATCATGCTCTGCAGAATGTCGACATATTGCCTCGGCCTGCTCGATGACCGAATCTGTCTCCAATCGAGTACATATTGGACATCATTGGACGTCAAAACGAGCATTAACCATCCCTTTATTGACCGGCTAACAGGCATAGAACCCCAGATGTGCAGAACTATAGACCTATATCTCTAACATCGATCAGTTGTAGAATTTTGGAACACGTATTGTGTTCGAGTATAATGACTTTTCTGGAGACTAGAAATCTACTCTGTAGGAATCAGCATGGGTTTCGAAAAAGACGGTCATGTGAAACCCAGCTCGCGCTATTCGTCCACGAGACTCAGAGGGCCATAGACACGGGTTCACAGGTAGATGCCATGTTTGAGAGGTGGCATGAGCCCCCTCTCATATTTCTATCTTACGATTCTTCTCTCTAATTGCATGCGGTGGAAAGTTGCTATTCCTTCACACGCGGACTTCCCACGCAACGTCTCTCGTCACCCGGGTGGTCCAGTGACAGGCGGGCTCAGTTGACTTTGAAAGGGTAAGCCGACAGGTGTGAGGGAGTTGAGTGAATGCTTTCCAGACGCCGACATTGTCAAGAGGCACGCCCGCAGGGCCTGAAGTAGCGGCTGGGCTAGAGGATCCGTTACTTCGCAGAAACTTAGCGAAAACGCTTTCTGGCGGGCTACCAGCGAGGCGTGGGAATGACTTGTGTACCCAGGCAGCTGTGGCGGCAAAATTCCCGCGCTTTCTGCAAAATAGTAACTGTGATTGGCTTGCTCAGGGCATAGCTCCGTGACGTAGCAAGATCGGCGCAGAAATTGGCGCCAAGAATCTCCATTGGTGGAATGGTAGTGTTCCGGCAATGGAGTGGAATTTTCCGCCGGTTTTCGAGTTGCTGATTGGAACGTTTAACCACGGCCACTGTCGTGGGGGCGGGAATGTTCTGTGTTCGGTTTTGTACGGGTGCTCTTATGGGTAGTCGGCTCTCGCTTTTTGGTCGAGGACTTCGAAGCAACCAGCCAACGGCTCCGGTACGCCAGATCGTGTCCTGGCAGTCAAGAAGACAGTTTGGTAAAGTATGTCCGCAGCACCGGCAGATAGGGATTTTCCTAGGTGATAATCAGAGCTCAGCAGAGCGCGCCTGTTTGTCTTTTTTCTAACTTTGTTCTGTCTTGGGTAGCAGCAATTAATGTTGGGTTGGCTATGTGTTATCTCTAAGATTTGAGTTGCAAGGAATTGGCTGCACATACCACTTCGTCATAATCCTCACAATCTAGTTTAGGGACAACTTCACATTCACAGCATTTGTTTGAGTATCCAATTTGAGCCAATTTGATGTATTGTAAATATTTCATGTGTTTTTGTTTATTATTTTGTGTTTTGTCTTAATAAATCATATTGTTATTTTGGACAGAACTTTCATTCTGTTAATCGGTAGAGCAACCCCATCATTCCTCACTATGTTAATGAAACCTTCGTTTATTTAACTTATTTATCAAATTAAATTATTGCAGGTGCCAAACTCTCTTCTACTCCACTGGCAGGGTTGATTAGGGTCAGTTTACGTATTTTTTTTATCCTTGTGCAACAGCAAAATTTGGAGTTAGAATAGGGGGGGCTTAGAGCATCATGTACATATGTAGATTCTAGAAGAATTGAGTGTTAAATACACTGCTAGCCCCGGCACCTCGCATGTTTCTTGACTTCCGGAAGGCGTTCGATACAGTTCCCCACAGTCGTTTAATGAACAAAGTAAGAGCATATGGACTATCAGACCAATTGTGTGATAGGATTGAGGAGTTCCTAGATAACAGGACGCAGCATGTCATTCTCAATGGAGAGAAGTCTTCCGAAGTAAGAGTGATTTCAGGTGTGCCGCAGGGGAGTGTCATAGGACCGTTGCTATTCACAATGTACATAAATGACCTGGTGGATGACATCGAAAGTTCACTGAGGCTTTTTGCAGATGATGCTGTGGTGTATCGAGAGGTTGTAACAATGGAAAATTGTACTGAAATGCAGGAGGATCTGCAGCGAATTGACGCATGGTGCAGGGAATGGCAATTGAATCTCAATGTAGACAAGTGTAATGTGCTGAGAATACACAGAAAGATAGATCCTTTATCATTTAGCTACAAAATAGCAGGTCAGCAACTGGAAGCAGTTAATACCATAAATTATCTGGGAATACGCATTAGGAGTGATTTAAAATGGAATGATCATATAATGTTGATCGTCGGTAAAGCAGATGCCAGACTGAGATTCATTGGAAGAATCCTAAGGAAATGCAATCCGAAAACAAAGGAAGTAGGTTACAGTACGCTTGTTCGCCCACTGCTTGAATACTGCTCAGCAGTGTGGGATCCGTACCAGATAGGGTTGATAGAAGATATAGAGAAGATCCAACGGAGAGCAGCGCGCTTCGTTACAGGATCATTTAGTAATCGCGAAAGCGTTACGGAGATGATAGATAAACTCCAGTGGAAGACTCTGCAGGAGAGACGTTCAGTAGCTCGGTACGGGCTTTTGTCAAAGTTTCGAGAACATACCTTCACCGAAGAGTCAAGCAGTATATTGCTCCCTTCTACGTATATCTCGCGAAGAGACCATGAGGATAAAATCAGAGAGATTAGAGCCCACACAGAGGCATACCGACAATCCTTCTTTCCACGAACAATACGAGACTGGAATAGAAGGGAGAACCAATAGAGGTACTCAAGGTACCCTCCGCCACACACCGTCAGGTGGCTTGCGGAGTATGGATGTAGATGTAGATGTAGATCCCACAGACATCTGGGGCCTGTACAACACAATGCATGCACATGCGACAGTTCCTAAATGTTACTGCTGAATAGTGGCTCTTCCAGAAAGAATCCCATACGAGCAAACCAGCTGCTTCTTTAACTGCGGTCACTCCTACTTTAGGGCACTTGCGCTATGCACGGCTCTGTTTAAAAAGAATACCTCTATATAGTCATAGGGTCGACCTGCCCACGTCTTCTTTCATACCCTCCAGCTTGTAAGGTGCCAGGACATGGGCACTTACATGTTAGCTTACCAACATTAGTATTAATAATAAAGGGACTGGCAAGGGCATCAGATCATGACTTTATTGAATTGTGACAAATACACTCCTGGAAATTGAAATAAGAGCACCGTGAATTCATTGTCCCAGGAAGGGGAAACTTTATTGACACATTCCTGGGGTCAGATACATCACGTGATCACACTGACAGAACCACAGGCACATAGACACAGGCAACAGAGCATGCACAATGTCGGCACTAGTACAGTGTATATCCACCTTTCGCAGCAATGCAGGCTGCTATTCTCCCATGGAGACGATCGTAGAGATGCTGGATGTAGTCCTGTGGAACGGCTTGCCATGCCATTTCCACCTGGCGCCTCAGTTGGACCAGCGTTCGTGCTGGACGTGCAGACCGCGTGAGACGACGCTTCATCCAGTCCCAAACATGCTCAATGGGGGACAGATCCGGAGATGTTGCTGGCCAGGGTAGTTGACTTACACCTTCTAGAGCACGTTGGGTGGCACGGGATACATGCGGACGTGCATTTTCCTGTTGGAACAGCAAGTTCCCTTGCCGGTCTAGGAATGGTAGAACGATGGGTTCGATGACGGTTTGGATGTACCGTGCACTATTCAGTGTCCCCTCGACGATCACCAGTGGTGTACGGCCAGTGTAGGAGATCGCTCCCCACACCATGATGCCGGGTGTTGGCCCTGTGTGCCTCGGTCGTATGCAGTCCTGATTGTGGCGCTCACCTGCACGGCGCCAAACACGCATACGACCATCACTAGCACCAAGGCAGAAGCGACTCTCATCGCTGAAGACGACACGTCTCCATTCGTCCCTCCATTCACGCCTGTCGCGACACCACTGGAGGCGGGCTGCACGATGTTGGGGCGTGAGCGGAAGACGGCCTAACGGTGTGCGGGACCGTAGCCCAGCTTCATGGAGACGGTTGCGAATGGTCCTCGCCGATACCCCAGGAGCAACAGTGTCCCTAATTTGCTGGGAAGTGGCGGTGCGGTCCCCTACGGCACTGCGTAGGATCCTACGGTCTTGGCGTGCATCCGTGCGTCGCTGCGGTCCGGTCCCAGGTGGACGGGCACGTGCACCTTCCGCCGACCACTGGCGACAACATCGATGTACTGTGGAGACCTCACGCCCCACGTGTTGAGCAATTCGTCGGTACGTCCACCCGGCCTCCCGCATGCCCACTATACGCCCTCGCTCAAAGTCCGTCAACTGCACATACAGTTCACGTCCACGCTGTCGCGGCATGCTACCAGTGTTAAAGACTGCGATAGAGCTCCGTATGCCACGGCAAACTGGCTGACACTGACGGCGGCGGTGCACATATGCTGCGCAGCTAGCGCCATTCGACGGCCAACACCGCGGTTCCTGGTGTGTCCGCTGTGCCGTGCGTGTGATCATTGCTTGTACAGCCCTCTCGCAGTGTCCGGAGCAAGTATGGTGGGTCTGACACACCGGTGTCAATGTGTTCTTTTTTCCATTTCCAGGAGTGTATGAGGCACTCTCGAGCAGTATTCCCTGCATGTCTGCATGACTGAGCCACTAACTTCAAGCCTTGGTGAAAAGTGTCGGAAGTTGAGAATTGTGGAATGTAAAGTCTGCAGATGGCCGTAGCTCGCCGGGCCGCCGTGGGCGGCAGGTAGCGGTCACCGGAAACGCGGGACGATACGGCGCTTTTGGGGATAGCCCGGCATCCGGAGTCACCTGTGCTGGGCAACACGTGGCGAAGACTGGAATTTCGTTTGCCTAGGGCCGTTATGACCTACTCGATCATCGGGTAGATCTCAGAAATGCCGTTGGAGGGATGTCGGCGATGATAGAGTGTTCGACATTGGCTGAAACTGAGTATTCTTCCGCCGCGTTTTCGTACGCGTGGGAGACGGGAGAATTGGGGAGAGAATGGACTTCGCCTTCAGCCATCGAGCGGTACGGACTTGGAGGCGGCGTCTTGGCCATCGTCTTCGCAGGGAGATATACAGTCTGTATCGCAGCACTGCACCAGCGCGTGTTCCGTGCAGAGTTCTGCGGTTAGAGCTCCTTGTGTGCTCAGAAGCTAATTTTCACCAAAGCTTAACCACTTCCAACAACTTACTATTCTTGATCTGGTAGATATCCTTGCGAAATGCCGAGTGTTTATCAACGCAGCTGCCGGTAATAGGGGCAAATTGCAAATTGTTAATGTGCCATTCTCAGGAGTGTGTGGGTGGACAATGAAATTCACATTTTTTTTGTAAATTTTGTCAGTTGTGGAGGATATCAAATTAAAATGTCAATATTACAATTAAATTATCAACTTCATTGTAGCTAGCATTTACTCTGTCCCAGTAAGCTTTACATGTACTCTATTCACTGCACAGCTTGCCCAGACGGGAAAGAATGAAGGTTTTCGGTCTTCTATGTCAGCTACGGACAAATAAGCTTACAAGCTAATTCGCTACAAATGATAACCTGTAGCTGTGATCCTGCAGACAAATAGTCTATGCATTGATAAATTTGAGAATTAATGAAATACACGGAAATATGAAATAGAAATTAAATGAATAATTTAATAAAAAGGATTATATTCCAATCCATGTAATTGATGTAGATGACAGAGAATTGTGTTGAATAACGTTTATTTAGTAAAGAACGTCTCAAATACGCGGAAAATGATCCTACGATATTCAGTCAAAAAAAAAAACAGACGATTATCTCCTTATCGAATGCAGTTAAGTTACGTTGAGAGCGTTATGAGAATGGTAGGAAAATCCCCAAACTAAACAGTCATCAAAGACACGCTAAAACTAGGTCCATTTCGTGACCACATCACACGTAATTTTCATCAGCTCAAAACAGTTCAGATTCCAACATGGTGATTTGCATATTATCACACGCGATACAAAGAATAGCAAGTCATATTCTGTCTATTCTCAATTCCTCAAATCAAGTGGAAAAATTTAGAGTCCCACTCTGGGGCATATTCAGATCACTTGAAATATGAAGTCCCTTCAGAAGTTGAAGTATGGTAGCGGCCATTCACCGCCCGCAATCAGACACCTCCATCATCGAATATCCGTCGTTGCTACAGGCGGGTGTGCCTGCTTCCAGCACTTGCCATCAAATGTCCAGGATCGCTCCGTTGAGCTCTTCACTCGAAAAGTCCCAGTCTTCACACGATTCCCGTAGTGCTCCGCCACTATCAGCTTTACCATTGGCTGAAGGCCATTCCCATAAAAAACATATCGTTCTATTGTGGTACAGACTTCATTTGACACAAATTTGACCACTTCCCAGACTCAACTAATGTATTACGACAATGTTTAAATAAGGAAATGTTATAAACATTCAGTCAAACTCAAACTATTCACAATAAACGTAAATATAGGTTCGTACATAAATAAATAAGCCAGTATTCTTGCGCAACTATGCTCAAGATATATGACAACAGATTGTCGACAAATTAAACAATTATTTATGTCTTCTTAGCAGAGGCCTGTTTTGGTTCTCTTTTCAGCTGTGATGTCCACTAACACATGCGACTGACCACTTTTACCGAGCGAGGTGGCGCCGTGGTTAGACACTGGACTCGCATTCGGGAGGACGACGGTTCAATCCCGCGTCCGGCCATCCTGATTTAGGTTTTCCGTGATTTCCCTAAATTGCTCCAGGCAAATGCCGGGATAGTTCCTTTCAAAGGGCACGGCCGACTTCCTTCCCCATCCTTCCCTAATCTGATGAGACCGATGACCTCGCTGTCTGGTCTCCTTCCCCCAACAAACCAACCAACCAACCAACTGACCACTTTAAATTAGCACAGCTTTCTAACAGCACTTGCAATCAACATATGAATGAAGGTACTGGCAAAATAGGAAACCGTTAATTAAATAAATACACCAGTATGACAAAATATGAAGTATTGATGCTGTGTTCATATGCTGTGTAAATGTGGAGAATATGGTATTCTGATAGACAATTGTGTATAAAAAAAGACATAACAAGCATACTTAATCATACAATAAAATAGATACTGGTACGTAGCTTTCAGAGATGATGGCTATACTGCAATGCTATCATCTGAGATACGGAGTGTTGCACTCGCATGAAGCATTTAAAAATTTTTAATTTGGAGATTCATTGTGAAAATGTTGATCACTGTGAAATATTAACTTCCGTAGTTTAAAAGGCAATATTGTTGTGTCCTTGGATGTGCCTTGTTTATAGGGGATCGCCGATGTATTCACATTCGCTTTAATATGTAAACTGTTATTTATAGTCGAAGTTTTGACAGTTATAACTTATCCACCTTTAGGAGAGTCTGACACTCCGGAATTTCTCGCAACATTCTCTGTCCTCCTAAGCGACCGCCCGTCGCCAAAATTTCCCACACTGGGATTAACCTCCATCCGGCGACGCTGCTAGTCTTTGAATCGGTCACATACGCGGAAGCCGGCACTGCCGCGACGCGCCATGAGACTAGCGTTTAGCCGCACAACAAATTCGTCTTACCTCGTACCAATTCTAGGCGACCGATGAGCTCGCCTACATACGCGTAACGTCACACACATTTGCATGCTTGCATTAAACATTCTGGCGGTTACACCGGTTATTAATGTAACAGCATTTCACACTTACAATGGCTTATCTCAAGTTTTACATTAACTTGCAAACTTGCAATATTATACATAAAAATTCATTACCTAGACATATGTATTGCCTAAATTTCATTGCTCTTATTTTACTATTATGTTTATTACGATTATTTTATGGTGTCGAGATTTTTTCCATAAAAAGAGCTCTTCATCTATCTCTAGTAGTTGTGCCGACTGAGTAATATTATCTTCTCACTGATGAAGTCCTATTGCTACATCAATAGCAGCTGCTGTCAATCAGTGTTTCTAACTCCGGAGGTGTACTTCTTCAGTGTTCTGAAACTCCAGTACTCTGTTTCTTTCCTGTACTACCCGATAAGCTTTTACTGATTTGATACTGCTCACTGCTGTCCCTTTATAGCCTTATTAAGAGTCCTTTTCCAGTCAGATCCGGTTGCACATAGCTGCTCCATTACCTATCTGGAACATTCTGTGGACACATGGTCGTCTTAATTTCCGCCTAATAGCTAATAACTGCAGTTACTCGTGTGTCCCTATAGCTTACCCCTATTTTTCTCAGAATTTCTAACATTTTGCACCGTTTTACTTTGTCTAACACCTTTTCGAGGTTGACAGATCTATGAACGTGCCTTGATTTTTCTTTAGTCTTACTTCCATTATCAATTGCCACGTCAGAATTCCTTCTCTGGCGCCTTTACCTTTCCAAGCCAAACTGATCGTCATCTAACACGTTCCCAGTTTTCTTTTCAGTTCTTCTATATATTATTCTTGTCGGCTGCTTGGATGCATGAGATGTTAAGCTGATTGTGCGATAATTCTCACACTTTTCGGCTCTTGCAGTCTTCGGAATTGTATGGACGATTTTTTTTTTCCGGAAGCCAGATGGTATGTCACCAGATTCATACACTCTATACACCAACATGAATAGTCGTTTTGTTGACACTTGCTGCCCATAATTTTAGAAATTCTGATGCAAATGTTATCTATTCCTTCTGCCTTATTCGATCTTAAGTCATCCAAAGCTCTCTCAAATTCCGATTCTAGTCTGGATCCCATATCTCCTCTAAATCGACTCCAGTTTCTTCTTCCAGCACACCAGACAAATCTTCCCCCTCATAGAGTCCTTAATGTACTCTTTCCACCTAAGCACTTTCTCCTCTGCATTTAACACTGGAATTCCCGTTGCACTCTTATTGTTACCGCCATTGCTTTTAATTTCACTGATGGTTATCTTGACTTTCCTATATTCTGAGTCAGTCCTTCTGACAATCATTTCTTTTTCGATTTCTTCACATTTCTCATGTAGCCATTTCGTCTTAGCTTCCCTACACATCGTATTTATTTCATGCCTCAGCGAGTTATACTTCTGTATTCCTGAATTTCTCTAAACAATTTTGTACTTCCTTCTTTCATAGACCAAATGAAGTATTTCTTCTGTTACCCATGGTTTCTTCGCAGCTATCTTCTTTGTACCTATGTTCTTCTTTCCAACTTCTGTGATTGCCCTTTTTGAGATGTCCATTCCTCTTCAACTGTACGTCCTACTGAACTATTCCTTACTACTGTATCTACGGCCTCAGAGAATTCAAACGCATCTCGCCATTGCTTAGTACTATCGTATCTCACTTCTTTGCGTATCAATTCTTCCTGAATAATCTCTGAAACTTCAGTGCCCTCTTCATCACTACTTCACTGTGATCTGAATCTATAGCTGCTTCTGGATACGCCTTCCAATCCAGTATTTGATTTCGGAATCTCTGTCTGACCATGACGTAATTAAACTGAAATCTTCGCGTATCACCCGGATTTTTTCAGGTATACCTCCTCCTCTTGTTATTCTTGAACAGAGTATTCGCTGTTACTTGCTGAAATTTATTACAGAACTCAGTAAGTCTTTCTCCTCTCTCATTCCTTGTCCCAAGCCCATACTCTCCTGTAACCTTTTCTACTACTCCTTCGCCTACAACTGCATTCCAGTTCCCCCATGACTATTAGGTTCTCATTTCCCTTTAAGTACTGTATCAGCCTTTCAGTATCCTCATACACTTTCTCTAACTCTTCATCTTCAGCTTGCGACGTCGGCATGTATACCTGAACTATCGTTGTCTGTGTTGTTTTGCTGTCGATTCTGACAAGAACAACCCTGTCACTGAACTGTTCACAGTAACTCACTCTTTGCCCCCCCCCCCCCCCCCTTATTCATAACGAATCCTACTTCTGTTATACCGTTTTCTGATACTGTTTTCAGTACGCTACATTCATCTGACCAGAACTTTTCTTCTTTCTATTTCCCTTCACCGACCCTACTATATCGAGATTGAGCCATTGCATTTCCTTTTCCAGATTCTCTACCTTCCTTACCACGTTCAGTCTTCTGACATTTCACGCTCCGACTCGTAGAACGTTATCCTTTCGTTGGTTATTCAGCCTTTTTCTCATGGTCACCTTCCCTTTGGCAGTTCGCTCCCGGAGATCCAAATGGGGGCTATTCCGGAATCTTTTGCTGATGGAGAGACCATAATGGCGCTTTTCCAATTACAGGCCACATGTTCTGTGGATACACGTTATGAGTCTTTGATGCAGTGCTTTCCATTGCCTTCTGCATACTCATGCCGTTGATCATTGCCGATTCTTCCGCATTAAGGGGCAGGTTCCCACCCCAAAGACAAGAGAGTGCCCTGAACTCTGTACGCTCGTCCGCCCTCTTTGACGAGGCTGTCGGCAGAGCGAGGTTGACTTTTTATGCCGGAAGTCTTTGGCCACTCTATGCTTATTACTAATCAAAATTTAACCGGTGGCGGGTTTCGAACCCGGGACCGAGGACGTTTTTAACTACTTTTTTTCAAAATAGTTTTTTTTTAATCAGGTAGTGGGGTGGCGGAGGCAAGGTGGGAAGGGGTCGCAACCCAAGGCCTGGCCACGATGTCTCCTCCCACCCATCCTAGGGATGTGGTACAAAGGATGCAGTTGGTGTATTACTATGAATGTTGGTTTTTTATTATTTTATTTATTTTTAACTTTTTTTAACAATAAGAAACTGAAAACTAGTAAGTACCCTCTTTGCGTCGAGTTGGAGACGCACATAACTACAAACATGCTTATAGTTATAGCAAAAGGCACAAAGAAAGAGAGCAAAGTGCGGGGCTAAGGGAGCCATGAAACAAAACCTAAGGGTGGAATCCATACCACCATTAACCTGTGCTCGCTCCCGGAGATCCAAATGGGGGCTATTCCGGAATCTTTTGCTGATGGAGAGATCATAATGGCGCTTTTCCAATTACAGGCCACATGTTCTGTGGATATACGTTATGAGTCTTTGATACAGTGCTTTCCATTGCCTTCTGCATACTCATGCCGTTGATCATTGCCGATTCTTCCGCCTTAAGGGGCAGGTTCCCACCCCAAAGACAAGGGAGTGCCCTGAACTCTGTACGCTCGTCCGCCCTCTTTGACGAGGCTGTCGGCAGAGCGAGGTTGACTTTTTATGCCGGAAGTCTTTGGCCACTATGCTTATTACTAATCAAAATTTAACCGGTGGCGGGTTGTGAACCCGGGACCGAGGACGTTTTAATTACTTTTTTTCAAAATACTTTTTTTTTTAAATCAGGTAATGGGGTGGCGGAGGCAAGGTGGGAAGGGGTCGCAACCCAAGGCCTGGCCACGATGTCTCCTCCCACCCATCCTGGAGATGTGGTACAAAGGATGCAGTTGGTGTATTACTATGAATGTTGTTTTTTTATTATTTTATTTATTTTTAAATTTTTTTAACAGTAAGAAACTGAAAACTAGTAAGTACCCTCTTTGCGTCGAGTTGGAGACGCACATAACTAAAAACATGCTTATAGTTGTAGCAAAAGGCACAAAGAAAGAGAGCAAAGTGCGGGGCTAAGGAAGCCATGAAACAAAACCTGAGGGTGGAATCCATACCACCATTAACCTGTGCTACATTTTGCACCAGATGGGAAACAAAAACTGCGATGACCTTTTCGCACCGGGTGTAAAAAGAGGAAATGGGACAAATACTGCTATAGAGTGCGAGGTTTCACGACGAAACTCTCCATCTGCTGTATCATCCAGGTATGACTCCTCGTAATGACCAAGGTAGATCCCACATTGTACCGTGTAGTGTTCTATCATCGCCTTGTAATTTTAGCTTCTCTTATCCGTGATGTTCCAGCTACGTGGAGGGTCGTGGAACGCACTCCACAAATAATTGGAAAAATATTGCCGATACTTCGGGTTACGGAGGATCTTGCAATATCGTTCCTGCAAATAATTCCAAAAGTCTAAAGTGTCCTTAGTGCCGTCTTGAAACCAATAACGCACTGCATGTCCACGAAGCCACGTCATGGCATTAGTTTTCGTGCGTGGGTAATACGTCTCATACGGGAATAAGAGAGTCTTGCGGTCGATATGATTCAGCGTTACTCGGAGGAAGTATGCTGACATTTGCCTCACTAGGTGCCACACTGCCGTAGACTCGCCACAGCTAAGACGGTGTTCGTCGTTGTCTTGAACGCCACAGCTCGTGCACGTGGGTGAGTCTGCCATATGGATCGCATGTAGCCTTGATCTGGTCAGCTGCTTACCGTTGACAGTCATATACCACGTCGCCGTGACTTCATTTGTCCAGTGTTACGTGGTGATTGTCCTCGACACTACTCGCCAGTTGACGTTCGGGTGCTTCCTCTCCACGACGTTATCGGGTCGTCCACGTTGCAGGACCCGATAAATTGTCTTTGCCGTCGGCAGTTGAGTCGCTGGTCAAGCAAGTCGAATGTAACTGAGTTCGAGGTAAAAGACACCGATGTAGAAGAGCGAGGAGGGGACGTTGTGTATCGGCACAGCCGGCAACAGGGAGGGCGGTGCAAGTTCTTCTACACTCCTGGAAATTGAAATAAGAACACCGTGAATTCATTGTCCCAGGAAGGGGAAACTTTATTGACACATTCCTGGGGTCAGATACATCACATGATCACACTGACAGAACCACAGGCACATAGACACAGGCAACAGAGCATGCACAATGTCGGCACTAGTACAGTGTATATCCACCTTTTGCAGCAATGCAGGCTGCTATTCTCCCATGGAGACGATCGTAGAGATGCTGGATGTAGTCCTGTGGAACGGCTTGCCATGCCATTTCCACCTGGCGCCTCAGTTGGACCAGCGTTCGTGCTGGACGTGCAGACCGCGTGAGACGACGCTTCATCCAGTCCCAAACATGCTCAATGGGGGACAGATCCGGAGATCTTGCTGGCCAGGGTAGTTGACTTACACCTTCTAGAGCACGTTGGGTGGCACGGGATACATGCGGACGTGCATTGTCCTGTTGGAACAGCAAGTTCCCTTGCCGGTCTAGGAATGGTAGAACGATGGGTTCGATGACGGTTTGGATGTACCGTGCACTATTCAGTGTCCCCTCGACGATCACCAGTGGTGTACGGCCAGTGTAGGAGATCGCTCCCCACACCATGATGCCGGGTGTTGGCCCTGTGTGCCTCGGTCGTATGCAGTCCTGATTGTGGCGCTCACCTGCACGGCGCCAAACACGCATACGACCATCATTGGCACCAAGGCAGAAGCGACTCTCATCGCTGAAGACGACACGTCTCCATTCGTCCCTCCATTCACGCCTGTCGCGACACCACTGGAGGCGGGCTGCACGATGTTGGGGCGTGAGCGGAAGACGGCCTAACGGTGTGCGGGACCGTAGCCCAGCTTCATGGAGACGGTTGCGAATGGTCCTCGCCGATACCCCAGGAGCAACAGTGTCCCTAATTTGCTGGGAAGTGGCGGTGCGGTCCCCTACGGCACTGCGTAGGATCCTACGGTCTTGGCGTGCATCCGTGCGTCGCTGCGGTCCGGTCCCAGGTCGACGGGTACGTGCACCTTCCGCCGACCACTGGCGACAACATCGATGTACTGTGGAGACCTCACGCCCCACGTGTTGAGCAATTCGGCGGTACGTCCACCCGGCCTCCCGCATGCCCACTATACGCCCTCGCTCAAAGTCCGTCAACTGCACATACGGTTCACGTCCACGCTGTCGCGGCATGCTACCAGTGTTAAAGACTGCGATGGAGCTCCGTATGCCACGGCAAACTGGCTGACACTGACGGCGGCGGTGCACAAATGCTGCGCAGCTAGCGCCATTCGACGGCCAACACCGCGGTTCCTGGTGTGTCCGCTGTGCCGTGCGTGTGATCATTGCTTGTACAGCCCTCTCGCAGTGTCCGGAGCAAGTATGGTGGGTCTGACACACCGGTGTCAATGTGTTCTTTTTTCCATTTCCAGGAGTGTATTAACAAAGTCGTCAGAGTGTCCGGACGGCGGTGCCATAGTTTGACTAATGTGCTCACAAATAGGGCGACGGCTCTGTCATGAACGTGATAAAGGCCAAGCCCTCCCCGATTCGGGGGAAGGGTGAGAGTCTCATATTTGATCTTGAAAAGCATTCCTGAACTTACGAAGGACCCAAAAGCCGCAACTACTAAACAAAGACGATAGCGCCGGTACCACAGGTATTTCGTCCAATCTGCAAACATGTAATTAAAGTATTCTCCGGTCGTCTAGAGCAGAGATGAGGGAGAACTCGACCTTTTTATGACTGACTGAGGTGGGTAGAAGATGTTTCCCTGACGCAGTTCGCTCTGTGATGGAGGTACGAATGCAACTAGTATCGTGCATGTAGAGCAGAATTATATCATAGGTTTAGTGTAGTGCAGGTTGGATATAAGCTGAGAAGTATTTCTGTGTCGTTCTATTACACTTCTTCGAGCTCTGGGTTCATGAAATATAAGGTTTAACAGCCAAGTTAGTTAGATATTTGAATTATTACTACTATATCCTGTCACACTTACCTCAACTAACAAATTTTGTACTCGAAGTCTGGTGGCGGCTCAGTGACATTACCATGTGTTAATGCCGTTGTTTTTCCGGCTTACTTTTGTGAGAACTGTTGCGCAAGACAGGTGTAAGTGGGGTAGGACGTCAAACGGACCGACTTGGAGCAGGAGAGCCACCACAGGACATTTTATTTTCTACTGTCTACACTTTTACAAATAAATTCATAAAACTTTGTCAGCATGATCAGGAAGGATTCAGGATTCACACTCGTAGCAGCGGAAGTTCAAAAACATAACAAACTAATTTTTTTTACACGTGAAATTTCATCATTTTTTCACTTACTGTTGGCTGCATTTGTTGCTATAGGTACACTTTTCTTCATAAGTAAGAGAGACTGTTCGATGAATTTTGCACAGCATACAAACCATACTTCCAGAAAAGGCCGTTTAACGGAAATATAAAAAAAAGAGAAAAACAATCGGTGTGGTGTAGCCATGCAGGTGATCGTGTAGTGTTGTTTAGAGGCCCTAAACAAGAGTTCGATGAGGCAACCAATAAAGTTAATCAAGTGCTTCCAGTAATAGCGATTACGCTTGAACATGAATCCAAAGGCAGTATCAGTTTCCTTGGTGTGTCCGTTAGCAGATCGGATGCGAAACATGCGTTTACAATGTACAGCAAACTCATTATTCAGGACTAACTATTGGGAAAACTGCAGTCATCCGACAGAAAAAAGTTCAAATAGGGTTCAAATGGCTCTGAGCACTATGGGACTTAACATCTATGGTCATCAGTCCCCTAGAACTTAGAACTACTTAAACCTAACTAACCTAAGGACAGCACACAACACCCAGCCATCACGAGGCAGAGAAAATCCCTGACCCCGCCGGGAATCGAACCCGGGAACGCGGGCGTGGGAAGCGAGAACGCTACCGCACGACCACGAGATGCGGGCAGAAAAAAAAGTATGTTTGTACTCTGTGTTTCGTGGGATATTTCATTTAGCCATTACAGATGAAGAATGAGACAAAGAACGACATATTATTATAGAGATGCAATGAACGATGGTTATCAAGAAAGTGATGAAGTTGAATTATGCTGTATTGTAAACAAAAATATTAATGGACAAATCACAGTCAGGTAATCGCGACGACATCAAAAGTTACATTGCACTTAGCTGAAAAAGTCCAGTAAGTGGTGGCATTGCGAGATGTTTCCCTGGGGGAGGGGGGGGGGGGGGAGGCTACATTCGTTTGTCGGAGTAATAATTTTTTTGGACATACCTTTAAACAGAGTGAGAATTTACCTAGGAATAAATACAGTAAGTCGGAAGCGTACAAAATGAAGTTTCGAGATTGCGAAAGGCAGGAACACTTTTTGATGTACGCTATAAAGGGCACTGTATCGCAAGTTAAACGGTACGGGAGCAGATGAGCATTTAAATGCAAACAAGGACACCACTGTAGAGATTCTTGATAACAAGAGCTTAATGGACTGTTTATAATTGTAGAGTGTGGTTATAATGAAACTTTCACAACTTGAGAGAGCCACCATGAAATCCAATTGATTGTAGGACAATGGTACTTTGTGAAAACATTTGTGAGCACATTAGGACAAGAAATAATGAATAACCGTTGAAAGACACACATTTTAATTTCCACATGAGAGGGTAACATTTGTTAATTGCATGCTATGTTACTAACCTTGCTCAATATTAGGACCATTTGCATCCACGATAGCCTGCTGCTCGGAACATCTCAGGTGGGATATTGCCTAACTCCCTCATTATGCTCTTCTTCAACTCCCAACATGTGTTAGTGTCCCGTTAAAAAAACCCCGTTCTTCAGGTAACTCCACAGTCATGAATCAAACGGACTCAAATCTGGTGATCTTGGTGCCTACGCAGTTTGGAACGATCGGCCAATGATTCGTTTTTCTCCAAATGCGCTACTGAATAACCGAGTGACCTCAAGAGCAATGTGCATCAAAACAGCTGAGTCCAAAGCACCCTCTCCCTGGAGGAGGGATCACAGGCTGGAGAAGCAGAACACAGTGACGTGGTGATCACGCTGCATATCGTTGATCCTCGGGGTCCGAATTCTTCAAAGAAAAACGTCTCCGTCAGGAACTGTGCCGTGAGGCCATACTACGCAGTGACGCGTTCAGTATGCAGCGGAAATTCATGGGCGTTCTTTGTCGGTGACGATCCCCAAATAGGACAACCGTGAGTGCTCACTGCCTCAGTGAACGTAAAATGTGCTCATTACTCCACAAAATTTTCCAAGGCCACATGTGGTCAACTTCAGCCCTTGCAAGAAACGTAAAATCGAAATCTACTCGAATGTCTGTGTGATAATCAAAAGTTGGTGAGTTATATGAAGTTTGTACTTCACTCTTCGGTAGGTGGTCTATGATTTGTTCAGCCGTCGTGACACAACTCGCACACTGCATGAGGATCCCTCATTGCGTTCTTAAACCCCGATGTGGATAGAGGACCTCTCCGTATTCCTCTAATACAGGGGCGGGCAGGAATCCTGCACATGTGCGGTGCACTTGCACGCGTGCAGTTAACAGGTGTTCCGCGTGCACACAGGGGCAAGCTGGCCACCCGCTTATCTCCCATCCCCACCATACCTTCTGTCCGCTCCTTCCTCTCTAAATCGTTTTGTTTCCTAGCTTGCTTTATTGAGTGAATGAATAAGGTTAGTAGGAGTGCTTGAAAGAAATCATGGTTTGAAAGAGTACCTATTACCTACGATACGTTTCATTTAATTATCACAGGTGGAGTTTACAATACGTTTAATATCTGGAACAAAATTTCTACATACAGACAAACACAAACAGTTACGTAAATTTTCATCACTGATCTTTGCTCTTAACCGAGACTTATTAATTCAGCAAATGGTTTTCCAGCTCTCGCTATATTAAGCGCAGTCTTATAACTTGCACATACCGCTGGGCTATTATTGTTGTCGGCCTGAAAACTTGAAAACAGTGCTCCATAAAATGTTAAATCAGTTAGATGAGAGACATGACGAGAGAAAGTCGCAGATCTCTCGTGACAACAGCAACTACGACAAATTCAAATGGCTCTGAGCACTATGGGACTTAACTGCTGTGGTCATCGTCCCCTAGAACTTAGAACTACTTAAACCTAACTAACCTAAGGACATCACACACATCCGTGCCCGAGGCAGGATTCGAACCTGCGACCATAGCGGTCGCGCGGTTCCAGACTGTAGTGCCTAGAACCGCTCGGCCACTCCGGCCGGCCAACTACGACAGATTCATCTGGTATCGTCAGATCGCTCTTCTTAAGCTCAGTCAATTCCCCATCCGCTCAGAATCATTGTACTCGTCCTTGTGAAATTTATTATAATGGCCTTCAATACTAAACTTCCGTTGACCAGCGAGAATACTGCCACATATTAAACATTTCGAATTTTCACGTTTTTGCACAAAGAAAAAATGATTCTCCCATTACATTTTAAAAGATAGCAAATCTCCACTTCTCCGTTTCTTGAAATACAACGTTCACTACATAGTGCTCGCTTCGCATCAACGTCCGCAGCTTAGCCTGGCACTACACTGCCGCAACCTGCCGGCTGTCGCCACAGCCCCGGTCGACACCTGCACGCGAGCAGCACACGTGCAGCGCTGTGCGCTCATGAGCCGCGTGCAACGTTTGCCCGCCCCTGTTCTAATACATCGATACTCTCGAAGAGCAGTAGCACTATTGCTGTTGTTTTGGTAAAACAGCTCATCTTGTCCAGACCCACCACGTTGCCTGTCTGCAACTGTAATACACACTGATGCTTGTGTTTCAACCCTACTTCGTCCTACCAGTAACGGCGCCTAACGGCAAGTCACGACACTAACAGCGCAGACAACGCAAATCCTGCAGCGCAGGGTCTGGACATCATTCCTATGAAGTTGGTATCCATATGTAAAAATAGTTTTCCGTCTATACTGGCTCAATTAGTGAAAGTTTATTTTTAACCACCCCATATGCTAGGTACTCTTTCGCCTCAAAATCTAGTAAATATTAGAGTTTTCCACGTTACCCTCCATCGACTTCGCAAAATGGAAAAATGAAATAAAGTTTGTTGCACTTGTAATTATTTTGTCTACACAAATATTCACTTTTACACTGTATTCATCATCATTTCATTAATAAGCAGAAACAGTGACAAAAAGAAAATGAGAAAAAAGAAAGAGTCGAGTTAAATGAGAAATTCGAAACAGCTATTCATGGTAGCCGGATAAAAATTTCATGTGAGTTTTGAGGCTGTATTTGTCTGCCTATTTGTGGAAAGTTTGCTTCCATTTACGTCGTAGAAATTCGCAGATTGACAGTCAAATGTTCACTTGTGAGACGAGAACAAGATTTATTTTTTCTATAATTGAGAATTGAAAAAGTTTGCTCACGTAAATAAGAGTTGTTGAAAATCGTAATTAATTACTGAGCAACCCTTTTCAGTTCTTCAAAATTAGATGACAAACTGTCATAAAATTTAATAATATCATTGATTTCCTAGATAGAGTTTTTTAGACCGTCATTAGACTGAATATCAATCACATTCATTGGTAAATTGCTCTGTATGTCCCAGTAACACACGAAAAGGGATATGTAAAAATCTTCAGTTTACCAGAAACCTTCACGAACTCACTGTAAAAACGCATTTCATTTTATAATGCATTTCGTTTTATAATTTTCTCAATAAAAATTTATTACAATTTTGTAAGGTGGCAGATTTTGCACCTTTGTAACACCCCACCCGTCACTTATCTGGTTTTGGAGTGTGTTCACCCCAGCTAACTGACTAACAGATCAACAGAGAGTGCAAAACTGCCACAATTTCGGATAATGCAAAGAAAGTTGATCACTTTTAATTAAGAAGGGGTGCACATTGATGTTATATTCAGTTATTGAACACCAGATGCAAATGTTGAACATGAAATTAATTAAGAAAGTGACTTGGGATTTCAATTAATTGATTGAAAACAGATGCAGTCGATTATCACAAATTTATTTTAACTCACGACCTTCAATCATCACATTACATGACTCTCCTACCAGGCAGTGGTAATAAATTGCGTTTGTGTGGAGTAAAGCTCGATACCTCAAAGTAATTCCTATCGACAGACCCGGGCGTAATGCGAAGTGCGAGAAGAATTCTACAGTACACGGCCAATGAAACCCTCGTGGAAACTTTGCCGACGTGATCCAACAAATTAATCAGCGGTCAGAGCGGATGCAATATCACGAAATACAGCGTGGCGGAGCGGCGTCGTTGTGTGGACGTCGGCCGACTTCGTCGTGCTGCAAGGCTGCCCTCGTCTATTCACTCCTAGCTATCTTGCTCAGTACATAGCTGAACCAAAACTTTCTATCTCCAAGCTCAATCGTTCCATTTGCTAAGTCCTAAACTGCAGAGATGCTCACTCTTTCTCAGGCAAGCTGAGTAAAGAACACCACGTCCGCACTCTAGGCAAGCTGGGAACGGAAGACCTCTACCGAGACTTCAGCCAGTCTGCTCTTTGCCTCAGTTTCCCCTCCAGAAAAATCACTTACGCCAATTGCAGCGCAAGTCGCGTTAATTATGCGTCGCTTCCCAGCGCCGACCAATGCCTGCTCAGGGAAGTGAACAAATTCCCACAAAATTTCCCTTCCTCTCAACTTCTTCTGTTTAGCTCCCCCCAGGCCACCCATCAAGGTTAGCGTCTGCACAAACACCAAGTTTTCCGGAATTCTGACTCCCAGGAGAGTACTTCAAATTTCATGGTCCTACGTTCCCATTGGAGGCCGGCGCATTTCAAGCTGTCGCTCTTCACCTGATTTACTTCAGGCTCTCTGGACCATGAATTCAGCGTGAAGTTTCTATAGTCCCGAACACGCATATTTTGACCTCTGTTGACTGCTCCACCATAGCTTGCACACCTTTGTCGCATGTTTCACAGATAAAGGTTCAAATGGTTCAAATGGCTCTGAGCATTATGGGACTTAACATCTGAGGTCATCAGTCCCCTAGAACTTAGAACTACTTAAACCTAACTAACCTAAGGACATCACACACATCCATGCCCGAAGCAGGATTCGAACCTGCGACCGTAGCAGTCACGCGGTTCCAGACTGTAGCGCCCTTAACCCTTGGCCACCCCGGCCGGCACAGATAAAGGGGCGATGGACATTTACCAATGGGCGTACAAGTTCTCCGTCTGTTTCCCAGTACACCAGCATGGATTCGGGGTCGACAACCCACTCACTGTCACTCATCTGAAGGCGGCTGGAGGCAGCACACCGTTACCGCTTTATCAGAGCTTGAGCCGCCCAAAGCTGCCTATTGTCGCTTCCCTTAGCCATTCCCGCGGCCAGCTACGGTCAAATACTTCCCTGGGGTAAACTAGCTTCCATTAAAGCAACTTGTTTCCGCAAAGTTTTAATGTCGCGTGAATTACTTTAAAACCATCACCCGCTATACCCTCTACAAGATGCATTGTGCCTTGTCAGTCATTTTGTTCAGCCCTACTGTTCGCTCAACGTGAGTTAGGTGATCTTTAATGACTTCATGTAAGGGGCGTAGTTCTTGCCATCTTACACCTTACATGATGCTAAATCGGTACTAATACACCGAATACACAGAGATAGCCATTTAATAAACGAGATAATTGGCCCACCGGTAAGAGAGAATGGACACAGAAAAGGAAGCTGTGTGTGTAATGTCAAACTGAAGAGATGGCCACAGAGGCTGGAACACGGCCAGAACCCTTTGTCGGCTGGCACTTCAGGCCACCAGAGACGTTGGGAGAGGCTGGGCCACCACAACAACGAGTGAGAAGGAGCTATATGCGAAATAGAGAAAGACGACCTCGCGCCACAGTGGAAAATTTGCAGAAGTCTGTGACGGGATTGGCGCAGAGCGCGTAGAGATACATATTAAAAGTTTAGCGGCAACAGTAACTGTTCTGTGTCGTGGTTGGGTACAGATGCGCACGGATACATGGAAGTCTGTGTCGTGATTGGCTACCAACGCCAACTCTGGGGTCGGTTCTGGACTGGAGCAGTCTTGG
Organism: Schistocerca cancellata; assembly: GCF_023864275.1. Taxonomy (NCBI): domain Eukaryota; kingdom Metazoa; phylum Arthropoda; class Insecta; order Orthoptera; family Acrididae; genus Schistocerca; species Schistocerca cancellata. The sequence goes on from NC_064626.1 coordinate 1,240,536,504, forward strand.
TGTCTCACTGCCCTGCTTGGAGAGCGTGGAGAGAAGGAGGTTGGAGAAATTACCGAGATTGAGTCCAGTGGTTACTCTCCAAGTCTGAATACTGTAGAGCATACGACTCCACTCCCGACCTTCATTCATTACATTACATGACTCTCCTAACAGGCAGTGGTAATAAATTGCATTTACGTGGAGTAAAGCGCGATAAATCAAAATTAATTCCCATCGACTGGCCCAGGCGTAATGCGAAGTGGGAGAAGAATTCCACAATACACGGCCCATCAAGCCCTCGTGGAAACTTTGCTGACGTGATCCAACAAATTAATCAGTGCCTAACTCGAGCCTCCTCAGTGGAGGATATGGATAGAGGGGCGTGGGGTCAGCACACCGCTCTCCCGGTCATTATGATGGTATTCTTGACCGAAGCCGCTACTATTCGGTCGAGTAGCTCCTCAATTGGCATCAGGAGGCTGAGTGCACCCCGAAAAATGGCAACAGCGCATGGCGGCCTGGATGGGCACCCATCCAAGTGCCAATCACGCCCGACAGCGCTTAACTTCGGTGATCCGACGGAAACCAGTGTAACCACTGTGGCAAGGCCGTTGCCCACTCAGTACATAGCTGAATCAAAACTTTCTATCTCCAAGCTCAATCGTTCCGTTTGCTAAGTCCTAAACTGCGGAGATGCTCACTCTCTCTCAGGCAAAGAACGCCACGTCCACACTCTAGGCAAGCTGGGAATGGAAGACCACTACGGAGACTTCTCCCAGTCCACTCTTCACCTCGGTTTCCCCTCCAGCAAAATCATTTACGCCAATTGCAGCGCAAGTCGCGTTAATTATGCATTGCTTCCCAGTGCCGATCAGTGCCTGCTCTGGGAAGTGAACAAATTTCCATAAAATTTCCCTTCCTCTCAACTTCTGCTATTTAGCTCCTTCCAGGCCACCCATCAAGGTTAGCGTTTGCACAAAATACTAATTTTTCTGGAATTCTGACTCCCAGGAGAGTACTTCAAGTTCCTCGGTCCTACGTTCCCATCGGAGGCCCACGTATTTCATTCTGTCGCTGTTCACCTGATTTACTTCAGACTCTGCAGACCGTGAACTCAGCGTGAAGTTGCTATAGTTACGAACACGCATATTTTGGCTTCTGTTGACCACTCCACTGTAGCTTTGTGCAGCTTTCTCGCATGTTTCACTGAAAACGAGACGACGGGCATCTATTGACAGGCGTCAAGTTCTCCGTCTGCTTCCCAGCATGGGGTCAACCACCCCCCCTCACTGTCACTCATCTTAAGGCAGCTGGAGGCGGTACCCCGTTACCGCTTTCTCAGAGCTTGAGCTACCCTAAGTGGCCTATTGTCGCTTCCCTTCGCCGCTCCCCAACCAGCCACGGTCAACTCTGAATACTTCCCTGGGATAAACTAACCTCCAGGAAATTGACACGTTTCCACAAAGTTTTTACGTCACGTGAATTACTTTAAAACCATCACCAGACATTAATTATTCCAATACGTCCTTACTATACCCTCTACAAGGTGCATTGTGCCTTGTCAGTCATTTTTTTGTTCAGCCCTACTGTTCGCTCAACGTGAGTTAGGTGATTTTTAATGATTTCATCTAAGGGGCATAGTTCTTGCTGTCCTACAAAGTATCTTCAGGTATTTTTTTATATCAACACACCCCCTCAGCCTTAACTAAAAGAGATCGTTTTACTAGTTCTCCGTCAGTAAACGGTCAGCCAGACTTCACAAATGTTTCGGTTACGTTTACTGACAATTTGAGTGCGTTAAATTGATTTTTCCATAAAGCACCACAAGACATTCAAATTTTGCTTTACGCTCGCTGTGGAGCTTGAGATTATATTCTATTTGAACAGAAATACTTTTTGACAAGTTAAGCACAGAGGTTTTCCTTTACAATCAATAACAAACTATGTATCTGTCCATGCATCATTAAACGCTCTATATTCTTCCAGTAACTTTTTTTTTTAATCCGTAAGTGAAAGTTATTAAGACCACATCACGGAGTAATGCTGCGTCAACGGAAGTATTGCTGCGTTGCGTGAACGCTTCGTGAAAAGTGTGGGGAAAAAAAATCTCTCACTTTTACCGAAATTCAAAACGAAATACACTCCTGGAAATTGAATTAAGAACACCGTGAATTCATTGTCCCAGGAAGGGGAAACTTTATTGACACATTCCTGTGGTCAGATACATCACATGATCACACTGACAGAACCACAGGCACATAGACACAGGCAACAGAGCATGCACAATGTCGGCACTAGTACAGTGTATATCCACCTTTCGCAGCAATGCAGGCTGCTATTCTCCCATGGAGACGATCGTAGAGATGCTGGATGTAGTCCTGTGGAACGGCTTGCCATGCCATTTCCACCTGGCGCCTCAGTTGGACCAGCGTTCGTGCTGGACGTGCAGACTGCGTGAGACGACGCTTCATCCAGTCCCAAACATGCTCAATGGGGGACAGATCCGGAGATCTTGCTGGCCAGGGTAGTTGACTTACACCTTCTAGAGCACGTTGGGTGGCACGGGATACATGCGGACGTGCATTGTCCTGTTGGAACAGCAAGTTCCCTTGCCGGTCTAGGAATGGTAGAACGATGGGTTCGATGACGGTTTGGATGTACCGTGCACTATTCAGTGTCCCCTCGACGATCACCAGTGGTGTACGGCCAGTGTAGGAGATCGCTCCCCACACCATGATGCCGGGTGTTGGCCCTGTGTGCCTCGGTCGTATGCAGTCCTGATTGTGGCGCTCACCTGCACGGCGCCAAACACGCATACGACCATCATTGGCACCAAGGCAGAAGCGACTCTCATCGCTGAAGACAACACGTCTCCATTCGTCCCTCCATTCACGCGTGTCGCGACACCACTGGAGGCGGGCTGCACGATGTTGGGGCGTGAGCGGAAGACGGCCTAACGGTGTGCGGGACCGTAGCCCAGCTTCATGGAGACGGTTGCGAATGGTCCTCGCCGATACCCCAGGAGCAACAGTGTCCCTAATTTGCTGGGAAGTGGCGGTGCGGTCCCCTACGGCACTGCGTAGGATCCTACGGTCTTGGCGTGCATGCGTGCGTCGCTGCGGTCCGGTCCCAGGTCGACGGGCACGTGCACCTTCCGCCGACCACTGGCGACAACATCGATGTACTGTGGAGACCTCACGCCCCACGTGTTGAGCAATTCGGCGGTACGTCCACCCGGCCTCCCGCATGCCCACTATACGCCCTCGCTCAAAGTCCGTCAACTGCACATACGGTTCACGTCCACGCTGTCGCGGCATGCTACCAGTGTTAAAGACTGCGATGGAGCTCCGTATGCCACGGCAAACTGGCTGACACTGACGGCGGCGGTGCACAAATGCTGCGCAGCTAGCGCCATTCGACGGCCAACACCGCGGTTCCTGGTGTGTCCGCTGTGCCGTGCGTGTGATCATTGCTTGTACAGCCCTCTCGCAGTGTCCGGAGCAAGTATGGTGGGTCTGACACACCGGTGTCAATGTGTTCTTTTTTCCATTTCCAGGAGTGTATTTACGCAACAGAAAACAAAATCTAAATGGTTCAAATGGCTCTGATCACTATGGGACTTAACATCTGAGGTCATCAGTCCCCTAGAACGTAGAACTACTTAAACCTAACTAACCTAAGGATATCACACACATCCATGCCCGAGGCAGGATTCGAACCTGCGACCGTAGCGGTCGCGCGGTTCCAGACTGTAGCGCCTAGAACCGCTCGGCCACAACGGCCGGCAAAACAAAAGCTCAACATTTATACACTGACGGAGTGCGTTCAGTTTGAAAGGATTTTTTCGCTTGTTTCATGAGTTTTTGCAGGAGATTATGCTAGCATGTGGTTTGAACAAATCATCGTGACTCTTGCGTTCCCTGGAGGTGTTATAGCTTCTGCAGTTGCGCTTCGATCACATGCCCGACTAATAAGCTTACACTACACATCACTCACCCCAACTTGTCTTGGTGGTACCAAGAGGTGATTCTAACCATCTAACGTGTGTCCATTAGGGCAATGAATTCAACTTACCATGTTGTAAGTCGGCTTCCGGTGATTAACATACTGTATTTTGACGTTGGTTTTCTTTTTACTTACTTTACTTTGCTTTACATGTGGCTAGGGCCTTAGCGACCATACGCCTTCTCTATGAGCCTCTTCCACTTCTGCCTGACCAATGCGCTGTTTGTCCTCCCGATTCTGGGTCTTCCTCTTCCTCTCGTTCAATCTATTGTTCTGTTGAATGCCATTCTAGGTAGTCTATTCTCTGTCATTCTTGCTATAAGGCCTGCCCAATTCAACCTTCTCCTCTTGAGCACTTCGACGATGTTATGGTGTTTGTACAGCCCTCTTAATTCTTCATTTCTTCTTATTCTCCATTCCATGTCATTTTCGTCGTATACAGGTCCAAAAATTTTCCTTAGTACTTTTATTTCGAATATTAACAATTTTTCATCGTCTTTCTTTCTAAATATTAATGTTTCACATCCATATGACATGACAGCTATAATGGTCGATTGATATATGCGGATTTTAAAGTTACTGCTAAGTGATCTCTTTATTAGAAATTTGACGAAACTAAAAAATTTCTTGTTTACTGTTGCTAAACGGCCATCTGTTTCTATGTCTGTTCTGTTGTTATTACTAAAAAGACTTCCTAGGTGCTTAAAGTGGTCAACATTCTTGAAATTGAATCCATCTACAGTCAAAGGTGCATCTTTTCTGGTTTTCTTACTGTTGGCCAGGTATTCTGTCTTTTCTTCATTTACATGTAATCCTGTTTTCTCAGCAATTTTGTAGTAATTTTGCATCATTATGATTAATTCTGTTTTGGAACTACTAATTAGTACTACATCATCTGCATTGGCAAGTCTTGTAATGTCCACATCCTGTAGCTGGATCCCTTGTGGACTGGTTTTAGAAAATTCTCTGTCGATCTTCTCTAGGACAAGATTAAATAAAATATGTGAAATGGCATCCCCTTGTCTCAGTCCAGTACACACCTTAAAATCTTCCTCCTACCAGTGTCTTTATGCGACATAAACTTTCGCCTATACACATTTTAACTTTGTTTTTACATACTGTAATTTCTACCGACCCCAAGATGTTCGCATCTGACGAGCGGAACTGGTAATAGTGTTTCAGATTTTGCGCGACCTGCAGCTGTGTAAAGATGAAAGGGGTAGGCCAACACCGACTCAAAGGAAGGCCTCGGCGCTTGCTCGTGACGTCACGTCAGCTAGGCACGGCGAACGCCAGGTCTGTTGCAGGCATACTCATAATGGTGGTCTCTCCCTCCCTGAAACAGGAAAATGTGAAACTATTGGCGGTAGTTGACCAACACACATTGTTCTGAGAGATTTCTGCAATCAATTAATTGTGCAATTCATTATACTTCTTAACAAATAGTGTACTCCTGAACTTAAATTTCCACCTGTTTTAAGGATTGACATACAAAAACAACCTCATGGTCCAGCAGCACCAGAATTCGTGCTTCTTTACCTTATTTGTAAATCTTAGGAAGTTACGTTTGTACTGGGTTGCTTTTACAAGAAACTGTGAACATATTGGTGCTGTTCTTTAGGTATCTTGGTTGACTATGGGGTGAGGAGCACTGAATGTTAATGAAATATCTTGCGATTGTACACGTTGGGAGAGGGGGTGGGGGACAGAAGAAGAGGGAAAAGAGAGATACTTGTTTTATCAAATAAATTTTTTTATCCTATAAAGTTTCTCCTTTCAGTTGCAAGAGGGGAATATTTATCTTTTCTAATTTGCATGTTTAAAAAAGTTTAAGCTCAGCAGTATTTTCGATGTATGAAGCTATCTTGTTTCCTGTTTAGAATTCCTTTCGTTGAAAACGACTGTAATCTAATGACTGGCAACAGTTGGACATTTACACATGTAAATTAGTTCACATTTCCAGCGACGATGTCAAACGAAAATAAATAAATATATAAAAGAAACGATTTCATTGTAAGGGGGTTGGTGTAAGTTTCGATAACAAAAGGGATGAAGTAAATATAGTTACTTGAATGTAAAATTTCCGAAGCTTTCAATGGGGCAAAGCGTCTTCTCATATTGATCTACGTTTGTTTCGACAGGCTTCAGTAATACACAGATATGATCTTCATTTGTAGCTTTATGATAGTAAGAAAATCTTTCATCTAAATAAAACTGCAGAATCCAAAATAGTACCAAACATTTTGTCCAAAAATAAGAGATTTATAGTGATAAGCACGCCCAGGCGTTTCTGTCTGCAGCAGACCTGGTGTTCGCCGTGCCTAGCTGACGTGACGTCACCAACAAGCGCCGAGGCCTTCCTTTGAGTCGGTGTTGGGTAGGCTGGCTGGGTGTGGGATGGTTCTCTGTCTGACATGGGGGATACGAACAGAAGTAAAGGAGGATCCTGCTGAAGATACATTTCTTTATTAGTTCTTTACTAATTCGTACAGTTCAGACATTCTTCCGACTGGACTCCATTCTCTGGTGTGGTCCATAGTTCCCTCGTATAATATTCCGGCGTCGTAGGTGTGACGCCGACGTATGGCGGGCGGCCTACACGCGCTACTAGGGAGAAAGAGAGCTGTGCTGGCGTCTCCGCTATGCGACGCGAGCTGAGACGGCGGAATGTGGCCGCGTCGTCTGTCATTGTTAAGCTTAAGGCTGTTGCAGAGAGGGCACTCCAAGATGAGGAATCAGAGACACAATGCAGACAGCGGGCAAAGATTTAGCGTTTAGGTTACCGGAGGTTAACAGTTACTCTAGAGTCCTGCGAATTGCAGACGCAGTGGACAGCTGCCCCCGAGTAGAAGTTTCACTTCAGAGAACTAACTGGTAACTCCATCCACTGCCTAAGCGCTGTTGTAAACTGTCACAGCAGTAGATGGTCACAAAGAGGCATGTCTTAGCAGAGGCAGCATGCTCCTGAGAACAGCAACGTCAGTGGGTTTGCACATATTGGATTGAAATGGGAAACTGCTGAAACTGCTGACAAGAAACCACTGGAGTGTGAGGTCGCGAAAGGCCAATGATGTTTACGAAATTCGACGCCCCGCTTATTGTATACCAAGCAACCACAATATTGGCTGCTAATGGCAGCAGGGGTGGGGCTGGAGCCATCCAATGATGAGCACAGCATGAGGCTACGGAACGTAGCTGAACCGCTTAGTCGACGAGCAACTCACTCACAACAGTGCTAGAGGTATTGATACAAAGCAGGGCAATGGTAACGACAAACAAAGCAAACATTGCATTATATCTACAGCAGCAGTTGCCGAAGTTCACATTTCGTCAGAAAGGAACCCGAGGAATTTCGCAGAGTGAGAAAGAAGTGGCAGATGAAATACTAGCATTTCTGCAAGATGAGTAAGTGGAATGTGTGGTGTCGTACACGCTCGACTGTGCGGTCAATGTACATGAGGAGTACAATGACGAAGATTCGTGCTTAACTAGTGAAAGTTGTATTGAAACAGCTGTCAAGCCACGTAATCATCATTCTTGTCGGACAGGAAGCCACAAATCCCGTCTCCACTGAAACGTAGTAAAGGACAATCGTTGTCCAAGGAGCGGGTACTAAAGATAACTACGTAAATGGAAGATCATCCGTACCATAGTAAAAAAATCAGTTATGAACAGATTTCGAATAAGTCCGCAACAATATGAGAGTGAAGCGTACAAGAAAAATTACGGATATTCAAGTGAGGGCAAGGCGCACTAGTCACAAAAGCTGTTGTTTGCGCCCTTCAATGATGCTCGATACATTTTTCAGGATGTGCATGATCGTGACCTACTATGTTATGCGCATCAAATAGCGCGCGGCTTAGATTACAGTGATTTCGAGGTAAGCGGTACATGGCTGCATAACTTCAAACAGTGCTACAGAATTAGAAGACGTCAGATAACGGAATTTCAAACAGCCAGCTTGACGATGCCCAGCAAGCTGCAGAATCGGCCAGAAGATTTATAGATGAGATAAACAAACTTATCCCATCGTTCAGTAAGGACTTTATCTTCAACTCCGACCAGTCGGGATTTGAAGAATAGATGCATATGAAAGGAACCCTGGAAATTGAAAGTTCCAAGTATGTTGATTCGTACACAATTAAAACTGAAGAAACTGCAAAAACGTGGGAATTTAAGGAGTTGGGACCTGGATAAACTGAAAGAACCAGAGGTTGTTCAGAGTTTCAGGGAGAACATACGGGAAAGAAATACAGTAGAAGAAGAATAAGTAGCTTTGAGGAATGAAATAGTGAAGGCAGCAGAGGATCAAGTAGGTACAAAGACGAGGGCTAGTAGAAATCCTTGGATAACAGAAGAGATACTGAATTTAATTGATGGAAGGAGAAAATACAAAAATGCAGTAAGTAAAGCAGGCAAAAAGGAATACAAACGTCTCAAAAATGAGATCGTCAGGAAGAGCAAAATGGCTAAGCAGGGATGGCTAGAGGACAAATGTAAGGATGTAGAGGCTCATCTCACGAGGGGTAAGATAGATACTGCCTACAGGAAAATTAAAGAGACCTTTGGAGAAAAGGGAACCACTTGCACGAATATCAAGAGTTCAGATGGAAACCCAGTTCTAAGCAAAGAAGGGAAAGCAGAAAGGTGGAAGGAGTATATAGAGGGTCTATACAGGGGCGATATTCTTGAGGACAATATTATGGAAATGGAAGAGGAGGTAGATGAAGATGAAATGGGAGATATGATACTGCGTGAAGAGTATGACAGAGCAATGAAAGACCTAAGTGAAACAAGGCCCTGGGAGTAGACAACATCCCAGTAGAACTACTGACAGCCCTGGGAGAGCCAGTCCTGACAAAACTCTACCATCTGGTGAGCAAGATGTGTGAGACAGGTGAAATTCCCTCAGACTTCAAGAAGAATATAATAATTCCAATCCCAAAGAAAGCAGGTGTTGACAGAAGTAGAAATTACCCGATATCAGTTTAATAAGTCACAGCTGCCAGATACTAACACGAATTCTTTACAGACGAATGGAAAAACTGGTAGAAGCCGACTTCAGGGAAGATCTGTTTGGATTCCGTAGAAATGTTGGAACACGTGAGGCAATACTGACCCTACAACTTATCTTAGAAGAAAGATTAAGGAAAGGCAAACCTACGTTTCTAGCACTTGTAGACTTAGAGAAAGCTTTTGACAATGTTGGCTGGAATACTCTCTTTTAAATTCTAAAGGTGGCAGGGGTAAAATACAGGGAGCGGAAGGCTATTTACAATTTGTACACAAAACAGATGGCAGTTATAAGAGTCGAGGGGCATGAAAGGGAAGCAGTGGTTGGGAAGGGAGTGAGACAGGGTTGTAGCCTCTCCCCGATGGTATTCAATCTGTATACTGAGCAAGCAGTAAAGGAAACAAAAGAAAAGTTCGGAGTAGGTATCAAAATCCATGGAGAAGAAATAAAAACTTGGAGGTTCGCCGATGACATTGTAATTCCGCCAGAGACAGCAAAGGACTTGGAAGAGCAGTTGAACGGAATGGACAGTGTCTTGAAAGGAGGGTATAAGATGAACATCAACAAAAGCAAAACAAGGATAAGGGAATGTAGTCGAATTAAGTCGGGTGTTGCTGAGGGAATTGGATTAGGAAATGAGACACTTAAAGTAGTAAAGTAGTTTTGCTATTTGGGGAGCAAAATAACTGATAATGGTCGAAGGTATAAAATGTAGACTGGCAATGACAAGGAAAGCGTTTCTGAAGAAGAGAAATTTGCTAACATCGAGTAGAGATTTAAGTGTCAGGAAGTCGTTTCATGAAACATGGACAGTAAATAGTTTAGACAAGAAGAGAATAGAAGCTTTCGAAATGTGGTGCTACAGAAGAACGCTGAAGATTAGATGGGTAGATCACATAACTAATGAGGAGGTATTGAATAGAATTGGGGAGAAGAGGAGTTTGTGGCTCAACTTGACCAGAAGGAGGGATCGGTTGGTAGGACATGTTCTGAGGCACCAAGGGATCACAAATTTAGCATTGGAGGGCAGTGTGGAGGGTAAAAGCTGTAGAGGGAGACCAAGAGATGAATACACTAAGCAGATTCAGAAGGATGTAGGCTGCAGTAGGTACTGGGAGATGAAGAAGCTTGCACAGGATAGAGTAGCATGGAGAGCTGTATCAAACCAGTCTCAGGACTGAAGACCACAACAACAACAACAACAACAACACAATTATGCCGACTGTTAATCTGCATGGTAAACTGGCTGGAAAGTTATTTATTATGCTACGAGAAGTTGGAGGTGCTTTGCCCTCTACGATTCTTGCTCGTGTGCGTGATATTTCAAGGTTAATAGAGTATATTTACGTCCCAACAAGCATCTCCCAAGATATGTCGACAATTGGCCGGCCTGTGTGGCCGAACGGTTCTAGGCGCTTCAGTCTGGAACCGCGCGACCGCTACGGTCGCAGGTTCGAATCCTGCCTGGGGCATGGATGTGTGTGATGTCCTTAGGTTAGTCAGGTTTAAGTAGTTCTGAGTTCTAGGGGACTGATGACCACAGTAGTTAGGTCCCATAGTGCTCAGAGCCATTTTTGAACAAGCAAGGGTGGGAAAATGGGTCAAAATAATTTGCTTTTACTTGATTTCTGCTCTGCGTATAAAGATCATGTTCCATTAGAGGTAGCCATCCCTGATGAAACGTGTGTGACATTGTAATTCATACCACCTGGAACCATTGGACAAATTCAGCCTCTGGGTGTTGGATTTTTCCGTGCCTACAACGCATATGATCGCACTGTCTGTAGCTACGCCTTAAAGGATAGTCAGTTTCACTATAAACTCCACAACTGTCTGTTGCACATTCGCTTGCATGCCATCACATTCCATCAGTTCTCATTATCGCATTACACCGGTCCGATTTTATATGCATTCTTTAAGAGTGGATACTTAGCTGAACGTCTTGCACGGTTTGTAATTCCCGAGGAGCTCGCCTTCGATCTTGATGGTGTGGTCACTGTGGCGCGACAGTTTCCATTCGGTGTTCATGGTGCAAGATAATGCTTTATTTTCAACATGTCCTGAATGTCGACGAGGTCCATTTTGTGAAAGTGTAATGCATACATCCCAAGAAGGCTTATCTCTGCACGTCCTGGCCGCTCATTTTCTGTCGCCCTCTTGATGCACGTGGCGAGTCATTAGCAATTAATATTTTTCCTGTTATAATTGTTAGATAAAATTTCAAATTAGCGTTGTGTGTTAACGAGTTAACGATTTAAATATATGGCCGAAAGAGTCATCCTACAGAAATTGTGAAACTATCCCTGTCGTCGAGGACCGTGTGCCACAAAGGGCGCAGATTCACCACGAGAAGTGGGAATCCACAGGCGTCTATTGTCTATTGAGGCCTAAGCGCTGTAGTGTGCGAGTGAGACAGGCGAGAACCTACGTCATAGGGAAACCCAGTAGAAGCCGTTTGTGGTCAAGCAGACGTTGCAATGCTAAATATGGTGGACCTAAGATCGGCCATAAAGGGAAACATTTATGAAAACTATTTAATTCTGTAGTAATTCAGAGAATCAAGCCACAGTAATTTTAATCTGCCATCCTCCATTAATTTTCATGGTGATCCCAATAAAACTTGAATATTGATCATATCTATAATACAGGGTGATTCAAAAAGAATACCACAACTTTAAAATTGTGTATTTAATGAAAGAAACATAATATAACCTTCTGTTATACATCATTACAAAGAGTATTTAAAAAGGTTTTTTTCACTCAAAAACAAGTTCAGAGATGTTCAATATGGCCCCCTCCAGACCCTCGAGAAATATCAACCCGATACTCCAACTCGTTCCACACTCTCTGTAGCATATCAGGCGTAACAGTTTGGATAGCTGCTGTTATTTCTCGTTTCAAATCATCAATGGTGGCTGGGAGAGGTGGCCGAAACACCATATCCTTAACATACCCCCATAAGAAAAAATCGCAGGGGGTAAGATCAGGGCTTCTTGGAGGCCAGTGATGAAGTGCTCTGTCACGGGCTGCCTGGCGGCCGATCCATCGCCTCGGGTAGTTGATAATGTTTCATAACTAACCTTTTTCGTAGGACTCTCCATACAGTTGATTGTGGAATTTGCAGCTCTCTGATAGCTCTGCGAGTCGATTTTCCTGGGCTGCGAACAAATGCTTGCTGGATGCGTGCTACATTTTCATCACTCGTTCACGGCCGTCCAGAACTTTTCCCTTTGCACAAACACCCATTCTCTGTAAACTGTTTATACCAACGTTTAATACACCACCTATCGGGAGGTTTAACACCATACTTCGTTCGAAATGCACGCTGAACAACTGTCGTCGATTCACTTCTGCCGTACTCAATAACACAAAAAGCTTTCTGTTGAGCGGTCGCCATCTTAGCATCAACTGACGCTGACGCCTAGTCAACAGCGCCTCAAGCGAACAAATGTACAACTAAATGAAACTTTATAGCTCCCTTAATTCGCCGACAGATAGTGCTTAGCTTTGCCTTTTGTCGTTGCAGAGTTTTAAATTCCTAAAGTTGGTATTCTTTTTGAAACACCCTGTCTCCCACATAGCGTTTAATGAGTAATATTATAGAGAAGATGTACCATAACACCTCCCTTCAAAAATTGGTTATAGACACACTCGCCCAAACAAACTGTTCGGGTTAGAATCTTGTCTGTAGTTTAGGATTTACTGCTAAAGTGAAGTTAACAAGTTTGGTAACAAAGATCTGAATCCTAAAATGTGAACGCTTTGGTCGATCTTAACGATCGACATTTTATATAGAAGCGCATCATTAAAATGACAAATGTTGTAAGTATTTACTCTGTAACTTTATATGTTTAAATGATATAGTAAATTTAAATTATTACTATTTTCAGTTAAGCATCAGCTCATCATTTCCTCCACACAAAACACATTGAACGATGACAGCATGACACCTTATTGAATCTTTAGGTAATAGAATATTTGTTGTAAAGTTTAGCGTATAATATTTTCTTTTGTTCTTTATTTATTTATCAGAAAGTACATTGGTGCAAGGCTACTGGCCGTGACATTCAAAGTTAAGAAGGAATTTGTATTGGTTTTATGTAAAAGAATTTACGTTTATTATGTAATGGGTATCATTGTTACTTTATTTAGAACGTGAAAGTGGTAAAGCTTTCATTATTTAAATATGTTAAAATGTAAAGTAATGTAGAATAAGCTGTAGCCAATCAGATGGATGGCGTCAGGAAAGGGAACTGCACTAGTCAGTTGACCGAAGATGTTCGGGGCGCGGGGTCGCGGTCGGAGACGGGCAGAGGGCAGTTGTGGTCTAGACACGAGGGAGTACAGTTTGGCTGGAGACACCAAAGGGTACAGTTCGGATTGAGACGCGAAAGCGGACTGTCAGTCTTTAGGTAGCTAGGGAGTTAAACGACTTAGAAAATTTCGCTTTGAGTGGTATCGCGGGACTTAGTCTCTGAGCGGTGAGCAGCCGCGCGCCTGGAATGAACTCTATTTCATCATCATCATCATCATCATTTATCATCATCATTTAAGACTGATTATGCCTTTCAGCGTTCAGTCTGGAGCATAGCCCCCCTTATACAGTTCCTCCATGATCCCCTATTCAGTGCTAACATTGGTGCCTCTTCTGATGTTAAACCTATTACTTCAAAATCATTCTTAACCGAATCCAGATACCTTCTCCTCGGTCTGCCCCGACTCCTCCTACCCTCTACTGCTGAATCCATGAGTCTCTTGGGTAACCTTGCTTCTCCCATGCGTGTAACATGACCCCCACCATCTAAGCCTGTTCGCCCTGACTGCTACATCTATAGAGTTCATTCCCAGTTTTTCTTTGATTTCCTCATTGTGGACACCCTCCTGCCATTGTTCCCATCTACTAGTACCTGCAATCATCCTAGCTACTTTCGTATCCGTAACCTCAACCTTGTTGATAAGGTAAGCTGAATCCACCCAGCTTTCGCTCCCATACAACAAAGTTGGTCGAAAGATTGAACGGTGCACAGATAACTTAGTCTTGGTACTGACTTCCTTCTTGCAGAAGGGAGTAGATCGTAGCTGAGCGCTCACTGCATTAGCTTCGCTACACTGAACTCTATCTTTTCATGTAAATATTGAGGTGGAGTATTGTTTCGCGATGAGATAGTCAATGATCGTATTGTGTCAAGTGGATATGCGCTAGAATGTAATAGTAATTCTAAATACGACCACTTCGGCTATTAGTTTTCTTTCTGAATAAACATTATTCTAACTAAATCGCAACTGTGTGGTCTACATCATTTATGGGTCGTTAATTTCGATCCCGACCTTATTATTACTGTTAGTATATCTTATATTGACTTTGTTTTCCGCAAACTTGCCATCAGCCAGACAATTTAACCAACGGGTCAAAAGCGTGTAATTTAGGGAGTGTAATGCGACACGTGCGGTTCAACCCCTAGACGAGTTTGAGCCAAGAAATTTCGAGGAAGAGGAACCGCATGTGAGCCCGAACATCTATGGGATGTTACATCTACATCTACATTTATACTCCGCAAGCCACCCAACGGTGTGTGGCGGAGGGCACTTTACGTGCCACTGTCATTACCTCCCTTTCCTGTTCCAGTCGCGTATGGTTCGCGGGGAGAACGACTGTCTGAAAGCCTCTGTGCGCGCTCTAATCTCTCTAATTTTACATTCGTGATCTCCTCGGGAGGTATAAGTAGGGGGAAGCAATATATTCGATACCTCATCCAGAAACGCACCCTCTCGAAACCTGGCGAGCAAGCTACACCGCGATGCAGAGCGCCTCTCTTGCAGAGTCTGCCACTTGAGTTTGTTAAACATCTCCGTAACGCTATCACGGTTACCAAATAACCCTGTGACGAAACGCGCCGCTGTTCTTTGGATCTTCTCTATCTCCTCCGTCAACCCGATCTGGTGCGGATCCCACACTGACGAGCAATACTCAAGTATAGGTCGAACGAGTGTTTTGTAAGCCACCTCCTTTGTTGATGGACTACATTTTCTAAGGACTCTCCCAATGAATCTCAACCTGGTACCCGCCTTACCAACAATTAATTTTATATGATCATTCCACTTCAAATCGTTCCGCACGCATACTCCCAGATATTTTACAGAAGTAACTGCTACCAGTGTTTGTTCCGCTATCATATAATCATACAATTAAGGATCCTTCTTTCTATGTATTCTCAATACATTACATTTGTCTATGTTAAGGGTCAGTTGCCACTCCCTGCACCAAGTACCTATCCGCTGCAGATCTTCCTGCATTTCGCTACAATTTTCTAATGCTGCAACTTCTCTGTATACTACAGCTGTATACGCAGCCTTGCTAAAGATTGGACTTGCAACCTCGCACCCAAGGGGTTCCTTGCGAGACGGGGTCCCCACTCACTAGAGACCTCAGTGCTGCCCTCAAAGTTTGTACCTTACAATGCTGCTAGTGATTTGTACTCATGTCAGCTGTCACTCCCATGGACTCAAACACTGACTTCTGTTGTGCAACCAACTGCATACTCTGCTTTTCCTAATGTTCAGAATCAAGTTACAGTGCAGTAGTCAGTCTTACTGCAAATAAATAGTGTTATTCAGACACCCGAGTTCCTTGAGTCTGCTGCAGCGAGCATCCTGTCCAGTCCCGAAAGCCGCGCCTCTCTAAGGTGCCGTGTGACGGTGGTTGGCGATGATCCAAGAAATCACCCCGCCATCACCGAAAGTTTGTCTTCCTGCATTTGCTTGTAACCACTCGGAAAACCGAGCCAGGTGGCGCAATGGTTAGACACTGGACTCGCATTCGGAAGGACGACGGTTCAATCCCGCGTCCGGCCATCCTGATTTAGGTTTTCCGTGATTTCCCTAAATCACTCCAGGCAAATGCCGGGATGGTTCCTCTGAAAGGGCACGGCCGACTTCCTTCCCCATCCTTCCCTAATCCGATGAGACCGATGACCACGCTGTCTGGTCTCCTTCCCCAAACCAACCAACCAACCAACCACTCGGAAATTGCAGACTGACCTGTAATCTCCTGCCTTCCGTCTATCCCTTGTTAGGAAACCTCTCAGCTTCGATCGTCATCAGTTATTTTACTGGATAAATGACGAAACTTATCAACTACTTTTAGTGTCCCGTTTCCTAATCTGAATTCCCTCAGCGTAGTTTGAGTTAATTCCACTACAGTCCAATACCCTTGTTTCAGTTTTTTTATATTACTCTTGTAATCACTCTTCAGGGCACTGTCTATTCCCTTCAACTGATCTTCCAACTATTTTGTTGTCTCTGGCTGAATGACAGTTTCATGCGTAATCGTAAAAGTTTTTTTATTTCTTCTCCAGGAACTTTAATTCTCTATCCACATTTCTCCTAGGTTTCCGTGACTGCCTGCTCTGTGCACACTGAATAACATGGCAGGAAAGCTTCAACTGTGTCTCACCCCCTTCTCAACTACTGCACCCCTCTCACATGAAATATTCGAAAAATTTACGAAAAGCGTCTGCTGTAATCACTGACATCCTGCTTCCACTTAACGTGATCAATACTCGGTAAAGCCATTTATTGCGCTAACAGCCCTTCTTGTCTCTCTAGGCTGGTGGTGCAACAAGCAGCTTTCGTTTCTCCACTGCAGCGCCGTTCTTCTGCTCACTTCGAGAACTTTCCCCCAGGGCGTTATTTCCCATGTAATCTCTTTTGTAATTACTGTTAGAGAATATGAAAATGAAAATTACAGCAAACGCTGTGGACGGTGTCTGCGACATAAATAAATACTCGCATCATTATTTTATCAATGAACGAAGAAAGAATATGAGATCAAGGACAAAGAAGAGTTAGAACTGACTTTGACGTCACGCAACGGGATGGCAGTCGCCGCCACGTGTCTCGTAAACATCGACTCGTAACTCGAACGGGATCGAGGTACACTGTACAAACAGTGAGTAACGATAATAATCGGACACTGATATTTTTACTATTTATTCCTAACAAAACAAACTCACAACATAACCAAGTACGAAATGAAGTTACATGTCTTGTAAATAATAGCATAAACTCTATTAGCATAACATACAAAACTTCGTTAATAATACGATTAAAAAAATTCGTACCAATTTTCGCGTTACTTTAATACAAGGACACTTCTCTGAAGCAATTATTTCACGACAATTTTCTGTGAAAAATATAGATTTCTATATCATATCGGGTAGCCATTCTGTTGTATCATTTTTTTCAAACGCTGTCGCATACTACCGATGATCTGTTTTAAACAGTCAGTACACAAACCTTTCAGTTCTTTTTTTAGTAGAAGCTTAAATTTTTCTGTGGAAGATATTAGCGTTTTGCTAATACGTCACTCTTCTTCTCTCACTCTACTTCTTCCCTAACATTCCCAATAGGGTTGAGGTGTGGTGATTGAGGTGGTGGTTGAAAGACTTTCGGGCAATTTTACAACAAATATTTCCGCACAATGCAAGCCTTATGTCTCGGGTTACCAGCCTGATAAAACTCGGATACGTTTGATATTCCCAATTTCGCGGCACTTTTGCCTATATTGTGACTCACTGTATTCAGATAGACATATTTGTCCATAATACTGTCGTCGAACACTAAATCGTTCGGTCTAAATGTGGCTGTACAGCCCCAGACACGTACATTGCTACCTCCTTTTGTTGCAGTCGGGTTAACATTTGTGTCTTTATATTCTTCTTTCTTCTTCGCCACACTATCCCTCATCCACCCGACTCAAAAATGTTAAATTTACTTCATTCGGTAAAAATGACGTCGTTCTACCACGTTTTTTCTTGCGTAATAAGCTTTTTAGCAAAGTCTAACCTCTTCTTTCGAGTGTGCTCATTCACTACGGTTTCTTACTAGCCACTCTTCTATTGTGGCCACCATCTCCGGTACTCTGCGAAACTTTTGAGGATGTACCTTCTTTCCAGTCTCGTTAGAAGCTCACTGAGCGTAGAATCCTTCTTTGTTCTTAGTATTAGATTCCTCTTGGCATGTGCATCCAACTTTTTTGGGTGACCCTTTTGGTGTGTGGAGGGTAAAATCTTCTCAGGTATTGTTGAAAGCAAAGTGCGAGTATTAGTTGAGGACCAATTGGATGAAAATCAGTGTGGGTTTAGGCCTCTTAGAGGTTGTCAGGACCAGATCTTTAGCTTACGGCAAATAATGGAGAAGTGTTATGAGTGGAACAGGGAATTGTATCTATGCTTTATAGATCTAGAAAAGGCATATGACCGGGTTCCTAGGAGGAAGGTATTGTCTGTTCTACAAGATTATGGAATAGGAGGCAAACTTTTGCAAGCAATTAAAGGTCTTTACATGGATAGTCAGGCAGCAGTTAGAGTTGACGGTAAATTGAGTTCATGGTTCAGAGTAGTTTCAGGGGTAAGACAAGGCTGCAACCTGTCTCCACTGTTGTTCATATTATTTATGGATCATATGTTGAAAACAATAGACTGGCTGGGTGAGATTAAGATATGTGAACACAAAATAAGCAGTCTTGCATATGCGGATGACTTAGTTGTGATGGCAGATTCGATTGAAAGTTTGCAAAGTAATATTTCAGAGCTAGATCAGAAATGTAAGGACTATGGTATGAAGATTAGCATCTCCAAAACGAAAGTAATGTCAGTGGGAAAGATATATAAACGGATTGAGTGCCAAATAGGAGGAACAAAGTTAGAACAGGTGGACGGTTTCAAGTACTTAGGATGCATATTCTCACAGGATGTCAACATAGTGAAAGAACTGGAAGCGAGGTGCAGCAAAGCTAATGCAGTGAGTGCTCAGCTACGATCTACTCTCTTCTGCAAGAAGGAAGTCAGTACCAAGACTAAGTTATCTGTGCACCGTTCAATCTTTCGACCAACTTTGTTGTATGGGAGCGAAAGCTAGGTGGATTCAGGTTACCTTATCAACAAGGTTGAGGTTACGGATATGAAAGTAGCTAGGATGATTGCAGGTACTAGTACATGGGAACAATGGCAGGAGGGTGTCCACAATGAGGAAATCAAAGAAAAACTGGGAATGAACTCTATAGATGTAGCAGTCAGGGCGAACAGGCTTAGATGGTGGGGTCATGTTACACGCATGGGAGAAGCAAGGTTACCCAAGAGACTCATGGATTCAGCAGTAGAGGGTAGGAGGAGTCGGGGCAGACCGAGGAGAAGGTACCTGGATTCGGTTAAGAATGATTTTGAAGTAATAGGTTTAACATCAGTAGAGGCACCAATGTTAGCACTGAATAGGGGATCATGGAGGAACTGTATAAGGGGGGCTATGCTCCAGACTGAACGCTGAGAAGGCATAATCAGTCTTAAATGATGATGATGATGATGATGAATCTTTACGGTTCTTATTTTTGAGTCGTCTGACGACATCTGCCACAGTACGCTTACCCATGTTGAGCATGGCACCAGTTTGTCTATATGATTGACCTTTGGCGTTGTGAAAAACCACAAGTTGTCATACATCAATACCTATGTTAATTTTGCGTGACACTGTACCCTCTGGACAGTCGGCCTCGCTGGTAAACACACTGCCTTCTAATGCAGAGTATGTAACTTGTCGTGAACGATCAAAACAAGTGATACACTGCCAACTGTCCGAATACTGAAGTAACGTGAAAATCGGATAGTATTTTATCTAAATCGTATTTCGCCACGATCTCGATTGAGGCGCTATGTGTGGTACTGTGACATTTCTCTATAGATATAGAATTCGCCACAGAGCTACGGCCTACTGCCTGAAGAGAGGAAGGCGCGATAAAATAAAAGAAATAATTGGACAAGACATAAGAGAAAAACGGAAATTAAACAAGTGGAGAACTGGTACATGGGCGACAGAATGAAACACAGCTGATAAGGGAAGATGAGTCTACTCTTTCTTCCTCAGTATCGGAGAGCGGATGAATTTGAAGTACATAAATCGAACACGCGGCGTGGTGCACTTTCTCACGAGCCGCGGCTCGTATAGGGTGGATCACCACAGAATTGGCCTAAAAGACTCACAATTATGCCAGTGTTGAGAAAGTCACACCTGGGCACATAGTGCTTATCGCTGATGCTCTAGGACATAGAAGACAGAGATTAGGGAACTGGGACACAGGGCAGTTAATACGCATTCAAGGTGACTGGAACTCTATGAAACAACATTGCAAACGATGTATCGCTAGCACTGCATTCGGCTTACAAAGAGGAGGGGCCATATGCGAGAATAAGACAGGCTCCTCATACGACAGACCAGTAGTGCGTAGTAAACGACACAGATATAGACACAGACACTGAATCGGATACTGTATCACACACAGGAAGTGAAGATGAGATAAATATCCAAATATAATAAAAGTAAACTAAGGTTCTCCAACACTAAATGGAATCAATCTGGAAATGTAATTCTCTATGTAGTTGGTTACTTTACCGTTTCCAAACTTGCTACACTATCTGAAGATGTGACATGTCTTCTTCTTTCAGTGCATCAGGTGTAACTGGCTCGGAGTTTTAATGAGCCCTCCCACCTGACACAGCAGACTGTTGTTGTGTTGCGGTCTTCAGTCCAGAGACTGGTCTGATGCAGCTCTCTAAGCTACTCTATTCCGTGCAAGCTTCGTCATCTCCGAGTAACTACTGCAAGCTACATCCTTCTGAATCTGCTTAGTGTATTCATCTCTTGGTCTCCCTCAACGATTTTTACCCTCCACGCTGCCCTCCAATATTAAACTGGTGATCCCTTGATGACTCAGAACGTGTCCTACTAATCGATCCCTCCTTTTAGTCAGGTTATGCCACAAATTCCTCTTCTTTCCAATTCTCTTCAGCACTCCCTCATTAGTTACGTGATCTACCCATTTATTTTTCAGCATTATTCTGTAGCCACCACATTTCGAAAGCTTCTGTTCTCTTCTTGTCTAAACTATTTATAGTCCACGTTTCGTTTCCATACATGACCACCCCCCATACAAATACTTTCACAAAAAACTTCCTGACATTTAAATATATACTTGATGTTAACAAATTTCTCTTCTTCAGGAATGCTTTCTTTGCCAGAGCCAGTCTACATTTTACATCCTCTCTACTTCCACCATCATCAGTTATTTTGCTCCCCAGAGAGCAAGACTGGCAAGATTGGCAAAGTTTTACAGAAGTTCGAAATACGGCGCGTACTTCAATGCGAGATGCTTTTAATAGTTTCCACAACGAAATTCTGTCTCGAAATCTGGCAGAAAACCCAAAGAGATTCTGGTCATACATAAAGCACACCAGTGGCAAGACGCAATCAATACCTTCACTGCGCGATAACAACGGTGAAGTCACTGATGACAGTGCCACTAAAGCAGAGTTATTAAACAAGGGTTTCCGAAACTCCTTCATCAAAGAAGACGAAGTAAATATTCCTGAATTCCAATCAAGAACAACTGCCAAGATGAGAAACGTAGAAGTAGATACCCTCGGAGTAACGAAGCCGCTTAAATCACTTAATAAAGCCAAGGCCTCCGGTCCAGATTGTAAACCAGTCAGATTCCTCTCAGAGGATGCTGATAAAATAGCTCCATATTTAGCAATTATATACATCCACTCGCTCACAGAAAGATCCGTACCTAAAGACTGGAAAAATGCTCAAGTCACACGAATACCCAAAAAGGGAAGTAGGAGTAATCCGCTGAATTACAGGCCTATATCACTGACGTCGATTTGCAGTAGGATTTTGGAACATATACTGTATTCGAACATTATGAAATACCTCAAAGAAAACGATTTATTGACACATAGTCAGCACTGTTTCAGAAAATATCGTTCTTGTGAAACACAACTAGCTCTTTATACTCATGAAGTAATGAGTGCTATCGACAGGGGATGACAAATTGATTCCTTCTCTTTTTAGATTTCCAGAAGGCTTTCGACACAGTTCCTCATGAGCGTCTCCTAACCAAACTGCGTGCCTACGGAATATCGCCTCAGTTGTGCGACTGGATTCGCAATTTCCTATCAGAAAGCTACAGTTCGTAGTAATAGACGGAAAGTCATCTAGTGAAACAGAAGTAATATCCGGCGTTTCCCAAGGAAGTGTTATAGGCCCTCCATTGTTCCTGATCTATATTAACGACATAGGACACAATCTGAGTAGCCGTCTTAGATTGTTTGCAGATGACACTGTCATTTACTGTCTTGTAAAGTCATCAGATGATCAAAACGACTTGCAAAATGATTTAGATAAGAAATCCGTATGGTGTGAAAAGTGACAATTGACTCAGAATAAGGAAAAGTGTGAAGTTATTCACATGAGTACTAAAAGAAACCAGATAAATTTCGAGTACGCGATAAGTCACACAAATCTGAAGGCTGTAAATTCAACTAAATACTTAGGGATTAGAATTACAAATAATCTAAACTGGAACGATCACATAGATAATATTGTGGGTAGAGCAAACCAAAGACTGCCGATTCATTAGCAGAACACTTAGAAGGTGCAACAGGTCTACTAAAAGAGACTGCTTATATCACGCTTGTCCGCCCTATTGTGGAGTACTGGTGTGCGGTGTGGGATCCGCATCAGATGGGACTTACGAAGGACATCGAAAAAGTACACAGAAGGGCAGCTCATTTTGTATTATCGTGAAACTGGGGAGATAGTGTCACAGACATGATACGTGATTGGAATGGCAATCATTAAAACAAAGGCGTTTTTCGTTGCGACGGAATCTTCTCATGAAATTTCAATCACCAGTTTTCTCCTCAGATTGTGAAAGCATTGTGTTGGCACGTACCTACATAGGGAGAAATGATCATCACGACAAAATAAGAGAAATCAGGGCTCGCACAGAAAAATTTAAGTGCTCGTTTTTTCCCGCGTGCCGTTCAAGAGCGGAACGGTAGAGAGACAGCTTGAAGGTGGTTCATTCAACCCTCTGCCAGGCACTTAATTGTGAATAGCAGAGTAATCACGTAGATGCAGATGTAGATGTACTATCTTAGGTGTCTCATTTCCTAATCTTTTTCAGCATTACCTGATTTAATTCGATTACATTCCATTATATTCGTTTGGCTTTTGTTAATGTTCGTCATATATCCTCCTTTCACGACACTGTCCATTCCATTCAACTGCTCCTCCAGATCCTTCGCTGTCTGCGACAATATTACAATGTCAGCAGCAAACGTCAAAGTTTTTATTTCTTCTCCATGAATTTTAATTCCTGCTCCAAATTTATCTTTAGTTTTCTTTACTTCTTACTCAATATACAGATTGAATAATATCAGGGATAGGCTACAACCGTGCCTCACTCCCTTTTCAATCACTGCTTCCCTTTCGTGTCCTTTGACTGCCATCTGGTTTCTGTGCAAATTGTAAATAGCCTTTCGCTCCCTGTATTTTATCCCTGCCACCTTCAGAATTTGAAAGAGAGTGTTCGATTCAAAATTGTCAAAAGCTTCCTGTAAGTCTACAAATGCTAGAAACGTAGGTTTGCCTTTCCTTAATCTATCTTCAAAGATAAGTCGTAGGGTCAGTATTGCCTCGCGTGTTCCAACATTTCTACGGAATCCAAACTGATCTTCCCCGAGGTTGGCTTCTACTAGTTTTTCCATTCGTCTGTAAAGAATTCGTGTTAGTATTTTGCAGCCGTGACTTATTAAACTGATAGTTCGGTAATTTTCACATATGTCAACACCTGCTATCTTTGGGATTGGAATTAATATATTCTTCTTGAAGTCTGAGGGAATTTCGCCTGTCTCATACATCTTGCTCACCAGATGGTAGAGTTTTGTCAGGACTGGCCCTCCT
Source organism: Schistocerca cancellata (assembly GCF_023864275.1). Taxonomy (NCBI): domain Eukaryota; kingdom Metazoa; phylum Arthropoda; class Insecta; order Orthoptera; family Acrididae; genus Schistocerca; species Schistocerca cancellata. The sequence continues at coordinate 1,240,560,301 of NC_064626.1, forward strand.
AAGGCCGTCAGTAGTTCTAATGGAATGTTGTCTACTCCCGGGGCCTTGTTTCGACTCAGGTCTATCATTGCTCTGTCATACTCTTCACGCAGTATCGTATCTCCCATTTCATCTTCAGCTACATCCTCTTCCATTTCCATAATGTTGTCCTCAAGTACATCGCCATTGTATAGATCCTCTATGTACTCCTTCCACCTTCCTGCTTTCCCTTCTTTGCTTAGAACTGGTTTTCCATCTGAGCTCTTGATATTCATACAAGTGGTTCTCTTTTCTCCAAAGGTCTCTTTAATTTTCCTGTAGGCAGTATCTATCTTACCCCTAGTGAGGTAAGCCTCTACAGCCTTACATTTGTCCTCTAGCCATCCCTGCATAGCCATTTTGTTCTTCCTGTCGATCTCATTTTTGAGATGTTTGTATTCCTTTTCGCCTGCTTCATTTACTGCATTTTTATATTTTCTCCTTTCATCAGTTAAATTCAATATCTCTTCTGTTATCCAAGGATTTCTACTAGCCCTCGTCTTTTTATCTACTTGATCCTCTGCTGCCTTCACTATCTCATCTCTCAAAGCTACCCATTCTTCTTCTACTGTATTTCTTTCCCCCATTCTTGTCAATCGTTCCCTAACATTATCTCTGAAACTCTCTACAACCTTTGGTTCTTTCTGTTTATCGAAGTCGCATCTCCCTAAATTCCTACCTTTTTGCAGTTTCTTCAGTTTTAGTCTACTGTTCATAACGAATAAACTGTGGTCAGAGTCCACATCTTCCCCTGGAAATGTCTTACAATTTAAAACCTGGTTCCTAAATCTCTGTCTTACCATTATATATTCTATCTGATATCTTCCATTGTCTCCAGGCCTCGTCCACGTACCCAGCTTTCTTTCACGATTACGTTATGCTCCGCTCATAATTCTACCAGACGGCTTACTCTTTCATTCCTTACCCCCCGTCTATATTCACCTACTACTTTTCCTTCTCTTCCTTTCCCTACTATTGAATTCCAGTCCCCCATGACTATTAAATTTTCGTCTCCCTTAACTATCTGAATAATTTCTTTTATCGCCCCATACATGTCTTCAATCTCTTCATCATCCGTGGAGCTAGTTGGCAAATAAACTTGCACTGTTATGGTAAGCGTCGGATTCGTGTCTATCTCGGCTACAATAATGCGTTAACTATGCTGCTTGTAGTAGCTTATCCGCGCTCCTATTTTTTTTATTCATTATTAAACTTACTGCTGCGGTACCCCTATTTGATTTTGTATTTATAACCCTGTATTCACCTGACTGGAAGTCTTGTTCCTCCAGGCACCAAACTTCACTAATTCCCACTGTATCTAACTTTAACCTATCCATTTCCCTTTTTGTATTTTCTAACCTATCTGGCATTCCATGCTCCGATCGGTAGAACGGTTTTCTCCTAATAACGACGTCCTCCTGAGTAGTCCGCACTCGGAGATCCAAATGGGGGACTATTTTACCTCCGAAATATTGTGCCCTAGAGGACGCCATCATCATTTAACCATACGGTAAAGCCCAGTGTCCTCAGGAAAAATTACGGCTGTTATTTCCCCTTGCTTTCAGACTTTCACAATAACAGCACAGCAAGGCCGTTTTGGTTAATGTTACAAGGCCAGATCAATCACTCACCCAGACTCTTGCCCCTGCAACCACTGAAAAGGCTACTCCCCTCATCAGGAACCACACGTTTATCTGGCATCTCAACAGAAACCCCTCCATTGTGGTTGCACGTACTGTGCAGCTATCTGTATCGCTGAGGCACGCAAACCTCCCCACAATGGCAAGTACCATGGTTCATGGACATTTCAAATCAACTTCCAATCTCCACTGTTACCTTAAGTTCGGAAACAAATTGTGAACTTATTAATGAATGTGTTAAATTAAGTACTACCACTGAAACTTCCTGGCAGATTAAAACTGTGTGCCCGACCGAGACTCGAACTCGGGACCTTTGCCTTTCGCGGGCAAGCGCTCTACCATCTGAGCTACCGAAGCACGACTCACGCCCGGTCTCACAGCTTTACTTCTGCCAGTATCTCGTCTCCTACCTTCCAAACTTTACAGAAGCTCTCCTGCGAAACTTGCAGAACTAGCACTCCTGAAAGAAAAGACATTGCGGAGACATGGCTTAGCCACAGCCTGGGGGATGTTTCCAGAATGAGATTTTCACTCTGCAGCGGAGTGTGCGCTGATATGAAACTTCATGGCAGATTAAAACTGTGTGCCCGACCGAGACTCGAACTCGGGACCTTTGCCTTTCGCGGGCAAGTGCTCTCAAGCAGGCTGTGGCTAAGCCTTGTCTCCGCAATATCCTTTCTTTCAGGAGTGCTAGTTCTGCAAGTTTCGCAGGAGAGCTTCTGTAAAGTTTGGAAGGTAGGAGACGAGGTACTGGCAGAAGTAAAGCTGTGAGTACCGGGCGTCAGTCGTGCTTCGGTAGCTCAGATGGTAGAGCACTTGCCCGCGAAAGGCAAAGGTCCCGAGTTCGAGTCTCGGTCGGGCACACAGTTTTAATCTGCCAGGAAGTTTCATATCAGCGCACACTCCGCTGCAGAGTGAAAATCTCATTCTGGAAACATCCCCCAGGCTGTGGCTAAGCCATGTCTCCGCAATATCCTTTCTTTCAGGAGTGCTAGTTCTGCAAGGTTCGCAGGAGAGCTTCTGTAAAGTTTGGAAGGTAGGAGACGAGGTACTGGCAGAAGTAAAGCTGTGAGTACCGGGCGTGAGTCGTGCTTCGGTAGCTCAGTTGGTAGAGCACTTGCCCGCGAAAGGCAAAGGTCCCGAGTTCGAGTCTCGGTCGGGCACACAGTTTTAATCTGCCAGGAAGTTTCATATCAGCGCACACTCCGCTGCAGAGTGAAAATCTCATTCTGGAAACATCCCCCAGGCTGTGGCTAAGCCATGTCTCCGCAATATCCTTTCTTTCAGGAGTGCTAGTTCTGCAAGGTTCGCAGGAGAGCTTCTGTAAAGTTTGGAAGGTAGGAGACGAGGTACTGGCAGAAGTAAAGCTGTGAGTACCGGGCGTGAGTCGTGCTTCGGTAGCTCAGTTGGTAGAGCACTTGCCCGCGAAAGGCAAAGGTCCCGAGTTCGAGTCTCGGTCGGGCACACAGTTTTAATCTGCCAGGAAGTTTCATATCAGCGCACACTCCGCTGCAGAGTGAAAATCTCATTCTGGAAACATCCCCCAGGCTGTGGCTAAGCCATGTCTCCGCAATATCCTTTCTTTCAGGAGTGCTAGTTCTGCAAGGTTCGCAGGAGAGCTTCTGTAAAGTTTGGAAGGTAGGAGACGAGGTACTGGCAGAAGTAAAGCTGTGAGTACCGGGCGTGAGTCGTGCTTCGGTAGCTCAGTTGGTAGAGCACTTGCCCGCGAAAGGCAAAGGTCCCGAGTTCGAGTCTCGGTCGGGCACACAGTTTTAATCTGCCAGGAAGTTTCATATCAGCGCACACTCCGCTGCAGAGTGAAAATCTCATTCTGGAAACATCCCCCAGGCTGTGGCTAAGCCATGTCTCCGCAATATCCTTTCTTTCAGGAGTGCTAGTTCTGCAAGGTTCGCAGGAGAGCTTCTGTAAAGTTTGGAAGGTAGGAGACGAGGTACTGGCAGAAGTAAAGCTGTGAGTACCGGGCGTGAGTCGTGCTTCGGTAGCTGAGATGGTAGAGCACTTGCCCGCGAAAGGCAAAGGTCCCGAGTTCGAGTCTCGGTCGGGCACACAGTTTTAATCTGCCAGGAAGTTTCATATCAGCGCACACTCCGCTGCAGAGTGAAAATCTCATTCTGGAAACATCCCCCAGGCTGTGGCTAAGCCATGTCTCCGCAATATCCTTTCTTTCAGGAGTGCTAGTTCTGCAAGGTTCGCAGGAGAGCTTCTGTAAAGTTTGGAAGGTAGGAGACGAGGTACTGGCAGAAGTAAAGCTGTGAGTACCGGGCGTGAGTCGTGCTTCGGTAGCTCAGTTGGTAGAGCACTTGCCCGCGAAAGGCAAAGGTCCCGAGTTCGAGTCTCGGTCGGGCACACAGTTTTAATCTGCCAGGAAGTTTCATATCAGCGCACACTCCGCTGCAGAGTGAAAATCTCATTCTGGAAACATCCCCCAGGCTGTGGCTAAGCCATGTCTCCGCAATATCCTTTCTTTCAGGAGTGCTAGTTCTGCAAGGTTCGCAGGAGAGCTTCTGTAAAGTTTGGAAGGTAGGAGACGAGGTACTGGCAGAAGTAAAGCTGTGAGTACCGGGCGTGAGTCGTGCTTCGGTAGCTCAGTTGGTAGAGCACTTGCCCGCGAAAGGCAAAGGTCCCGAGTTCGAGTCTCGGTCGGGCACACAGTTTTAATCTGCCAGGAAGTTTCATATCAGCGCACACTCCGCTGCAGAGTGAAAATCTCATTCTGGAAACATCCCCCAGGCTGTGGCTAAGCCATGTCTCCGCAATATCCTTTCTTTCAGGAGTGCTAGTTCTGCAAGGTTCGCAGGAGAGCTTCTGTAAAGTTTGGAAGGTAGGAGACGAGGTACTGGCAGAAGTAAAGCTGTGAGTACCGGGCGTGAGTCGTGCTTCGGTAGCTCAGTTGGTAGAGCACTTGCCCGCGAAAGGCAAAGGTCCCGAGTTCGAGTCTCGGTCGGGCACACAGTTTTAATCTGCCAGGAAGTTTCATATCAGCGCACACTCCGCTGCAGAGTGAAAATCTCATTCTGGAAACATCCCCCAGGCTGTGGCTAAGCCATGTCTCCGCAATATCCTTTCTTTCAGGAGTGCTAGTTCTGCAAGGTTCGCAGGAGAGCTTCTGTAAAGTTTGGAAGGTAGGAGACGAGGTACTGGCAGAAGTAAAGCTGTGAGTACCGGGCGTGAGTCGTGCTTCGGTAGCTCAGTTGGTAGAGCACTTGCCCGCGAAAGGCAAAGGTCCCGAGTTCGAGTCTCGGTCGGGCACACAGTTTTAATCTGCCAGGAAGTTTCATATCAGCGCACACTCCGCTGCAGAGTGAAAATCTCATTCTGGAAACATCCCCCAGGCTGTGGCTAAGCCATGTCTCCGCAATATCCTTTCTTTCAGGAGTGCTAGTTCTGCAAGGTTCGCAGGAGAGCTTCTGTAAAGTTTGGAAGGTAGGAGACGAGGTACTGGCAGAAGTAAAGCTGTGAGTACCGGGCGTGAGTCGTGCTTCGGTAGCTCAGTTGGTAGAGCACTTGCCCGCGAAAGGCAAAGGTCCCGAGTTCGAGTCTCGGTCGGGCACACAGTTTTAATCTGCCAGGAAGTTTCATATCAGCGCACACTCCGCTGCAGAGTGAAAATCTCATTCTGGAAACATCCCCCAGGCTGTGGCTAAGCCATGTCTCCGCAATATCCTTTCTTTCAGGAGTGCTAGTTCTGCAAGGTTCGCAGGAGAGCTTCTGTAAAGTTTGGAAGGTAGGAGACGAGGTACTGGCAGAAGTAAAGCTGTGAGTACCGGGCGTGAGTCGTGCTTCGGTAGCTCAGTTGGTAGAGCACTTGCCCGCGAAAGGCAAAGGTCCCGAGTTCGAGTCTCGGTCGGGCACACAGTTTTAATCTGCCAGGAAGTTTCATATCAGCGCACACTCCGCTGCAGAGTGAAAATCTCATTCTGGAAACATATCTCTTACTAGCTAAACACATTAAGACAGGAAAAACACAAATTCACATAATGTAATAACACAAAAACACAGGACAGGGTTTGTTTTCAGTGTGACATTTGGTACTGCAGTCCACCCCAAAACTTCATTCCATATATCTTTCCTCTTATTTCAACATTTGATTCTACCAAAAAAATTCTATCCAAGCATGCTTTCTATATTTATATGTTAACACATTTCTTACCTCATTATTTATTTTCCATTATCTTACCTCATCATTTATTTCCAAGAAAAACCTACCTACACCTGTTGTCTTTAAACCCTACTTTTTTGTTCATATCCTCTTTCAAAATACTTTTTTTAGCCAAACCATTTTCTTATAGCTTCTCAATACATTTCTTCCAATTCAACACAACTCGTTCTCTTATATAGTCTACCCCCTCTTAAGCTAACTTAAATCTACTGAGCTCAGATGCTAAACTAAGGGACGATGCAATGCAGCAGCACAAAGCAATTAACACAAACAGCAATGATAAAAATATGCAAATTGGTGAAGCAAGCAGCATTATAGAAATTAGCAAAGGAATTGCAATATTACAACTAATATAAGGCAATGTGCAGCAAACAAGAATCACTAGTAAAACTGGTTTAACAGAGTAATACAAAGTCAAATTCAGTAACATTATGCCTGGCAAAGAGCAGCAGCAAATGCAACAACTTATATCTAAACATGACAAAGCTCAAGCAGAAAAAATATTACAGTAAAGATGGCCATGTCTAATACCTATGTCACATCTTAGTGTCTATGTAATTAAAGTGGTGCACCACAACAACGTATCATAAAAAAAATATTACCATGTACTTGAAAAGGAAATTATGTATGCAGTTACCATTACTAGTCCCTTCTTATTGTTCTTTCCTTTCCAAGTGCACCTTTTTTGAAGAATGTGGATCACAAAATTATTATTTAATAGATCTGTTGACAAAAAGTGTTCACATTAGCAAATGCATTTTATTTTATTTTATAAAACCAATGCTGCAACACAGCTGGAAAACAGATATCAAATGAAATAAGCAATTACGCAAACCGAAGCATAAAAACATCATTCAATAGCTATGTGGCATTTCATAAGTTAGTAGAAATTCTCTCAACTCTCGTAGAAAGACACTTGTCATAATCAGGTGAGCAGATGTAAGAATATTTCCCATCAGTTTATAAGCATTTCAGTAGGTAGCACAAAGTACGCACTCCACAATATAATCATATGTTTTCAAGTTTGAGCATGTCGTATTTGCTATGCTTTCTACAAAGGAATGTCAATGGCGAGGATAATGGCCTCTTTTTTTTTCTCCACCTGTGCCTCTGAAAGGCACACACTAATGCTTTTTTCCAGGCGACTGTTGTGCAGCTGGTTGCCCATGACGCATTACGTGCAGGTGGTCACTTAACTTTCTCACTGAAATATTTACTACACCAGTTTGCATTACAGTGACAGTCTCATATAAAAATTTCACAGGTCGAGAATTAGCGTTTCAAATCTGTGGAAACAAAATCCTGTAATTATAACAGTGTCCAAAAAATTTTTGCCAGCATAGTGATACATTCACGCATATACACACATTTCATAACTCTTAAAGTACGATTCTTGGTTTCTAACATCCTTTTTCACAAACCAGAGTCCCTAACCACTACTCATTATTCCTTGCTTTATTACACATACACGTATTCGTAGACACTTCTTCAATATTTCATCGTAATAAATACGTAGCATAATCAAATTCCTCATATAGCATTGGCTTATTGATCATAAACATACCACAACAGCGTAATACACATTGCCATCATAACATCATAAAACCACACCCAAATCTCAAAATCGTCATAGCTTCCTTCAATAATTTCAAAACCTAAAACAATTCTCTGCTCATATCAAAAGTGTCAACTACCTCAAACGTACTTTAAAAATCATGATCCCATACCAAATACATCATTCAAAGCTCTCATAGTATCACAATGATTCCGAAAAAATATGAACATTTTACAAAGTACAGACAAAATACAGTTTCATAAGTGTGAAGTTATCCAACTGTGTAATTACGTAAACATATGTCACCGATGTAGTAAAATAAATGTTTGTCTCTCACAGGTAAATAATCAGATAGCTGTGTAATTCTGTGTTAGAGAAACATGGTACTGATGTGTAAAGTTGTATAAGCAAATACCATGTTAGCTAGGGCTCCTTGTGCTTGCCAAACACATGGTACACAAAGTAGGCGTGTATCCCCTTGAGGATTAATGTAATTATACCTTCAGGTGTTCCAGATTACAGCAATGGAATGAAATGTATCACGGAAAACCTTTATATCATTGTACTTCAAATATCTTTAAAAATAAATGTTTTAAGTACAAAATTAATCACTCAAATACGTGTACTGTAGCGCTAAACTGTGCGTCTTGTTGTAAGATAATCTCTGTGGAAGTGTCGTAGTTATCGTCCTCCAAAAGCTAAGTTCTGCAGAAGCCAATGTACTTACCTCGTGATACACAAAAGTGAAATGCTTTGCGTATAGATATCTTAGTTATTACGCTTATTGCCGTGATGAAGAAAGTACTGTGCTGTAACGTATTGTTGTCCTACAGAAAAGGCTGTCTCCTTGTAGCTATACCACAAAAGTTACTACTAAAACACGTTTTACTTTACAGAAGAATTCAGAAAAACTGTGCAGATATAAAACAGATACACCGCAAAAGCAACATCGTAAATTGTCACTCATTAGTAGCGTCGTGATAAAATCGTGTAGGTGTCACATAAACGAACCACTGTGTCATCTGGTATCCCACAGAAAGTACTTTAAATCCAGAATGTATTTTCAAGTAAACCAAAATGTTGCATTAAAATCTCATTAGCAGTACTGGTAAATGTTCTAAGTATGTGAGCCTTATAGTCGTTGCGTAATTGTGCAACTAACAAGCAAGAATGTACACACGCAATAACACTGTGTCGTCTGTTCGCAATAACAATGCATTCGTAATTTCAGTATAAATAAGTTCTCTTGGTTCTTGACTGGATATTTAACTTCAAACATAGTTGCATGTTAACAGATTCTAAGTCTGACAAAGCATACTAGCAATGTAAATTGAAAAGTTATATGTCAAAGACAAAGTTAAAAGGCAGATTATCTTTCAATAAACGTTTTTACATGTGAAATGTGGTGCAATCCTTTACTCTTCCTAGTACGCAAAGTTTCAACCTGAACGCAATTATCATGTGGTATACGTCGGTAAAGTATACTGGAATTTTTCTCAAGGTCTATGTTATTTTTCTCTGAGCTAGCCGGCACACGCAGCTGACTGCGGTGCGAGTCATTGTCTGTCTCTTTGTTGGCGCGTGTCGTTATTAGGATTAGGAGACCTAACTTCTGCAAATTTACCTTGTCGAGAAGGCCCTGCCCTGTTTGAAGCTCGCCAGTTCTGATGGAATTCAGGTCTGTCGTTTTGTCGGTAGGTTACATATTATCTTGTTTGTCGGTCATGTGGTGGAGAATTTCTCCCTGAATCGTAACTGCGTGGTGGACTGCTGCGTCTGAAGTTATTCTGTCTCCCTTGAAATAATAATTTTCGTTCCCATATTGTCTGTTTCTATGGTTATCTCTGTCATATTCATTACTACGGAAATGCGATCTTTCTCTGTCACTATTACTCTGCCAGTGGTTGTCATACGGGTGGTTTCTGTTTTGGTCACGATTTGTGTTGTGAGAATAGCCTTGTCATGTATTATTTTTGTCATCGCGAAATTGTGACAGATGTGACCTGTAATTGTTGTGCTCCTGTTTTCGCGTTCCACAATTGTCAGTGTCAATTTCCAGTTCTTGTAACAGTCCCTGAAAAGCTTCAATGTCGTCTTTGCAACGTCCTGCTAAAATAATATGTCGTAACTGTTCAGGCAGTTTGATTAAGGAAATGCGGATAAGTTCTGAGGGGCTGTATGGGTTTGAAAGATACTGATTCTTATGCAACATGTCTTCAAAATATTTCATAAGACTGGAAAATTCAGATTGTTCGAAACGTTTCATCATTCTGATGCTATGTTTTACTCGGTCTTGTGTAGCTTGAGACCAATATGCTGAGAGGAAGGCATGATAAAATTCTCCTTCACTGTGGCAATCGTGAATGACCGATCGCATTCTTACAGCTGGTTCATTCTCCAAGTAGCCACACATAAATTCTAACCTGTGCTCCAATGACCAGTTGGGAGGAAAACATGAGAGAAATGATGAAGCCATGCTTGTGGATGAAGGTCGTTGTCAGAATTCTTAAATGTTTTGAATTTACGTGTAGTAATGAACAGCTTATAGTCAAAATCATCGTGTCGGCGAGTCGCACATCGCTCATTGTTACTTCGTTTCGCCGGTTCCCTCTCAAAAAGCCAATGCGCCTTGCCAATTTCTTTCATAACTTCCGAAGTGTCCTGTGTTATTATTTTGTGGTTGTTCCGTATTTCTATGTCCCTCTTCCTGTACTGGAGCGCGAGTGTCCTCTGAAATATGTAATTCTTGTATTACTTGTGCCAACTGACCTTGTACTTCCCGAATTTCTCTTTTGTACTATGTATTGATTTGATTTTGATTTTGTTTGAATTTTCTAATTTGTTCATACTCCTCAGTGTCCGTGATGGCTACAGGTCTTGTGTCATTCAGATCATCATCTACCTTTGTAGATAAGTTAGTGAACTGATCTGAAAGTTCTGCTACTTTATCCGATAGTGAAATTATTTCCTCTGTGTGTTTTTCTGAACCAAGTTTCAGAGCGTCCATTTGTGTTGAAATCGTGTCTACTGTGTCCTTTAAGTTTTCCTGAGTTTTTGCAAGTTGCGTAACCGAATCGGTAGATGCAAGTGAGTCAATTTTAGCTTGCAAGGTGTCGTGATTTTCATGAACAATAGTTTGCAGTTCTTTTATGGCTACTTAGTGATTCTGTAATGCATTTCCATGAAGCGAAAAAATAGGTTGGAAATGCTCACAAATTTGTGTTTTTACGTCATTACAGACTTTTTGACATTTCGATTCAATGTTATGTAACTCAGTAGTTAAAACTTCACGTGTTTGTTCAAGTGTGGTGTCTAACTTCCGAAGATTTTGTTCCATTGTGTCTGACTTTTGAAGATTTTGTTCCATTGTGTCTAACTGTTGCTGTGTTTGTCTCTGGTGTTGTTCCATTGTGTGTAACGTTTGAAGATTTTGTCCCATTTGTTTCTGATTTTGTTCAAGCGTTGTGTCTAACTTTTGTAGCCTTTGTCCCATTTGTTGCATTAGCTGTAATAACAGTGCACTGGTATCTGAAACATGTTCCTCAGTGCTATTTGGCAGTGCACTTGAACCGGCAATAATCGCATTTTGAAAAGCAGAAAATGTATCTTGATTTATTTGAGAAAACGGTGAGGACGCAAAACCTGAATCTGCAGTATTTGCAAGATTGTGTCCTGTCATTTCAGAATCCTGAGGCGAGCTGTTGCCGACCGATCGATCGATAATGCTTCCCCGTTCACTAATTGTTTCACTGCCTACACCATTATTTGCAGCCCGCTCCATTTCCCTATGCACAATTACCAAATTACTACTTTGAACATTAGTTAATTCATTACATGGTGGCGCTAACACACTGCTTTCGTCTTCACTGCCATTTCTCAGTTTACTTTGGAGCCTAGTATTACGTTTTTCACACGCCATTATTGTCACAATATTTCACACGACAACACAGAAAAACACAATTTGAAGAGCAAAAATAAGAGAAAACATTAACATAGCACTGAAAATAATATCTAGTTAATTGCAAGTGCAGCTGCGAAATACTTGGTGCAAATTTACATGCGTGCCACACCTGTTTTACTGTACAACAATGAAAGACTGCCACTACAAAGGAGATTCTCTCTACAATTACGCGCTAGCAATAAACAAAATCTACACTAATTACACAAACTACAAGAAAAAATCAGAAGATTCCAGTGAGGTATCCTCGGCTAAGGGTCGACATATGAAACGTCCCCTTATAACAATTATACATGACTGTGTTTAAACTGGCACATAATATTTTTAGCGCAACGCAATCTGACTTTCAAAAACCCCTAAAAAAGAATGGCCCTGACTAACATTAACCTATACCTTTCACAAATCACTTACCTCACCAAAAATCTTCGTTACTCGAACTACTGCAATATAGCGAGCGCCACTACTGCCACCAAAATAAAAGATTCAAACTACTGAAGGCACTAACTACTAATAGGCATAGTTAGCAAATGAAAGATTTTGATAGAGAACAAACAATGTATTTACGTCAATAGTGTTCAAAAGTCATAATGTATATAGCAGTTCATGACATCCAGTCTTACAAATTTTAAAACTCCGCCATCTCTCTCCCCACATCCACCACTGCTGGCGGCTCACCTCCAACTGCACAGCGCTACGCGCTGTTAACATCCAACTGCCCAACACTACAATGGCAGACAATAATGCAAACTAGCCACAGACTGCACACAGCACAGCCAGTGATTTTCATACAGAGCGCTACGTAACGTTGTCAATAAGAAAACATAAACAGCCTACTTACACTCTGAGTGGCTTGATGCGGCTCCACACGAATTCCTCGCCTTTGCCAACCTTATCATCTCGTAGCAAAGCTTGCAACCTACGTCCTCAATTATTTCTTGAATGTATTCCAAACTCTATCTTCTTTTACTGTTTTTACTCTCTACAGCTCCCTCTGGAGTCATAGAAGTTATTCTCTGGTGTCTTAACAGATGTCCTATCATTCTGTCCCTTCTTCTTGTCAGTGTTCCCCATACATTCCTTTCGTCTCCAATTCTGCGCAGAACCTCCTCATACCTGAACCTATCAGTCCAACTAATTTTCAACATTCTTCGATAGCACCACATCTCAAATGCTTCGATTCACTTGTGTTCCGGTTTTCCCGCAGTCCATGTTTCACTACAACGCAATGCTGTGCTCCAAACGTACATTCTCAGAAATTTCTTCTTGACCCTAGAGCCTATACTAGTAGCTTTCTTTTGGCCAGGAATGCCCTTTTTGCCAGCGGTAGTCTGCTTTCTATGTTCTCCTTGCTCTGTGTGTCATAGGTTATTTTGGTGCATAGGCAGCAGGCTTCCTTGACTTTGACCATTTCGTGATTCCCAATTCTGATGTTAAGTTTCTCACTATTCTTATTTCCTCTACTTCTCGTTGCTTTTGTATTTCTTTGATTTACTTTCAGACTATATTCTTTGCCAATTGCAATGTTCATTCCATTCGGCAGATCCTGTTATCCGTCGTCACTTTCACTGAGCATAGCAATGTTATCAGCCATCTTATCGCTGATATCCTTTCGCTTTGTATTTTAATTCTACTACTGAACGTTTCTTTTATTCTCGTCATTGCTTCTCTGATTAATAGGCCGGCGCGTTAGCTCAGCGTTTTCTGTCAGAGAGCAGTATGGACTCTGTAATAAAAAAAACTGAGTGGAACGATCAACCACCGAACTTGAACAGGATGTCTTGCGACATTCGCAACGACCAAACACAACGATCAACAATGAACAAAATGCGAAAAAAAATGTAATACATTGAACAGCTGGGGCGAATCACTACATCCCTGTTTTGTATCCTTTTTAGTATGAGTACATCATTCTTGGTCTCCCATTCTTACTGTTCCATCACGGTTCTTGTACATATTGTAGCTTTGCCCAACTTTTCTCAGAATTTCGAACATCTTACACCACTTTGCATTGTCAAACACTTTTTCCAGCTCGAGAAATCATACGAACATGTCTTCATTTTCTTCAGTTTTTGGTTGCGTTATCAACCGCGACGTCAGAACTGCCCTTATGATGCCTTTCTCTTCCCTAAAGCCAACTAATCGTGATGTAAGAGATCCCCAGTTTTCTTTTCCATTCTCCTGTACATTATTCTTGTCAGCGGCTTGGATGCATGTGCTGTTAAGGTGATTGTGTGATAATTCTCGCACTTGTCGGCTCTTGCTAATTTCGGAGCTGTGTGGATGTTGTTTTTCCGAAAGTCGGATGATATATCACCAGTCTCATACATTCTACACATCAATGTGAATAGTCGTTTTGTTGCCACTTGCCCCTCTGATTTTAGTAATTCCGATGTAGTGTTGTCTATCCCTTCTGCTTTATTTGATCTTAAGTCTTCCAAAGCTCTTTTAAATTCTGGTTCTAAAACTGGATCCCCTATCTCTTCCCTATCGTCGCCTGTTTCTTCTTCTATAACGTCATCAGACAAGTCATCCCTCCTCATAAAAGCCTTCAGTGTTCTCCTTCCACCTACTCGATCCCTCTTCTGCATTTAACAGTGGAATTACTGTTGCACGAACCTTGCTTACTTGACAGTTTCTAGTGCAGAATGGTACTTGGAGCTAGACACATGTGACATTCCATTTCGAAAATCGTCAGGGAGTTCAATAGTCCGAGATCCACAGTGTCAAGTGTGTGCCGAGAATAACAAATTTCAGGCATTACCTCTCACCACGGACATCGCCGTTGCCGACGACCTGCATTTAACGACCGACAGCAGAGCCATTTGAATAGGGTTGTTAATGCTAACAGACGAGCAGCTCTGTATGAAATAACCACAGAAGACGATGTGGGATGTGCCGCAAACGGATCTGTTAGGACACTGTGGCGAATGGAAGTCTTCCGAAGTAAGAGTGGTTTCAGGTGTGCCGCAGGGGAGTGACATAGGACCGTTGCTATTCACAATAAATATAAATGACCTTGTGGATAACATCGGAAGTTCACTGAGGCTTTTTGCGGATGATGCTGTAGTATATCGAAAGATTGTAATAATGGAAAATTGTACGGAAATGCAGGAAGATCTGCAACGAATTGACGCATGGTGCAGGGAATGGCAATTGAATCTCAATGTAGACAAATGTAATGTGCTGCTAGTACATAGAAACATCCTTTATCATTTAGCTACAAAATAGCAGATCAGCAAGTGGAAGCAGTTAATACCATAAATTATCTGGGAGTACGCATTAGGAGTGATTTAAAATGGAATGACGGGAGCTTCTCATAAAATTTCAATCACCAGTTTTCTCCTCCGATTGCGAAAACATTCCATTGGCACGTACCTACATAGGGAGAAATGATCATCACGATAAAATAAGAGAAATCCGGGATCGCACAGAAAAAATTAAGTGCTCGTTTTTCCAGCGCGCCGTTCGAGAGTGGAAAGGTAGAGGGCCAGCTTGAAGGTGGTTCAGACACTTAATTGTGAATAGCAGAGTAATCACGTAGATGTAGATTTGTAGTTCGCTTCTACTCTTTGCGTTTACATTGTCATTTTGGTATCTGGAGGTAGTAAGTGGAGCTGAAGATGCTAGAAAATGGAGTGCCAAGTGGAGAAATCAGAACATTCCCGACATATTGTTCTCTTTGAGTTCAATGGACGGGTGAGAGCAGTAGTAGGGAGATGGGGGTATCAGCCCAAATTTTATATCAAATTGATATAAATAGATTAATTAATTCACTACCCCTGACCACGCCCACCCCCACCCTTGGATGATGTCATGTGTTTTTCTCAGTCTGCACATGGGCCCCAGCTCCCTCCCCCATCCCCACACTCCTCCTCCTCCCCCCCCCCCAACCTATCCTATTGGATATCGAATTTTGGGGTAATTTCGAATTTTGGTGGTAGTTCCGAATTTTGGTGGGGATTTCTTTGTCCAAGGGCTATCCTGGCATCCCACCCCACCCCCATCCGGGAATTGGCGGGACATTAAAGATGGCAGTGCCCTTTCTGGGCTCTGAATCCTGATTACTATCGTACTGTGTTCAACTAAGAACGTTTATTTGAACCATTATCATTTTAAGAATTATCATTGGGGCAATAGTCCCACTGGACGAAAAGCACAAGGGCATCCGCCTAATACAAGTACACTACCAGCGGCGCTTGGAAGTGGCGGAAATTAAAAATGATGGTGCCCTTTCCACGAGTCGAAGCGTGGTCCTTCTGGATGAAGCCCCAAGTGCACTACCAACACTTGGAAACTGCCCAGATGCAGGAGAGGAAGGTTAGGTTAGTGTACTTTATTTATTTTGATTGGGAAACTGAAGTAAAGATCGATACTAATTACGTATTTACCATACAGGTTGGTCCTAATTACACAACTATATGCACAGCGCTTCACAAGCACTGTCTAAAATCGCAATGCTGCTCAAAAAACTGGTGTTATTCTGCTGCAAAAAAATTTCACAATACAACTCGAAACTAGTGGCAGATATACTCAAACTCTACCCTACACCTGCAAACTGGCGGACAAAAGGCTGGCGTGTAAGATACTATCTTTATTCTTTTTGATAGGAATTATGTTCAACTGATCGGATACTAACGTTGGACAGTGAGGAGTTTATTAAGCATGTTACCTGTAAGCATACAGCTGAGGACTGTATCTATTGCTGTTTGGCGTCAGAGCTCGCTACAGATGCCTGCTCAGATATCGCCCTGCAGGCCAGGGAAAACCATTACTGAAGGAAAAAACGCATCACATTTTTTATTACACTTCTAAATTATCGTGAAAAAACCAGCACTTGTAAAGAATGGGTCTTAATGCAACACATGTACAGGGGAAAATCGTGGTCCCGAAAGGTTGCAGAGGGGGTGGTAGTTGAATGTGCATTTTCCTCAATGGGCGTCCACGAACTAACAAACTTGCAGGCAGTCTTACCCTCCTTCCACCACTTATCCCTCCCTCCCTCTCCTCACCATAGGTAGGGATATTAGCCTATTCTACCTTTCCACTGGTTGTTCATTGGTGGTATTAATAAAATGTCCTTAATCTGTTAAACGCATTTCTCAGAAAGACTATACCCCTCCAGAACAACAAAGGTATTCCTGAAAACGCTCCAGATCGCTTTTTCAAATGGCGAGCTGCTACGCCGAGCCCCCCATGTTTCTTCTGCGGCCCACTGAAACGTCCCCTTAGAACAATTTATAGATGACTGAGCTTAAACTGACACACAATATTTTTAGCGCAACGCAATCTGACTTTCAGAAATCCCTACAAAAGAAGGGCCCTGACTAACATTAACCTATACCTTTCACAAATCACTTACCTCACAAAAATCTTCGTTACTCAAGCTACAGCAATACAGCGAGCGCCACTACTGCCAGCTAAATAACAGATTCAAACTACGCAAGGCACTAACTACTAGTAGGCATAGTTAGCAAATGAAAGATTTTAGTAGAGAACAAACAATGTATTTACCTTAATAGTCATCAAAAGTCATAATATATACAGCAGTTCATGACATCATCCATTTTTACAAACTTTCAAAACTCCGCCATTTCTCTCCCCACATCCACCACTGCTGGCGGCTCACCTCCAACTGCGCAAGGCTACGCGCTGTTCACATCCAGCTGCCGCTGCCCAACACTACAATGGCAGACAACAATGCAAACTAGCCACAGACTGCACACAGCACAGCCAGTGATTTTCATATAGAGCGCTACGTAACGTTGCCAATAAGAAAACATAAACAGCCTACTTACATAAAGAAAACATAAACAGCCTACTTACAGCACAGCATGAGCTGGCAGTGGTCGCCGACTGCCCTGAATCGACGGTTTTTCGGCAACACGAAAGCATGTTTAGTCAACTAAGCAACACGAGATAAAAAGACGGTGGCCCCAAGTGCAACTTCTTCATCTAAAATATAGGGACACAGCAACACTCCACACACCGCCTGCCCGGTGAGGGGGCGACCTCACACAGACTAGGCAAGAAGCGCTCGACATTACCTCATGGCAATAGCCAGCGGGGCCGAAGGGGAAAAGGATACTAAACTTGGCAGCAAGATGCTCCAAAGATGGGTCAAGCAATGAAGAAAGTAGGAGAAAGCAGTCAACTGCAGTCAGGAGACGAGATTGGGGTCTGACGCGAGATGCTGCAGGGAGAGCCAGGGCTCGTTGCAGAGTTAGTATCCGGAGATGATGATCAGACAGGCAGCAGCTGTGGAACTCTGAGTTAGTCGTGTGGATTGAAGAATAGACAAAATGGCAGTTGTCCTATGCCGTCTCTGTGTCAAATTTGGCCGCTCATTGGAAACGTTCAGCTAGAGTTAGGAATCCATTCTGTACATCAGCTAGAGTTAGGAATCCATTCTGTACATTATGAATAAACGTCAGCTACTTAAACGTTTCTGGGGAGTACTTCCATTATCTACCAGCCTTTTTCTACCTTCACACCACAGACCATAACGTCTTAGGTAGGTCAACATCTCCCTCTCACAAAGGTCAACCAGCTAATCTGTGGTTACGAACTGTGTCGCTCAATCTCAAGTGTAACCAACGCTTGGGATGCAACACTCATTCCACAAAAGCAGGTACAGTCAACTAAACACAAAAGCAAGTATAATCAATTAAACAACAGGGGATAAATGATGAGTCACCCCAAGTCTACTTGTTTTATAAAATGTAGCAACACAGCCTCACTCCACAGGTCACGTTCTGGTCGGGACACACGCACATGGCGCCAATACTCACCCACACACTGGCCCACCCACCCACCCAACCACCCACATACAAATGCTGCACTAGGTGCACATGCCTCAGCAAGCTGTTGTCATTATGGTGTTGGGACTTGTATGCTGTTACGATGACGGTCACATTATTTTCACCTTTTACACTCTGGTCCCTGGATGAGCAATTCAGTCGATATTTCTCCCACACAGTCAAATATCTCCATCTCTTTTTCCAGAAGGGGGAGATTGCACTGCCTTTCAGCAGCCATCATCTCATGCGGCCATTCATCCCACTCATACAAGTATGGTAAGGGGCTCACTATACTTTCAACTACCTAGTTTCAAATACTTATCAAGATTACTCTACTGCCTACTTCCCACATCCGAAATATATGCCCATGGATCATTGTATATAGCAAATGTCTTAGGATATTTGGTAGATTAGCGAATAAGACAAGCATATATTCTAGTAGCAAATCCTTTTTAACTTTTGCATATACATTTACACACAGAAAAGAACTCGTACCCTATTTTTGTTAGGTTAGTTTTAATAATACCCAATTTAATTTTTAAGAAAGTAGCTTTTTTTGCGTTACGGTTCGATAAGATAGTTTACCGTAGAGAAATCGGAAAGAAGGATGTATGTCCTGTGCTTGAAATATATTTCTTATATTGGAATATTAACAGCGCTATATTCCATATGGCTGATAGGTTGGAAACAAATGCGATCTAACATTATAGCCTGTTTTAAGTGCAGAACTTTATAGCCTTACGAGTGTGTCTGTTTATGTTCTCTCTTACCAATACCTTCCAGGTACCGATCCTAGACTCTATAACAATACTTTAAGAGTTGGTAGCTTGGTTTATTTACGTAAAAATGCGTCGAACTCCATCCGTCTGGAGATCCATCGTGTATAAAAATTATTCCTGTCTTGTTCTTCTTAACCGTATGCTGTTACATCATGACATTTTGAAATCTGTTACTATACATCGATAAGGAGTGCTAAGCTCCTCCACATGGGCACATCTCAAGAAATCTCATGCACTTGAATGGGTGAGGGCTCGAAAAGCTCTATTCATTCACGAGACGTGGAGTGAAGCGGTATACTTCTGATCGGTTGCAGATTAATTAACTAAAGGTGCTGCAGGGCGTGTTGATTAACGACAGTATGAGGAGGGTCTTTCGCTCTCTAATTTTACCCTAAGACAGCGGGGATGCTCTGTGACTCCCATACGCAGAGAGATAGATCGTAAATTAAAAACTATGCTCGATGCGATAGAAATATGTGGAGCGCTGTATGGTATACTTTGATGATTTATGTATTCGAGAATTAACACTGAATGGACGTATTGCATGGCCGAGCGGTTAAAGGGGCTACAGTCTGGAACCGCACGACCGCTACGGTCGCAGGTTCGAATCCTGTCTCGGGCATGGATGTGTGTGATGTCCTTAGGTTAGTCAGGTTTAAGTAGTTCTAAGTTCTAGGGGACTTATGACAACAGCAGTTGCGTCCCATAGTGCTCAGTGCCATTTGAACCATTTGGACGTATTGCAGAGTCATCTATTCATTTTTGCACTGATACTCGCAAATTGGAGAGGGAGTGGTTTAGCTGTGATACTGAAATTGGGGTAAACACGCTATCACAACATTGGCAGGTGTTGAAGTTACTGTAAAATTGCTAAAATTGTGATGGTTATTATTAGAGTACATAGATGGTGTCTGTTCCATCACATCCGTGCACTGGCACGCTATTGGTCACCTCATAATGATTGACTGAAATCGCTTGTTTGAGTTGGAGACAGAGTTTTGGCGGCTGGGCTATGCCCTCTGGGGTGGATTGCGCCATAACAGTGATTGCGTACATGGCTGCAGTATGGGGGATAAGTCGAAATGGAATGTAGAGTTACCAGCTATTCCGTTAGTGTGAGAGACGAGTCTGAATGTAGAGCTCCTGAATCACATTCAGACTATAGTTTGGAGACTCTACACAACACTAGCAAACACTTCCAGTTTCCTTATGTTGTAAGAGTATTTTATTTAAAAACAGCTGATGTGCGCGTTTTATGGTATCCACCATAAGAACATGATTTACACTACGCAAGATCTAGTTTCCTGCGAAAGGCCGTTGATCAGAACTTCTTAATGTGGCTTTAGAACCTGGTACAGGCTTCGAAGTTGTGGCAGAAAAACGAAGTCTTTGGCATTGTACATAAGCGTGTTAGAAAACAATGTTTCAAACAACTAAACAGGACCAGAGGGAGCATCCCATGCGATTTAGTATAGTCTGTGAGATACGATTATTGGCCTAGAGTACACGTGATCAAACTTTAAAGTGGACTCTGCAGTGCCTGTATATTTAATAGGATTGTGCCACACAGGAGGCATTAGTACCAGGAGATAGAGGTGCAAATTCGGTGAGGGACTGTGTATAGCGTTAGGAATGCTTGAATGGATGCACGCTGCGCTAGTCTGGGGAGCATTGCGAAATTTCATTCTCCGCTCTGGATCCCCACCACAGCTTGGCATCATCATGCCAGCATTGGTGCCAGGGTAACTTCTATATCGGATGAAGTTAGTTCATGTTTTATATTTCGTAATTTTTCTCTGTTGGGGTATAGAGAATAACGATGATAGCATGCTGGGCTGACTGATTTGAATGGACGCGAATCTGCTTCGGGCTGTAGTATCTGTTGTAATGTTGTAACTTTAATTTTGTATGCTGATGTGTAATGTTGTAACTTTAATTTTGTATGCTGAAATCGGTGCTAATTGACAATGAAAGTGGGTTAAAAGCCGTGATCTGTCTGGGGACGTTAACCGTGGATTACTGGGCAACTGTTTCATCAGATATTTAGTCTATGTTTACCAAGCAGACTAACATTAATGATAATCTTTTAATAGTCATACAAAACCGGTAATATATATATAAAAAGGATAATTTAAATAAAAAGAAAGAAATCAGTTTATATTTGGAAATTTATTTTAAGATTGTTCATTGAAATTTCAGCATATTATACGTGAGTTATAACTGAGCTGGTGCCTTATTTACGATTAAAAAAAAAAAAGTGAGATTGTAATTTTACGGAACACATAAAATATGGAGCCAAGATTGGGAGACTGCATACAACACTGCATTCATAAAATAACACACGAAGAACATTGAAACATAAGCAAGAAGAAATTAACCACAACCAACAGATTCAGTTTTTTTTACCCAAAGAAATTACGTTCATACCACAATCCTGTCCGTCATGTAATTACCACACACTGGTATACTAAATTCATATTAACTCTTTGTGAAATCTTCGCAAAAAGAATAGCTGAGGGCTACTTTGATGATTACACCACATGCTTCACGTGGGCAACTTGGTTTACACAGAGCGTACAACTCCACAATAATTTTGATAATTAAAATAAATTAGATCGAAAAGCAATTGACAAAAGAAAAACCTTGAACTGGTTACTAACGTCTTACTATTAACCTGATGGGTCAAACAGTTATATAAGCACATGGTAGTGATCTCGCAAAGTACACCCCACGTGGGCTGAACATAAAGAAAAGTTGCTATATTGAAAATATAGTCAAGACGAGACATTATAATCACACAAGCATTCGCATTTAAGATTGATCTTAGTTAGAGTTACTGATCAACACGTAGTTCCACTTTACTCACAAAGTAGTAACAAAGCAACTACCGGAAAATAATCTGAACTTCACACGAGAATTATACTGCGCTGCAATTTAAGATAACATCGGATATTTTAGACCTAAACCCGAAATAAAGGTGAATAAATTTTCAGTTAGGCTGAACTTAAGAAATCCATTGTCCTACGGACTTAACAGACACGCGCTTAGCCGGAGATCTTACCACTTCAGACGCTCGCCACGGCCACACTGCAACTGCCCTACTGCCGAGCGTGCTTCCTGAGGGTGGCTCACCAAGACCAACGGAAGTGGCCAGAGGGGCAGCTTCCTATACCAACATGACAACGGACGGACAGGACCATACTAAGGATAGAAACCTCTTTGCTTTTAGGAAGCGTAGCTACCTGTTCCGACGTTGGTCCTACCGTTCTCTAGCAGACAGCCTTGTCTGCTACCCTCAAGCATGCAACTAGAAATACATATGCTCATTCATCCTCTCACACAAAAGGGAAGGGGGATGACAGTATCTTATCATATACAGTATATAAAAGAAAGCGGATGTAGGTTCCGTATGAGACTGTGTGACATGAATTACATATAAGAATTACATATAAACTGTGCTTTAAAGTGTAGTAGTGTGACAGATCGTTATTGTTTATGTGTAAAAGTAACACGTTCCACTGCTCAGTCTCCTCCCAGATAGTCAGAAACGCCACAGTACATTTAGAAGAGGAATTTATTCCATAAATGGCAACAGATTTAAGAAATTAAACATGAAAGGAATCCAACAGAGACCTTTCATAACCCCAACGCTCCGGGAAAAGACTGTGCAGGGAATTTTCTGGCCATGCTAGGACATTCCCAAGCAGGCTTCTCACACCCTACTTAAACCAAAAGTGTAAAAGAAAAGGCAAAAGGACACCAGCTACTTGCTAAAACACAATAATTTCAACACATCTTTAGAATCTACCAATTTCAAACAGAAAAAAAACACAATCTGTGACGCCTATTTAAAAGGTAGTGTAGACCTAATACGGTCAGCAAGTAAAAACAATGGTTCCTGTGTCATTAATATGAAAACAATTTCTGGTTGTTACCCTTATGGAGTTCACCAGTATTTGCTCATTGCAAGAGCCAACTGATCACAGTAAAATTTATGACTGTTTATTAACAAGCAAAATTTATGAAAATAGCAAAGGTGCCACAGCAATTAAAAAAAGAACATCAAATAACATCGGTATTAAAAAGCAGAACATAACAATGCACAATCTGCAAAAGCAACAAAATGATATGAGAAAAAACATGTTTTACAAAGTGGTTATCGCAAAAAAATTCTATATCGTATAAAACTAATAATTTGCAGAATTAAAATAACTATGTGGCACTCATTTAATCACTCTACTATATTTCAATTAGCTAGCAAACAATGAGCACTGTGTCATTATACTGAAACTACAATAATTATGTGATTGTTACCCTTAAGGGGTTCCTCACAGTAAATATGCCCCATGCAAAGGCTAATCGATCACAGTTCAATGAGAATAAAAAGCTATCTGACTGATCAACGAAGCAATGCCACAGCAATGAATTTACGAAACAAAATATCACAAATCTAATACATCACACAAAAACAAACATTGATAAAAAAAAACAGTACAATAGTCAACATCTAAAACAAAACAAAAACACCTATAAATAAAACACCTGCAAAATACAAGAGTCAAAGTCTAAAAAAGATAAATAGAACACCTGCAAAATACAAGAGTCAGTCTAATAAACACCAATAAATCGAACTCCTGGAAAACACACGAGTCAGAGTTTCTCTGACAGAAACACACGTATATGCACTGGACTAAGAACCGTATAATCACTGTTCACTGACACACTCAGTACTTCCACTGTTCTGAGGCACAATATAGGGGAAAGAGGGGGGGTTCGTCGCCGCAGCTGTCAGTAGGGATTTTTTTGTCCATCTGTTGCGTGCGATCCCGCCGTCTCTGCCCTCTCATGAAGTTTCTCCCGTGTCACGTCATCTCGATTTGGTTCCATGTTTGTGTTGTCAAATTCATGCGATATTCCTGGGCAAGGATGACACTTAATGGCTCTTCTTTTGTGCCACCCTTAGCGTCCAGAGAACATCGAACCATGATTTACTGTCGCTTGACAGTGGGCATCCGTCAGGAGATGTTGATAGGCGTCATTGAAGTCTGCCAGTTACTCTGGACAGTATGTGTCAAAAGGCTCCACGCCCTTTGTGTTGTTACATTCTTGGGTTATCCTCAATTGGCTCCCCGGTTTGATATTCCTGGGCAAGGATGACACTTAATGGCTCTTCTTTTGTGCCACCCTTAGCGACCAGAGAACATCGAACCATGATTTACTGTCGCTTGACAGTAGGCATCCATCAGGAAATGTCGATAGGCGTCGTTGACGTCTGCAAGTTTCTCTGGGCAGTACCTGTCAAAAGGCTCCACGCCCCTTGTGTTGTTTCACCGCGGCCGTCTCGTCACGGTCGCGTGCGTGTGGTGCGTTGCCAGCAGATGGATTTCCGCGCAGTGGACCGCTCGCCCATCTCAGGTCATCGCCTCAAGGAAGGGTCGCCCGGGGCGGCCGCCCATTAGCTCCAGGTACAAGGGAAAGTGTTTGCCGCGTACCTTCTTTTGTTGTCGGCCGCGCTCCCAAAGTGGCCTGGCTGACAGCCTGTCCTGCTGGGAAACCCGCCAGTTTACAACTAGTCCGGCTGCTCCCGCTGTCTCTTAAGAGTTTTGCCGGTTCGCTTTCACGTTCTCAACTGCATTCACAGAAATTTTTCATCATTCTTATGTGATTACACAATGTCATACATAATACCACTTAGTATTGTCTTTCACAATTTTTAAGAACAAAGTGAGACTTAATATTTTTTTTAATAAAAAAATTAGATGAATCGACAATATAAAATAAAATTTAAATGACTTGACAATGTAAAAAAAAATAAAAGTGAAATGACTTGACAGTATAAAAATAAAAATTTAAATGAACTGACAATATAATATTTAAATCCACATCACTAATGTGGTTCACTTACGTTTTAATAAATCAAATGCTATTTATTAATTCACTAAAATGAATAGGATGATGCCTTGTGCAAGTATAGGTCAGGACAGCATAGGGTTCACATGTTATTTACACACACATACATGCACACCTGTTGTCTATTCTACAAACTAACTACCCATAAACGTGCATTACTCAATATTCTACTTCTATCCACTACTAGTTAAGTTAATAAGCTACTTCAATGCTATTTCAACACCGTGTATATACCACTACAACATTGTTCTAATTCGTCCTCTTCTTGACGCTCGCGGCATATGTCTTGTCACATGATAAATGTGGAGAACTTTCCTTAAACATACACATTAAAAAGAACAATGGTTATTTACACGCCAAAACAAATATACCATTTCGCACACCTGAAAAGAGACTCGCAATTATACATTTATCATACTCATATATTCACACATAAAACAGTAAGAAAATTTCACCTAAAATTACGTTATCACAACAATTAATCACGCAGATGACTCTGAGGAGGTTAAAAATATTTGCATTATACATGTTATATTACATTTTCTTACCCATTTTGCTGCGATTTCGTTCCATCTTTACGTTACCTTTCGCTTCCAAATCAGTTATTTCGCCTGTGGTGGTTATTCTGGATTCATTTCTCATGAATGGCAAAATTGTGGTCACCTCTATTCTGTAAAACAGTATCATCTTAACATATTGAACTTACAACAGACACAAAAGATCCGAATCCTCCTGTAGTTTAAATGACAAATGTTTTGCTTTATCCTTATTACCTTAAACCAAGCTTTCCTTCGTTCCCATAATCAAAATTATTTAATCATCCTCTACCTTCAAGAGGGAAATTTCCTCAGTACAAATCATATAGGCTGCAGTGCATCCCGCACCAGCGAAAACAGTAAGCTGTAATGCTCACAGCATCAGCAAAACACATAAACGTCGCTTTTCTAGGACAAGTATTAACGCAGAACAAGTTTTCAGGCTTTGGCTCAACATCAATCAAGACTACAAAAAGGATCCATATTTCCAGTCCATTCTCCATTTGCTGAAAAGCTGCTCGTATTTGACTACCACAATAATGTTTCAGAGCCACGTAAATTACACAAACCACAATTCTTCTTTCACCTTGAAGGGAATCAATATACTTACGAAATCCACAGACAGCACTTTACGTACTCAGCTATAAAGAACAAAAAAAGACATATATCATCAATATTAACATATCATCGCATATTGGAAGCCAATGGTTCAACAATCGTATTATCGCATCCTGTTTTCAAGATTCCAAACTTACTCATTCCTTTCTCAGAGTTCTCCTATCTTAAAATATTCATACAGCACGCATACTATAGTAAGAGATCCTCATTTATACTGACAGATATAGAATAGTAATAGATAGATAGTAGCACTGAAAGCAGAAAATCGGAAACAAGGCTACTAACAGCTGGGGACCTGGGTTTGCCAGACCCATGATACCCACAGATCGGATATTCCCCTGAGTTTATGCACTAATTCAGCAACGATCTTGCTTTCCTCAGGAGTGACTCTTTTCAATTTACACACAAAAAAAAACAGCATTTTACTCGTTCACAAAGAAACCTTTTATCTTCACGTTTGAATCAAACTAAATCCTAATTGCACAAGGAGAAAAAAAATTAAAACATCACTTCAATCCATCACATAGAAACATCTTTATCATTAATTTTTATCAACATATTCAAAATGCATACGTCACAAATTTAAACTAATCAATTCTTTCTCCTCACCGTCCTCTCTACTTCTCACTGTCCTTTCTACTCATTTGCCATGTCGCTCATTTGTTCCGATTGGGCGCCTTCTGCGCTGATCGTTAGTCATTGCCAGTTTCGTTCATTTCCATTTGCTGGATTATGTCTAGGGTTAGCCGGCCGAATTTCCACATCATGAGGTGCTCCGCCTACAGTCCTATTCCCACCGTATTCATCATAGTGTCGATTCTGGTTGCCGTACCTGTAGCGTTCACGATCCTGTCTACGTCCTCGATCATTTCTGTTGTTCCACCTGTGTTCGCGACTGTCACCCCAGTTTCTATACGGCCGGTCCCGATTATTATTCCGTTCGCGTCGCGACGACCAGTTACGCCGTTGATTAGTAATACGGCCACGACTGCGGTCGCGCTGCTGTGCCCCGTAATAACTTTGTGCCTGATTAGGCGGGCATTCTCCTGTATTGTATTCCAACTCTTGGAGAAGCGTCTTAAACGTTTCCACGTCCTCTTTGCATCGTCCCGCAAGAATGACGTGCCGCAAGTGCATCGGCAATTTGGTGATGCATATCCTAATTAGTTCCGCAGGCCTGTATGGGTCGTATAGGAATTGATTTACCTGCAGCATGTGGTCGAATAGGCGTGCAGGGCTGCCGAAACCAGACTGGTTCAAATTTGGCAGCATAATTATGCCATGTTTGACCCTATCTTGTGCCGCTTCCGACCAATAGACGGACAGAAAGGCTTGTCGAAACTCCCGAGTGGAGTTGCAGTGACGCGCTGCCGACCTCATGCGAATCGCCGGTTCGCCTTCCAAATAGCCACACATATATTCTATCTTATGTGAACTTGCCCAGTCGGGAGGAAGACAGAACTCAAATTGCTCGAGCCATGCTCGTGGATGTATTCCTTTTTGCGAGTTTCGGAATATCTCAAACTTTCTCACCGTCAGGAAATGTTTGAAATCAAATCCCCGCATTTCCTCCTGGCGAGGCCCTTGAATATTTCTATTATTCTCATGTCTGCCCCTCAAATTACATTCTTCCCTGTCGTCAAAATCTCCCTCGTGGCCAGAGTCCCTCTCTGCACTGTTCGTACGGCTATTTTTAATGCTATTGACGAGTTCGGAATCACACGCCATGCGGTTTTCCAGATGCGCCACGCGTTCTTGTAATTCGCCTGTTACAGCTCTGTTTTGTCTGTTCACTTCGAACTGTCCCTTCTGGAATCTCAGAAGCGAACGCACTTCTTCGGTCTCTGCGGCCGCTACCGGTGTAGTATTGTTCTCACTTTCCGTCAGCTTCATCGTGCCTACAATGTCCGCTAATGCCGCAATCTTATCATCAATTTGTCTCTTGTCCTCCGCCCCAGTCTGCTTCAATTGCTCTACTTGCTGTTCCAACGCGTGGATCGCTAAACTGTTGTCCGCTATTGTGTTGCTAACGGACGTGGGACAATGCGTTTCCGCCACTTGGACCCTCGAGAGTACCTGCTGGTGCTCCCTTTGGCATTCTTCCCTCAGCTCTTGGAAATTCCTAAGTAGCCGTTCTTCGCTTTCTTTAGATTCGGCATCGCCCCTCCGCTTGCTCTGTTCTAAGGCTTGCAGACGATCATCGATTTGTTCAAATGTACGGCCTAATTCTTTCATAATATCACTTTTTATCTCACTTGCCAGATTGTTTATTCTTTGTGAGATATCATCGGACACTCTCTGCATCGACTTGTCGACTTTATTTGTCTGCTGGATTAGTTTTTCGTCTATTTGTTCGCCTAGCTCTCGGATCGATTTTTCAGATTTCTGCGTCATTTGTTCGCCTAGCTCGCGGATTGTTTTTTCGGATGATTCTTTTTGTTCTCGGAACGATTTTTCTGATTTCTGCATCATTTGTTCGAACGATTTTTCTGATTTCTGCGTCATTTGTTCCCCTAGCTCGCGGATCGATTTCTCTGTGTTTTCTTTATTTTGTTGCAATAAGGCTTTCATGAGTTCTGCTAAATCAATTTGGTTAGTTGGAGGCAAATTAATTTCTGGCTCTGCTGTGAGCCCGTTCGTGCTGTTTTGCATTTCGTCTGAAGTATTCCCCATTGCATTTTCGGAACCGCCCGACGCGTTAATATTGGAAATCAAATTATCCCCTTGGTCCATGTTGCTTAAGTTGTTGGACCGCTTACTTTTAGCTTGGTTACGTGTTTGCATTAGTGCAATTTATACTCAGTACGCAACACACTAATCACAATAAATGTGTCCCCCAAAAATTACGAGAGTCACATGAAAGATACCCAACATAGTACACACTTTTTCACACGCAAAACAAATTTTTATCTTTGATCGAAACAGTGGAATTTACAAGCGAGAATAAAAAAAACACACAGACATATAAAACACACAAATATAAAAAACACAACAAGACAAACAACGCAACGCCGATCAACAACGCCGTGAATCTTTTGAAAGTCTGCTCGGAAACAACGCAGAAGTTGTTTGAGCGCTGTAGGGAAAAAAAATTAAGATTATAACACGCTCGTAATCTAACATTTCAGAGATTCCAGAGTCTAGCAGAATCACAGAACAGGGTCGCCATGTGTAATGTTGTAACTTTAATTTTGTATGCTGATGTGTAATGTTGTAACTTAAATTTTGTATGCTGAAATCGGTGCTAATTGACAATGAAAGTGGGTTAAAAGCCGTGATCTGTCTGGGGACGTTAACCGTGGATTACTGGGCAACTGTTTCATCAGATATTTAGTCTAGGTTTACCAAGCAGACTAACATTAATGATAATCTTTTAATAGTCATACAAAACCGGTAATATATACATAAAAGGATAATTTAAATAAAAAGAAAGAAATCAGTTTATATTTGGAAATTTATTTTAAGATTGTTCATTGAAATTTCAGCGTATTATGCGTGAGTTATAACTGAGCTGGTACCTTATTTACGATTAAAAAAAAAGTGAGATTGTAATTTTACGGATGACATAAAATATGGAGCCAAGATTGGGAGACTGCATACAACACTGCATTCATAAAATAACACACGAAGAACATTGAAACATAAGCAAGAAGAAATTAACCACAACCAACAGATTCAGTTTTTTTTACCCAAAGAAATTACGTTCATACCACAATCCTGTCCGTCATGTAATTACCACACACTGGTATACTAAATTCATATTAACTCTTTGTGAAATCTTCGCAAAAAGAATAGCTGAGGGCTACTTTGATGATTACACCACATGCTTCACGTGGGCAACTTGGTTTACACAGAGCGTACAACTCCACAATAATTTTGATAATTAAAATAAATTAGATCGAAAAGCAATTGACAAAAGAAAAACCTTGAACTGGTTACTAACGTCTTACTATTAACCTGATGGGTCAAACAGTTATATAAGCACATGGTAGTGATCTCGCAAAGTACACCCCACGTGGGCTGAACATAAAGAAAAGTTGCTATATTGAAAATATAGTCAAGACGAGACGTTATAATCACACAAGCATTCGCATTTAAGATTGATCTTAGTTAGAGTTACTGATCAACACGTAGTTCCACCTTACTCACAAAGTAGTAACAAAGCAACTACCGGAAAATAATCTGAACTTCATACGAGAATTATACTGCGCTGCAATTTAAGATAACATCGGATATTTTAGACCTAAACCCGAAATAAAGGTGAATAAATTTTCAGTTAGGCTGAACTTAAGAAATCCATTGTCCTACGGACTTAACAGACACGCGCTTAGCCGGAGATCTTACCACTTCAGACGCTCGCCACGGCCACACTGCAACTGCCCTACTGCCGAGCGTGCTTCCTGAGGGTGGCTCACCAAGACCAACGGAAGTGGCCAGAGGGGCAGCTTCCTATACCAACATGACAATGGACGGACAGGACCATACTAAGGATAGAAACCTCTTTGCTTTTAGGAAGCGTAGCTACCTGTTCCGACGTTGGTCCTACCGTTCTCTAGCAGACAGCCTTGTCTGCTACCCTCAAGCATGCAACTAGAAATACATATGCTCATTCATCCTCTCACAGTATCTTATCATATACAGTATATAAAAGAAAGCGGATGTAGGTTCCGTATGAGACTGTGTGACATGAATTACATATAAGAATTACATATAAACTGTGCTTTAAAGTGTAGTAGTGTGACAGATCGTTCTTTTTTATGTGTAAAAGTAACACGTTCCACTGCTCAGTCTCCTCCCAGATAGTCAGAAACGCCACAGTACATTTAGAAGAGGAATTTATTCCATAAATGGCAACAGATTTAAGAAATTAAACATGAAAGGAATCCAACAGAGACCTTTCACTGTATCTAGTTCGGAGACGTACCACATTGTGCACGTTTCCACCGAATGGTCAAAACACGGTCTTTTTCCAGTAACTCAGGTCGTTCTGTTTCTACATGGGTTGCAGAAGGTGGTGGATATGTCTTACTCCGACTTATGCTCAGTTCTGACTTAGAATGATCACATGCAGAAACCTGTAGAAATGGGAGCAGTTGCACGATGCTTAGGGGGTGACTAAAATCACGTTGGAATCTTACTGTAGCAGCTAGGTTCGGGAAAGGTGACTCGTTTGGGGATATGAGAGTGCCAGAAATATGATTGAGTAGTGGCTGTAATCATTAAAGGACTTGGCAATAGGATCCAACGCACGCATGTGCCTGAATGGAAATACCCGATTCCAAATCATGGACATCATTTCTAACAGATAGTGTAACACTAGAGATCTCAGAAGGTAGTGTACATTTTTTTACGACCTCAATTGGCACGTCATCTACAACTGCCGTTTGTGTTCCTTCTCAATCAGTCATCGCCTATAACTCAGTGGATATATCGTGGAACCTCTGATATGGTCTTGAGAAAGAATCCGCTACAGATACTATTTATTTATCTAGCTGGGGCTGTGTGAGGGAGTCGCAAATACCGCTTACATAAAACGTTCCTTAGGCAAATCACTTTCAAAAAGTGGTAATTTTATCACGAGATTGCATTGTGGGCTGATAAGACACATTCCTATGATCACCTTCACGGTATTTGTCCGAAAAAAAACCTTATTCAGAGGTAACGACGTACCTAGATTCATAAAGCGGGTATAGCTTTTAACATGGCTACTTATGTGCAATTGTAGAACCTTAGCTTGTGACAGTAACATGCAGCAGTTGTTGCGATCAGGTTTTTTCAACATCTGGCCAATTATGTCTCTCTTTCTAAGACACAGTGGTAGCACTCGCAGGAAGAAATCTAAGAGACATGCACACCCATCGTTGATTTTCGGTCAGTATTATTTCGTATCATAGGCAATGAGCTATTGACGAAGTATTATACTTGGTAGTAGGGGATGCATGATATGTTCGCATTTGAGCATCAGGTTTATGAAGTCTGTCTTTGTGTAAAGGAAACGACTATGTCCAGTCATAAGGAAGGTACAGATATTTCCATTTCCACAGCCACCAGCAGGGTGTATTTCCGATACTTCGCTCATTGTCGAATGTCGTTCAATTGAGACCGCGATTGTAATATTTAATTGTACGTATAATGATAAAAGATATATGCAACCGGTTTTCTAGAATGATTCCGTGTATGCATGGCCTGTGGTGGGACTGATCCACGTTTCCCTTTAACGGCAGCATCCGCCCGAATGGCTCAAAATGGTTCAAATGGCTCTGAGCACTATGGGAGTTAACATCTGAGGTCATCAGTCCCCTAGAACTTAGAACTACTTAAACCTAACTAACCTAAGGACGTCACACACATCCACGCCCGAGGCAGGATTCGAACCTGCGACCGTAGCGGTCTCGCGGTTCCAGACTGAAGCGCCTAGAACCGCTTGGCCACAGCGGCCGGCCGTCCGAATGCAGAGGCGTGTTGGAGTGTAGGAATATATCTGAGTTAACTTTGCCATCCTCTAGACCACCGAACAGAGAGCTAATACTTAGTGTGTGTTGCACAGCTTTCGTGATCAAGTGGAAATTTGAGAATGAATATGGAGGAGCGTTTGCACTGGACTGTTATTCTCCTCCATGTAAGTTGTTCAGTGACTGCGTCTGCACATTTCGCGCCATTATTTAGCTGAGAGGAAATCGATTGTGGGGTGCGCATCTAGCGGTTGAAAGAGAAGTTTGCTTGTTCTCTAGACGTGAGGAAAAGCTTAGTTGGCCTATAAGTTATAGGGATGATTTGGAATATGTTACATCAGCGAGATCGGTATTCACGGATTTAAATATCATTTTTCATCTGTTTGTTTCTAGTTACTCAGTGGTCTAGAGCACGCTCCACATAGCTAAAGTTTCGGGTTTGTAGAAAAATAATTTCCAGTCTATATCTTTGTAATTATGTTGCATGAGCGATCAGGAGGGTACTGCTGTGTGCTTGATATCGAGAAGTACCGCGAAAATGATATAATGTTATGGTAAACCATGCGAAAATACTTGTGTTCTCGGATTCAAGCTCCTGCCATCAGTGGGAGAGCAATGTAATTGAGTAAGAGTCTTTCCGTGTTTGACGATATGTATGGCACTTCGCGAGGGTGCATATAGATTCAGCTCATCGATAACGGCGAGATATTTTTTTATGTGTAAAATTATGTGCACTGTAGATACTGAGATTCGTTCCAGAAGCACAGTCATCAATAGGAGATATTACCTGTACATCGATCAGTGTCAGACTGTAGCAGCAATCGTAGTATGTAATTGTAGTTACACTGGTAAATATGTTCCTGGCTTCCAATATCTTTTTTTTTCTTTATTGTAATTTCATTCCCCTGCCCCATATGGGCAGGGGAGGGCTGTCAGCAGCACAATCCGCCGCTCTTCAGCCGAGTGACATGACAACTAAAACAAGAATAAAATAATACATACATAAGGAGATAAAAATGGGAACATAAAACAGAGTAAGGGGAGAAAATGGAGGTAAAAATACACTGACACGTAGACGTTCATTGGGGACAGTTAAAAAAGTCACCAGAAAGTTAAAAAACACAGTTGGCGATTCTTAAAACACAGAGAAGGCACTGGATGCGCATGCACAGGTTAAAAGTTGGCCACAGTATTAAGAACACTCCGAAACAACACACTTAAAACCCACTTGGAGCACACACGACGAAGAGTAAAACTACCAGGTGGGGCCTGCCGAGGGAAAGGTCAGAGAGGATGGAAAAGGAGGGGAGAGCATGGGGCAGCTGGGGAAGCGGCGGGATGAAGAGAGGAGGGGCAACTGTGGGTTCACGAAGAGGCAGGAGACTCATGGGGCGGGAGAGGAAAAGGGAAGACAGGGCAGGAGGGAGCGCAGAGACACTGAAAGAAGGCACAAGAGATGGAGGGGGAGTAGGAGGGGAAATCCGCTCAGAAGGAGGGAGGGGGAGGAGAGGGAGCCCTGAGGAGGAGGCAGGAAGAGGGGGTTAGAGTTGGTAGGAAGGGGAGATGTCAGGGCGAAGCTCATCATCCGGGAGGGGTAGACGGTGGAAATTGTGTTGGGAAAGGAGATGGAGGGTGTGGAGATGTAGAGAGGGAGGGACACAACGGTAAAGGCGCGGCAACTGGTTGGGAGTGGAGAGGAAGGGAGACACCAGGGGGTGAGGGGGATCAAGGCGGCGGACAATATATAGTGTGCGGATGTGTTCAAGGAAAAGGAGAAGGTGGGGGAAGGGGATGAGGTCATAGAGGATGCGCGTGGGAGACGGAAGGCGGATGCGGAAGGCGAGGCGGAGTGCATGGCGTTCGAGGATTTGGAGGGCTTTATAGAACCGGGGAGGGGCGGAAATCCAAGCGATGCTGGCATAACAAAGGATGGGGCGGGTCATGGATTTGTAGGTGTGAAGGATGGTGGAAGGATGCAGACCCCACGTACGGCCGGACAGGAGTTTCAGGAGGCGGAGGCAGTTGTGAGCTTTGTTTTGGATGGTAAGGAGATGGGGAGTCCAGGTGAGGTGGCGGTCGAGTGTGAGGCCAAGGTATTTGAGGGTAGGAGTGAGGTGGATAGGACGGCCATAAATGGTGAGGTAGAAATCATGGAGGCGGAAGGAGCAGGTGGTGCGGCCTATGATGATCGCCTGGGTTTTGGAGGGATTAACACGGAGGAACCACTGGTTGCACCAAGCGGTGAATTGGTCAAGGTGGGTTTGGAGGGTACGTTGGGACCGTTGAATGGTAGGATAAAGGGCTAGGAAGGCGGTGTCATCAGCGAACTGGAGAAGATGAACAGGAGGGGGAGGTTTGGGCATATCAACAGTGTACAGGAGATAGAGGAGAGGGGAAAGGACAGAACCTTGGGGCACGCCGGCAGAGGGGTAGAAAGTACGGGAGTTGGAATTGTGGATAGTCACATAGGAGGGACGATGGGAGAGGAAGGAAGCAACGAGATGGACGAAGTTGATGGGGAGAGCATAGGTCTGGAGTTTGAAAAGGAGCCCGGGATGCCAGACACGGTCATAGGCGTTCTGGAGATCAAGGGAAACAAAGATAGCAGAGCGACGGGAGTTAAGTTGGAGGGAAAGAAGATGGGTAAGGTTAAGGAGCTGGTCGTTAGCAGAGAAGGAAGGCCGGAAGCCACATTGGGTAAGAGGAAGGAGGCGGTGCTGGTTAAGGTGGTGGTGGGCTTCCAATATCCTTTTGAGCCTCTTATGTATTTGATGATCTATAGACAACTTTACGGGTTTAACTGTCACCTCGTCACTTCGCAGATTGCTTTATTTTGCGAGCGGGTCTGTAAGCTGTGCTATGCGTTACTTGGACAATTTACGATTTCGCACCTGCACATCAGGTCTACATGTCTGTACCATAGCGAGTAGAAGAGAAATTGTGCCGACTCCTCGCCCGTTAACACAGTCAGCATAGGACGGGTGGCGTGCCTGCGAACGACGAGCAGCACTGTCACTTGAGACCCAAGTTCGCACGGTTTTGCTCTATCTGAACGTGTGTTTCACTATTGTCTGTGCTTATTTTGTGAGTGTATTTATGGTGTTGTGAGTGAACGTTGAGGAGTTGAAGTCTGTGGTGAATAAGTGGTGTTTAGGGATAGAGTTACTTGTATTTGAAGAAGAATAAAAAATTCTGACTTGTTTCGTTCCAGTGTGTAGATCTGGCTACCGAGAAAGTAAAGGCAAACATTTTCTTAGGCCTCCAAAAGACGAAGTAGCATTTGCAAAATGGGTCTGAGCAATTCCTGGGAAAGACAGAATTCTAACTCACAATTGTTTCGTGTGTGATTCACATTTCTGTGAGGAACTTATTATAAAAGCTGACGAGTTTATCGTCGAGGGTAAACAAGTTAAAATTCCAAGACAAAGGTGGTCTCTAAGATCAGGGGCAGTTCCTCACTTATTTCAAAATGTACCGAAATATCTGTCGAAAATATTATACAAAAGAAAACCACCGCTGTAAAACACTCAAAAAAGAGTAACTGCTGTAAAGGAAACGTCAACAAGAAGTTCCGATATTTCCCACTGTTTCATCTGTTGAGGTAAATGCACGGAAGGTACCGGATGACCGGATGCAGCGCTCATTTCACTAAAAAGAACATTAAAGTGTAAGAAGCTGGAAGTTGTGCGGTTACGTAATAAACTAAGAACAGCGAATGCAGAAATCCATCTACTGCGGATGCAGCTCTCAAACGAAAAGCGTAAGACAGCTTAATCAAATCTCCTAGATCATTCCGAACTGAGTAAGAAACAGAAAATGATAGTGGACACTATGATAAAGAAATGTCAATTAAAAAGCACTAAGGGGATGCGATATGATGGCGAGTTTCTTCTGGACAGCGTGCTCTTAAAAATAAACTCGCCCAAAGGATACAGATATTGTTTGAAGCATGGTTTGTTGCCACTTCCTTCCGAAACACATCTTCGAAATTTAGTAAAGGGTCTCAAATGCTCATATGGAATCAATACACACGCTGTGGAGGCCATTAAGAATTATTTTCGGGAGGAACAAGATGAAAACAAACGCTTAGGTGTGCTGATTTTTGATGAAATTGAGTTCCCAGAAGACCTGCAATTTAATAACAATTCCCTGAAAATTGATGGTCTCATCAATTTAGGAGAGTATACTCCGGACGACTGGAAGAATAAATTTGCCAATCATGCTCTCGTCTTCATGTTTGCTCCTCTGTTGCATAACTGGATCCAACCAGTAGCTGTGTATGCAAGTAGCAATGCAACTCCAGGCGACGTCGTCTTCCAGATATTAATTCAAGTGATTATCCGGCTGAAACAAGCCGGAACAAGAATGATCGCATTCACTTGTGATGGCAGTCAACCGAATAAAATGGTCAAGCAATGTCTTGGAATTAGTGCAAAAAAAAAAAAAAAAATAATAAAGTAACTTGCTCTATATCAAATCCTGTCGACGAAACCAGAAGAGTTTGGGCATTTTCAGACTCTGTTCACGCAATAAAGTGTGTAAGAAATAATTTCTGTGATAAAACCGAAGTACTTTTTAACGATGAGATCGTCAACTACAGGGTGTTACAAAAAGGTACGGCCAAACTTTCAGGAAACATTCCTCACACACAAAGAAAGAAAATATGTTATGTGGACATGAGTCCGGAAACGGTTACTTTCCATGATAGAGCTCATTTTATTACTTCTCTTCAAATCACATTAATCATGGAATGGAAACACACAGCAACAGAACGTACCAGCGTGGCTTCTAACACTTTGTTACAGGAAATGTTCAAAATGTCCTCCGTTAGCGAGGATACATGCATCCACCCTCCGTCGCATGGAATCCCTGATGCGCTGATGCAGCCCTCGAGAATGGCGTATTATATCACAGCCGTCCACAATACGAGCACGAAGGGTCTCTACATTTGGTACCGGGGTTGCGTAGACAAGAGCTTTCAAATGCCCCCATAAATGAAAGTCAAGAGGGTTGAGGTCAGGAGAGCGTGGAGGCCATGGAATTGGTCCGCCTCTACCAATCCATCGGTCACCGAATCTGTTGTTGAGAAGCGTACGAACACTTCGACTGAAATGTGCAGGTGTTCCATCGTGCATGAACCACATGTTGTGTCGTAGTTGTAAAGGCACATGTTCTAGCAGCACAGGTAGAGTATCCCGTATGAAATCATGATAACGTGGTCCATTGGGCGTAGGTGGAAGAACATGGGCCCAATCAAGACATCACCAACAATGCCTGCCCAAACGTTCACAGAAAATCTGTGTTGATAACGTGATTGCACAATTGCGTGCGGATTCTCATCAGCCCACACATGTTGATTGTGAAAATTTACAATTTTATCACGTTGGAATGAAGCCTCATCCGTAAAGAGAACATTTGCACTGAAATGAGGATTGACACGTTGTTGGATGAACCATTTGCAGAAGTGTACCCGTGGAGGCCAATCAGCTGCTGATAGTGCCTGCACACGCTGTACATGGTACGGAAACAACTGGTTCTCCCGTAGCACTCTCCATACAGTGACGTGGTCAACGTTACCTTGTACAGCAGCAACTTCTCTGACGCTGACATTAGGGTTATCGTCAACTGCACGAAGAATTTCCTCGTCCATTGCAGGTGTCCTCGTCGTGTCTTCCCCAGACGCGAGTCATAGGCTGGAATGTTCCGTGCTCCCTAAGACGCCAATCAATTGGTTCGAACGTCTTCCTGTCGGGACACCTTCGTTCTGGAAATCTGTCTCGATACAAACGTTCCGCGCCACGGCTATTGCCACGTGCTAATCCATACATCAAATGGGCTTCTGCCAACTCCGCATTTGTAAACATTGCACTGGCTGCAAAACCACGTTCGTGATGAACACTAACCTGTTGATGCTACGTACTGATGTGCTTGATGCTAGTACTGTAGAGCAATGAGTCGCTTGTCAACACAAGCACCGAAGTCAACATTACCTTTTTTCAATTGGGCCAACTGGCGGTGAATCGAGAAAATAAAGTACATACTGACGAAACTAAAATGAGCTCTGACATGGAAATTAATCGTTTCCGGACACATGTCCACATAACATCTTTTCTTTATTTGTGTGTGAGGAATGTTTCCTGAAAGTTTGGCCGTACCTTTTTGTAACACCCTGTATAATTTTTATCGCAGAGTCTATCAAGAAGATAATTTCCCAGGATTTGCCGGATTCAAAGTTTGCCACAAGTTAACTTCCAACTACTTGAACCAGACGTCATTTCAACGAATGAATGTAAAATTAGCCCTCCAATTATTCAGTAACTCAGTAGCCAATGGCATAAAATTCTTCAGGGAAATTAAAGCAACAGGATTCGAAGGCGGTGAATCAACGGAATCATTCACTAGGTGTATGAACAACGCACTTAATTCTTCGTTTCCTAAGAATGCATTGTACAAAAACTCAGAGGCTCACAAAACATTAATGAAATGGAAAAGAATTCTCGACGGTAAAAATAACAGCTTTGCTTCCGAAGGAACTCTCTAGTCTCTAAGAGTAACCATTGAAAGTACATTGGAGATATCTGAATATTCGTGGGAAAAAGGTTTCAGCTATGTCTTGACTGCAAAATTTAATCAGGACACATTTGAACGTCATTTCGGTATCGTAAGGTCTCTGAGTCAATGATCACCCTTCAGTAATAGACTTCTTGAGCTTGCACATGTTACACTGCGCTTACATTCCTGTAAAACTAGCCCTATCTTCCGGCCGAAACTGCGAACATAAATGTGAATATTCATTGACATCATATGTATGCCAAATGCGGACGTTAGCCAGACATTTGCAGCAAAAGAACAGAAACAGAGTTCTGGAAATGGAAGACGTAATTAAAAAACCGCTATGTGTTCCACACTACTTCACAGAGCCTCATCCCAATCCACAACATATTCCGGAGAGTCTTGAAAGCACCACAGGAAAGAAATGTTTAGTTTATCATCTGGCAGGTTACGTGGTGCATCAAGCAAGAAAAGCCGTAAAATGCCGTAAGTGTTCGTGCCTTCTAAGTGGAAATTCGTCTGACGTCCCATTCTCTTTACTTACATCTATTAAAGATTACGGCTCTTCTACAGAAAAGACATTGCTCACATATCCATCGAAAGGCGTCTTCAGTGTTCTCATGCAGGTGGAAAATATAGTCGCGGTAAAATTCCGTGAGGACAGTTTATGGGGCAACATTTTTTATGATTGCCTCAATAGTTTGGACCAAATAAGTGTTGAAATATCTAACGTTGGATGCTGCGAAGATCATGTGATGGAAATCGTTTCCAAGCTGATTCTTCATTATATGAAATGCCGGTTTTTCACTGGCATTAAACAAATTCGGAAGGAGTTGAAGTCTTCAAAAACTTCCAAGACTGCCCAGAAACTATTCAAACTAGCTGACAACTAATGTCTACTGAGGTAAGTTAATTAAATCCATCTACTTTTCATATGATTACATAAATTTTACGAATGAATGAGTTCGTGTGCAGTATTTGGCGTAACAGCATGTATTTCCGTGCATCATAAGCGGAGCAACTGACATCTCGCCGCGGAAACTGTGAACTAGCGGAGACGGCACACTTTTTCTTCTACTCGCTGTGTCTGTACTGATATTATTTCGGTAAATTAGTTGTCTGCGTGTCTGGAGAACGTTATTTAGGAGTAGTTTACAGGTCTGTGGGCTGTGCGGCGTGACCCCAGGCATGTCAGAGCGTGTGTTTTGTATCAGTGTGATAAATATACTCCATCCCTAAATAAGATGTTCGAAAATAAATAGAGTACATTCCTTCCTTACTCTCCCCAGCAGCCCACCGCAGGCCTAGTCATTTTCGCTCCATTTTCCCCTCTACAGACCACCGTGTTGGATTACGTCACAGGAGGGATGACAGCACCCTCTGGTGTCAGTAATGTGTACTAAATCAGTTGGAATCCAGGCCTCCTGGCGAGCACAGTGGATAGTGGTGCTGTCTCTAATTGTTTAAATGAAGACTGGTGCATGATTTCGATAGCTGACGATTAGCAAGCAAGTTTTCAGAGTCTTTTACGTGGATTATTATTTTGACAATTTAGGAGTTGTTTGACTCTCTGGATGTAAATTATTGCATTATTTACGAGTGGTTTGCATGTCTGTAGGCTGTGCAATGGGTTATTTTGACAGTTTACAATTAGCAGCTGCGTGTGTAGAGCATTATACATGAGTTATTTAGGAGTAGTTACCAGGTTTGTATGCTGTGTGGCATCTCAGAGCATGTGTTCTGTATCACTGTGATAAATATACTCCATCCCTAAATAAATTGTTCCAAAATAAATAACGTACACCCCTTCCTCTCTCCAGCAGCTCAGTACAGGCTGATTCCATTTCCCACAAATCCCTAGGAAGAGGTGGCAGTCAGGTGACTGAGGTTAGTCCAAGTGTCCTTTCTTTGCAGCAGTTTTCTTAGGTTGGTAGCGAAACCCCAAGTGACCTTTCTTTGCTGCCAAAATTCAAACTTGGCGCCAGTTCCTAGAAAGAGGTGGAGGTCAGGTGACTTAGGTTAGTGGAGGTAACCCAGTTGTACTATCTTCTCGCGATTTTCTTAGTTTAGTATAGATAACTGTGGTGTGATGCATTATCCTGTTGGAATTTGAACTTCCCGCCATTTTTCTGGGGAAGGGGAGGGGGCTAGGTTAGTGGTGGCAGCCCAATTGACCTTCTTCCCACCAAAATTCAAACTTCTGCCAAAATCCGCCATCTTGAATGACGTCATGGCCGCCATCTTGGATGATGTCATGCACTGTTGCCAAGTCTACACGCCACCATCTTGGATGCCGTCATCGCCGCCATCTTGGATACATCTGGTAACAATGCAGAGTGTGCCAGAACGAACTTTTCCCAACACTGACTCCTCCAACCAGGCAACATGTTTCCAGTCATCAACAGTCCAATGTCGGTGTTGACGGGCCCAGGCGAGGGTACACGAGATGACGTTCGACTCTGAGAGCCCATATCGGTTGCTGTTTCCTTGAATTGTTTGCACGCTGACACTTGATGGGCCAGCATTAAAATCTGCAGCAATCTGAGGAAGGGTTGCACTTCTGTCACGTTGAACGATTCTTTTCTGCCGTGGTTGGTTTCTTTCTTGCAGGATCTTTTTCCGACTGCAGCGATGTCGGAAATTTGATGTTTTACGGGATTCCAGACATTCACGTTAGACTCGTGAAATGGTCGTACGCGAAAATTACCACTTGATCGCTTCCTCGGAGATGCTGTGTCTCATCGCTCGTGCGCCGACTATAACACCGCGTTCAAACTCACTTAAATCTCGATAACCTGCCATTGTAGCAGCAGTAACCGCTCTAACGATTGCGCCAAGCACTTGCTGTCT
This sequence comes from Schistocerca cancellata, assembly GCF_023864275.1. Lineage (NCBI taxonomy): Eukaryota > Metazoa > Arthropoda > Insecta > Orthoptera > Acrididae > Schistocerca > Schistocerca cancellata. Next base: position 1,240,602,146 of record NC_064626.1, read on the forward strand.
TCGGTGTAATTTATGTTGTTAATGTTAGTAGCCAGATTACCCAGGTTCTGCTGTAATAACCACAAACCGAAGCATTTATCCCTTCGTCTCGCCTTCCTCCCTAGTAGCTGAGGGATGTTTATCACTTTGGAAGAATCCATGTTGACACTTTCAACTACCGCTGAAGACTGATCAGCTGCGGCTGTCAAGCCTTCTTTTATTCTATAAAGATGAAAGATGATCGCACTTCCGGTCACGTGATTTCCGGTCATACACGCTGCATAACTCCTAGTTCACTGCTCTATCTTGTGTACAAGGTGTCCGTGGCAGGGAGGGAGGCTGCCCCTCGTAAGTACCACCCTTATGTATGGGATAGAACCAACGCATTTGTCGGAATGTATGGTACTGCGCTGTAGGAAATGTTTTTTTGACATTGTAGTACAGCGCAACATCCGTACAGTAGAGTATAGGGCTGTGCCTGTACATGGTTTCGGACGGGGTGGTACAGCGCAGTATCCGCACAGTACAGCACAGCGCTGACCCCGGACACGGTTTCCGGAGGAGTCATATTGTGAAATAGACAGACGAAATAGTGTAGCGCTGCACCCGACCATGATAGCGGGATTATGCGGTCAGGGACAGGGTGGTACTTTGTCATTCATTCTAACACAACGTCACACACATACAAACTAAATATCTACAGCTTTCATCGTTTTAAAAATAAAAGTGATTCAAGAAGAGTTTTTCATTCCACAGTTCAGTTATGTGAGAAAGTTGGTGATAATGTGGAAGACGGGGGAGGGGGGGGGTTAGGGGGGATGGCAGGCGGGGGAGGGGTAATGGTTCAAATGGTTCAAATGGCTCTGAGCACTATGGGACTTAACATCTATGGTCATCAGTCCCCTAGAACTTAGAACTACTTAAACCTAACTAACCTAAGGACAGCACACAACACCCAGCCATCACGAGGCAGAGAAAATCCCTGACCCCGCCGGGAATCGAACCCGAGAACCCGGGCGTGGGAAGCGAGAACGCCACCGCACGACCACGAGATGCGGGCAGGGGGGTAATGGTCTACGAAACGTTGGGAGTCACTGTCTTAAAGAGTCTACAAATACAAAAATAGTTATAAGTCACACAAATACAAAAATATTTATAAGTCCATATTCGAAAAGTTGATAAATCAAGGTGTTCGACAAGGTTGCAGTCTATCATCCACATTCAGAATACAAGAGCATTTATTCAGTACGCCTGTACTGCAAAATACCGTCGCCGTCGCTTTTGAAAAGTGAACATGAGGTACCTTTCTTCTACGACAGGGAGTGTAGAAAACTGACTGGACGAGAAAAGTAGGCCAAGTGAAGTCACTATTGTTTCATCGTGGCGATCGAGTGCGCTGATTTGTTTTGGTTTTCGAACCAAAACCCAGGGGAGAAAGGAAAAGACTAGCCAGCCTCGTTAGCGTAAATAGCACTTCAATCAGACTCTGACTGTCTCTCGCTCATTGTGTTTGGATGTTCTCGGACAGTGTCCAGGTGTGTGCGTAATGTCGAGCTATGCTGCCAGCATCAGCCTATAACGTTTTCTACCACTTTATCGCTTGCTAGGCAGGACAACAACAACAACAAGAACTACTAACACGTTCTTTACTACGGTCCCTTTTCAGAAAAAATGGGTAAACAATTAAAAAAGAATAACATAAATCCTGCGGTTTTTATACCGCCGAATGCAGGTACCAAAATAGACACAGGGAACAGACAATCAGCAAGAACGAACTGTTTTGTTCACTCTCCTGTAATGACTGTTCTCACAGTGCATTGGGCAAAGTGGTACAAGTTTCGAAATTCGCTTTAAAGAACATCTCAGTGTGAGCAGTTCGAAATCCGCAGTAACTCACTTACGTCGTAATCAGCATTCTATTTCGGTTCTTCGCATAACTTGGAAGTACTGCATAAACAGAGAAAGAGCAGTGTTTTAAACGTGCTTGAGAGGATGTATATAATGAAGTCTATAAGACAGTCTCCTGATAATACTTCCAATAACCAAACGGAGCCGGCCGAAGTGGCCAAGCGGTTCTAGGCGCTACAGTCTGGAACTGCGCGACCGCTACGGTCGCAGGTTCTAATGCTGCATCGGGCATGGATGTGTGTGATGTCCTTAGGTTAGTTAGGTTTAAGTAGTTCTAAGTTCTAGGGGACTGATGACCTCAGCAGTTCAGTCCCATAGTGCTCAGAGCCATTTGAACCATTTGAACCAAACGGAATTAAGACACCGAGATTTGTTGGCCAGTTTTGACTATTTGAATTTCTGAAGTAAGTTGTCTCAGCAGCTAACTAGTTGATTACGTGAATATAGAAGTTCACTCACTGTTGATCCACATGCAGGTCGTCTGATCCATTTAACGTATACACTGTTTTAATCATACAGAGATAAGAAGCAATTTTAGACACTTTTCACCTTAGTGACATTATATTAGCATCACCCAGGTCCAGTTTTTGTGTAATACGGACAGTTGTGTCTAACTGCTCACGTGGCTACCACCGTTCCTCAGCAGAGCACCTGCAGCGCATTTTTCAAAAAAATGGTTCAAATGGCTCTGAGCACTATGGGACTCAACTGCTGTGGTCATAAGTCCCCTGGAACTTAGAACTACTTAAACCGAACTAACCTAAGGACATCACACACATCCATGCCTGAGGCAGGATTCTAACCTGCGACTGTAGCGGTCGTGCGGTTCCAGACTGTAGCGCCTTTAACCGCTCGGCCACTCCGGCCGGCGCGCATTTTTCCTATGTTCCATGTTGTCCACGTTAGTTAACTTTACCTAACCGCCTCAGTTCCCAGACGGCAGCCCCGCTCCGGCAGCACACCAGACACCTCGTAGCTTGTGTTGTCAGCCGCTACGATTACTACACTGAAGCGCCAGAGAAACTGGTATAGGCATGCGTATTCAAATACAGAGATATGTAAACGAACGGAATACGGCGCTGTGGTCGGCAACGCCTATATAAGGCAACAAGTGTCTGGCGCAGTTATTGGATCGGTTACTGCTGCAACAATGGCAGAGTATCAACGTCTAAGTGAATTTGAACTAGAGATGGGCAAAACTGTTCTTTTCAGAGATCGGATCAGAACTGTTCACTCCCTGAAATGAATTAGCTCTTTTTCATGACTCACCACTCATTTATAATAGAAAATAAATGGAAGGCACATTGCCCTTTAAACTTGGTTTATTCCAGTACTATACCTGTATTTTGATCTTATTCGATCCTATTTTAAAGTAACACAGATAATGAGTAAGAATTTTGTATTGTTTATTGAAATTTCCACGATATGACAAAGTTTTTGATTATTGATTTATTTTGCACTATCGTGGTTTTTCGGGTGATCGGAAAATGTTGTAACTTGAGATTTACATTAACAATATATTTGGCTATAATGTATTAAAATTTCATTAACCTCATACAAATACATCGCAAGCCATATATTTTTAAAGTGAACGTTTCCTTCCGAAGACGCCTAAAATCGCAAAATCCGTACCAGAATAAGAAAAAAAAATTTTGACTGTAAAACGAAAGTGCTGCATATAGCCTTACGCAGAATAAAACAAGGAAAATATTGGTGTATCACATTTTGCGATACGTTTATCGGTTCGCTCGTAATTAAAGCGTAAATTCGAGTGTCCATAATAAAAATCCTATAGTAAGAGGAGTCGTCAGAAACCTAATCTGATCAGTTTAAACAAATAAAAATAAAATAAAAACAAATGATGTATACATAACATAATAATGTAATATACATAGCGGTATTACTACGAAGAATAATATCCAGTAGAGACGAACTCTGATGCAGAAGCACTGAGTCGAGCAGGTCGAGCCGCGAGCTGTATTACTGCGTGAGCTAAGACCGCAGAGACCAGAGTGACACCTGACTTGCTTTGCTCAACGCTCTGGCTAGAGTCGAGAACGGTGGGGTGAGCGTTGAGCGGGCGAGTTCCGAGGGTGGGGAGAGCGGTGAACTCACCCGCTCCGAGACAAATCGTCCGTTCCCTTGCGAGCAGGTTGTTGCAAGTAGTTCCTATGTTATCCGCTAGGTGGCTCTCTGTCCTGTTGCTCGCATCAACTGCCCAGAGGGCAGGACGTGCGACTGAAATGATCGCCGACAGAGTGCGATGCGAAGTTAAGCTGCGCCAGACACTGCACGCGGCAGACGACGCACAGAGATGGCACGGCATATGTGAAACACAAAATCCAATGGGGCACTGCACAATGCAGGCAGCCAAGGTAGAAGCAGGGCAGAGGCTGGCGCTGGCTGTGTTGTGTGGCGTGCACTGTGCTGTGACCAGCAGAGGCGCTGCTGATATGCTCCGTCTCTCTCTCTGTCTCTCTCTCTCTGCCGTGGGAAACGTTTGGAGCTACCGTTCTTTTTTTCTGAATCACTGATTGTTCACTCCTTTGAAAGATTCAACTCTATGAATTAGTTCAAGAGTGCATCCCCCATCTCTAATTTGAACGTGGGGCTACAGTCGGCGCACGAGCGATGGGACACAGCATTTCCGAGGTAGAGATGAAGTGGGGATTTTTCCGTACGACCGTTTCACGAGTGTACTGTGAATATCAGAAATCCTGTAAAACATCAAATCTCCGACATCGCTGCTGCCGGAAAAAGATACATCAATTACGGGACCAAGGACGACCGAAGAGAACCATTCAACGTGTCAGAAGTGCAACTCTTCCGCAAATTGTTACAGATTTCAATGTTGGGCCACCAACAAGTGTCAGCGTGCGAACCATTCAACGAGACATAATCGATGTGGGCTTTCGGAGACGGAGGCCCACTCGTGCACGACACAAAGCTTTACACCTCGCCTGGGCCCGTCAACACCGCCACTGTAATGTTGATGACTGGAAACATGTTGCCTGGTCGGACGAGTCTCTTTTCAAATTGTATCGAGCGGATGTAAATGTACGGGTATCGAGAGGTGCCGGGGCAAGCAGTGTATTTAACACTAAATTCTTCTAGGATCTACATATGTAAATGATGCTCTAAGCCTCCCCTATTCTAACTGCGACTTTTGCTGTTGCACAAGGATTAAAAAAAAAATGCGAACTGACTCTAATCAACCCTGCCAGTGGAGTAGAAGAGAGTTTGGCACCTGCAATAATTTAATTTGATAAATAAGTTAAATAAACGAAGGTTTCTTTAACATAGTGAGGAATGATAGGGTTGCTATACCGATTAACAGAATGAAAGTTCTGTCCAAAATAACAATATGATTTATTAAGACTAAACACAAAATAATAAACAAAAACACATGAAACATTTACAGTACATCAAATTGGCTCAAATTGGATACTCAAACAAACGCTGTGAATGTGAAGTTGTCCCTAAACTAGATTGTGAGGATTATGACGAAGTGGTATGTGCAGCCAATTCCTTGCAACTCAAATCTTAGAGAAAACACATAGCCAACCCAACATTAATTACTGCTACCCAAGACAGAACAAAGTTAGAAAAAGACGAACAGGCGTGCTCTGCTGGGCTCTGATTATCACCTAGGAAAATCTCTGTCTGCCGGTGCTGCGGACATACCTTACCAAACTATCTTCTTAACTGCCAGAACACGATCTGGCGTACCGGAGGCGATGGCTTGTTGCTTCGACGTCCTCGACCGAAAGGCGAGAGCCGACTACCTAGAGCACACGTACAGGCCGAGCACACAACATTCCCGCCCCCACGACAGTGGCCGTGGTTAACCGTTCCAATCAGCAACTCGAAAACCGGCGGAAAATTCGTCTCTATTGCCGGAACACTACCATTCCACCAATGGAGATTCTTGGCGCCAATTTCTGCGCCGATTTTGCTACGTCACGGAGCTATGCCCTGAGTAAGCTAATCACAGTTACGATTTTGCAGAAAGCGCGGGAATTTGCCCGCCACAACTGCCTGGGTACACAAGTCATTCCCACGCCTCGCTGGTAGCCCGCCAGAAAGTGTTTTCGCTAAGTTTCTGCAAAGTAACGGAACCTCTAGCCCAGCCGCTACTTCAGGCCCCTGTGGGCGTGCCTCTTGAGAATGTCGGCGTCTGCAAAGCATTCACTTGACTCTCTCACACCCGTCGGCTTACCCTTTCAAAGTCATCAGAGCCCGCCTGTCACAGGGCCACCCGGGTGACAAGAGACGCTGCGTGGGAAGTCCGCGTGTGTAGGAATAGCAACTTTCCACCGCATGCAATTAGAGAGGAGAATCGTAAGATAGAAATATGAGAGGGGGCTCATGCCACCTCTCAACCTCATGAATCCATGGACCCTGCATGTTAGCAGGGGACTGTTCAAGCCATGTGGAGGCTCTGCAATGGCGTGGGGCGTGTGCAGTTGGAATGATACGGGACCCCTGATACGTCTAGACACGACTCTCTGACAGGTGAGGCGTATGCAAGCATCCTGTCTGATCACCTGCATCCATTTATTGTGTATTCCGACGCATTTGGGCAATTCCAGCAATAAAGACACCACACACGTCCAGGATTGCAACAGAATGGCTCCAGAGACACTCTTCTGAGTTTAAACATTTCCGCTGACCACCAAACTCCCCAGACATAAACATTATTGAATATATCTGAGATGCCATGCAACGTGCTGTTCAGAAGAGATCTTTACGCCCTTTTACTCTCACGGTTTTATGGACAGCCCTGCAGCATTCATGGTGTCAGTTCCCTCCAGCACTACTTCAGACATTATTCGAGTCCATGGTACGTGGTGTTGTTGCACTTCTGCGTGCTCGCGGGGGCCCTACACGATATTATGCAGGTGTACCAGTTTCTTTGGCTCTTCAGTGTATTACATAGGTGAGAAACAAAAACATCCGTGTCGGCTTCCGTTAAGTCTGACAGTCAGCGCCCGCACCTCGTGGTCGTGCGGTAATGTTCTCGCTTTCCGCGCCCGGGTTCCCGGGTTCGATTCCCGGCGGGGTCAGGGATTTTCTCTGCCTCGTGATGGCTGGGTGTTGTGTGATGTCCTTAGATTAGTTAGGTTTAAGTAGTTCTAAGTTCTAGGGGACTGATGACCATAGATGTTAAGTCCCATAGTGCACAGAGCCATTTTTTTTTACCGTCAGCTTAAGCATTTCCCTATCGATCACTCAAGGCCCTCAAAACATGTTAGAATTTTTTTTTCAGTGAATTTCGATACTTGGAGTTTTGAACATGACTGTTAGTCAGCAACCGTATATTAGTTCCAATACGAGATTAAACAGCCAACCGGTTGCATATAAACGTTACGTTCATTTGCGAGGTGCCGGGGTGGAGAAGAGTTTGTACCTCTTTAATTCTGACGAATTTTGCATGAGAGCGAGACATGCACTCGACCCCCTCTCTACCTACCACCTAATTAATTACGCGCACGACGGTAACGAAAGGAAATGATGGTGGACCCTGCTAGTTGGTAAAATAAGGAGCACATACTCACAATAATTTAATAAAAATCATAATCTGATCAGAGGAAGGAAAAAGAGAACTTTATCATGATACACAACAGAAAATGGGATTCTGCATAAATCTACGAAATGATATGCAGATTAAATATTACAGTGAGATTTATTATACATCAGAAGATAAAGGCTCATGACTATCGACACAAACAGTAGGTTAAAGAATAGGGTATATTGAACTATTATGAGGATAAGAGTTGTTTCAAGAACACGGGGCTCCTACTCTCTGTAATCCAGTAGACTGAGGATAATGACTGGAGGTCCTAATGAATAAAATATTACTCACCCGACTACGCTGCAGTATCGCGATTAGTAGTGAGAGCTCAAATGGCATCACATCGAGAAACAGGCAAGGTGGACTTGCCGCAACGCGAGCACGCGTGTTGTTGAGGACTTCAGTACAAAATTGGTAAGGTCCTACAATGCCGGAGACGCAAAACACTCTACCAGTCCTGAAATCTGTAGTAGGTCATCCGTAGGCAGCGTTTTGATGATGTAGGCGCCAACTTCTGCTGTGCAGCAAGTCTGTTTCAACCCCTGGCCTCGCCGGGGTGGCCGAGCGGTTCTAGGCGCTACAGTGTGGAACCGCGCGACCGCTACGGTCGCAGGTTCGAATCCTGCCTCGGGCATGGATGTGTGTGATGTCCATAGGTTAGTTAGGTTTAAGTAGTTCTAGGTTCTAGGAGACTGATGACCTCAGTAGTTAAGTCCCGTAGAGCTCAGAGCCATTTGAGCCCCTGGCCTCGAAGGCTGTCCGAGACTTCTAAGTTCTGCCGAGAAAGTGCGACTAAGTCGCAAGACCGTCCGATCCCGACGAAGATCAGATCCTGAATCCCTTGCGCCCGCGCAAAGCAAGAGCGAAGCCAACATTGCTCAACCTCCTAGTATCCTCGAAAATTGCGAATTAGCATGCAGTGCTGATTCCAAAATTCCCCCAAACTGTCTCAGAACATCGCGACCATTCTGTCGAATTTCGAGCAGGGCTCTATGATGTCAACTAGCCTCAGTTTAAGTCGAGCAATCGTGCCTCTGCTATTCAGCTGAGGGCAGTGAACTTGCCGTTTGACCGGCTACGAAAACAACCTGCCTAGACCACCGGCCATCCGGCGCCAGGTAGTCGCACCCAGCAGGGCACGGTCCACAAGTATTCTCAGAATCAAGAGGACAGTGCAGTTAGTCGGTGCCAGAAATCTTCGTTCCGGCTGCGCCGGAACGGCAAACACATGAACTGCGGCGATACTCAGACGTCTCGCAGGTCGTTTTGCCCTGCATACAATAGGCGAAACTCGACCGACGTCAGTAGTTTCGCCAGGCCCTTAAGGGGCTCCGGAACGCCCTATACTTGCAATGTTAAATAAACGCTTATAAATTACATCTTTCCTCACAAAGTATTTGAGGTAGGAAGTTGAACTTTTTACAGATTATTTATTGGAATATGGGCTACAACTTAACACAGGGATTTTACAAAATTTTAGTTCAGTTATTAAAGATGATTTTTTTTCAATTGTAATGAAAATTCACAACATTATTTGCAATTTTTTATTTATATATTCAAAAATATACAGTTTTTTGGAAAAAAGGCTCTGTTAAATTATGCAGAAGGTACTGTGTAACATTTACTGAAAGTTTGAAACAAATATGTTTGGAAGATCCTTAGAAAACATGTAATTAGTATGAGAAAATAAAAGTTTTGGGAATCGAGCGACAAAGATTGGATTAACTTTTTAGTGCATTGGAGGTCCATAGGATGGATTATCTTCATCTTCTGCAAACTCCTCCTCCAGCTTCCTCTTGTTCCTCCTCCTGTTTACTCTTGCTTGTATTTCTAGACTCTTTACAGCCCTGTCTGCAGCCCGAAGGCGTTCCTTGTCTAAAGCAAGCATCGCTCGTACCGTGTTAGAACCTATCTTCATTCCCATATTTCTAAATACCTTGCACCTTACAATCTTGCCATCATTGAAAGTCGCAACAGCAACTTTACTTTTACTCATTATTACACTTCAACAAAACAGAGACTCAAGAAACAGAATTAATTAGGAATATTTTCGAGATAACGGCAGAGTAAATAAACATGAAACAATCGACAATCACACCAGCGATATATATTGAAACATCACAGGTTAGCCACAACACATACTTTATCTCACATCACTAAAATGTACCTGATGAACACGGACGTTAATAATAACACCATTTGACAGCAGTTTAACAGCGCCACAGTGGGCCACGCCCATGTAGAACACATTTTAAAAAAAATTAAAAATAGTTGTAGTCTTCGGAATTGAATAAATTATATATCTATTAAAAGGTCATAGTCTGCAGATTCAGAAAACGCAAAAAAGTAAAAATTGAACTTTTCATGATTTTGAGCCTTTCCGGAGCCCCTTAAGCCCATTGGTGTACGACCCTCTCAGTATTCGCAGAAGTGCAGTCCCCAACCGGAAATGCAGTGTGCCGCGTCCTGCAGTGCTCCTCTCGGACTTGTCACCCAGGGAAGTAACTCAACGTACATGGGAATCAAATGAAAAGTATTTTGAGCTCTCAGTACAAATACTTTCATTACAATAAGCTTATTTGGACTGTTACCACCGTGCAATGACATAAAACATTAATAAAATTGATGAAAATGAGAGACGACATGCAGTTACATTGACTTAGGTTTCGAAATCTACTAGGGGTGTCTTCATCAGAAATCCTATAAAATAATACTTAGAAAATCGGTATGACAAAAAACAAATTAACCAAGAAGGCAATTTTGATGACGCATAATAGTTACTTACATAACTGCTAAAAAGCAGTAGTCAGAATTTTGAGCAGCTATGCTCAAGTCAGAATTAAAACAAAACGTTGTAACCAAAGGCACGTGTATCCAGTTGTGAACAACATCAGACTGATCCGCCCAGTGGCTTACACTGCCGCCACGAAAACAATACGAGTTGCGCCGTCTACCAGGGGTGTACAGTAACATGTGCCCATTGTAAGTAGGCTATGTAAGTAGGCTGTTTATGTTTTCTTATTGGCAACGTTACGTAGCGCTCTGTATGAAAATCACTGGCTGTGCTGTGTGCAGTCTGTGGCTAGTTTGCATTGTTGTCTGCCATTGTAGTGTTGGGCAGCGGCAGCTGGATGTGAACAGCGGGTAGCGTTGCGCAGTAGGAGGTGAGCCGCCAGCAGTGGTGGATGTGGGGAGAGAAAAGGCGGAGATTTGAAATTTGTAAGACTGGATGGCATATATATTATGATTATTAAGGTAAGTACACTCCTGGAAATTGAAATAAGAACACCGTGAATTCATTGTCCCAGGAAGGGGAAACTTTATTGACACATTCCTGGGGTCAGATACATCACATGATCACACTGACAGAACCACAGGCACATAGACACAGGCAACAGAGCATGCACAATGTCGGCACTAGTACAGTGTATATCCACCTTTCGCAGCAATGCAGGCTGCTATTCTCCCATGGAGACGATCGTAGAGATGCTGGATGTAGTCCTGTGGAACGGCTTGCCATGCCATTTCCACCTGGCGCCTCAGTTGGACCAGCGTTCGTGCTGGACGTGCAGACCGCGTGAGACGACGCTTCATCCAGTCCCAAACATGCTCAATGGGGGGACAGATCCGGAGATCTTGCTGGCCAGGGTAGTTGACTTACACCTTCTAGAGCACGTTGGGTGGCACGGGATACATGCGGACGTGCATTGTCCTGTTGGAACAGCAAGTTCCCTTGCCGGTCTAGGAATGGTAGAACGATGGGTTCGATGACGGTTTGGATGTACCGTGCACTATTCAATGTCCCCTCGACAATCACCAGTGGTGTACGGCCAGAGTAGGAGATCGCTCCCCACACCATGATGCCGGGTGTTGGCCCTGTGTGCCTCGGTCGTATGCAGTCCTGATTGTGGCGCTCACCTGCACGGCGCCAAACACGCATACGACCATCATTGGCACCAAGGCAGAACCGATTCTCATGGCTGAAGACGACACGTCTCCATTCGTCCCTCCATTCACGCCTGTCGCGACACCACTGGAGGCGGGCTGCACGATGTTGGGGCGTGAGCGGAAGACGGCCTAACGGTGTGCGGGACCGTAGCCCAGCTTCATGGAGACGGTTGCGAATGGTCCTCGCCGATACCCCAGGAGCAACAGTGTCCCTAATTTGCTAGGAAGTGGCGGTGCGGTCCCCTACGGCACTGCGTAGGATCCTACGGTCTTGGCGTGCATCCGTGCGTCGCTGCGGTCCGGTCCCAGGTCGACGAGCACGTGCACCTTCCGCCGACCACTGGCGACAACATCGACGTACTGTGGAGACCTCACGCCCCACGTGTTGAGCAATTCGGCGGTACGTCCACCCGGCCTCCCGCATGCCCACTATACGCCCTCGCTCAAAGTCCGTCAACTGCACATACGGTTCACGTCCACGCTGTCGCGGCATGCTACCAGTGTTAAAGACTGCGATGGAGCTCCGTATGCCACGGCAAACTGGCTGACACTGACGGCGGCGGTGCACAAATGCTGCGCAGCTAGCGCCATTCGACGGCCAACACCGCGGTTCCTGGTGTGTCCGCTGTGCCGTGCGTGTGATCATTGCTTGTACAGCCCTCTCGCAGTGTCCGGAGCAAGTATGGTGGGTCTGACACACCGGTGTCAATGTGTTCTTTTTTCCATTTCCAGGAGTGTAGATAAGGAACAGCAAAGTGCCTATAACACTACCTTGGCGAACGCCAGAAATCACTTTGAAGGCTCCAATAGCTGCAAACAACGTATGCGGGCTACCTGACGTCTTCACACCACCGATCATTAACTGGGTGACAGGCTCCTGTGGGGTGTCCCTGATTGGTCGTGTGTTCCACTGCGGACTGGTAGTTGCCTTGTTATCTTCTCACTGCACTCTGGCAGTCGTTGACCCCCTTGTCGCTAACCTGCGGCCAGGGCGGGCACACGACTTACTACTAGTGGCTCGGTTCTAGAATCGTCGGTCGCTATGCTGTAATCCGGAGCCCCAGGCGTGCGAGCGGTCTGCACGTGTTTGCATCGACTGTCAACTACCTCCGTTCTGTTGATGTCAGCAGGTGACACTGCGCATGCGTGCCGCTGCGCACGTGGTCCTGCCGACAGCGACTCTCTGACATCTGCCGCTCACCTCGTCATTCCGGGGTCAATGGCGACAACCTCTCTGTATCTAACATAGGGTAAACAGAGCTCCCGTATTTTACGGGATCGTCCCTTATTTAGCTTGCTTAAGTAGCCCGTTGTTCCGACAGAGCACATACGGGACGCATATTGTGCGTTTTTCGTTAGTCGTCTCGTAAATTTTGAAACATCGTGTTTTTTAAGTTACGTGTAGCATAACCAAATGACACAGTCATTTTTGAAAGAACCTTAGCGAAAAATCTTAAGTTTTCAGGAACGAAGAGAATCATTTTGTGGGTGTGTATATACACGACTGGCTATTAAAATTGCTACACCACGAAGGTGACGTCCTACAGACACGAAATTTAACTGACAGGAAAAAGATGCCGTGATATGCAAGTGATTAGCTTTTCAGAGCATTCACACCAGGTTGGCAGGTTGGCGCCGGTGGCGACAACTGCAACGTGCTGACATAAGGAAAGTTTCCAACCCATTTCTCATACACAAACAGCAGTTGACCGGCGTTGCCTGGTGAAACGTTGTTGTGATGCCTCGTGTAAGAAGGAGAAATGCATACCATCACGTTTCCGACTTTGATCAAGGTCGGATTGTAACCTATCGCGATTGCTGTTTATCGTATCGCGACATTGCTAATCGCGTTGGTCGAGATCCAATGACTGTTAGCAGAATATGGAATCGGTGGGTACAGGAGGGTAATACGGAACGCCGTGCTGGATCCCAACGGCCTCGTATCACTAGCAGTTGAAATGACAGGCATCTTATCCGCATGGCTGTAACGGATCGTGCAGCCACGTCTTGATCCCCGAGTCAACAGATGGGGACGTTTGCAAGACAACCATCTGCACGAACAGTTCGACCACGTTTGCAGCAGCATGGACTATCAGCTCAGAGACCGTGGCTGCGGTTACCCTTGACGCTGGATCACAGACAGGAGCGCCTGCGATGGTGTACTCAACGACGAACCTGGGTGCACGAATGGCAAAACGTCATTTTTTCGGACGAATCCAGGTTCTGTTTGCAGCATCATGATGGTCGCTTCGGTGTTTGGCGACATCGCGGTGAACGCACATTGGGATCGTGTATTTGTCATCGCCATACTGGCATATTACCCGGCGTGATGGTATGGGGTGCCATTGGTTACACGTCTCGATCACCTCTTGTTCGCATTTACGGCACTTTGAACAGTGGACGTTGCATTTCAGATGTGTTACGACCCGTGACTCTACCCTTCATTCTATCCGTCCGAAACCCTACATTTCAGCAGGATAATGCACGACCACTTGTTGCAGGTCCTGTACGGTCCTTTGTGGATACAGAAAATGTTCTACTGCTGCCCTGGCCAGCACATTCTCCAGATCTCTCACCAATTGAAAACGTCTGTTCAATGGTGGGCGAGAAACTGGCTCGTCACAATACGCCAGTCACTACTCTTGATGAACTGTGGTATCGTGTTGAAGCTGCATGGGCAGCTGTACCTGTATACGCCATCCAAGCTCTGTTTGACTCAATGCCCAGGCGTATCAAGGCCGTTATTACGGCCAGAGGTGGTTGTTCTGGGTACTGATTTCTGAGGATCTATGCACCCAAATTGCGTGAAAGTGTAATCACATGTCAGTTCTAGTATAATATATTTGTCCAATGAATACTCGTTTAACATCTGCAATTCTTCTTGGTGTAGCAATTTTAATGGCTAGTAGTGTAGAACGTAACTGATGAGCTTTCCAGTGTTTAATGAACAGAAAAAAAGTATTTTGCCAATACTCTAGTTGCTTGGTTTTGCAATCTCTTCGGAAAAAAATAAATAAAAAATCTTTTTCTTTAGGAAGCAATTCAAATGCGTGGTCAAGTTACATTTATAGTAGTGTTTGTTGCTTTTTTTACTCATACGTTTTCACAATGCTGTAACTCTAATCAGAATGCATAAAAGAAGTTTCATCGATCATCGTCTGCAGCAGTAGCAGCAGCAGTGTTACATACAGGTCATTTGATGAAATCATCATAGAAATACCTACATTCATGCTGAATATAATCAAGTAGACGTTGAAGGTCTTGCGTTTTGTTCCTGTTAAACATTCACTGGTCCAGTGAAATCCTTTTCAAAAATAAAAAAACAACACCTCCAGAAATAAAAGATGGAATTATGCATCTGTAATCCTCTTTTGTGTTCACAAGCCACAAGATCTGGCTGCAACTCGCTATGTTCAAAATGCCTAAAGGAAAATTGTTGAAACCTGAGTTCCTCGTATTTTGGAACATGTCTACGCTTTGGTTCGTTCGACAACAGCCCATCCCTGTAGTGTATTGGGCATCACTTAGGAAGTTGTAGATATCTTCGGTGTCTAGTAATTTTACGGTGGGCCTACGTTGCCTGGAAGCACTTGCAATGATTTCACAATATTCTTTTAGCTCTTCCGGTCATTCGTTTCATCGAGGAACATTTTCTGTCACGTACGTTACACGAACGTTTACTAATAGGAAAGAACTGTTCCATTTTATAAAAATGTTTATTGTTTAGCAAATATGAAGATACCAGGTTCGTATAGTGATTCTTATTTTGGCCAGTGCAACCTTCGAAAAACAAACCTAGGTCTTTGACGTTTTTGATGCATATTGATTTATATACCCCCCCCCCCCCCCTCCATGAACCATGGACCTTGTCGTTGGTGGGGAGGCTTGCGTGCCTCAACGATACAGATAGCCGTGCCGTAGCTGCAACCACAACGGAGGGGTATCTGTTGAGAGGCCAGACAAACGTGTGGTTCCTGAAGAGTGGCAGCAGCCTTTTCAGTAGTTGCAGGGGCAACAGTCTGGATGATTGACTGATCTGGCCTTGCAACACTAACCAAAACGGCCTTGCTGTGCTGGTACTGCGAACGGCTGAAAGCAAGGGGAAACTACAGCCGTAATTTTGCCCGAGGGCATGCAGCTTTACAGTATGGTTAAATGATGATGGCGTCCTCTTGGGTAAAATATTCCGGAGGTAAAATAGTCCCCCATTCGGGACGTCATTATCAGGAGAAAGAAAACTGGCGTTCTACGGATCAGAGCGTGGAATGTCAGATCCCTTAATCGGACAGGTAGGTTAGAAAATTTAAAAAGGGAAATGGAGAGGTTAAAGTTAGATATAGTGGGAATTAGTGAAGTTCGGTGGCAGGAGGAACAAGACACTTGGTCAGGTGAATACACGGTTATAAATACAAAATCAAATAGGGATAATGAGGAGTAGGTTTAATAATGAATAAAAAAATAGGAATGCGGGTAAGCTACTATAAACAGCATAGTGAACGCAATATTGTGGCCAAGATAGACACGAAGCTCACGTCTACTACAGTAGTACAAGTTTATATGCCAACTAGCTCTGCAGATGATGAAGAAATTGATGAAAAGTATGATAAGAAAAAAGAAATTATTCAGGTAATGAAGGGAGACGAAAATTTAATAGTCATGGGTGACTGGAATTCGACAGAACGAAAAGGAAGAGAAGGAAACGTAGTAGGTGAATATGGATTGGGGCTAAGAAATGAAAGAGGAAGCCGCCTGGTAGAAGTTTGCACACAGAATAACACTTGATTCAAGAATCATGAAAAAAGGTTGTATACATGGAAGAACCCTGGAGATAGTAGAAGGTTTCAGATAGATTATATAATGGTAAGACAGAGATTTAGAAACCAGATTTTAAATTGTAAGAAATTTACAGGGGCAGATGTGGACTCTGACCACAATCTATTGGTTATGAACTGTAGATTAAAACTGAGAAACTGCAAAAAGGTGGGAATTTAAGGAGATGGGACCTGGATAAACTGAAAGAACCAGAGGTTGCACAGAGTTTCAGGGAGAGCATAAGGGAACAATTGACAGGAATGGGGGAAAGAAATACAGTAGAAGAAGAATGGGTAACTTTGAGGAATGAAATAGTGAAGGCAGCAGAGGATCAAGTAGGTAAAAAGACGAGGGCTAGTAGAAATCCTTGGGTAACAGAAGATATACTGAACTTAATTGATGAAAGGAGAAAATACAAAAATGCAGTAAGTGAAGCAGGAAAAAAGGAATACAAATGTCTCAAAAATGAGATCGACAGGAAGTGCAAAAAGGCTAAGCAAGGATGGCTAGAGTACAAATGTAAGGATGTAGAGGCTTATCTCACTAGGGGTAAGTTAGATACTGCATACAGGAAAATTAAAGAGACCTTTAGAGAAATGAGATCCACTTGCATCAATATCAAGTGCTCATATGGAAACCCGGTTCCAAACAAAGAAGGGAAAGCAGATAGGTGGAAGGAGTATATAGAGGGTCTATCCAGGGGCGATGTTCTTGGGGACAATATTATGGAAATGGAAGAGGATGTAGATGAAGATGAAATGGAAGCTACGATACTGCGTGAATAGTTTGACAGAGCACTGAAAGACCTAAGTCGAAACAAGTCCCCGGAAGTAGACAACATTCCATTAGAACTACTGACAGTCTTTGGAGAGCCAGTCCTTACAAAACTCTAGCATCTTGTGAGCAAGATGTGTGAGACAGGCGAAATTCCCTCAGACTTCAAGAAGAATATAATAAATCCAATCCCAAAGAAAGCAGGTGTTGACAGATGTGAAAATTACCGAACTATCAGTTTAATAATTCACAGCTGCAAAATACTAATGCAAATTCTGTACAGACGAATGGAAAAACTGGTAGAAGCCGACCTTGGGGAAGATCAATTTGGATTCCGTAGAAATGTTGGAACATGTGAGGCAATAATGACCCTACGACTTACCTTAGGAGAAAGATTAAGGAAAGGTAAACCTATGTTTCTACTATTTGTAGACTTAGAGAAAGCTTTTGACAATGTTGACTGGAATACTCTCTTTCAAATTCTGATGGTGGCAGGGGTAAAATACAGGAAGCGGAAGGCTATTTACAATTTCTACAGAAAGCAGATGGCTGTTATAAGTCTCGAGGGACATGAAAGGGAAGCAGTGGTTGGGAAGGGAGTGAGACAGGGTTGTAGCCTCTCCCCGATTCTGTTCAATTTGTATATTGCGCAAACAGTAAAGGAAACAAAAGAAAAGTTCGGAGTAGGTATTAAAATCCATGGAGAAGAAATAAAAACTTTTAAGTTCGCCGATGATATTGTAATTCTGTCAGAGACTGCAAAGGACTTGGAAGAGCAGTTGAACGGAATGGACAGTGTCTTGAAAGGAGGGTATAAGATGAACATCAACAAAGGCAAATCGAGGATAATGGAATGTAGTCGAATTAAGTCGGGTGATGCTGAGGGAATTAGATTAGGAAATGAGACACTTAAAGTAGTAAAGGAGTTTTGCTATTTCGGAGCAAAATAACTGATGGTCAAAGTAGAGAGGATATAAAATGTAGACTGGCAATGGCAAGGAAAGCGTTTCTGAAGAAGAGAAATATGTTAACATCGAGTATTGATTTAAATGTCAGGAATTCGTTTCTGAAATATTTGTATGGAGTGTAGCCATGTATGGAAGCGAAACATGGACGATAAATAGTTTAGACAAGAAGAGAATAGAAGTTCTCGAAATGTGGTGCTCCAGAAGAATGCTGAAGATTAGATGGGTAGATCACATAACTAATGAGGTGGTACTGAATAGAATGGGGGAGAAGAGGAGTTTGTGGTACAACTTGGCTAGAAGAAGGGATCGGTTGGTAGGACATGTTCTGAGGCATCAAGGGATCACCAATTTAGTATTGGAGGTTTGCGTGGAGGGTAAAAATCGTAGAGTGAGACCAAGAGATGAATACACTAAGCAGATTCAGAAGGACGTAGGCTGCAGTATGTACTGGGAGATGAAGAAGCTTGCACAGGATAGAGTAGCCTGGAGAGCTGCATCAAACCAGTCTCAGGACTGAAGACCACAACAACAACAACATTGTTTTATATAACCAAATCGAAGTGAGCACAGCTCATTTGCTTCTTTTTTCGCAATGCATTCATGGTATACCGGTATTACAGACTCACTGTAAATGTTATGCATACAGTTTTGCAGTATCGTTCAGTTATGATTTGAGCATAGTGTATTAGGTATTCGATACAAGGCGCACGAAGATGTTCATTGAAAGGGTATTATTCTAGGAGTAAAGCCTTTTCAAAAATGACGTCGCTGTAACTAGGTTGCAAAAACACTTTTACCTTGCCTGGAATGAAGCCCTTTTCATGTAAAAAGTGTATCTATGTGTGTAGAACCTGGTACCTTTCTTAACACATTTTTTTTTCAAAATTTTAGGTAAGGCCCTTTCAAAACTGCCTGTATGACATGGAGAACAAGTGGTCATACCAAAATAATGAAGAAAATATCACTCTGATGAAGAAAGAACAGAACGAGGCTCGATTTTTGAGGTTATTCGTTTGGTTCTATGTAGTGCTTCACATGGCTAGTAGTTTGTCATTACCGCTTTCTTTGAGCACTGCCTATTGCTTCTGGTCGTGACGTTTAGAAGTGTTGTTTTAGGCTGTTAGAGGCACGCGTTATGGTACTTGATGTGCTATATTGCAAACTTTTCACAGAAATCCCAAAACGAAAGCGTACTTAGTGATGTAATTAAAGTTGAATTTCCATTTCTGAAATCAGAAGAACAAAGCGACAAATTAGTTTGCAGGGACACAAGCTAGCTTTTCCACGCGACTTAGGCGTTACACACACAACGTCGACCCAAGGTACGACGTCTTTTGTTACGAAACGGGCAAATAGTGCCATGATAAACGCTGAAGAAAAGCGTAATGCTAAAGGACGGTTTTGTACCTCTCCAGGCAATGAAACGCAACCATTCCGTCAGATCCATCTACTACACTTCTACGACCATAAGGAAGCTGTTTGAGAAGAAATTTACCTGTTCCGGAATTTTTTGGGGAATTAAACCATGATAAAAATGTATGTGAAGTGACAAAAAATAATTAATTGATAGCTGTTGAGTTTGTTGGTGAAAAATGGCTAGCATTTTCAACTTCCTCGGATCTCATGCTGCAAAAATTTTAAACTTATTACTGCGTTTGTGGTAGCTCGGCCTGGTACGAATACTGCTGCAGAAACTGCAAGCAGAAGTGAAGTTGTGGCTCCATCAACAAAGTCAAGCAGTCTATACTGGCGGTAGTAACAATGGTTTCTCGTTGGGAGAAATGTGTTCATCGCCAGGGTGGCTATGTTGACAAATAAATTAATAAACATGAAGAACAGAGATGCAGAATATTATTTACATCCGTTTTATTTAAAACACTATATGAGTATTCGCATAAAAAATTCTGAAGTATCACTTTTCATAAAGGCCTCGTATATACAGGGTGTTCGGAAATTCAAAGGCCTTAAGTTTCTTCCCCATGTTTTTATTTAAGGTGCCTATCTTTACCCCATATAGGAGGACAGAATATTCGTAGCAGTGCAAAAGTCTGATTTTTGTTCTTAGAGTCAGGTTATGGGTTTTGAAGAGAGCACTCATTTTCTGAAACACACTTCTTGCTTTCCCCATGCGAATCTTGATTTCTTCCTTTCTATAGTTCTTTGGTTTATGGCTAAGTTTACTCCTGTAATATTTTCCTTACGTATGATCATGAGTTTTGCCTTTGTGGTGTTTATTTCAAACCCATAATGATGGCTAACTCTTACAATTCTATCCATTAATTATTGTAACACACATCTTCAAGCATTTCTTCTTCCTCTTCTTCCTCCACATTCTTCTTCAAGCACTCCACGAAATAGGTGGCTGTAGGGTCAGGGTTTCCACTAATATTATTTATTTTGTTGTGACACCCTTCAGCACTATTCGTCGTTACATGCCGTTTTCCGTAGCAATTCCACACAGCTACGAAGGTATCCTCATTCTGTAGCCATTTGTGCCTAAAGTAGTCAAAAAATTGAGAAAACCTTTCGATATCAGGAGCTTGTGCATGAATCCCAACCCTTTCGTTGCTTACGTTCTCCTATTTTACAAATGCCAGTGCTGCACACATGCGGACTTGGTTTGAGATCTTCTTTCTGGCGGCAGTCTTCAGTTAGACTGAGATCTTGAACCATTTGCTATAAACTCCTCTTCATAAGGAAATAACATCCAATTATTTCATTTTATGGGAAAAGTAAAAGAAGGATCGATATCGCAGCTGCCACAAAATCGACGTTTACGTCTCAAGGACGCCGCCGAGGAATTGTTTGTTTCGTCAGACCAAACAGGCGAACATATGTGTCTTTCTTCTTCTTCGGGAGCAAGGAAAATACAGCAGGAAGAATGTGTGTTTCTTCACTCGGGCCTCCTTAGTCTGCGTGAATGGTATTCGGTTTGTGCAAACTGCTTGCTGTAGCTCTTAAATACCCGATCCATATAAAAAGGGGGGAGATGTATTTGAGCTTACTTTTCCTTTGTTTCGACTAAAAATTATTATCCTCCCCGCTAATCACTCGTCTTCGTGAAGAAAATTACTGCCACCTCCCATTTATAAAAGCTCTTCATGAAGACCGATTTCGTAAGAGTTCTTGGGCTCTTATTGGTTCCCCCACGAGATTCTGAGTTAGGCGTCACTATAAAAAAGTCATCATCTTTGCACCGGATGATTGTGCCCCTTTACTGTGATGTAATCCAGGATAGAAAGAAGGTCATCATCGGCCATAATGTCATCTGCCTTTTTTTATTGCACTGCAGATCAAGATTTCAACTGTACAGCTATCACCAGTGCGTTATAAGTAGTCATGTAAACTGAACATAATTGTAGCAATACATTGTAAGTAGGCTGTTTATGTTTTCTTATTGGCAACGTTACATAGCGTTCTGTATGAAAATCGCTGGCTGTGCTGTGTGCAGTCTGTGGCTAGTTTGCATTGTTGTCTGCCATTGTAGTGTTGGGCAGCGGCAGCTGGATGTGAACAGCGCGTAGCGTTGCGCAGTTGGAGGTGAGCCGCCAGCAGGGGTGGATGTGGGGAGAGAGATGGCGGAGTTTTGTTGGCTCTGAGCACTATGGGACTTAACATCTATGGTCAGCAGTCCCCTAGAACTTAGAACTACTTAAACCTAACTAACCTAAGGACATCACACAACACCCAGCCATCACGAGGCAGAGAAAATCCCTGACCCCGCCGGGAATCGAACCCGGGAACCCGGGCGTGGGAAGCGAGAACGCTACCGCACGACCACGAGATGCGGGCGGGAGTTTTGTAATTTGTCATGAACTGCTATATATATTATGAGTATTAAGGTAAATACATTGTTTGTTCTCTACAAAAATCTTTCATTTGCTAACTATGCCTATCAGTAGTTAGTGCCTTCCGTAGTTTGAATCTTTTATTTAGCTGGCAGTAGTGGCGCTCGCTGTATTGCAGTAGTTCGAGTAATGAAGATTTTTGTGAGGTAAGTGATTTCTGAAAGGTATAGTTTAATGTTACTCAGGGCCATTCTTTTGCAGGGATCTTTGATATGAAACGTCCCCTTTGAACAATTATATAAGACTGTGCTTAAACTGACACACAATATTTTTAGCGCAACGCAATCTGACTTTCAAAAATCCCTACAAAAGAATGGCCCTGACTAACATTAACCTATACCTTTCACAAATCACTTACCTCACAAAAATCTTCATTACTCGAACTACTGCAATACAGCGAGCGCCACTACTGCCAGCTAAATAAAAGATTCAAACTACAGAAGGCACTAACTACTAGTAGGCATAGTTAGCAAATGAAAGATTTTAATAGAGAACAAACAATGTATTTATCTTAATATTCATCAAAAGTCATACTATATGCAATTTCAAAACTCCGCCATTTCCTTCCACACATCCACCACTGCTGGCGGCTCACCTCCAACTGCGCAACACTAGGCGCTGTTCACATCCAGCTGCCGCTGCCCAACACTACAATGGCAGACAACAATGCAAACTAGCCACAGACTGCACACAGCACAGCCAGTGATTTTCATAGAGAGAGCTACGTGGCGTTACCAATAAGAAAACCTTAACAGCCTACTTACATAGCCTCCATGCTCCCCACAAAAAATTTTACAAATTGTTTTGGGCACTGGCCAATACAGATTTGAAAAAAATTTTCATAATTACAATAACAAAGATATGTCATAGTCAAACTGAGGCATGCACAAGCTTTAGTCCGACTCATGACCTTTATTATGAAGATTTCCCGTTTCATCCAAGTACATCTCGGATAACTGGGTAGTTTCTTCTCGAGCCCTTCTCTTCGCCGTCTCCATTTGCTTCTTCACTTCCAGAGCTGCATCATCAGGTGGTCCACAGAGCTGTTCTGATACGTGAAACACTTCTCCATTCTCCGAACGTATCCTTCCATTGCTATGATACGATTTTTGACTTAAGCACACCCACGTAACAAAACCCTCTCTACATTTCTTCGTTTTACGATAAGCATACCACTATAATGAGCAGAAGGCTTGCCCTTGACCGTTATAATAACTTTCAGTCCGCAGCTCGTGGTCGTGCGGTAGCGTTCTCGCTTCTCGCGCCCGGGTTCCCGGGTTCGATTCCCGGCGGGGTCAGGGATTTTCTCTGCCTCGTGCTGACTGGGTGTTGTGTGATGTCCTTAGGTTAGTTAGGTTTAAGTAGTTCTAAGTTCTAGGAGACTGATGACCACAGATGTTAAGTCCCATAGTGCTGAGAGCCATTTTGAACCAATAACTTTCATACTGATGGTCACACTAGGAACTTAAGAGGCAAAGTGAGCATAAGGACTTGTGCTCTCTCTGCAGTCTACCTTACGGCACGTGGCGGAGGCTACCCCATAACACTACAAGTCATTTCCTTTCCTGTCCACTCACAAATAGGACAAGGGGAAAACGACTGCTTACATGCCTACGTACGACTCCTAATTGCTCGTATCTTCGTGGCCCTTACGCGCAGTGTATACTGAAGGCAACAGAATCGTTCTACAGTCATCTTCAGCTGCTAGTTATCTAAATTCTCTCGATAGTGGTCCTCAAACAAAACGTCTCCTTCCCTCCAGGGATTCCCATTTCAGTTCCCGAACCATCTGTGTAGCTCTTGTGTGTTGTTTAAAACTGAACTAAAAAATTAAACTCCTCCCGAACAAGCCTTGAAGGCTCAGCGGTACCGACCGACCGCCGTGTCAGCCCATATGCGTCACTGGATGCGGAATGGAGGGGCATGTGGTCAGCACACCGATCCCCGGCCGTATGTCAGTTTCCGAGACCGGAGCCGCTACTTCTCAGTCAAGTAGCTCCTCAGTTTGCCTCACAAGGGCTGAGTGCACCCCACTTGCCAACAGCGCTCGGCAGACCGGATGGTCACCCATCAAAGTGCTAGCCCAGTCCGACAGCGCTTAAATTCGGTGATTTGACGGGAACCTTTTTTTTTTTTTAAAGAGGGCAGTATAAGAAAAGAAAATCAAGGGGAGCCAACAGCACGCGGTGTTCCCAGGCGGTCACCCATCCAAGTACTAACCGCGCCCAATGTTGCTTAACTTCGGTGATCGGACGAGAACCGGTGTATTTAACATTTTTTTTTATTTTTAATTTTTGTTTTTTTTTAATTTTTTTATTATTTTGTTATTTGTTTGTCTATGAAAGAAAAGGAAAACCTCATCAGAAAGAAACTAGCAACAGAAAACATCGCTACTTGTGGTGTCTCGAAACCGCTGTAAAGTTCTGCAGCGACAGAAATGAAAAATGAGTGGAGCACAAGCACGAGGCATAACGTGATAACGTCACCATTGAAAAAAAAAAAACCACTATCACTGCCACGAAACTAAAGTCAAACATTATTCAATAACGTCGTTTCAAAGTCAAATCCGCGATACAAAAATTCATAGAAATAACAAGGACTGCCACAAAAAAGCCAAAAAAACATGAAGCAACGAGCTCATCCCATTGCGTACGAGAGTGAACGGTACAGTGTGCCACAAAAAGAAATTTAAACATTCAATCAATCATCGCTTGACAGTGTGAGCGAAGAGCTATAAGACGTAGGCGCACTAGATTAACTGAAAGTTTTTTTTTTTTTTTTTTTTTTTTTTTTAGCACTGCGACGAGGCCGTTGGCGTTGTTCAAAACTATCAGTAACAAATCTAGCAGCCTGCCTCCCAATTGTTTCGATGTGTTCCTTCAATAAGACTTGATACGGATCTCTCGAGCGGTACTCAAGAAGAGGTAGCAAAAGTGTCCCATATGCGGTCTACTATACAGGTGAACCTCACTTCCCTAGTTTTCTCCCAATAAACCGAAGTCGACCATTCGCCTTTCCTACCACAATACTCAGATGCTCGTTGCATTCATATCGCCCAGATATCCTAATGACGTGACTGTGTCAAGCGGGACGCTTCTAAAGCTTTACTATCCGAACATTACGGGTTTGGTTTTCCTGCTCATCTGCATTAACCTACATTTTCCTACATTTAGAGCAAGCTGCCAGTCGTCGCATCATCTAGAAATTTTGTCTGTCGTCTTACATCCTCCTACTGCAACTCAACTTTGACACCTTACCATACACCAAAGTATCATCTGCAAAGAACCGCAGATTGCCGCCCACCCTATCCGCCAAATAATTTATGTATATAGAGAACAACATCGGTTCTATCGCAGTTCCCTGGGACACTCATGACGACACCGTTATCTCTGATGAACACTCGCCATCGAGGGTATCATACAGCGTTCTATAACTTAAAAAGTCTTCGAGCTACCCACATATCTGTGAATCTATTCCATTCTGTTTGATAGCCTGAAGTGGGGCATGTGTCAAACGAGTTCCGGAAATATGGAATCTGCCTGGTACCCTTCACCCATAGTTCGCAGTAGATCATGCGAGAAAGGGGCAAGCTGAGTTTCACACAAGCGGATTGGAAAAGGGCACAGGTCATCCCCGTTTTCAAGAAGGGACGTCGAACAGATATGCAGAACTATAGACCTATATCTCTAACGTCGATCAGTTGTAGAATTTTGGAACACGTATTATGTTCGAGTATAATGACTTTTCTGCAGACTAGAAAAATACTCTGTAGGAATCAGCATGGGTTTCGAAAAAGACGATCGTTTGATACCCAGTTTGCGCTATTCGTCCACGAGACTCAGTGGGCCATAGACACGGGTTCCCAGGTAGATGCCGTGTTTCTTGATTTCCGCAAGGCGTTTGATACAGCTCCCCACAGTCGTTTAATGAACAAAGTAAGAGCATATGGACTATCAGACCAATTGTCTGATTGGATTGAAGAGTTCCTACTTAACAGAATGCAGCATGTCATTCTCAATGGAGAGAAGTCTTCCGAAGTAAGAGTGATTTCAGGTGTGCCGCAGGGGAGCGTCGTACGACCGTTGCTATTCACAATATATATTATTGACCTAGTGGATAACGTCTGAAGTTCACTGAGGCTTTTTGCGGATGATGGTGTAGTATATCGAGAGGTTGTAACAATGGAAAATTGTACTGAAATGCAACGAATTGACGCATGGTGCAGGGAATGGCAATTGAAGCTCAATGTAGACAAGTGTAACGTGCTGCGAATACTTAGAAAGAAAGATCCTTTATCATTTAGGTACAATATAGCAGATCAGCAACTGGAAGCAGTTAATTCCATAAATTATCTGGGAGTAGGCATTAGGAGCGATTTAAAATGGAATAATCGTCGGTAAAGCAGATGCCAGACTGAGATTCACTGGAAGAATCCTAAGGAAATGCAGTCCGAAAACAAAGGAAGTAGGTTACAGTACACTTGTTCGCCCACTGCTTGAATATTGCTCACCAGTGTGCGATCCGTACCAGATAGGGTTGATAGAAGAGGTAGAGAAGATCCAACGGAGAGCAGCGTGCTTCGTTACAGGATCATGTAGTAATCACGAAAGTGTTACGGAGATGATAGATAAACTCCAGTGGAAGACATGGGCTTTTGTTGAAGTTTCGAGAACATACCTTCACCGAGGAGTCAAGCAGTATATTGCTCCCTCTTACGTACATCTCACGAAGAGACCATGAGGATAAAATCAGAGAGATTAGAGACCACTCAGAGGCATACAGACAATCTTTCTTTCCACGAACGATACGAGACTGGAATAGACGGGAGAACCGATAGAGGTAATCAAAGTACCCTCCGCTACACACCGTCAGGTGCCTTGCGGAGTATGGATGTAGATGTAGATGTAGATGCTTTCTAAAACCATGTAAGGTGGCCCATTAACATACTATTTTAAATATAGAATAGTCATCTACTTATAAAGCTGAGGAGTTTGTTATCACACATGCCCTACTCCGAGTAAAGTGATACTAATTTGCGTAGTACGGAGAGTAATCATTCATACATGGGCAACATGAACTCGACGCTAACTAGCATTCCATACTTTGCATGTTAATATTCACGTACTGTCGCAATCACTTTGAACTGAAGTGGACGCAGGGAGTTCCCAGCTGTCGAGAAAAGTAGAACATGGAACGCATTTGTAGAGCGGCCAAAAGAAAGGCCGTCTCTTCACGGCGGGGAGGCAGGAACCATTAGTGCAGTCCGAAGCTGGTAGTTTACAACAGCGTACAGCTAACAATAGGCCATTAAGCGTGCTTCTCTGACTCACACCTGCATAGAATGGAAAGAAACAGCATAGCTGGAGTCCGTGTGGCAGCTCTTAGAGAACCAATACACAGAATTCGCATTTACGAAAAATGTTGAGTCGCGCAAAATAAAGGTAACAGTGTGTCAGAGGCGACTGGACAGAACACACGTAGAAAGACCACACCTGATGCCTGGGAAATCTTCTAGGTAAGGAATGCTTTCAGGATCACAATAGGGGTCTCTGAAAAGCACGAAAAACATTGTCTTTGTATTTCTTTTTTCGATACAGAAAACAGGCCACAGTGGAAAGCACCGATATTTTTAACAAATACTCGCATATCGCGTGATGAAGGATTGGAGAACACAAGGTTATACGTGGACAGCTTGTGCGTGAGGAGTCTGAGAGGATAGGAGCGAAACATGAGTGCTACAGGCCAGAAGGAAATAGTTTCCACCCCCAGTACTCTTGTCAAGCCTCATCTAACCAAGAAACGACGCAAGTTGCATCACAATCAGCATTGACCGCTACGCTTTGTGGTAGGGGATGAACACAAGATACGGTGGGGGGGAACGAAAAAGATATATTGGACGGTCTCGTTAGAGACAAGAGGGGAGGTCTTTTCAGAACAGGGTCGTGTTTAGGAACATCTACGTGTACATCTACGGGATTACTCTGCTATTCACAATAAAGTGCCTCGCAGAGGGTTCAATGAACCACTTTCAAGCTGTCTCTCTACCGTTCCACTCTTGAACGGCACGCGGGAAAAACGAAGACTTCAATTTTTCAGTGCGAGCCCTGATTTCTCTCATTTTATCGTGATGATTATTTCGCTCTATGTAGGTGGGTACCAACAGAATGTTTTCGCGATCGGAGGAGAAAGCTGGTGATTCAAATTTCATGAGAAGATCCCGTCGCAACGAAAACCGCCTTTGTTTAAATGATTGCCTCTCCAATTCACGTACCATGTCAGTGACACTACCTCCTTTATTTCGTGATAGTACAAAACGAGCTGCTCTTCTTTGTTCTTTTTCGATGTCAACCGTCAGTCCCACCTGATGCAGATCCCACACCGCGCAGCAATACCCCAGAATAGGGCGAACAGACGTGGTGTAAGCAGTCTCTTTAGTAGATCTGTTGCACCTTCTAAGGGTTTTGCCAACGAATCGCAGTCTTTGGTTTACTCTACCCACAATATTAGCTATGTGATCGTTCCAATTCAGGTTATTTCTAATTGTAATCCCTAAGTATTTAGTTGAATTTACAGCCTTCAGATTTGTGTGACTTATCGCGTAATCGATATTTAACTGATTTCTTTTAGTACTCATGTTAATAACTTCACACTTTTCCTTAATCCGGGTCAATTGCCACTTTTCACACCACACAGATATCTTATCTAAATCATTTTGCAAGTCGTTTTGATCATCTGATGACTTTACAAGACGGTAAATGACAGCATCATCTGCAAACAATCTAAGACGGCTACTCAGATTGTCTTCTATGTCGTTAATATAGATCAAGAACAACAGAGGGCCTGCCTGTAACAGTTCCTTGGGGAACGCCGGACATTACTTCTGTTTTACTCGATGACTTTCCATCTATTATTACGAGCTGTGACCTTTCTGACAGGAAATCACGAATCCAGTCGCACAACTGGGGCTATACTCCGTAGGCACGCAGTTTGGTTAGAAGTCGCTTGTGAGGAACTTCCTATTCTGTTTGCCTAGAAGTGCTTTTTAGTGAACACGTGTGTTCACAGAGTTAGAAAATATCGTAACGTCTCTGAGGTGGAGATTACGAATTTCGATTCGATTTAGTTACGTTGTGTGGAACAGTTAAAGAGGGCAGAGGTGTACACATCGCGAAGCCAGAGCGAGTGGACATTGCCAATAGTTTAGCTAGGGACGAACACAGTTTTTCACCTCACGCAAACTCAGGGTGGTTTCCGATTTCTGACACAGTCAAGGCCAGAATAGTACTGAGGTTTGCAGGTCCGCACAGCGTCGACGTGCCACGCCGGGCAGAGTGGCCGAGCGGTTCAAGGCGCTTCAGTCTGGACCCGCGCGACCGCTACGGTCGCAGGTTCGCATCCTGCCTCGGGCATGGATGTGTGTGATATCCTTAGGTTAGCTAGAGTTAAGTAGTTCTAGGTTCTAGGGGACTGATGACCTCAGCTGTTAAGTCCCATAGTGCTCAGAGCCTCTCGTGGTCGTGCGGTAGCGTTCTCGCTTCCCACGCCAGGGTTCACGGGTTCGATTCCCGGCGGGGTCAGGGATTTTCTCTGCCTCGTGATGGCTGGGTGTTGTGTGCTGTCCTTAGGTTAGTTAGGTTTAAGTAGTTCTAAATTCTAGGGGACTTATGACCACAGCAGTTGAGTCCCATATTGCTCAGAGCCATTTTTTTTGCTCAGAGCCATTTGAACCATTTAAATCATTAGTCGACGTGCCGCCTTCATCATCCACCACTGCCGACCACAGCAGCCGCCGACAAAGTACGGTGAATATCGTGTTTGCAGGCTCTCAGTAAGAGAGTTACTAGCTTGTGTATGCACTTCTCTTCTAATTCCCTCGTGTTCATGCTACTCACGTATCATGTGTGTGTTCATGGGGCCTACAAGTCGAGAAAGGTATAGGTAAAATATATGTTACTGTCCAGCTAAAATGACATGGACAATAGAGAGTACTGAAGCGTTGTGTGTTATACTTTGGAAGGTAAATTGATTGTGGTCATTGTGTTGTAAGCTACATTAAGGGTTCTTTTTACATGTAGGAACGCTTTTGTAAGGTTGTTATGCGGTCATATTTATTACGATTAATTTCATTTATTTTGTGAATTCTTTGTCAGGATTTTCCTAATTATAGAGGATTTTCCAACATCACCAACTACACACTTGAACCCAATGTGCATGGTGATTCTGTATTAAAACGTTTTAGTACAGGTAACAGTTGTTTGTGTATTCTAGAGTAGAGGGTACCCCTTCCTCATCGAAATATTTTAGGGCATGTATGATGGCTGTCATTCTGATGTCTAATAGTGACTTCATCGAGGATCTCCTCGCCTTACAGGAAGTGGGTTCACAGGCACCTTAGTTCTGTCAGATATCTCTGTGCATGGCAAGTGGTAAGGATGGGTCATAACGACCAGGGGAGTATTTTAGGTAATGGCGACCCTGCCAGGATGCGCTTTTGGTTGGCAGATTAGACTATCAGGATACATTTGTGGTTGATTGATTAGACTGCCAGGATATGTTTTGGTTGAGAGATTGGCATATCAGGACGTTTTTGATGGAAAAATCACTGTCCAGATATTTTTGATCGCAGAAAAAAATTGTCAGAATACGTTTGTGGTTGAAGGGAGACTATCAGGGACGTGTCTGGTTGAAAAATCAGACTGGCCGGATACTTTTGAGCACAGTGGAATATTGCCAGAATACATTTGAGGTTCATCAGAGAGCACTACGATATGTTTTCGGGTGAAATTTCAGACTCTTCATATATTTTTTGAGCAGAGTGAAATTGTTAAGACTCACGTTAATTTAGTAGTGGACACTATTAGAATACATGGGTGGCAAGGACACGAGACTATTAGAGGTCAATTTGAGGACTGAAAGTGATACACTTAATGATTTGTGCGTAGGGTGTGTTATCTTTGTGATGTTTTCACTTGTAAAAGTTTGTTAGAACATTTCACTGTTACCAATGGTACACTTACGTTAAGAAATGTCAGAGAATGAGTCAAGTAGCCACACTTAGTAGGTGTGGAATTGTCTTGTTGGAAGTTAGAGGTTCACAAACTCCAAACTTTGTTAGATCTGGAAGTGCTGTTTAGCGTTAAATGTGTGACTCTTTTGTAATTAGATTAAGTTTGAACAAAAGAGTTTTGAATTCAAAGTTAGTAGTTAGATATACTTAATAATTTTATTTTGTGTTTGGCTGCCACACAGGTTTTTTAACATCGTTGTTGGTGTGTTGGATTCTGTTCCAAACGTCGTTGAAAAAATTCTTGTATTAAACTGAGAGAAAGTGTGCACTGTAAAGTAGAATTCGTACAGGACTATGTATGTTGTTTTGGAGGCGTGTTATGTCGTACAATCGCATGGTAACGCGAAGTCAGAATCGGAAACAGCAGCAAGTTCAGAGAACATTACAAGGATCGGAAATGACGGAAGACCATAACGCACTCCGTCTTCAGGCCACGAGTGGCCTACCGGGACCATCCGACCGCCGTGTCATCGTCAGAGGAGGATGCGGACAAGAGGGGCATGGCGTCAGCACACCGCTCTCCCGGCCGTTATGATGGTATTCTTGACCGAAGCCGCTACTAATCGGTCGAGTAGCTCCTCAAACGGCATCACGAGGCTGAGTGCACCCCGAAAACTGGCAACACCTCATGGCGGCCTGGATGGTCACCCATCCAAGTGTCGACCACACCCGACAGCGCATAACTTCGGCGATCTCACGGGAACCGGTGTATCCACTGCGGCAAGGCTGTTGCCGGAAGAACATAGGAAAGATGAAATTCAAGTTGTAGACGAGGTGGAAGGGATGGAGCGTATGTCACGGGCAGAACAGTTGCATGAACAGAACGACGTAGCAGCCGCAATGTCACGTCATAAGCGTCACGAAAGTAAACAAGTTCAAGGCACTAACATCAAGGAACTGATGATGAGAACTGTGCAGAGGCAGATCAAGCCAGAGATGTAATTTCAGATGATGCTAGGCTGGACTATCTCGAATCAAGTGTAGTCGTAAGAGACCCGTCGTCACGTGATAGGACAGGAAGAATGAGTGTCAGCGCACCTGCACTTAATCCACAGGTTAAAGAATCGGTACGGGAGAGACAGGAAAGGGATAAGTCGAATCAAACCCAAATGAATCTAATAGTATGTTCGAAATGTTGCAACATCTGAATCAACAAGGTAAACAAACGAATGCGTGCATGCAGAATCTAAGTGCAGAAACGAGTTCGAATATGCAGAACCTAAGTGCAGAAACGCGTTCGCACATACAGAATCTAGGTGAAAGACAAACAAAGGCATATGAAAGTTAGAATAAGGGCTGGATCAGATTCGAAAGGAGGCCCAAGAATGACGATAGGTGATTGAAGCTCTCGTGGTACGTCACAGATGCGCACAGATATTGACGAGGTACAGAAAGATATGACAAAGTTACGTGACGAAACTCACCAGAGTGTCAAAGAGGTGAAGCAACAGGTCGATCTATTTACGACAAATACATCTCGGAAAGTACAGCAGGCCATGGAAGAGGCGACAGTTCAAAGAAGAATTACCAAAGCAGCGTTAAAGAGATTCAATAATCGTATTTTGAAGATCGAATCGAAAACCATGTTCAAATGGTTCTCAGCACTATGGGACTTAACATCGGAGGTCGTCAGTCCCCTAGAACTTAGAACTACTTAAACCTAACTAACCTAAGGACATCACACACATCCATGCCAGAGGCAGGATTCGAACCTGCGACCGTAGCAGTCGCGCCGTTCTGGACTGAAGCGCCTAGAACCGCTCGGCCACCAGGCCGGCTGAAAACCCGGGGGCAGTTTCAAAGACTGAGAGCCGGATTATTGCAAAGTATCGAAGGTCGTCATGACAACGACCGCGTGTGTTCTGTGTCAATTACGACGTCTGAGTCCACGGTAAATACGAACAGGGACACTATGAAGGTCGCAGGAAGGTCATCCGAAGCAGCTAACGAGACGCAAAAAGATCGCAATGTAGTAGAAAGACGCATATCTGAATGCACTAATATGCAATGTAACAAAAAGGGCGAAAAAATAAACATTTCGATGCACACAGTGGATCCAAATAGGTTCCAAATGAACGTATCAACTGAAGAGAGACACAGCACACCTAATATAGCGACAGAATTATGTGCAGCACATCAAAATCCAATATGTAAGGTGCAGAGTGTGACGTACGCTGAACAAAATTTAAGAGAACAGTATGCTGTACTACAAGATGTCACTCAGGTGCCAGCAACTTCTTATGCAGAGCAGTACAGGCCATACCAAAATCTGACGCCACTGGCAAGAATGGACACAGATCCTGTAATCGAAAGTATGTGCCAATGTAGAATACCAGTTACAATGACGGAGAACTTAGGTCATAGGGCTCAACTTGAGACAAGTAACTGCGTACCATTACGAAGGTTTGATACTCATTTACATGATAGCGGAAGTGTGCAATATCCAAGGCGATTCAGAGCACAAACGAATTCAACAGAAGTATGATTGGAGGGAGGAGTGGCATAGAATAAACACCGTATGGCGCGCATGCAAAATGTGACAAAGACCATTTCTTCACAGTAAGTAAATTTCAACACCACAAAGAAGGTGGAAATTCCTTACATCCAAAAACGTTCATGAATCAATTTCAGATCGGTTTACCTGAACGCTGTCCACTATCTTACAAACTAGACTTTATTTGTGCACACATGTATGGAGCAATCGCAGAAACCATGCAGAGAATAGCTAAAACGTGTGAGTCGTATGAGGAGTTCAAATTATCATTTCTGTCGCGATATTGGTCGCCTGAAGCACAAAACAGAATTAAATATGAGTTGGTTCAGACGGCGATGTGCGAAAAGAGAAGAGTCCAGTGAAGTTCTTTGAGAACATGGTCAAGAAGAACCAATGCTTAGGTAATCGGTACATTGACGGAGAATTAATACGATGAAAGTCCCATTAAAGTATCAACTGTCATTAGTGGGTAGAGCAGGGGGTAATGTTCAAGTCTTCAAAGCAATTTTTCGTGAATTAGACTTTATATTCAGCAAAGAAGGCGTGCGGAAACGTCGAAATCAGCAGGACAACAACAGTGATAGGCAGAGGTCAGGAAACGGACGCAATGGCAATGGTAATGTTGAAACATCCCCTTTGAAAAATTATACATGTGACTGTGCTTAAACTGACACACAATATTTTTTAGCGCAACGCAATCTGACTTTCAGAAATCCCTACAAAGGAATGGCCCTGACTAACATTAACCTGTCTCTTTCTACTGATAGGCATAGTTAGCAATTGAAAGATGTTAATAGAGAACAAACAATGTATTTACCTTAACAGTCATAATATATATAGTAGTTCATGACATCCAGTGTTACAAATTTCAAAACTCCGCTATCTCTCTCCCCACATCCACCACTGCTGGCGGCTCACCTCCAACTGCGCAACGCTACGCGCTGTTCACATCCAGCTGCCCAACACTACAATGGCAGACAACAATGCTAACTAGCCACAGACTGCACACAGGACAGCCAGTGATTTTCATACAGAGCGCTACGTAACGTTGCCAATAAGAAAATATAGACAGCCTACTTACAATGTGTATGGACAGAACTCAGAACGCACTGCACTAATGGACGTAATCAAGGATACTGGAAATCAGGTCGGAATAATAATGGCAATATCAGTCGCTTTTTCCAAAATGACAGTAATAACAGGAGTGCCAACTGGCGAAATGGTGAAAATAGATGAAATTGGTTTCACCAACAAAATGAGAATTACTCGAATTCGAACAACCCTCAATAACGAGTTAAGGATATGCGGAATCACGATACATCTGATGATCAGACGGAAACCGAACAACCTGAGGTTGAGATTAGGCCACCTAACGCAGGGAAACGTAAGAATTGACTAGTTGTAGAAGTGGAGGACCAGGAGGATAACAGTTAAATCACAGACAGTCGTATAATTAACAACAAACAGATTAATAGACTCGTATGTGATTCAGGGGAAGAGAAATTAGTGATAGAGAAAACAAGATCGGAAACACAAGTTACAGGTTGCGACACGACTGGGTGGGACTCGACTGACGATGAGGCAGACGTCCCACCATGCTGATTCGTGAACATAAGTTTCTCAGTCTCAAGAAAATTTATTATATTCGAAACGAGAATGTGTTCAAGGGTTCTGCAGCAACCCGATGTTAGGGATACTGGTCTGTAATTTTCCGGGTCCGGTCTTTTGCCCTTCTTAAACACAGGAGTCACCTGCGCTTTCTTTCAGCCACTGGGACTTTGCGCTGGACTACAGATTCACGACAAATGCAAGCTAAGTCAGGGGCCCATGCCATAGAGTATTCTTCAAAAAATCGAATTGGGATTCCATCCGGACGTGGTGACTTATTTGTTTTAAACTCCTTTAGTTGTTTCTCTACGCCAGGGATGCTTATTACTATGTCGTCGATACGGAAGTCTGTTCCATGGTCCAACGATGGTATGTTTGTACTGTTCTCCTGCGTGAACGATTTCTTGCACGTGAAATTCAATTTGTTTTGCTACCTCTAGCTGGTCAACAAATAGCCTTAGACCCACTTAGCGATTTTGCATAGGACCAGAATTTTCTCGGGTTCTCTGCCAGAGCTTTTGCTAAGGTATGACGGTGGTAGTAGTTATGTGCTTAGCGCTTAGATCTTTTCACAGACGCACGAATATCTGCTAAACTTTGCATGTCGTCATTTGCGCGTTCTCTTTTGAACCGACGGTGCAACAACCTTTCCTTACTCGATATTTTCCGAATGTCGTTATTAAACCATGGTGGGTCTTTCCTGCCCTTAATCCACTTATTAGGCACAGAATTTCCCAGACCACGATTTACAACCTGCTTAAACTTTGCCCATAATTCCTCTGCGTCCGTCTTACGGGACCTATGTGATGTTTCGACCAGCGTGCCGTTATCGCTTCAGGGTAGGTAAAACCGGAAGTGTCGGGACATAGTCCAGGGAAATTGCAATGGCTGGCGGAAGGCGAGCAGTAGGTGGAGATAATAGGTTTGTTTGAGCAGTTGCCAGCGGGTTCGTGCGCATGCGCAGAGCTGCATTCACGTATGGGGGCAGCGGCTTCTCCCGCTTCTGGCCACTTGAGGTGTGACTCTTATCCGTATGAGCAGTAGCAGCAAGCAGTGAGATACTATGCGAAAAAACTTTTCTGGCGCACCCAAGCTGTCACATTCGCGCATGCGCAGAGCAGTCTGAATTGAAGTGGCGGGGGGGGGGGGGGGGGGGTCATTCTCGACGTAACCCTGTTTTGTCTTCATTACAGCTACCACATCAAATGGAAAAAAAGAATTTATGTGGCCGAGAGCCATCAAGTAAGTTAATATACATTCCCATAATCACAGAAAACTAAAATACGTTAGTAGTTTCAATTTTCTGATTTTATATTATTTCCACGTTATTAGCAATCAACCATTGATCATCTTGCAGACTAATGAAGTTATTTTGGTCGGTTTGCTAAAGAAATTTGCTTCTATTAATCTTTTCTGCTGAGGTAGTCAATTTATTTTAAACGAAGTGCTTCATTCCACGCTATTGGCTAGTTTCAACTGTTCACTCAATTTCAAGCGCACCTTTTCATTTTCTGGCATTTATGGCATTGTATCGAACTTAAGAGCCAATCATGGACATACAAATGTGCACTTTAAGTCGAATTATGTATTTTAGTATGGTTTACGAAATTCCGATACTGTTGGAGTAGTATCTGATGTCATTTTTCTTTTATGACATTTTAAGATCTCTTAGTGCTATATATGTAGCAAGATACGTAAATATTCACTTGAAGCTGGCAAAGCAGGCAAATTTGGTCAGTATTATTGAATTAAATATTTTATTTCAAATGTGTTGACAGCTGTAGCACTATTTTAGAAATCTGCCTTCCTCGAAACACATTGTTTTTCGATCACAAGACACTTGTCTAGTACTTCCTCTAGGCTTGACGTTATTTCTTAATTTGTGTTGTTTAGACCTTAAATTGGTGGAATGTCATTCTATAAATTTTAGACTGGTAACACTCACCATGCGGCATTTTATTTACTGCTAGAGTAAAATATAAACTGTCTGTTCTACAGTTTCTTTGGCCTACAGGAAACCTTGTTAATTTTTTACACATTTTGAAATAGTTATGAAATAATTTATTTTCCTTTGTTCTGGTGTAGTCTAAAGAAGGATTTTTTTAATTTTATTTTTGCAAGAAATTTGTATTCCTCCTTACTAGAATTTTTCTGTGCTCTGCATATATAAACCTGATTGGAAATGCTACACGACAATATTGCAGAGTACGCATACAAAACATCTACGTTAAAATCACCACACAACAAAATATTGGGTTAATTTGAGCTGTAGAGTCCAGTCTTGAAATGAATATTATGCCAAGAACCACTTTCTTATTTCGCATTCCTTAAATGTATAGGATACAACTAAAAAAAAATTGCTCCAAGCACAGGTCCGTATGTGTCCTCTCACCAACGCGCTGCATTGCTGCACATGGCCACGTGATGCCGCCTGCGCACGAAATTCCAAACAGAAATGCGTCGAAAAGCGTACGATCACACCGAACTCCAAGCACGGGCTTCCTACGTCATCGTAGCTGCGCATGCGCACTAACGCTTGTTTTCTGGCGCTCTCTGGCAACTGCTCAAACGAACCTAAAGCTGGGTTTACACTAGCAAGTCGCTTGCAGAAGTTATTGCTGGAAGTTATTGCTAGCCGCTTGCAGCTGTGTTTACACAGCAGCGCAAGAATTAAGCAAGATTCTTCCGCAAGTTCTTTGGCAAGAAACTTGCGTCAACAACTTGCTGATACTGTTTACATACGCTTTCAGTACCACTACGAGTGTCAGCCGAAGTGTAACATGACAAGTGGGCGGGTGAGATATGCTGCAGCTCTTGTAATTGTAATGCAAAACGTGAAAAAGAAAAATATTTTGGTTAGAGAGTAGATAATGGGAAGATCGCAAAATGGTGCCTGTAATAACCTTTTGCAAGAACTTAGTATCGAGAGCATGGATACTTTTGCAGAATGTCCTCAAATGATCCTCAGTATTTATTGATGTTAATAGCGCCCGTCATATCAAAACGAGACACAAACTTCGGTACTGCTATTTTAGCAAAGGAACGTTTGCTAGTCACTCTATGATTTATAGCTACCGGTGAGCTACGAATAAAATAGGCATTTCATTTATTTATGTGAAACATACAACCAAAAAAGTTTGAATTTTGAAATCTTCTCTTTGTAGGAGACTCATACATGTCCCTAATGTACTTGTTTCATATTACCGTCTGCACGATTTCTCTGATCGCACCCGATGTATGTAGAGCCTTTTTTAACGTCTTGAAAAGGGAAAATTATTTGTAGGTATGTGAAAACACAACAATGAAATAAAATTTTTATTGAAATAAACTGCATTTTACAGAATGATATGCTTATAAAAATGTTTTTTTTCTAATGCTCATAAAATGGAAAGTGAAAAGCTAAGTAAATAGAACATGTAATAATTACACATCGTCTTAGACTCCTAAAACAACAAGCGAGTGGATGCAGGTGGCAAAGAGGTTGTATCTTCAAGTTATGCTACTTCCTATGTACTTCTTTTATAGATGTGTCGAATATCGACGAGATTTCATTTAAACCGCTCATCTTCTTCACTCTATCCTTAAAGTCTCGGTTATGCACGTTCCGTATTTCGGGGTAACTCTCCACGGCTTCAATAAAATGTTCTGTATCCTGCTTCATCGATTCCCGTTTCTCCTCCATTTCTGAAATTTGTTTGCATATAATACGTATGATGGTTGCATAAAATTAAGTCACCACATTAAGTAAAATGTTAAATATGAATGTTATGCAGACAACATACTTACTATAACTTGCGCTTCCTACTTGCAGGAAATAGAAATAAATCCTAAAAGCTGCAAGTTACTTGCAGATACTTCTTGCGTGGTGTTCACACTGGAAGCGGAAAACGTGCTACAAGTCACTTCCGCAATAAATTGCTACAGTCGCAAGTCGACTTGGCGATATGTTTACACTCGCAAATCGCGCGGCAAGTTCCTCCGCGCAAGTAAATTGCTGCAATAACTCGCTAGTGTAAACCGAGCATAAGGGTGGCAAATCCTTCGGAGCGGGTAAAACCGTAAATGTCGGGGCCGCATGTGTTGGCATTCGCAAGTGTGCGACACCGAGCAGCCGCGGTTCCGCTCACTCTGGCACTGTCTGTCTGTCACTCACAATAGCACAATTGCGGCCGGCACTCGCCGATCGTCGCGTCCCGGAAATGATCCATTACGTTCTTGACTGCAGTGCCCTTGGCCAAAGGCGTTCGGCTGCCCCCGCCCTGCTCTTCACAACTCATTTGCTTTCAGCTTTTGACGTTTCTAGTTTTCATAATTTTTTCGTTGCCCTAGTAAATTAACCCTAGGCTAACAAGGTGCTAATGGCTCAAATGCCTCTGAGCACTATGGGACTCAACTTGAGGTCAACAGTCCCCTAGAATTTAGAACTACTTAAACCTAACTAACCTACGGATATCACACACATCCGTTCCCGAGGCAGGATTCGAACCTGCGACCGTCGCGGTCGCGCGGTTCCAGACTGTAGCGCCTAGAACTGCTCGGACACCTCGGCCGGCTGCTAATCACGAGACATAAATAAGAAGGTGGGGTAAAAATTTACCCCACGTTTTCCTGAATTATTTGTTACACAAAAGAGGTTCTGGAGCAACATAAAGTAATAATCACACATTATGAAACATTTATTACAAAGTATAGTTGTATTTTATAATATGACAAAGCAAATTATAACTATAATAGCAATGCATTTTATTGTATCGTGATTGTCATATACAGAAATATGACACTGCACTTATATGTTCCATTCAGTTACCCTTTGTGCCATAACATTGCAAAACACAATAGAATAAATCAAAAGGCATAAGAATCATTGAAGGAAATAATATGGAAATTGGTAAAAAGTATAAAGCTAACAACTACGAACAAATAGTTCCTCGTGTGAAAGGAAACACAGATTTTATAAATTATTTTCAAAATCTGATGATATTTTCAATATACCAAACACTTTCAAACTAAACTGTTATGGCAACTTTGACAAATATTTTTCCGATGGTCCTTGCACACTGGATTCGAACAGACACAGCATTCAAAGGAACTTTTCCGGTCTTCTTTTCGACTGCAAAGAAAGCATCGTCCACTTTTTTTTTGAGATCGTTTCTGATTGTGTTGCTGATCTTGGAATATCGCTTGGAATATCGCTCCCAGAATGTGTCAAAAGCTGTTCCGTGGTTATGCGAAGATCTTTGGGTAAATTTTTTCTTCTGATTCTGTCCTTCATTTCTGCTTCAACCAGCCCGAATGCCAATCACTTGAGAAAATTGCTTCGGCTGTTTGTGCCGCTATTATCCTTTAACAAGACATAGGCATTTATTCCTCATGCATCTAAAAGCCCATAAATGTTTCGCGTTGTCCACCGCCTGGTTTTTCGTGCTGTGGTCTAATTGTGGCATAATAAATCAAATACATCGTCTCTCCCTTTGTTGTCAATGTAGAAAAGTACTAAGTTCGATTTCTTTGTCTTCTCATCTATTTCACCTATCTTATGCATCGTTGATTTAATAGTTATGGGTGACTGGAATTCGTCAGTAGGAAAAGGGAGAGAAGGAAACGTAGTAGGTGAATATGGATTGGGGGTAAGGAACGAAAGAGGAAGCCGCCTGGTAGAATTTTGCACAGAGCACAACCTAATCATAGCTAATACATGGTTCAAGAATCATAAAAGAAGATTGTATACATGGAAGAAGCCTGGAAATACTGACAGGTTTCAGATAGATTATATAATGGTAAGACAGAAATTAAGGAACCAGGTTTTAAATTGTAAGACATTTCCTGGGGCAGATGTGGACTCTGACCACAATCTATTGGTTATGACCTGTAGATTAAAACTGAAGAAACTGCAAAAAGATGAGAATTTAATGAGATGGGACCTGGATAAACTGAAAGAACCAGAGGTTGTACAGAGTTTCAGGGAGAGCATAAGGGAAAAATTGACAGGAATGGGGGAAAGAAATACAGTAGAAGAAGAATGGGTAGCTTTGAAGGATGAAGTGGTGAAGGCAGCAGAGGATCAAGTAGGTAAAAAGACAAGGGCTAGTAGAAATCCTTGGGTAACAGAAGAAATATTGAATTTAATTGATGAAAGGAGAAAATATAAAAATGCAGTAAATGAAGCAGGCATAAAGGAATACAAATGTCTCAAAAATGAGATCGACAGGAAGTGCAAAATGGCTAAGCAGGGATGGCTAGAGGACAAATGTAAGGATGTAGAGGCTTATCTCACTAGGGGTAAGATAGATACTGCCTACAGGAAAATTAAAGAGACCTTTGGAGAAAAGAGAGCCACTTGTATGAATATCAAGAGCTCAGATGGAAACCCAGTTCTAAGCAAAGAAGGGAAAGCAGAAAGGTGGAAGGAATATATAGAGGGTCTATCCAGGGGTGATGTTCTTGGGGACAATATTATGGAAATGGAAGAGTTTGTAGATGAAGATGAAATGGGAGCTACGATACTGCGTGAATAGTTTGACAGAGCACAGAAAGACCTAATTCGAAACAAGTCCCTGGGAGTAAGCAACATTCTATTAGAACTGCTGACCATAGAGTGAACTGTTCAATAATAACCTAAATTTTACCAGACCTTTCCCATCATTTAATTATCCTCACAACTAACGTAGACAGGTTCCTTTCCAAATGTTGTGCAATCCGAGTGTCCCGAAATGAAAAATTACATTTTGTGTTAATAATAATTACTTGCAGACCTAGCTATGTTAGAATGGTGTTTAAAAAACTGTTTAGTTAATGAACCAGTAAATGAATAACGAAGGTCTAACGAAGTTGAAAGATAACGTTAATATTGATATAGTAATGAAGTATAATTATTTAGAGACAGATATAAAGGTGTTTAAATGAGCAGTAAATAAGATGAAAAGAGTAGTAACTTATATACTGGAAATCTTGAACGCATAATAAATTCAGTAATCAATTTTTTTAATACAGTTTCAGTAACCCCCCCCTTTTTATTCATTTGAATTCTGAAGTGTTCTCAATTGGTTTGACCAGCAAAAGTTAAAGTCAATATATAAGTCAAAATTTATCAGTATTTTATCTTTATCAAAATTGACATTTTGTGTGTGGCTCGAAAGTGCTATTTCTAGGGTAACCTATGCCCGATTTTAATCAGATTAATAGACAGTATAAAGTTTTGTAGTATACATTGGAGTGTAGTGTTATGTATTCATGGGTTTTCCATATCAGTACAGAACGTGAAACTATCAGTTCAATAGATTTTCTGGTTCTAAAATTCTACTATATTATGCAGTGTTACTACGTGTTGTTTTGCATGAATATACACCAACTTGTACAGGGAAGAAACTCAGTTAATGCCTAATTAGGCTGGCGACCGTATTATTATCTAATTGGTAGCTTCTCCCGGGTTGCTTTTGGTCCATCCTGACGTGTAATTGCATTTCGAACTTACTTGACGGATCATTGTTATTACAGAGGGTGTGTAAGTCTGATTTGCCACCATTCAGGTACACGCGGTCGATATCTGTAAGAAAATCCTTTCTCATAAGGTGAACCCCGCTCAATTACCATAGCACAGGCTTTAACGAGTATTGTGTGCCCAACGCGCACATTACAAGTGGCTTCCCGGTGACAGGACCTCCAGTTGTTGTCGGTCACAAATTAACGTGAATACCGAACAGTGGATGTTCAGTTACACGAATTGCAATAATATTCAGTAAAGTAAATAGCAGTGAACGTCAAGAACGGTAGTGAGGTGTAATTTGCGTTCAGTATGGACAAGAACGTAGACACAGTAGATGTGCCAAGCGTAATGGAAAATGCGGCTGGCAATAACAGGAGTTTACGCGGCCAGATAACAGACGGCGTTAGCGGTAGCAATTGGCGTACATACAATACCACGAAGATGTTAACCAACAGATTAAAATGTCGAGATCGCCTCGAATACAGCAAGGAATAAAACAGGAAGTAGAGGATGACTTTGTAGATGATAGTGGGTACGTGAACGAATCCACTGACATGTTTGATTCACCACAGATAAAGAAAGAACCGAAAGAAAATTTTGAAATAGGATCGGAATACACCGATTCCGTAGAACAAAACCGTGTGAAAATTTTAAGCATCTTATTTGAACGATTAACCAAACAAATTGCAGGACAGAATGATCAGCTTCGAACACAAGTCAGTAATCAGGTTAGGCAGCTTAAAACACACGTTGATCAGCTCAGAACACATGTCGATGTTCAGCTCAAAACACAGAATGATCAGCTTCAAACACAAGTCAGTAATTGGGTTAGTCAGCTTAAAACACACATTGACGAGCAGCTTAAAACACAAGTTGGTCAGCTTAAAACACCGGTCGAAGAACAAGGAATTAAAATTAGTAAACAAATCGAACAGGTAGAAGAAAAAGTGGGTAATTTAAGTTCTGCAATAAATACTATGAAATCTGAAATTGACACAATTAATAAAAATATGAATACTATGCAGGGGGAAATTGACGACATTAGGTTTGATGTTGAAATTCTCAACATCCAAGAAAAAGTAGAGCCTCTAGTTGAAACAAAAGTAGACGAAAGAGTTTTCGGTCTTAAAACTGAGATCGTAAACGAATGCCAACATAGAATATCACAGTTGAGAAAGGCAGTTTCAGATACTGAAAGAGATTTAGGCGAAAAAGTTACCGGATGTGTACAAAAGTGTGAACAAAATACATCAAAAATTCAAGGCAAAGTTTTCGATCTCGAGAGTAAAATCAAAGATAGGCCTGGTGGTGTTTGTAATGGCACGCCACTTACGAAGCTGTTGGAAGGTGAGGAGCGCTTCGATCCCGCCAAGAAACATAACGGGTGGCATCCGTTAGATTTCATCAAAAATTGCGAGAGGATGTTTCCTGAACGCTTGTCTAGTCAGGAGGAGATAAACGTAGTAATTAGCGCCTTAGCAGGAGACGCTAAGAGCTGGGGAATTAACTTGAATACCGAACTAATGACGTTCGAAGAGTTTAAACAAAAGTTTACGGAAGAATACTGGTCCGAACAAAATCAGGATCATTTGTGACGCGAGTTTATCATGGCCAAACTTCATGATAACAGGGGCAGGAATTCTTTGAAAGAT
This sequence comes from Schistocerca cancellata, assembly GCF_023864275.1. Lineage (NCBI taxonomy): Eukaryota > Metazoa > Arthropoda > Insecta > Orthoptera > Acrididae > Schistocerca > Schistocerca cancellata. The sequence goes on from NC_064626.1 coordinate 1,240,646,262, forward strand.
TTCTGCGAATATTGGTACCGAAAGTTGACACATTTAAGCGGGAGAAGATCCGATTCTGAAATCGTATGGGAGCTATATAAAAAGTTTCCAGAAGATTCGAAGAGATATGTGGGATGCAATCATCGCAGCTTCCAAGCGTTTCTCGAAAGGGTCGAAGACGAAGACCACTGGCGCGAAAATCGTGCTAATTATCAGAATTTTTGTAACAGGAATAACCGTAATAATGATGAGGGGAATGACGGCGGTGGTTTTCGCGTCAGCGTGATACAGAGAGGAAGAGGCAGAGGCAGAGGAAGAGGGAGTTTTCCAGGTCGCGGTAGAGGGTACACCGCGCAAAATAATAACGATGCGGGAAACCAGGAAACTGATTTCCGCGAACGTTGAGGACCAAACGGAAGCGGACAGAACATACCGGTCCCGATTTAAGAAACATTACCAGACTGACAGTAAAGTTATGACAGCTTAGACAGGTGTGGAACGACGCAGCGTGTTGTTGCGAAACAAGCGTCAAGTGCGTGCGCAGATGATTCATCTTCGCCGGCGCAGTGCGATACATGTTAACAGGCGAGTGGAGCATCGGAAGGCAACGGCCCAGCCTAGCAGAACAGCTTTTCAGAGAGAAGCCGCTAGCAAGGCGGCAGAATTAGGTACGAACATTGCCGTAAGAGCTGGCGAATACATTACGAGTGGTAATTCCGTGGCGAAGGAAATAGTGGATGGAACAGTGGATACACAGAGAGGTGCAGTTAGCAGTGTTAGCAATGAAGTAAATGGCGAGAATGAATTAGCAGAAATAACTGATTGCCGTGTGCAGATCGACGATCTGTACAAGGGTCTCAAGCAATGTGAGTGGGAGGATTTTGAGAAGGAATATGAGGCAAGGAGGTTAATTAGTGAAAAAGGAAATAGTAGGGACGTCGATAAGGTGACGTGGCCCGAATTTAAGGAGGAGGAAGTAAATAGCGCTGCGAAAAGTATGCGTGCTGCCTCTCAAGGATAGGATTCACTAATGAAATATCTATATAAAGTTCAAGATTGTTATTGAATGGCAGAATGGCTGAGAGACGCGCCTACTCAACTTGAATAATTATCGTTTAGAATGTTGCTAGGTATGGTCGAGGCTGTCTTGTGTGAAATGCAGTGAAGTGTACTGTTGTGGAGGAAATATGGGGCTCGCAAGAGCTGTAGCGCACAATACCGTAAGCTGCGATAACTGCTGTCTGTGCCGCTCGCTGCTGACAAATAAGACAACTCTTGTTCTATCTGGATTGACCTTCGCTAATCAAACTCTCCCTACGCCTTGATGAAGTCAAGGATTCCTATTCGCCCCTAGTCTAACTATTGGCGTGGTACACCGGTCAGATAACCAGTCCACCGCGATGCCACTCAAAAATTCGCTCGCAGGCGTTTAACTACTACTCTGTCCATCCACACCGCACAATAAGTGTGTCGGCCAACACAGTGAACAACGCTTAATCGCAAGGACTCAAACTGAGTCGCACTTTGGTTCGCTCTCGATAGAGGTGCTCTCCCATTTAAGTAGGGATGAGAGACTTGTTCCTCGCTCCAAGAGTGACAACGTAACGGCGTCTCTCCACGCCAGACGTGAAGGGGTATATCTTTTGGTCTCTTCCATTACTCCTTCAGCTCAAGGCGTCAGAAATATCGTCTGCCGATCAGCATTGCTCTTCTAAAACGGGAGAATGACGTTTCGTTTAAGGCGCACAATCCGGAAATCTGTAGTATCGGCGTTTGTCGTTTGCTGTCTCCGTGTGAAAATCTCTGAAACTTCGTGCTATGTGTAAAGAATGTGTAGGTTGGACGCTCCCACACAATGTAGGGGAAATTGCTTTTAAGCCGAACACGGGATTGTTCTCCCTTTCACTTGGTCACACGCTGTTTGCTCCATTTTTTTTTATTTTTGGCACATTTCATTCCCTCCCTTATGGGGAGGGCGGGCCTTTTTAGAGCTTGCTATTTGCTCTTTTTTGGCCGGTGGTGTTCAATACAATTTTTGGTTTTTAGAGTTACATTTGCTTGCAATTGTGCCAAGCATTATTATTCTGGTATAATATGGAGTTTACATTGTTATTTATGAACAATACAGGGTTTATACTACACTCCTGGAAATTGAAATAAGAACACCGTGAATTCATTGTCCCAGGAAGGGGAAACTTTATTGACACATTCCTGGGGTCAGATACATCACATGATCACACTGACAGAACCACAGGCACATAGACACAGGCAACAGAGCATGCACAATGTCGGCACTAGTCAGTGTATATCCACCTTTCGCAGCAATGCAGGCTGCTATTCTCCCATGGAGACGATCGTAGAGATGCTGGATGTAGTCCTGTGGAGCGGCTTGCCATGCCATCTCCACCTGTCGCCTCAGTTGGACCAGCGTTCGTGCTGGATGTGCAGACCGCATGAGACGACGCTTCATCCAGTCCCAAACATGCTCAATGGGGGACAGATCCGGAGATCTTGCTGGTCAGGGTAGTTGACTTACACCTTCCAGAGCACGTTGGGTGGCACGGGATACATGCGGACGTGCATTGTCCTGTTGGAACAGCAAGTTCCCTTGCCGGTCTAGGAATGGTAGAACAATGGGTTCGATGACGGTTTGGATGTACCGTGCACTATTCAGTGTCCCCTCGACTATCATCACCAGTGGTGTACGGCCAGTGTAGGAGATCGCTCCCCACACCATGATGCCGGGTGTTGGCCCTGTGTGCCTCGGTCGTATGCAGTCCTGATTGTGGCGCTCACCTGCACGGCGCCAAACACGCATACGACCATCATTGGCACCAAGGCAGAAGCAACTCTCATCGCTGAAGACGACACGTCTCCATTCGTCCCTCCATTCACGCCTGTCGCGACACCACTGGAGGCGGGCTGCACGATGTTGGGGCGTGAGCGGAAGACGGCCTAACGGTGTGCGGGACCGTAGCCCAGCTTCATGGAGACGGTTGCGAATGGTCCTCGCCGATACCCCAGGAGCAACAGTGTCCCTAATTTGCTGGGAAGTGGCGGTGCGGTCCCCTATGGCACTGCGTAGGATCCTACGGTCTTGGCGTGCATCCGTGCGTAGCTGCGGTCCGGTCCCAGGTCGACGGGCATGTGCACCTTCCGCCGACCACTGGCAACAACATCGATGTACTGTGGAGACCTCACGCCCCACGTGTTGAGCAATTCGGCGGTACGTCCACCCGGCCTCCCGCATGCCCACTATACGCCCTCGCTCAAAGTCCGTCAACTGCACATACGGTTCACGTCCACGCTTTCGCGGCATGCTACCAGTGTTAAAGACTGCGATGGAGCTCCGTATGCCACGGCAAACTGGCTGACACTGACGGTGGCGGTGCACAAATGCTGCGCAGCTAGCGCCATTCGACGGCCAACACCGCGGTTCCTGGTGTGTCCGCTGTGCCGTGCGTGTGATCATTGCTTGTACAGCCCTCTCGCAGTGCCCGGAGCAAGTATGGTGGGTCTGACACACTGGTGTCAATGTGTTCTTTTTTCCATTTCCAGGAGTGTATTTTGACATTCAGGAGACATTTGTGAAGTTCTTTTAGGAGACATGTAGTTAAGTGTTTAAAAAAGAGATAAAGGAATGAATTAGGGTATAAGAAAAAAAAAGTTTAACAAAAACATAATGAAAAAAATATAAGTTTAACACAACCATAATAAGTTTAACAAAAACATATAAGTTGAGGAAATACATATAAATTAGAAAGAAGCATATAAATTTAAGAAAAGGAAAAAGCATGTAAATTTAAGAAGGTCATATAACTATGGGAGTCATATAATTAAGAAGAAGACATATATTTAAGAGGGAAGTGTATCTATTCAGATTTTCGTTTTATTGCTATTGCTTGTTTGTGTGTGTGATCGTTTCGTTGCGGTGTGTGTGCGTGTGTGTAACTGTGTGTGTGTGTGTGTGTGTAGGGCCGTTGCCTACATCCTGGCGTTGAGGCGGGGGGGACAGTGGGTGCCGCTTACGAGTGGGGTCATGGTGGGAGCAAGGTCGGGGAAATGGGAGGTCGTATTTTGTGCCACTGTACGCGCTGGTTGGATGTATTTGAACTTAGGGCGCCTCCTTTCCCGGATTTCAGAGGTCAGTAAGTCTTCCATGTGTTTGCCGTAGTTGGGGCGTAGTTTCGTAAGTTGAGTTTGCTCCATGGGCGGCCTAGGTTGACTCGTCCTCTGAAGGGACCGGCCTCCCGGGGTGTGGCCTGCCTCTCTCGAACTAAAAGCTCCTGTGACCGTCGTGTCTGGAATGTATGTGTGTACGCCAGCCTCGAGTATTTCAACCCCGGTGCGCACTTGTTATCTGCATATCGTTTACACGAATTCATTCAACATTGACTTTATCTTATCGAGTTTGGGTTTGAATGAAGCGTCTTGATGTGCGGAATATGATTGTGAGGGCGGAATATGGAAGCAGTGAAGGTCAGGAGACCACAACGTCTTACAACCATTATGGAGTCACCCCCAGGTTGCACAGCGCCTTGTTGACAGCTTGGGTCCAACGGATTCGTGCGGCCTGCGGCACACCCGAATCCTAACATCAGCTCTTGGCAACTGAAAATCGAGACTCTTCTGATCAGGCCACGGTTTTCCAATCGTCTAGGGCCCAACCGATATGGTCGCGAGCCGCTGCAGGCGATGTCGAGCAGTTATCAAAGGCATACGCGTCGGTCGTCTGCTGCCATAGCCTGTAAACACCAAAGTTCGCCACACTTTTCTAACGGATATGTTCGTCGTACATACCACACTGATTTTTGCGATCATTTTACCCAGTGTTGCTTTTCTGTTAGCACTGACTACTGTACGCAAGCGCCGCTGCTGTCGATCACTGCGTTGTCCGTCGTGAGAGCTATTGCCTACATTCTTGGTACTGTAGATATCGGAATATTGATTTCTCCCATGATTTCCGAAATGTAATGTTCCATGCGGCTAGCTCCAACTACCATTCCGCGTTCAAAATGTATGATTCGTCGTCGTGCGGCCACAATCACGACGCCGGCCGCTTTGGCCGAGCGGATCTAGGCGCTTCAGATCGGGTTGACGGAGGAGATAGAGAAGATCCAAAGAAGAGCGGCGCGTTTCGTCACAGGGTTATTTGGTAACCGTGATAGCGTTACGGAGATGTTTAGCAAACTCAAGTGGCAGACTCTGCAAGAGAGGCGCTCTGCATCGCGGTGTTGCTTGCTCGCCAGGTTTCGAGAGGGTGCGTTTCTGGATGAGGTATCGAATATATTGCTTCCCCCTACTTATACCTCCCGAGGAGATCACGAACGTAAAATTAGAGAGATTAGAGGGCGCACGGAGGCTTTCAGACAGTCGTTCTTCCCGCGAACCATACGTGACTGGAACAGGAAAGGGAGGTAATGACAGTGGCACGTAAAGTGCCCTCCGCCACACACCGTTGGGTGGCTTGCGGAGTATAAATGTAGATGTAGATGTAGATGTAGAACCGCGCTGCTGCTACGGCCGCTGGTTCGAATCTTGCCTCGGGCATGGATGTGCGTGATGTCCTTAGGTTTGTTAGGTTTAGGTAGTTCTAACTCTTAGGGGACTGATGACCTCAGATGTTATGTCCCATAGTGCTTAGAGCCATTTGAACCATAATCGCGATGCAAACCTTTTCACATGAATCACCTGAGTACAAATTACAACTCCGCCAATGCACTACCCTTTTATACCTTGTGTACGCGATACTAGCGCAATCTGTGTATGCGGACAGCGCTATCTCATTAGTTTTGCCACCTCAGTACACGACTCCATTCTACTTACACATTTGTCTACAAACGAAACGTCCGATGTCTTACTCTAGCTGTTAACTTCCACAAAAAAAAAAAAAAGTTTTTCGAGGTAGCGCATCGCTAGGATGCTACTTCTCGCCGATAAGCTTTCGAAAAACCAAGAAACTTCCTCGGAAATTCACAGAATCGCGACGCAACCTGGGATTAGTAGGCAAAGACGCCTACCCTGCTGTTTTGCGTATGTTACTGCTTACAATTACTTGTAAGCAACAGCGTAATAGAGCAATACTGAATCTCTTTGCCTGTTTATGTGCAAATACTTTACACATTTATTTGCTTTCAGAGTAAACTGCCAGTCCCTACACCAGTAACTGATTTTCAACAGGTCTTTCTGCATTGCACTGCTTCGACGGAAAGATTGCAAAAGAACGTGAGAGAAAGAGAGGAGAAATAAGGTTTGGGATGCCAGATGCCATCAAAAATGGACGACGCTACCAACAGATTTCAGGAAGAAGCATAGGACAGAGGGAAATAAAGTGTCCAGTTGAGACCTTTCATAAGAGACATACATCAAAGATCATGTATAACAAGTGAAGTAGAATACGACCGACGGCTTTGTCATCGTGTTCTGTACTGCAATTCGTCCTGTTGGATGTTCTCGAAGAGTGAACTCAGAAGATTTTTCTGATGGATGGGGCCGCTCCACGCCCACACCAACGTGGCGACCAAACCAAAAGTTGTACTGTCACCTCCGTATAACATGTTAGTTTTTGAATCGGGAGTCACAGGATGCTGGCTGTGATGCGTCTGGGTAAGATTACTCATTAACATGGTCCATCAGGAGATAGAAAGTGGACGAAAGCGATCGAACGGTAGCGGTTGTAACGGCAGAGGAAAAAAAGTGCCAAGGCAAGCGCCAAGTGAAAAAAACCTCTGCGACAGTAGGACGGGTAGTAAGGGCAGTAGCGGCTTGCTATCTGCGACAGTGCATGCAAGGTGTGGTTATGTTAGTGCGAGGTATCGTGCATCGCTACCTTTGTCGTTGCGGGGCTTGCTGCAGTTGCTGCGTCCCTGCAACAGTTCAAGGTCGTTATACATTAGTGGGCGATCGGTCATAGATCGGCTCTCAGACAGTGCAGGGGGTGTGTGTGGCTGGTTTGCGTGTTTTGTACAGTACGGTTTCCCTGCGGTTGTCTGTTTTTCGACGGGTCGAGCATCTGGGGTTACCAGTAGTAGCTGTGTTACGGGGGCTCGCCAGTACTGTCGTGTTAGCGTGCTATGGACCATAGATGTTTAGTTCCTTGCCAATAGCGTCTTTGGTCTGTTATGCTTCCATCTATGGTTGTGGTCGTAATTACCCAGAGAAAGGATAAACGGGTTGTGCGAGTGTCTCGTGTTGTTGTAGAGTCGTGTGGAGAGTTTTTGGAATACCTGCAAGATCTTATCTAGCCGGTATTCCCGGTGAAGGTCCGCGATGCGTGTGTAGCGCGGAGCGTTGCTTATGATTCTGAGTACTTTGTTCTGTATGAGCTGCAGACGGCGCAGGCGAGTGGGCGCAGCGTATCCCCAGACAGGGGCTGCGTACGTCATCAGGTGGAGAATAAGTGTCATGTACAAGGACCTGGACACTTTCCTATTCAGTGTGCTACGCCTGTTAAGCATAGGGTAGAGTTGTTTGACCCTCGCGTTTGCTTTGTTGGTCACGTTTTGCATGTGGTCCCCCCAGAGTAGTTTCCGGTCGAGCCAGACACCGAGGTATTTGACCTTCTCCCGGAAACGTATTGGGCGTGCGTGTAGTGTCACTGGGTTGCAGTGCTGATGTTTGCGCAGTAGCTTCGGTCTTCTAGTGAACAGAACGGCTTCGCACTTGTCGACGCTTACTCTAACACGCCATTTCACCATCCAAGGTGACTATGGCTATTGTGAGGGGTAATGAAAAGCCTCTTGCTGGACTTGAATCATATTATGACAGAGACATTATAGCCTTTCGTACGTTCGCTATTGCAGTACTTGCAGACAGGAATTATGTGCAGTCTGTAGTCGTGAGTTAATGTTAGACGGCTTCCAATCTTGCGCAAGGATGGCGGTGTCATCCGCGTAGATTGCCACCGTCGAGAAGAGTTCTGCTCCAGCGCTTTATACACAGCTGAATCGTCCCCCCTCCCTCTGCCCCTCTGCCCCCCTCCACCCCGCCGCCGCCAGCACCCGCCCCTACCGCCTCTCCGATGTCCGATCTCCTCTCATCTCCCGCCCCCCCTCCCCCCCCCCCAACAGCTCATACCACGTGCCCGCGCTAGGGGGGCGATATCGCACTCTGAGCCTTTACACAAAGCGCTCGTTGTGTAAGAACCTTCAGTGCCTTTCTGGTCTCTGTCGTTATACCCTCTGCCAGATGGCCGTCACGTGTTCTCATTCAGAGGCGCTGACGCCAGCTAGGAGGTCCACCTAAGACATAACGAGCAACAAAAAGCCCGTGGTCCGCCACGACACAAACATTGCTTTCTCCATCTGGCGCTTGCTACGCGTTCGCCATCGCTCGCGTTCCCTTGCTCCATATACGGACTCTCATGTACACCTCACGTGAAAAGGTCTGGAAAGTTAACACCGACAGTAATCTTTAGACACTGAGGCCGGAAGAATTCGAGTAATATAATAAATTAACTGAACCGGTGGTTTGAAGAAGGGAACAAGTGGCAGGAAAAAAAATTTACCAAACACCTGCAGGCATATACAGGGTATTTGTAAATGCCCGTTATAAACTCCTAGGACTTGTAGAGGGAAGTGAGCACATGATATTTTGAACAGGAAATCATGTCCGGAGACGTACTGTTTGCGTTCTACGACGGTCTCGATTCAGATGTTTAACTCATTTACTTGTGCTGGAAGAACTGAATTATTCATGACGTAGTACAGGTATTAATTTAACATTTCGAAAGGAAACATAACCAAACATACATTTACCACATTTTAAAAAAACGAAGTTAATTCCGTAGATAAACGTTCATGAATTTCATAACTGCGAATTGCATTCCGATGAAATAAACACTAAACAATATTACGGTATATTAATAATTTTTACTTATGGACCGTTTGACAGCAACTGAATAAAACACAATTTTAGTGCCATACGCGTTTCGCCTTTATTTTCTGCAAGGCATTATCAGTGGCAGGTTGCGTGGACAATTTCCTACATATTACGCTCCTGTTGCATTTTTGGTGTTGTTCTTCTTCTTATGAACGCCAATTTGCGGTTTTTTTCGCCATCCCTCAACACTATGCACAGAACGCTTGTTTTAAAGCGTATAAAATTTGAAGATGTCAATACAGCTATGTCAAGCATTCCCTGTTGGCTTTAAAACAAGCGTTCTGTGCATAGTGTTGAGGGATGGCGAAAAAAACCGCAAATTGGCGTTCATAAGAAGAAGAACAACACCAAAAATGCAACAGGAGCGTAATATGTAGGAAATTGTCCACGCAACCTGCCACTGATGATGCCTTGCAGAAAATAAAGGCGAAACGCGTATGGCACTAAAACTGTGTTTTATTCAGTTGCTGTCAGACGGTCCATAAGTAAAAATTATTAATATACCGTAATATTGCACGCAACTGAGGAGGACAGGACTATAAAATTTGAAGACACTAAACAATGTTTGCTCTGTTATACTCTGAGATGACAAAAATCATGGGACACCTCGTAATATCGTGTTGGAGCTCCTTTTGTCCAGCGTGGTGCAGCACCTCGACTTGAGTCCTCTGCAGCCATGCTGCCTCTACAGCCGTCCGTAATTATGAAAGTGTTTCCGGTGCAGGATTTTACGCACGAACTTACCAGATGTCAAATAGGATTCATGTCGGACGATATGGGTGGCCAAATCATTGACTCGAACTGTCCGGAATGCCCTTCGAACCAATCGCCAGCAACTATGGTCAGATGACATGGCGCACTGTCATCCATAAAAATTCCACTGTTCTTTGGGAACATAAAGTCCATGACTGGCTGCAAATGGTCTCCGAGTAGCCTTGCATAACCATTTGCAATCAATGATCGGTCCGGTTGGACCAGTGGACCCAGTCCATTCCATGTAAACCCAGCACACACCATTGTGGAGTCACCACCAGCTAGCCGGCCGAAGTGGCCGCGCGGTTCTGGCGCTGCAGTCTGGAACCGCGAGACCGCTACGGTCGCAGGTTCGAATCCTGCCTCGGGCATGGATGTGTGTGATGTCCTTAGGTTAGTTAGGTTTAACTAGTTCTAACAAGGGAACCTCCCCATCGCACCCCCCTCAGATTTAGTTATAAGTTGGCACAGTGGATAGGCCTTGAAAAACTGAACACAGATCAATTGAGAAAACAGGAAGAAGTTGTGTGGAACTGTGAAAAAATAAGCAAAATATACAAACTGAGTAGTTCATGGGCCACATAGGTAACATCAAGAACATTGGGACCGCAGGTGCGCCGTGGTCTCGTTGTACCGTGAGCAGCTGCGGAGCCAAAGGTCCTTGGTTCAAATCTTCCATCGAGTGAAAACTTTAATTTTTTATTTTCAGTTTATGTGACAAACTCTTATGTTTTCATCACTTTTTTGGGAGTGATTATCACATCCACAAGAAAACCTAAATCGGGCAAGGTAGAAGAATCTTTTTACCCATTCGCCAAGTGTACAAGTTAGGTGGGTCGATAACATATTTCTGTCATGTGACGCACATGCCGTCACCAGTGTCGTATAGAATATATCAGATGTGTTTTCCTGTGGAGGAATCGGTTGACCTATGACCTTGCGATCAAATGTTTTCGGTTCCGATTGGAGAGGCACGTCCTTTCGTCTACTAATCGCACGGTTTTGCGATGCGGTCGCAAAACACAGACACTAAACTTATCACAGTGTACAGAGACGTCAATGAGCGAACGGACAGATAATAACTATGCAAAAGTAAAATTTTTACTCGTGGGAAGGCTTGAACCAAGGACCTCTTCGTCTGCAGCTGCTCACGCTACCACAGGACCACGGCGCTCCTGAGCTCACCGTCTCCTTGATGTTGCCTATGTGGCCCATGGACTACTCAGTTTGTATATTTTGCTTATTTTTTCATAGTTCCACAGAACTTCCTCCTGTTTTCTCAATCGATCTGTGTTCAGTTTATCAAGGCCTATCCACTGTGCCAACTTATAACTAAATCTCAGGCGGGTGCGATGGGGATGTTCCCTTGTAAGTTCTAGGGAACTAATGACCTCAGCAGTTGAGTCCCATAGTGCTCAGAGCCATTTGATCCACCACCAGCTCGCACAGAGCCCTGTTGACAGCTTGGGTCCACAGATTCGTTGGGGTCTGCGGCACACCCGAATCCTAACATCAGCTCTTGGCAACTGAAAATCGAGACTCTTCTGATCAGGCCACGGTTTCCCAATCGTCTAGGGCCCAACCGATATGATCGCTAGTCGCTACAAGCGATGTCGAGCAGTTAGCAAAGGCATTCGAGTCGGTCGTCTGCTGCCATAGCCTGTAAACACCAAATTTCACCACACTTTTCCAACGGATACGTTCGTCGTACATACCGCATTGATTTCTGCTATTATTCCACACAGTGTTGCTTGTCTTTTACCACTGGCAACTCTACGCAAACGCCGCTGCCGTCGGTCGTCAAATGAAGCGCCATCTAGCGGGCCAACCGTAGCGCCATCTGGTTCCCCCCTTCAAGCCAGATGAGTTTCGTCCTTTCTAGTTTTTTCGTTTGATGCTTATTTCGTGAGACATTTGGCTCGGTCACTATCAATGGACCACCCTGTATAACAGACTCAGTTAAACATGGAGGACGTTCAGTACTTGTGTGGGGGTGCATGATTGCAAATGGTGTGGGGGATTTGTGTTTAATTGGTGGCATTATGGACCACAAGATCTACATAAATAAACTAAAAATCCAGTAGTGTGAATCATATGGGTCTTAGTAGGGATTATAGTTTCACACAAGATAATGATCCAAAACATACGGCCGGCCGGAATGGCCGAGCGGTTCTAGGCGCTACAGTCTGGAGTCATAGTCGGCCGCTGTAGCCGTCGGGCACGGATGTGTGTGATGTTCTTAGGTTAGTTAGGTTTAAGTAGTTCTAAGCTCTAGGGGACTGATGACCTGAGAGGTTGAGTCCCATAGTGCTCAGAGCCATTTGAATTACGTCGAAGAGAACGAGATTTAGAAAACGTCCTACTTGTGAGACACAACTAGCTCTTTCCTCACACGTAGTGTTGAATGCTATCGACAAAAGCTTTAAAATTGATCCCGTATTTCTGAATTTCAAAAATGGTTCAAATGGCTCTGAGCACTATGGGACTCAACTGCTGTGGTCGTAAGTCCCCTAGAACTTAGAACTACTTAAACCTAACTAACCTAAGGACATCACACACATCCATGCCCGAGGCAGGATTCGAACCTGCGACCGTAGCGGTCGTGCGGTTCCAGACTGTAGCGCCTTTAACCGCTCGGCCACTCTGGCCGGCCTTCCGAATTTCGAGAAGGCCTTTGACACCGTCCCTCACAAGCGGCTTGTAATCAAATTACGTGCTTATAGGATTTTATCTTCAGTTATGCGATTAGATTCGCTTTTTCCTGCCAGAGAAGTCACAGTTCGTAGTAACTGACGGAAAGTGGTCTAGTAAAACAGAAGTGATTTCTCGCGTTCCCCAAGGTAGTGTTTATCGTCAACTGAAGTTATCAGAAGATCGAAAGCAATAACAAAACTATTGGGATAAAGTATCTGCATTGTGCGAAAATTGGCTCTTAACATGATCTGGCATTTGATTTGACTTATTTTACTGATGTGACAGCCCTTGATTTTAGGAGCGGGGGAGGGGGGGTAACTTTTACAAATGGGTGTACAGATTGTTGCCTCCACATTTCATGTGGAGATTGTAGATCGCTTTACTAACTAGCTGTTTGCTGAAGTGAAGTTTGTTTCCTGTCCTTTTGGGGAAGACGGGTTTATATCCGTTGAAACCATGGTTGAGGTTAAATGAATAAAATTGTTCAAATGGCTCTGAGCACTATGGGACTTAAGATCTGTGGTCATCAGTCCCCTAGAACTTAGAACTACTTAAACCTAAATAACCTAAGGACATCACACACATCCATGCCCGAGGCAGGATTCGAACATGCGACCGTAGCAGTCGCGCGGTTCCGGACTGAGCGCCTAGAACCGCATGGCCACCGCGGCCGGCGTTAAATGAATACCACCATTTATTGAAACTGGTTGGCTGTCTAATTCACCTCCTAGGCCGATTTTCTTTCTTTTTTCCTCCCTACAGGCTATCATTTTCTAAAAAGACATTCGTCCATAGAACAAAGCGAACTGTCCAGAAGAAATTATTTTCAGTTAGATTTAAAACTTGCTTTGCTACCTGTCAGACATTTTATGGTATTGGGCAGATTTAAAACTTGCTTTCCTACCTGTCAGACTTTTTATGGTATTGGGCAAATGATGAAAAACTTTTTTGGCAGCTTATCGAACTCCTTTCTGAGCCACTGACAGCTCCAATAATGGATAATAGAGGTCAATTTTTTGCTCTGTTGCTTTAAGCGTGGAAATCACTATTCTTCTCAAATTGTAATGGATTACTTATATATATAATAGATTTCAGCTATCAGTCGTCCTTTTGAAATTTTTTATTGGCAGATCTATATTTCAGCTAGAAACTACCCATTCTCAGTGCTCTATCATTTCTGATCAATGCATGTAATGCCTGTTGGTCGGGCATTGCTTGTATTGGTCGGGCTTTATCCACAGTTCATTGAGTATTCAATGAACTGTGCATGAAGCCCGACTAACAGGCATTACATGCATTGATCAAAACTGATAGTTCATTGAGAATGACTAGTTTCTAGCTGAAATCTAGATTGCCAATAAAAAATTTCAGAAGGATGACTGATAGCTGAAATCTATTATTTACAAGTCAAGATAACAGTCGCTGCGTGCAACAGCCTTCTGAATGTAACCTGATGTGTTGGATTATTTATGACCAATTCCATTACCGGATATATGTATTGTGATGATGCAGTTAAAAGCCCTGTCTGCTTGACGGGGACCTACTGTACACGACGTTTGTGGGTGAAAACCACAAACTATTGTTGCTGCTTGTTTCTGTGCAATCAGTGCATTCTTTCTAAGTGATGAGTTACCCTAGAAAACTATTCCATAAGTCATTCTTGACTGAAAATATGCAAAATATTTCAGGAGACTAGCCATCATACAAAGAGAGAAAGTAACTGAACTTAATTGTTTCAGGAGCTCAGAAATATGCTTTTTCCACATTAAGTTTTCATCAGTAGGCACGCCCAATAATTTGTAGCATTCCACACTATTCACTGACAACTAAACATGTGCTACATCAGTTGTTGGTATGACTCTATTTAGTTGCGCAGGACTGAATACAGTGTGTGGTGGTATTACTACATAACCCTCGAACAAATCGAAGCTGTTCGTCTTGGTCTTGGTCGTTAAAAACGTACAAGAAGAAGGAGGCTGCGACGATGACCTCCCGACGGAGAAACTTCTCGGCTTTTCCGACAGGATGCAGTCTATCCCCGCCGACATGGACACGAAACTTCAAATGTCAACGACTCGGACACGTGGCAGAATGTAGCCAACGTCAGCTACCATGTGTCACGTATGCTGGTAACCATAACAGCTGATCCTGCGAGAAGAAGATACGACTTCGCTTGTGCGTGCGCATAGTAGTGGCCAGGCCGTACCGAAGCAGAACCGCCAAAGCTGCGCACCTCTCCCCCCCTCCCCCTCCCCCCCCCACCCCCGCCATCCGCCAACCTCTTAAAACTAGTGTGACTTTTTCTACGCAAAGTTACCAATTTTACGATTGCTCGAACTGCTTTCACAAGATGCAAATCACTGGCACTGTCGTAATCTCCTCAAAGCGTTTCGATGTTTCGATAAGCACCTCTTGTAAGGTGACCATACTTCTGGTAGTCGAAGATGGGACCAGTTTTGTAATGTTCTGTAATTCTTACACATTGTTAAAGCTCACAACGAAATGAATAGTAGGCAACAAATCATGTTGTTACAGATATAGCTTAAAACATACGCACGTTAATAGTTACTGTATAATAATAATGACAATAATTATTATTGTATGGCCAACATTGGACCACTTTAGTTAATATTATGAATTAGTTTCCTCTGTTTCTTGTTGGCCCAATACTTTTCCATTCTTTCAGATCGTGCCCTTCTGTCCTCATCCGAAATCACCTTTCCCATTCTCTGTTTGTTAATTTTTGTTGGTAGTGTGATACGTTTGTCCTGCAGTTTCTTGAGCGCGTCTATCTTTCCTTTCAAATTCTCCATCGTAATCTGTAATTTCATCATGTCCTCCTTGATCTCTGCGAGATCCATCTAATGCCGCTCTTACTATTCCATAACTTCTCAGTTATTCTCTTCCTAATTCTATTTTCTGTTGTCTTAATCAAATGTCCGAGAAAAGAGATCTGTTCCTTTTCCATTGCACTTGTCACTGATTCTATTTCTTTATAAACTGTTTCATCTTTTTGGTATTTTTTATTTATAGATATTCTGAATATCTTTCTTTCTATTTTGGGTAGTCTGTCTATTGCTACAGTACTGGTTGTTTTAAACATAGTTTCGTTAGCATATGTTAGTGGCAGCTGTGTGACTGTTTTGTAGTGTTTCAGTTTTGTGGCTATTTACAGTAATTTTTTGCTGTATGTGTTCTTGGTATCATGATGTGTTTTAATCAATTTGTTTATTCTACTCTGCCATGATGGTTTCTCATTCAGGTTGTGTGTTGTTATTTCTCCCAAGTATTTAAACTTTTCAACAATTTTTATGTCGCATTCTCCAATTCTAATTCTAATTTTGTTTTCCACTGGCAGTTTCGTTACCATTATTTCTGCTTTTTCAAAATATATTTTAATGCCAATACTCTGGCCTATTTCCTGAAATGACTGTATTTGTTGTTTTGTTTCTTGAAAGTTGCTGGCGTGAAGATCGAGGTCTTCAGCAACTCCTGAACAGTCTAACTTTATGTCACCAAAAAACGGTTCAAATGGCTCAGAGCACTATGGGACTTAACTTCTGAGGTCATCAGTCCCCTAGAACTTAGAAGTACTTGAACGTAACTAACCTAAGGACATCACACACATCCATACCCGAGGCAGGGTTCGAACTTGCGACCGTAGCGGTCGCGCGGTTCCAGACTTTAGTATCCTAGAACCGCTCGGCCACTCTGGCCGGCCAACTTTATGTCATCTTAAATTTTAAAAGTTAGTAAACAGGAGACAACATTTCGTGCAACGGACATCACACTCTGTTCGCCCTCTCTTTATTAAGAATGGATACCTGTGTCGAAAGTAAATGAATGGTAATATATGAGAGTTTGCTTAAATTTGAATTAATTGAATACGAAGTTATATCACATTGTTTATGACACTGGATTGTGATCACCTTGTAAGTAGGCTGTTTGTGTGTTCGTATGTTGGCAGCGCTATGTAGCGCTTTGCATTAATAACTCTGACAGAGCGTCCGCAGCTCGTGGTCGTGCGGTAGATTTCTCGCTTCCCACGCCCGGGTACCCGGGTTCGATTCCCGGTGGGGTCAGGGATTTTCTCTGCCTCGTGATGACTGGGTGTTGTGTGATGTCCCATAGTGCTCAGAGCCATTTGAACCATTTTTTTCTGACAGCGCTGTGCGCACTCTGTAAGAGACCGCGGCTGGTCGGACGAGCAGTTGGAGGTGAACAGTCAGCAGTGATGGAAACTGAGAGTGAGCAGTCAGCAGTGATGGAGGTTATAGGTTAACAATTAGCAGTGTTGGAGGTCTGCAGTATTAGCGCGAGCGGACGGTCTGTATGTGTATTCGTCATGGAGTTTTATTACTGATGATTATATATTTTTTTGAACTGGTTGTCACTTGATTACGGTAAAATCTGCTAAATACATTGTTTGCCCTGCAACAAAATCTCTCCTGTGCTAACCACACGCCTATTAGTAGTTACAGCGTAGAGTAGTTAGAAACTTTTATTTAGCTGGCTTTATTGGTGTTTGCTGCATTGCCGTACTTCGTGTAATGAAGATTTTCTGTGAGGTAAGTGACGTATGATACGTATGGGTTATTGTTAGGGTTTATTCGTATTCATGGCCATTCTTTTGTATTAATTATTTGAAGTCAGGTTATCATTTTTGAGGTGTCAGATTGCGTTGCGCTAGGATATTGTGGGTCAGTGTTGATATGATAAGAATAAATAAAGAGAAAGTAGGCTCAGTACATTCAGTTTCGCTCAGCAGTTTCAGAATCAAATAATGTAGAAATTTCACCCTCTCCCAGTTATTGCAGTTTAAGTAAAAATTATTAAATTTAGAAGTTTCAACCTTACTTACCTCTCCTGAAGTTACCAGCTGAAAATGCAGTGCTGTTTGGGCACTACAGAGTTGGTTACAGCCAAAACAAGGTGATAAAGAGCCTGTTAGCTTTGCTACACGTCCCACATTATTCACGTCAACCAAACACATATGAAGCGTCAGGATTATTGCTAAGTAAATCCAGGTCAGTAACACCAACTTCAGCGCAAGTATTGCTGATGATCTCGGTCTTGAATGAGTCCTCAAGTAGACCGTGTGAACGTATTTCATAATAGTGTGCGTCTTGGTATTTGATTCTGAAATAAAGTACAGATACTTTTACAGTTCTAGAAATATAAAAAGTTATATGTTGAAATCTGACATGACCGAGAATTTGACATTTAGACGTCCCAGTAGAACTTTATGAGGACGAGGGTGCTGGACTCAGAAAATCGGAGGCCGGCCGCTGTGGCCGAGCTGTTCTAAGCGCTTCAGTCCGGAACCGCGCTGCTGCTACGGTTGCAGGTTGGAATCCTGCCTCGGGCATGGATGTGTGTGATGTCCTTAGGTTATTTTGGTTTAAGTAGTTCTAAGTCTAGGGGACTGATTACCTCAGATGTCGCCCAAGTGTGGGCGTCTAGTCACTTTACCTCTCAGTCCACATACTTTCAAGGTTCGATATAGAGTTTTTGTTCAAGGCATTGTCTGCTAGTACATTAAACTCAGTTGAAATAGCGTGATTACTAGGGTTTTGTTTCTAATTCACTTGTTATTCTATCAATTACCTTTGAAGTCCGTTAGCTCAAAAAATTTCTCTTTTTCATGTACAGCCGAGTACGATGTTGTTGTTGTTGTCTTCAGTCCTGAGACTGGTTTGATGCAGCTCTCCATGCTACTCTATCCTGTGCAAGCTTCCTCATCTCCCAGTACCTACTGCAACCTACATCCTTCTGAATCTGCTTAGTGTATTCATCTCTTGGTCTCCCTCTACGATTTTTACCCTCCACGCTGCCTTCCAATACTAAATTGGTGATCCCTTGATGCCTCAGAACATGTCCTACCAACCGATCCCTTCTTCTGGTCAAGTTATGCCACAAACTTCTCTTCTCCCCAATCCTATTCAATACTTCCTCATTAGTTATGTGATCTACCCATCTAATCTTCAGCATTCTTCTGTAGCACCACATTTCAAAAGCTTCTATTCTCTTCTTGTCCAAACTATTTACCGTCCATGTTTCACTTCCATACATGGCTACACTCCATACAAATACTTTCAGAAATGACTTCCTGACACTTAAATCTATACTCGATGTTAACAAATTTCTCTTCTTCAGAAACGCTTTCCTTGCCATTGCCAGTCTACATTTTATATCCACTCTACTTCGACCATCATCAGTTATTTTGCTCCCCAAATAGCAAAACTCCTTTACTACTTGAAGTGTCTCATTTCCTAATCTAATACCCTCAGCATCACCCGACTTAATTCGACTACATTCCATTATCTTCGTTTTGCTTTTGTTGATGTTCATCTTATATCCTCCCTTCAAGACACCATCCATTCCGTTCAACTGCTCTTCCAAGTCCTTTGCTGTCTCTGATAGAATTACAATGTCATCGGCGAACCTCAAAGTTTTTATTTCTTCTCCCTGGATTTTAATACCTACTCCAAATTTTTCTTTTGTTTCCTTTAGTGCTTGCTCAATATACAGATTGAATGACATTGGGGAGAGGCTGCAACCCTGTCTCACTCCCTTCCCAACCGCTGCTTCCCTCTCATGCCCCTCGACTCTTATAACTGCCATCTGGTTTCTGTACAAATTCTAAATAGCCTTTCGCTCCCCGTATTTTACCCCTGCCACCTTTAGAATTTGAAAGAGAGGATTCCAGTCAACATTGTCAAAAGCATTCTCTAAGTCTACAAATGCTAGAAACGTAGGTTTGCCTTTCCTTAATCTTTCTTCTAAGATAAGTCGTAAGGTCAGTATTGCCTCACGTGTTCCAGTATTTCTACGGAATCCAAACTGATCTTCCCTGAGGTCGGCTTCTACTAGTTTTTCCATTCGTCTGTAAAGAATTCGTGTTAGTATTTTGCAGCTGTGGCCTATTAAACTGATTGTTCGGTAATTTTCACATCTGTCAACACCTGCTTTCTTTGGGATTGGAATTATTGTATTCTTCTTGATGTCTGAGGGTATTTCGGCTGTTTCATACATCTTGCTCACCAGATGGTAGAGTTTTGTCAGGACTGGCTCTCCCAAGGCCGTTAGTAGTTCTACTGGAATGTTGTCTACTCCGGGGGCCTTGTTTCGACTCAGGTCTTTCAGTGCTCTGTCAAACTCTTCACGCAGTATCGTATCTCCCATTTCATCTTCATCTACATCGTCTTCCATTTCCATAATATTGTCCTCAAGTACATCGCTTTTGTATAGACCCTCTATATACTCCTTCCACCTTTCTGCTTTCCCTTCTTTGCTTAGAACTGGGTTTCCATCTGAGCTCTTGATGTTCATACACGTGGTTCTCTTATCTCCAAAGGTCTCTTTAATTTTCCTGTAGGCAGTATCTATCTTACCCCTAGTGAGATAAGCCTCTACATCCTTACATTTGTCCTCTAGCCATCCCTGCTTAGCCATTCTGCACTTCCTGTCGATCTCATTTTTGAGACGTTTGTATTCCTTTTTGCCTGCTTCATTTACTGCATTTTTATATTTTCTCCTTTCATCAATTAAATTCAATATTTCTTCTGTTACCCAAGGATTTCTACTAGCCCTCGTCTTTTTACCTACCTGATCCTCTGCTGCCTTCACCACTTCATCCTTCAAAGCTATCCATTCTTCTTCTACTGTATTTCTTTCCCCCATTCCTGTCAATTGTTCCCTCATGCTCTCCCTGAAACTCTGTACAATCTCTGGTTCTTTCAATTTATCCAGGTCCCATCTCCTTAAATTGCCACCTTTTTGCAGTTTCTTCAGTTTTAATCTACAGGTCATAACCAATAGTCATCGGTTATTGTGCCTCAAAGGTAGCAAAATTGGCTTGTTTATAATGTGTAAATCCTGTATTCGTATCTGTGGCTAAGTGTGTTCAGCGATGTTTACGAAAAACAAGATATATGTTTCCAACAGTGCCTCATAAAAGTAATATACATCTAGTGAAAGTTTTAACTTGTGTAATTGTGAAAAACAAGACACAATGGTTTCAAAAATACGTCCTAAAAGAGATATATATACCTGCAGAAAGATTTATCTCCACAGATACTCAACCACCCACACAATGGGTACAAAAAAGCACTAAATGTATATACCATCTGATGATGAGTTGCTAGGCAGCTCGAAACCGGTCATGGTTAAATAAAATACATCTACATAAAAGGCGACTGGTTGCAGTAATTTCTGAAAACCTTTTCACACCACAGTCCCAGTGTTCCACATCCACAATGGATAAAAGTCTCAGTTTTATAATGTTCTGTAATTCTTACACATTGTTAAAGCTCACAACGAAATGAATAGTAGGCAACAAATCATGTTGTTACAGATATAGCTTAAAACATACGCACATTAATAGTTACTGTATAATAATAATGACAATAATTATTATTGTATGGCCGCCATTGGACCACTTTAGTTAATATTATGAATTAGTTTCTTCTGTTTCTTGTTGGCCCAATACTTTTCCATTCTTTCAGATCGTGCCCTTCTGTCCTCATCCGAAATCACCTTTCCCATTCTCTGTTTGTTAATTTTTGTTGGTAGTGTGATACGTTTGTCCTGAAGTTTCTTGAGCGCGTCTATCTTTCCTTTCAAATTCTCCATAGTAATCTGTAATTTCATCATGTCCTCCTTGATCTCTGCGAGATCCATCTAATGCCGCTCTTACTATTCCATAACTTCTCAGTTATTCTCTTCCTAATTCTATTTTCTGTTGTCTTAATCAAATGTCCGAGGAAAGAGATCTGTTCCTTTTTCATTGCACTTGTCACTGATTCTATTTGTTTATAAACTGTTTCATCTTTTTGGTATTTTTTATTTATAGATATTCTGAATAACTTTCTTTCTATTTTGGGTAGTCTGTCTATTGCCACAGTATCGGTTGTTTTAAACATAGTTTCGCTAGCATATGTTAGTGGCAGCTGTGTGACTGTTTTGTAGTGTTTCAGTTTTGTGGCTATTTACAGTAATTTTTTGCTATATGTGTTCTTGGTATCATGATGTGTTTTAATCAATTTGTTTATTCTACTCTGCCATGATGGTTTCTCATTCAGGTTGTGTGTTGTTATTTCTCCCAAGTATTTAAACTTTTCAACAATTTTTATGTCGCATTCTCCAATTCTAATTCTAATTTTGTTTGCCACTGGCAGTTTCGTTACCATTATTTCTGCTTTTTCAAAATATGTTTTAATGCCAATACTCTGGCCTATTTCCTGAAATGATTGTATTTGTTGTTTTGTTTCTTGAAAGTTGCTGGCGTGAAGATCGAGGTCTTCAGCAAATCCTTAACAGTTTAACTTTATGTCACCAAAAAACGGTTCAAATGGCTCTGAGCACTATGGGACTTTACTTCTGAGGTCATCAGTCCCCTAGAACTTAGAAGTACTTGAACGTAACTAACCTAAGGACATCACACACATCCATACCCGAGGCAGGGTTCGAACTTGCGACCGTAGCGGTCGCGCGGTTCCAGACTTTAGTATCCTAGAACCGCTCGGCCACTCTGGCCGGCCAACTTTATGTCATCTTAAATTTTAAAAGTTAGTAAACAGGAGACAACATTTCGTGCAACGGACATCACACTCTGTTCGCCCTCTCTTTATTAAGAATGGATACCTGTGTCGAAAGTAAATGAATGGTAATATATGAGAGTTTGCTTAAATTTGAATTAATTGAATACGAAGTTATATCACATTGTTTATGACACTGGATTGTGATCACCTTGTAAGTAGGCTGTTTGTGTGTTCGTATGTTGGCAGCGCTATGTAGCGCTTTGCATTAATAACTTTGACAGCGTGTACGCATCTCGTGGTCGTGCGGTAGCATTCTCGCTTCCCACGCCCGGGTACCCGGGTTCGATTCCCGGAGGGGTCAGGGATTTTCTCTCCCTCGTGATGACTGACTGTTGTGTGATGTCCCAAAGTGCTCAGAGGCATTTGAACCATTTTTTTCTGACAGCGCTGTGCGCACTCTGTAAGAGACTGCGGCTGGTCGGACTAGCAGTTGGAGGTGAACAGCCAGTAGAAATTGAGAGTGAGTAGTCAGCAGTGATGGAGGTTATAGGTTAACAATTAGCAGTGTTGGAGGTCTGCAGTATTAGCGCGAGCGGACGGTCTGTATGTGTATTCGTCATGGAGTTTTATTACTGATGATTATATATTTTTTTGAACTGGTTGTCAGTTTTTAAGTAGGCTGTTTAGGTTTTTTATATTGGTAACGCCACGTAGCGCTCTGTATGAAAATCACTGGCTGTGCTGCGTGCAGTCTGTGGCTAGTTTGCATTGTTGTCTGCCATTGTAGTGTTGGGCAGCTGGATGTGAACAGCGCGTAGCGTTGCGCAGTTGGAGGTGAGCCGCCAGCAGTGGTGGATGTGGGGAGAGAAATGGCGGAGTTTTGAAA